>NC_137804.1:31499524-32099524 GCF_963383645.1 Muscardinus avellanarius | reverse complement strand
TTACATCAGCAACTAGATTTTTTAAAAGTAGTTCAGATTTTACTAACAGTCAATTACTAACAGTACAAGTAAATCTATAAAAGGAACAAAAAGTCTACATTTTAACTTTTGATTGATTTGTGTCATGAAAGACTTAAAATGTTCACTGACCTTTTATCCATATTTTCCTTTACTTATGCAGAGTATTATTATTTTTATACTGAGTTTTGTTAAAAAATAATATGCTAATTTCTTCTGTTAGCTAAGTAGGAGTTTTTTTAAAGCACAGAGTATAAATATTTTAGGAATGATTACTGTTTGAAAAGTTTGCTACAGTTCTTGGCAGAAGACATAATAACATTTGGGTTCATGGTATTGATGTTCTCTTGAAAAATTATCATTTTTTTCAGGCTTAAATTTGTAAAATAACAATTAAAAATTTTACTAAAATGGGAATTTTAAGCTGGGCATGGTGGGGCACCCTTGTAATCCTAGCATTTGCGAGGCTGAGACAGGAAGATTATGGTTCAAGGACAGCTTCAGCCACTTAGGCCCTTTTCAGCTCAGTGAGACCCTGTTTCAAAATAAAGAATAAAAAATAAGACTGGAAGTATAGCTCAGAGGCAGAATGCCCCTGGTTTCCATCCTCAGTACCTCAAAATAAAATAAAATAAAATAAAATAAATAAAATGGGAATTTAAAAAAATTAACAGTGATTTTGGGGAAAAGATCAAAGATTAAAGAAAATTTAGAGGTAATAATAGCTAAAAGTTTACATTTGTATTTCTCTTTTAGGTCCAGATGAAGGTATAGGAATACTGTCTTGGTCCACTTGTGCTAATTAAAAAAAATATTGTAAACTGATTAGTTCACAAACAAAAGAAATTTATTTCTCACATTGATGTTTCTCACATGGCATAACATGGTTTTCTTTATCCAGTAAAGATGACCTTAAATAACCGATATCACTTCAGGAGGAAACTTTAGAAATTAGTGTTCCAGTTTTCATGTTTCCACCTCAGTGCTCTGCACATTATGAAAGAATGGACCAGTGTGGGGTTCTGAGTTACTAGAATAGCAGAACCTCCTGTTTTACCCCACTGGACATGCAATATATTAAGAAATAACTTGTTATGCTAAGCTTTTGATTTTTTTTATTACTGTGGTCTAATCCATCTTACTGATTCAATGTTTAAAAATATAATGCAGTCATAGATGGAAGTACTTTTTTCTATAGTTTGCTAAGGCTATATCATTAATGGTTATTGGATTTTATTGAATGTTTTCATTGCATTTGTTGAATAGCAATGATTTTTTTAAATCAGTTAACATCATAGATTACATTACAGAAGTTCTCATAATTATCACTTCATTTTAAAGAGAACCCCTGTGGATCCTCATATATGATATTTTATTACTAGATTCAGTTTTTTATATTTTGTTTAGGATTTTTAAATGCAGATGCTCATTAGCTGGATTAATATACAATTTTCTTTTCATATTTATATGGTTTTATGACAGTTCAATAAATTAAGTTGAGGTATTATTTTTATTCTCAACTCAATCTGTACAGGAGTTCCTTAAAAGTTTGGTAGAGCTTGTCTAAAGGAAGGGTAGGGGGAAGAGTGAGGTTCATTAATAGAAATCCTGTCATAGATTATGTCTATATAAAAGAATATACCAATGGCAATCTCAATAGTCTGTTTTGGAAAAGGGAAATGGGAAGGTGGGGTGGCTCACCAAGTGCTTTGTGCTTCTATATCACTGTTAACATGATTTATATTATGATGTGAGGCTATAATGAACCAATAAAAGCATATTAAAAAGTAAACCATGGATTTAGTACTATTTAGTGGATAGATTTTGGACAACTGATGATTTCTTTAATCATTATAGATATTTTTAGGTTTTTAATTTTTTTTTATTTTTGGTGGTAGTGGGGTTCCTGGAAACCATTCTACCTCTGGGCTACACTCCCAGACCTATTTTTATACTTTTTAATTTGGAAACAGGGTCTCTTAAGCCAGCGCAGCTGGCTTCAAACCTGTGCGATACTCCTGTCTCCGCCTTCCAAGCTTGGGGATTACAAGCATGTGCCACCACGCCTAGCAGGTTTTTTTTTAATTAATTTTAATAATTATATTCTACAAAAATGTTACTTTGCTTCAAATACAATAGCAGTGGTAGATGTTTTAAGAGTTTATACATAGATATTATGTATATAGTGAAGTACATATAGTTATAATTTTTGTTCTCTACTATATATACTTTATATACAGTGTAATGTTGTACTTTTATTGCTAATATTTTACCCAGAAGTTTCCCAATTCATTTTGTCTGTTCAAAAATCAGAATTTTGTTTTAAGTGATACTCTAAAATTTTTTTTGAGATATTCTCTAAGTTTTACCTTTTACTTTTGTGAATATACTCTTTTTCCAATTCTTTTAGTTCAGTGCTTAACTCAGGAAGCTTAATCTTTTAAAATGGGCCACTTAAGGTTATAGTTAGATGTAGTTAAAGTTTTAAATTTGTGCTTGATTCTGTTTTGTTGTTGTTTGGGTTTGTGTTTGTTTTTACCTTGGCTAGTTTGGAAGTTATATGTTTAATTTCTATACTTTTTATTCTTATATTTATAACACTCATATTTAACAAACATCTTTTTATTTCTCTTTTAGGTCCAGATAAATGTTTAGATAGACTGTCTTGATCCATTCCTTTACAAAAAAAATACCTTAGAAAGCTTTAGTTTTTAGTTCCCCACCATTCCTAATAGTTCTTCCTTTATCACTTTGTGTTCCATTAGGGCTAATTTCCTCAGATTACTAATTTTTTAACTATCTAATATGTGTTTGCCTGTCCTTTTTTTTTTTTTTTGTAGAAAAACATTTCCTGGGATCCTATTTGGTTATTTTTCAAAACTATTGTTCACAGTGTCTATTCATTTATTATGCTTTTAATCATACTTAGATGATGTTGAGTTTCAGATTGCTCTATTATCTCAAGTTTTAAAGAAGTGTCTTACTATTTTAAAGAAGTCTTCCTATTATATTTTCTAACTCTCCCTTATGGTATATCAATTTGTCTGATATCATAGTTGCTACTTCTACTCTTCTTTGAGTTCCATTAGCATAGATTACCTTGCGTTAGCCCTTCACCGTTAGTTTGTGAGTATCTTTACTGTGGGGTATTTTTTTTTACAGGCAGTATATAGATTATGGTTTTTAATTTATTTTTCCACCTTATATATTTTTCTTGGATAATTGAGGCCATTTTTGTTTAGTTTGATTATTGAGATGTGATTTTTAATTTCTTAGCAATTTGAGTTGTAACTTCTGTTTCAGGTAGTGTTTCTTCTTTGTTGGTTGTTCATTTGATGGAAATCGTTTTTCTGGTTCTGGCATTTATTTATTCCTTTTTGTAATTAATAACTTTTCAGTATTTTCTTTTTTTGCCTTATGTGGGAATAGGTATACATCTCATTTTAATTTTATTTATTTTTTGTGGTGCTGGGGATGGAACCAACCCAGTGGCATTCTACTTCCAAGCTACATCCTCAGCCCTATTTTTTATTCTTTAGTTTGAAACAGGGTCTTACTAAATTGCAAAGGCCCTCCCTGAGTAGCTAAGTCTCGTCTTGAACCCAGATCCTCCTGTCTGAGCCTCCCAAGTACTGGGATTATAAGTGAGAACCATTATGCCTGGCTTCTTTGAGTATTTTCTATAGTGCTGGATTGGAAGACATAAATTCTTTCAGCTTCTGTTTGTCGTGGAAGATTTTTATTTCCCCATCAAATTTGAGAGGTATCTTTCCAGGGACTAATAGTCTTGGCTGTAACTTTTTTTTTTCAGAGTTTGGAATATGTCACTCCAAGTTCTCCTGGATTTCATGACTTGATTTGGGAAGTCTGGAGTGATTCTTATTGGTTTATATCTGAATGCCACTTGGTCTTTTATTTCATTGCCTTGAAGATTTTCTCCTTGGCTTTACATTAGTCAATTTGATTATTATATGGCATGGTAAATCTTTAATCTTGTCTGGTGGAGGTTTTACATGTTTCCTGTACCTGTGTGTCAATCTCTTTTTCTCTGTTTGGATATTTTTCTGATATTATTTCTCTGAAAATATTGATTCCTTTGGTCAGCTTCTATTCCTCCTTCTATGCTGATTGTTCTTAGGTTTGCTTTTTGAAAATTGGCCCATATCTCTTCAATTTCCAATTTATGCCGTCAAATTTTTTTTAAGTATATACTATGCATTCATTTTATAGTGGTCATCTTCTAAGAGTAAGATTCTGTTTGCCATGTGGTCTAGTCTACACTTTATAGTTGGTATTGATGCCTTCACCTTAATTACTGCATTTCCTTCAGAGCTTCTTTTTTATTTCTGTTCAAAGTGTCAGATTCCTTGTTTATTTTTGTTGTTTCATTTCTTTCGGGCTCTTCCTGAATTCTTTTTAGAAATTCTGTATCATTTTTACTATTAAGATTCTGAATTGTCCTTCTGGAAATCACTGGAATTCTATGTTGGTGAGTTCTGTTATGGTGGTGTTATAGGAACTCATTGTTTCTTTGCTATTCTTTCTTCTCATGATTTCAGATTTTTTAAGTTTATTTTTTTTTGCTTTGATAGCTTTCTCTTTGTAGATTTCTTATGTCCATCCTCTCTTCTTAAAGGGAGTATTTTATTCTAGAGGTAGGTATTTACCACTAGATATGCTTTAAAAAGTGAATAACTTTTACTGTATGGGTTTTCTCAGCTCTCTGTTGTGTGTTTATCACCATTTGATACCCACCTTGAGAACTGTGTTCCATATTACCCCACTGTTGTTCTGCCTGTAGATCGTCAGTACTAGGTTGCAGTTACTCTAGGGCTCTTCTTGCCCACTGCACTGATGATTCTGATGGGTTCCATGTGCTAAGATCCAAGACCCTGTCTATTGCCTCCTTAATAAGGAGTTAGTTCAGAAGTATGAGCAGAATAGCTTGTGCCCTATGCATTTCTAAACTTCAGTCAGCTGTGGCTAGTTTGTCCTTAGTGTTTGGCTATCCTATCTGGTACAGCCTCCACAGTAGGAATTTAGAGTTGTCAGCTGATATATACAAAGGCAAATTGTATTGTATTCAATTGTAAAGGGTGAGCAAGGAGAAAGGACCTGGAGTAATGATTTCAAGAATAGGGTAGAGGATAGGATTTAATAGAATGATAGTTTGAGTGTAGTAAGGTAGTATATTGTAGAGATTAGTGATAATGAAAATATAGAATTCTAGTAGCCAGTGTAGAGTATCTAGGTTTAGTGATGAAATTAGCTTAACATAAGACAAAGAAAAAAAGGGGGGACAGAAAGAAGAAAGAGGAAAGGTGCTTATAAAATGGATGGGAAGAGAACAAACACCAACAAGTGAATAAATAAATAAATAAATACCCTAGAAACATACAAGTAAAGAACACCTGCAAAAGAAACAGAAATATGCAGAATGAAATGGCAAAGAGGAAGATATATAGAGATGAAAAAGGGAAAAGAGGGGAAAAAAGGAAAAAAAATGGTACACTTGGCCTCTGCCGCCTCCTTTGGGTCTGCGTGGATACTTTCAGCTATTTAAGGTTCGCTTAAGGTTTTTGAGCATGTTCTAAGCCTTCTCATTTGCTCAGTAACTTATAGCAATGATATCACTTGCAGCCTTACTACTTGGTTTCCTTCCATGGTTGGGACCCTCATCTTGTGTCTCTCTCTGCCTTTGCAGAACTGAGTGCCACTGGTGCCTTTCTTATTTCAAGCCTAGGTCTCTGAGCTCCCCACCAGGCCCCTTCCTTCCTTCCTTCCTTCCTTCCTTCCTTCCTTCCTTCCTTCCTTCCTTCATTATTTCTTCTTCTTCTTCTTCTTCTTCTTCTTCTTCTTCTTCTTCTTCTTCTTCTTCTTCTTCTTCTTCTTCTTCTTCTTCTCTCTCTCTCTCTCTCTCTCTCTCTCTCTCTCTCTCTCTCTCTTCCTTTGCAAGTGGCAGGTATCACTGGGGCTGGACCACAGGCAAGGCAGGTCTTTCCATTCTCCACATACCCTGGGCCTGCATCTATCTCAGCCTATGCAGGCCATGGGAATCACTGTGATCAGACCCGATGCAAGCACAGGACCCAGGACCTATGTCTTTCTTTGCCTACACAGGCAACAGGTGTCACTCAGACCAGACCCAGTTGAAAATGTGGGAGTCCACATTCTCCATAGGCCTTTGTTGGTTTGATTTCTCCCCAGACACTACAACTGGGTGTCCTGTGGTTATGATCTCTGGAGGCCCTGCAAGGGCACTCTGACCTACCTGTAGACTTCTCCAGCCCAAATAGCCCTGGAGGCTGTCTTTAATCTGCGCCTCTGTGTCTGATAGCAGCCTCCACCCCCACCTCCGAGGGGATGATGGACAATGTTCCTGTGGCTGCGATAGGTAGTCTTCCACTGGGGTGGCTTATTAACTTATGGTCTTGTTGAGCACCACTCTGGATCTCTAGAGGAAGTTGCGGGGGAGCTAAGCTGCCACTGCCAGAGGTTCAGAATGGGCGTCTGAGCAGTTGGATCTCTAATCACTTGTAATACTGATGAACTCCGTCACTTACCTCACTTCAAGTCATTGGCTTCTTTGCTGGCCTTCTGACTATCAGTAGAGGCTGCAGTGCTCAGTGCCGGTAAGTCCCCCACCCCCACCCCACACTATCTGGCCAAGGTGGCACTGCTAGAGCCACCACCACCTCCACTGCTGTTCCCCAGGGTGGGTGGGTTGAGTACTTTGCTGTCCTCTGTTCTGTCTTCTAGCTTTAGTTCTGCTGAGTTTCAAATTTTTTTTCCAATTTTTTTGCTGCCTTTTTTTTTTCATCAAGAAATTGTCTTAATGGCAACTGAGTTCAGAGTTTCAGAGTCTCAGAGTGACTGAGATATGCTACTTCCCCCAGTCACATTCTTGTTCCCTCTTCCAAATACAGTTCTTATTTTTGCCTTTTAGTTAGAGATACATGGATGAAATAGGTGATATTTCTAAAGAATATTACAGAACAAGTAAAAAGCTTACAGAAAGTAAGGAAGGCACTACAAAATAATAGATAAAAACACATGTAAGGTGTAAGGTCCCACTAGTGTGGGATATTGATTTAAGAAAAACACGTGTAAGGTCTTATACCACTAGTGTGGGATATTGATTTAAGAAAAACACGTGTAAGGTCTTATACCCCTAGTGTGGGATATTGATTTCCTAGAGAATAAGAAATGATTGGAGAATTGGTGGTAGATGAATCTGGAGAAACAGTCACAGATTTTGGTTTATTCTGTATGCAAAGGATTCATGGGTTTTATAAATTAGGAAGTTAGCATTGGTATTTTTTTTATTTTTTAATTTTTTTATTTTTTATTTTTTTGGTGGTACTGGGGTTCCTGGAAGCCCTTCTTCCTCCGGGCTACACTCCCAGACCTATTTTATATTTTTGAAACAGGGTCTCTTACGCCAGCACGGCTGGCTTCGAACCTGCGCGATCCTCCTGTCTCCGCCTCCCAAGTGCGGGGATTACAAGCGTGCGCCACCACGCCTGGTATTTTTTTTTTTTTTTAATGTGTTAAGATGTGGGAGAGACTAAAACTAGAAATGCCGAGTCAGGATAGGAGGGGTTGTGCAGTCAGTCCAGCCAGAGATAGTGAACTCTGAACATCAAGAGAACAAATAAGGAGGAAATAGGTCTCAGAAGGGGGGATTTCCAGAGACATTTTTCAGAGTTGATACAGAGAAGAGAAAAAGCATTAACAAAGCCAAATTTTATTGAGCAAGTACACCATGCAAGGCACCTTACCATGTCCTTTTAACTCTCACAACTCCATAAGATATGATAAATTATAGATGGAGAAATCAGGTTCAAAGAAATTCAGTAACATCCAGTATCACACCTATGGAGCTGTATCCCAAGACTGTCTGGTTTTCTGCTACTGTTTGGCTTCGTTCTACTATTTGGTTTTTCATTTATTTGTTGTGGAGAGATGTATTTTTGCCACTCTGTAGAGGATTTTTAAAAAATTTAATCCTTTTTCCCTATGGGCCTCTGCCTTATTATTGTAGTTTTATGAAGTGAAATGATGAGTACTTCAGGAGTCTCTAAATAACTATAATTTGAAGCTTTCAACGGCTTCTCAACTGTAAGCTAATTAAATGCTGCAAGGCCAGCTCTTCAAAAGTCAAAAATATTTTTCACCCCTTCCATTTATTAGGTTACTTCTATCTTTGTAGTGTGACAATTCTGCTCACTGCATCATCAGAGTTTACTGGTTAGGTGGGGTAAAGAGAATAGGATAATAATTATTCTCAAATTCTCTTATGAAAGGTAAACAAAAACAAGTTTCAAAGCCATATCCTCATCACTAATCTACTTTACAGTTAAAAATAAGTGACTACTGAGGGATGTTCAGACAAATATAGTGTCACCATAAATTAAAGCAATCTAAAGCCAGTAACAATTATTGTCTATTGCAGGTGAAGTTCTTTTGGGCTCTTAAAAATAAATTTTTCAGCTGGGCGTGATGGCGCACGCTTGTAATCCCTGCACTTGGGAGGCGGAGACAGGAGGATCACACAGATTCGAGACCCTGTTTCCAAAAAAAAAAAAAAATTATATATATATATATATATATGTCTGGGAGTGTAGCCCAGAGGTAGACGGGCTTCCAGGAACCCCAGTACCACCAAAAAGAAAATGAAATTTTTTATATAAGTAGAGAAGATCTGACTACAGTAGGCAGAATGGATAACCATCACTAACCTGTTTTGACAACTAGATACTGCCTTTTCTCAACATAGCCAAACTCACAAATGTTCTTTTCCTTTCACCATTGAACACTAGTGATGAGCCAAAGGAACACTGACATGCAATTACAGTTCCCAGAAACACACCTAGCCTACTGCTAAAATCATGCCTCACACATAGTTTAAATTAGAATTCCTAGTTATGGGTGAAGAGCAGATATGTCAAAGTGGTTTAGAAATAAATGCGAGAGCCAGACTGCCTAGGTTTTTAATTTTGGTTCTGATACTAACGAGGCAGGCAGTGTAAAGAAAGTTACTTATTATTCCAGGGCCCCAGTTTTCTCATCCATTAAATGGGAATAATAAGACATAGCTTATAGGGTTGTTTGAAGAATAAATAGCAACAGTAAAGCATTTAAATCAGTGTCTGGCAGACTAAGCTCCATATAAGTGTTTGTTGTTATTATTATCCCCAATATTTATAAGTAAATACTTCTATTTACTGAATTGTTATTAAGCTAGGGTGATGCAATATTTGAGATCTTATTTCCAATAAACAAATATTTGAGTAGAATAAGAACAGCCTCTTTTATTCTTATCCATTAAGGTGTTTTGCCTTCATTTTGTTGTATAAATCTTTCAAATTTAAAACTAAGCCAAATATAAGTTCCAAAACTTCTATCTAAATTAAATGCTCTTTTGCACTTTCAAAAGATTTAGACAACAATTTAGTGTGCCCACATTCCTTATGGTTTAAGTAATCTATAGAATTATAATGACAAAAAGGTGGGATGAACACAGTTCATGACTGGCAAAGGAGTGTTACAAATAGATTCCATGAAACAGGTGTAGCTATTTTAATGGCTGAACCAGACTAGTCCAGACTAGCTCACTGCTCCACAGATGGCCACTTAAAAAAATTATTATCACTAAAATGGTTCTGGCAAAGAATTCTTTAAAACACACTATGATGATTTATCATTTTAAGGTATCTGAAGTACCATGATTATCTTAATGGCCCATGGTCAGAGCATTTTTCTTCAAATGTTTATTTTTTTTCCCACATTATCTCTCCTCTTTTTGTTCAGAAGTTTTCTTGGTTTTATATATTGTGAACACCACTAATCAAGCATGGGTTTCATCCATGTCATCTGATCTGTACTGTCTCCTGTTCTATGTTTTTGGCTTTGATCTGAGAAGCATCCTCCCTTCTAATCTCATCTTTGTGAGTTGATTTTAGTATTTTGTAGTACTCTTATCTTCAAGTTTGGACATTTCTTTACTATGGAAGGAAGTCAACTTGGAAGGATTAACATGTACCAGTATCACTAGCAAGAAGCCAATGTCACTGAATTTAAGAAAGGATGCTCACATAGCAGGTCTTCATTGAAAGCACAGTATATTGTGCATAAAAGTGCACTGAGCTTCCAGGTGTGGTGATGGCAGTAGGTAGCAGCAACAGAAAGGCACTGTGCTTCCTCCCTGATCTCCCTGGCAGACACTGCTAATTGATCATAGTGACCTTGCAGTCCTTCTTCACATGGCATTCTAGACAATCACTACCAATGATTTGACATTGGAACTTAACATGAAACCTATTTGTTGTCCAGGATATGAATTTTACAGAAGAAAACTTATCTTCAAATGAATTTTTCTTATATTGATTCTCTATAAAAAAAAAGAAAGGGAAAAAAAACTGAGGACAAAACATAAAATTTGAACTTCATGAAGACATTTCTTTAGGGAGCAAATATAATATGGCTCAGAATATCAGACATCTCAAACAAACTTCTGAGCTACATTCACTCAGTTCATATTTGAATTTTTTTGAAAACTGCCTAAAGTACTAAAACTTGGTGCTGTTGCTGAAAGTGAAGTCAATATACTTTAAATGCTAGACTGGAATCCGAGTTGGTATTATTCTTTTATGTAAGTTCACAATCTGAATTTCTTTCTTGTCAGATTCAGAACTGTCCTCTTTTTGTGCAAAGATGGTTCATGTCTTAGGTTATGTGAATATGCTCAGGCACTCACATAAATACTTTGTTCTCAAAGTCTTGGAATATAAACAAAATTTTGTAAATGCATCAGTCAGCTTCACATTGCTACTTTGAAATACCCAAGTCAATTAGCATTTATAAAGTAAAGTTTTATTTAGTTCATGGAGTTTTGTATTGTAATACTGGGGACTGAACCCAGGGGCATTCTACCTTTGAGCTATATCCCCAACCCTATCTTTTATCTTTTATTTTGAAACAAGGTCTCACTAAGTTGCAGACAGCCTCACTAAGTAGCTGAGGCTGATCTCAAACCTGCAGTCCCTCCTGTCTCAGCCTCCCAAGTACTGGGATTGCAAGTATGTGCCACCATGTCCAGCTAGATCATGGTTTCGAAAGTTCAAACTTAAAATCAGGCACCCCCATAACTTTGAGTCCCTTGCAAAGGATGTACATCATGCTGGGAGCGTGTCTAGGAACAAACTCCTCATATCACAAACCAGGAAGCAGAACCAGAAGGAGGAAAAAAAGAAACAGTCTCACAGTTTCTTCCAAGGCCATGTCTGCAAATGACCCAAGAACATCCCACTAGGCCCTACTACTCAAAGGTTCTCAACATGTCCCAATATCACCACCCTAGGAGCCAAGCCTTTATCATATGGGCATTTGGGGGATATTCAATTTCCGAATTATAGCAGTCAGTGATAATAATGAACATATAATTATGTAGACTATGCTAAGCATTATCACCTTCAATCCACATAGCATCTCTACAAGGTAGAGTCTAAGTGTACTTTTATTCTTAAGTAAAGATGAGAAAACTGAGAAGAGAGAAACTTAGGGTTAAGACATTTGTCAAATCATAGCCTTATCACCACCCCTGGGATAATGACCCCAGGTTAACGTTAAGAATATAAGAAGAAGCCAAGTATGGTGGCGCTTGCTTGTAATCCCAGTACTTGGGAGGCTGAGAGAGGAGGATCCAGGTTCACAGACAGCCTCAGCTACTTAGTGGGGCCATCCACAACTTAGATCCTATTTTAAAATAAAGAATAAACTATCAGGCTTGGGTATAGCTCAAAAGTAGAATGCCCCTGGGTTCAATTCCCAATGCCAATATATACATGAAGAGTATAGGAAAAATATCATGTTTCAGGACCTGATATTAGTGGGTATTTCTGAATTTTCCAAAAGAGAGCAGAAATCAATGAAAACTAAAAGCCAGAGGAACATTAGTTTTTTTTTTGTCATCAGTCACATTTACTTAACCATGCTCCTGAACTATCTGCATTAGAAGTGCTAGGAAGTCTCTATTCCAGAAATATTTTTCCCATGTTATTTATTTTTTAATAAACAAAGGAAGACTTCTCTTGATTAACATTTGTATGTCAGGGAAGCTGTCAACTATGAAGCAATTAGGTTGTTTTTTGTTGCGATTTGCAATTGTGAGAAAAAAGACATAGAAAATCCTTTGGCTTCTGAAGCTTAGAAAGTAGATGGGAGATATTAAGGACAGGGATGAGATGCTCTTAGCTTGCAGGTGAATGGGGAAGCCGAAAGGCAAAGGAAGGGGAATGTTTGGTCCTAATTAAGCAGTTCCATGCTCCTTTCTTTGGAGAGCTGGGGTTTCCTCTCCATACTCCATTTAGAGCCTTGGCACCCTAGCCTACCTCCATCCCATTCCTTTTGGGTGCCATGGATTCTAGGAAGAGGCCACCCCTTATGTTCCCCTGCTCAGTTGATAAGAGTAGGCTGGGCTTTTCCCTAGACAAAATTACACTGTATTGACAGGACCCTCCCTGTCCTTGCTTCCACCTCTGCATGCTTTCTTTGGGTTCTGTTTTGTTTTGTATTGTGCTGTATTGTTTGCAGTGCTGGGGATCAACCCAAGTCCTCCTCCCTGCTGGGCAAGCAAGGCACAAAGGGGAAACACGAAGCAGATCTTCCTTGTATGGTGTGCTGGTTTTATATGGTTTCCTCTAGCTTTCCTGTCCACTACCACTTTTCATTCCATTGCACCTTTTTGGTTTTACCACCCCAAATATCAAACAAGAAGCTATAAAACTTTTATAAGATATGCCCTCTAGAATTTTTATCTTCCAAAGTCTTTCCAGTGCCAAGCCCTCAAAAGTGTTTGCTTTTAGGGGGCAGAGTTTGGGAAGTACAGGATACCCACAAAGGCCAGGCTGTGCCTCCTAAACATACTAGCTGTCAGTGCAGGACAGTTCCCCTACTGTTACCAGGACTTCCTGTAGTGTTTGCTGTGATGGCAAAAGTTACTCTGTGTTTCATCATTAGGATGCTCATGGAAAACATTTGCCTCCATTGTGTGTGTGTGTGTGTGTGTGTGTGTGTGTGTGTGTGTGTGTGTTACTGAGAAAGGTACACTCAGCCCTTTTTTTTTAAACAAGGTCTCACTAAGCTGCAGAGGGCCTCACTAAGTTGCCAAGGCTGTGGTTCTCCTGTCTCAAATGTTCCAAGTACTGGGATTATAGTAATGCACCACTGCACCCAATCTAACTTCTTTAATTCTGTCAGTCTTCATACATTCACACATGAGTTGCCAGCTGAGAAAGACTTTGGTTCCTAAATATATCAAAGTTAGGGCAGCAGCAAGAGTTGTAGTTGGCCATAGAGAGGCTAGCCTTTAGTTTTCACAGTAACTTAGCAAGTTAGGTATTAACTACATATGAAGAAAGGAATGTTGTGACAATTAATTACTCACTGAGGTTTCACAGAAGGTCAGGGCAGAGCCAGCATTTAAAGCCAAGCCACACTTCCCCTGGGCCTTGTACTCACTCCAGTTAATCTTTCTTCCAAGCACCAGGTGACAGTAGCAGTGGTCATGATAAACAGCTTTCTCCCCAGGAAGAGCTGGCCATGAGAACATCCATTCTCATCCACTTTTTAGCCCGTCATTGTCTGTCTTTGATCCTCCTCTGCTATTTCCTCATCTCACTTTTGTGCCCTTCTAGAATTAAAGTGCTTTCTCATCCCCTCTCTTCCACCACACAAAACTAATTTTTTTTTTTTTTTTGTTTTGTTTTGGTGGTACTGGGGTTCCTGGAAGCTTTACTACCTCCGGGCTACACTCCCAGACCTATTTTATACTTTTTTATTTTTGGAAACAGGATCTCTTAAGCCAGTGCGGCTGGCTTCAAACCTGCACGATCCTCCTGTCTCCGCCTCCCAAGTGTGTGGATTACAAGCATGTGCCACCACGCCAGGCCACAAAACTAATTTTGAAGAGCACTTTATAGACTGCATCTTTAGTGGAGATTCTCCATTATAAATACAGTTGCCTTTAAAAATAAAGTAATATACAAATAAAGGCAAAGATTGCTTTTTACAGACTGATTTTATAAAAGTAAACAGGCTCTTGTCCTTCATAATGAAAGTTAAAATGCTTGAAGACTTAGAGTCATCTGGTGCTCCTCTTTCAGAGGAGATAAGAGAAGCACTTGAGTATTTAAATGTATAATCATATGGGTGTGTTGTCACCAATGTAGACTGTGGTTAGCAATTTCCAACTCCCTAAATCTGAAAAGTGCTATCTACAGCCAATGTTCCCACATTCAAAACAACTCTCTGTCTTTTTCAAAAAAAGATATGTCAAAATGACTAATATTCTAGTACCAAGAGCATCACAGACAAAAACAGATGAATTTATGCGATTACTATAGAAACAGCAGTAAAAGAAATGCACATAAACCTGGCTTTCAAATGATTCAGTTATTCTCTTTTAAGCCACTGTGAGTGTAGCTCAGAGGTATATACCCCTGAGTTCAATCCCCAGTAGCAACACACACACACACACACACACACACACACACACACACACACACCCACAATGGGAATAGACATGGTTTTTTTTAAGAGAAGACAAACCAGTAGCTCCTAGCATATAAAGGTCATTAGATGCTATTTGAGTGCTCATTTTAATTCCTCCCAAAATGTTATATAAATAATATGGAAATCTAGTTTCACAGAAAAGAAAAGGAAAACAGGGCATACTGCTGAAATTACATGTGTGACCACTGTATATTATACTTCTACCCATAAAATAGGTTTGAGATCTTATTGAATATGTTTTTAAAAAGAATTCAAGGCTTCCTAGGGATACTCCTTTATTTAATCCTTGAACACTGGCACAAACATAGGTCATGTAAATGTGTTAGCATTGCACTAGAAACTTAGGGACTGCCTGTGAAACTGAATGAGTTAACTTACCTCCACATCTCAGGTTTATTTCAAACCAATAGAATTTTGCTCAGATGGTGAGTTCTGCATATTTAATTAGGAAATGTGTTTACATTGATAAGCTTCAGCCTAATTCAAATTAGGAAAGCTTTCTAAATTCACCTTTCATTTTCTAGAATTTTATAAGAGTAATGTGTAAAAGCAGTATCAACGTATCTCCATTAATGCAATCTATAATAAGCCAAAACAATCATTAAGCACAGCAATAAGACATTTCTTGATGTTTTTCTTAGGTTCTCTACAAATAATCATCATCCGACTCCAGGATCATTATAGATTTTACTATATGGTCTTCCAGTTTGTATATCAGAACATTGAACTGTCATTTATAGCATCCATTAGAATGTTATTGACAAAGTGTCTACGTGTATTGAACTAAGTACTTGATAAATCACTATAAGTAAATTGTTGTGCTCTTACCTGAAAGGATAGTCTATTGATTCCCCACATGACTTTGGGCCTAGCAGAATGACCTACCTGTAATTCTCCATGGTGCCTATAAAATGTTATATAATGTCTTTTTTGAAGTCTCAGCACAAATTTTTTTTAAACAGTATTTGTTAAAACCCCATATTGTTTTTTGTGTAGGGTGTCTTATTTCCAGTAAATGACTAAGTAATAATCATTGCTTGGCTCTTATGGGCTTAAAGTTTTCTGTTTTCAACTTATATTTTGCATAAAATGATCCATGCCCATAATAAGAAAATTTGAAATCAGTTCCTAGAGTAACTCCCTTAACAGATACTTTTGTGTGTATACATCCACAGAGATGGTGTTTGTGTAAAGTGTGTGTGTGTGTGTGTGTGTGTGTGTACGTGCGCGTGTGTGTGTGATGGAGGGAGAGAACGAGAGAGAAGAGACACTACCTTTTTTTCTAAAAATAGAATAATAACATTCATACTCCCTGGCAATTAGTTTTAATGCTTACAGTGGAGCATTCTCCTTTGCTTCTCTTGGGAATCTTTCTATATTACTATATACCCTTTTTAATAGCTGCCAAATATTGCATGAGTATGACATAATCTATTCATTTAGACCCTTATGATAGACCTCTTCTGTTTTCACTTTGTTAAAATGAACATGTGTGCATCTTTGTATACTTGTGGAATATCATCAATTTAAAAATGTGTAAGAGCCAGGCATGGTGACACATGTAATCCCAGTATTTGGGGGTTAAGATAGGAGGACCACAGCTTTGAGGCCAGTCTCAGCTACTTAGGCCCTCCACAACTTAGTGAGACCTTGTTTCAAAAAAAAAGAATAAAAAATAGGGCTAAAAGTATAGCTTAGAGGTGGAATGCTCCTAGGTCAAATCTACAGTACTGGGAAAAAAATGTGTGAGATTATCAGATATAAATAGAATAAGAGAGTAGGTTGTAAATAATTATATAATTTGAGTTCTCATATTTATGTTAGAGATGGTGTTTTTTTTAAAGTAGGTATATCACATCCCATATCACATCCCACCTTCCTTACAGAAGGTGAATTTTGCTTAAAAACAGAAGGTTTTATGGAAGGAGAAAGAGCAAATCCAATGAAGTAGAGCTGACCAAGCAATAAGAAATGTGTGTCTGTAAAGAACTTAGCATTTTCTAAACTATTTTCATAATTTTTTAGCATAATGAGTGGACAGAAGTTACATCCCCACATCTTTTTATTTTTATTTATTTTTTTATTTGTGGTACTGAGGATTAAACCCAGGGGCATTCTACCACCGAGCCACACCTCCAGCCCTATTTTTAAAAATACTTTTTTTTGAAACAGGGTCTCACTAAGTTACAGAGGGCCTCACTAAGTAGCTGAGGCAAGCTACAAACCTGCCAACCTCTTGTATCAGCCTCTCAAGTACTAGGATTACAAGTGTGCACTACTATATCCAGCTTACAGCCCCAATTCTAAAGTTAAAAACAAAAACAAAAACAAAAACAAAAACACCCCAGAGACTTCAAGAGATTAACTTTAGTTACTATAACATTTTGCTTTAATAAATATGATGTGAAAACTGTACTACATTAGTTTCCTAGTGCTACCCTGAAAAATCACCACAAACTGGATGACATAAGACAATAAAATCTTATTGTTTCTGGAATCCAAAATCAAGATGTCAGGAAGACCCCAGTGGAGGCAAGAAGGGGAATCTGTACCATGCTTCTCTCCTAGTTGTGGCACTTGCTAACAATCTTTAAAATTTCTTGGCTATGTTAGGCAAGGCCGCTACTGAGGCCTCCGAGGGTTAAGGCCGGTGCCGGGGCCAGTGAGGTCGGGATCTGAACCTGCCGTGAAGCACGGCCGCTACTAAGGCCTCCGAGGTCGGGATCGGAGCCTGCCGAGAGGGTAGGCTGGTGCCGGGGTCAGCAAGGTTGGGATTGGAGCCTGCTGTGAGGCATGGTCGGGCTGGGGCCTCCAATGCTGGGATCAGAGCCTGCCGAGGAGTAGGCCGGTGCCGGGGCCAGCGGTCGGCATCAGAGCCTGCCTTGAGGCAAGGCTGTTACTGAGTCCTCCAAGGCCGGGATCCAAGCCTGCTGAGGGGATAGGCCGGTTCTGGGGCCAGCGAGGCTGGGATCAGAGTCTGCCGTGAGGCAAGGCCAGTGCTGGGGCCCTCGAGGCCTGGATTGGAGCCTGCTGAGGGGTAAGGCTGGTGCCGGGGCCAGTGAGGCCGGGATCAGAGCTTACCTGAGGCACGACCACTACTTAAGCCTCCGAGGCTGGGATTGGAGCGTGCTAAGAGGGTAGGCTGGTGCCAGGGCCAGTGAGGCCGGGATCGGAGCCTCCCACAAGGCAAGGCCAGTGCTGGGGCCTCCGAGGCCGGGATCGGAGCCTGCCGAGGGGTTAGGCCAGTGCCGGGGCTAGCGAGGCCGGGAGTGGAGCCTGCCTTGAGGCAGGGCCGGTGCTGGGGCCTCTGAGGCCAGGATCGGAGCCTGCCGAGGGGTAAGGCCAGTGCCGGGGCCAATGAGGCCAGTATCGGAGCTTGCTGTGAGGCAAGGCCAGTGCTGGGGCCTCCGAGACCGTGATTGGAATCTGCCGAGGGGTTACGCCGGTGCTGGGGCCAGCGGCCGGCATCGGAAACTTCCATGAGGCAAGGCCCCTACTGAGGCCTGAGGCTGGGATCGGAGCCTGCCGAGGGGTTAGGCCATTGCCGGGGCCAGCGGCCGGCATCAGAGCCTGCCGCGAGGCAAGGCCGCTACTGAGGCCTCCGAGGCTGGGATCGGAGCCTGCGAGGGGTTAGGCCGGTGCCGGGGACAGCAGCCGGCATCGGAACCTGCCATGAGGCAAGGCCGCTACTGAGGCCTCCAAGGCCAGGATCAGAACCTGCTGAGAGGTAAGGCCGGTGCCAGTGCCGATGCCAGAGAGGCCGGTATTGGAGCCTGCCGTGAGGCAAGGCCAGTGCTGGAGCCTCCGAGACCGTGATCGGAGTCTGCCGAGGGGTTAGGCCAGTGCCGGGGCCAGCGGCCAGCATCGGAGCCTGCCGTGAGGCAAGGCCGCTACTGAGGCCTCCGAGGCCAGGATTAGAGCCTGCCAAGGGGTTAGGCCGGTACTGGGGCCAACGAGGGGTTAGGCCTGTGCCGGGGCCAGCGAGGCTGGGATTGGAGCCTGCCTTGAGGCTAGGCCAGTGCTGGGGCCACCAAGGCCAGGATCGGAGCCATCCAAGGGGTTAGGCCAGTGTGGGGGGCAGCGAGGCCAGAATCGGGGCCTCCCATGAGGCAAGGCCACTGCTTGAGCTAGCGAGGTCTGGATCAGTCCACCGGGTAGCCAGGCCACAACTGGGGCCGTCAAGAGTGGGATTGGTACTTGCAACGCAGCATGCACAGAGAAATATAACAGAAAATAAAAACCAGATGCTTCCCCTAATCCCCAATAACTAGGAGGAAAGGGGCAACAGGATGAGGTCGAATTATAGAAAGGGCCCTATAGCGAAGCAATTAAGGTGACCAATCAGAGGGTATGGAATAGGGGAGGATGGAGCCTCTTTAAAACTCAGGCGGTACATAAACAAATGTATCAAAGTTAATCACCAAACAAGCCTGGGATCTAGAGAGGGGGAGGGAATGGGATGGGGGCTGGATGAGGGCTAATTGGATGATGTGTGCTTGTATATCCTCTCAAGTCTTGTATTCCAATGTGATATGATTACAATGCACCAATAAAAATAAATTTAAAAAATTCTTGGCTGTAGATGTATTCCTTCAATCTCTATATTGTTTTCACATGGCGTCCTCTCCATATATCTTTATGCAAATTTCCCTCCCCTTATAAATTTCCCTTCCCTTATGCAGCCTACCCTAATCCACTACCACTGCATCTTCATTTGATTACATTTGCAAAGAGTCTGTTTCCAAATAAAGTCGCATGCACAGGTAACATAGATTAAGACATATAATTTGGGGGGACACATCAATTCACAACAATAACTTTCCAGGAACAAGAGCATCACCAGTGAACTTGCCTGTTTTATGGCAATAAAAAAGAAATAATAGCTCTTATTTTTATCTATAACTTTCTCCTAAAATACCATTTACCCAAATTCCAATCACTAATAAACAGTTGAACCTACTAATATCATCTCTCCTTTTTTTCTTCTTTCACATAATTCATATACCATAAAAATGAAGGGGTTTTTTTTTGGTACTGGGGATGGAACCCAGGGATAGAAACCTCTGAACCACACTCACAGCTGTATTTTTCTTTAATCTTTATTTTGAAACAAAGTCTCACTAAGTTGGCCTCACTAAGTAGCTGAGGCTGGCCACATACAGCAATCCTCCAAAATACTGGGATTAAAAGCATGCACTACCATGCCTGGCTAAAGTCACTCTTATAAAACATATGATTCAGTGTGTTTTAGTTTAATTCACAGAGTTGTACACCATCATTATTTTGTAATTAGCATATATTATCACTCCAGAATATACCCTGGACACATGAGTTGTTACTCCCATCCCCAATACCCCAATCCCTTTCTTTCTATATCTGTATAATTCTGCTGTAGTTGGGTGGAATATTCTGAATTCTATATGGTCCATTTGGTTTATTGTGTTCTTTAGGTCTGAGGTATCTTTACTGACCTTTTATCTAGAAGATCGGTCTAGTGGTCTAAAAAGAGTGTTGAAGTCTCCCAATATCCAAAGTCTCCAAGTTTCCCAGTATTCAAAATAAAGAATAGAAAATAGGGCTAAGGGTATAGCTCAGAGGTAGAATGTCCCTGGGTTCAGTCCCCAGTAACAGTAAAAGAAAAAGAAATGTGAGATGATCAAATTTTCCCTATACTATATGATCTTTTGTTTCTGCCTTATTAGCATAATATTTTTCAGGGTTTATGCATGTTGTTTCATGTATCATTGACTCATTCCTCTTTAGGCCTGAATAGTAATCAATTGTATGAACATACTAATCTTGCTAATTTATTAGCTGATTAATATTTGAAATGTTTCTATTTTGGCTACTATTAAAAACATTGCTGTGAACTATCATGTGCAAGTTTTATATGGACATATGTTTTCAGTTACCTTGAATATATAACTAGGAAAGAAATTGCTGGGATATATGAAACTCTACATTATAAAACTTTTGAAAATGGCTGTATCATATTATATTCTTTTGTGTGTGTGTTTGTGTGGTACTGGGGATGAAACCCAGGGGCATTCTACCTCCAAGCTACACCCCCAGTCCTATGTTTTAGTCTTTATAGTTTTTGAAACAGGGTCTCACTGAGTTGTGAAGGGCCTTTCTAAGTAGCTGAGACTTTCCAAGAACTGAGATCCTCTGGTCTCCGCCTCCCTAATGCTGGGATTACAAGCATGCGCCACCATACCCAGCTCATTTTATATTCTCGACAATGTATTAGGGTTTCCATTTCTTCACATCCTTACCATCATATGTTATTTTTAGGCTTCTTATTGTTATTCCCATCCTAAAGGGTGTAAATGGTATCTTATGATATTAATGTACATTTTTATATTGGCTAAAAAGGTTAAATAGCTCTACATTTGCCTATTGCCCATTTACATATCCTTAAGGAGAAATTCAGATTCTTTGCCCATTTTAATCAGATTGTCTATATGTTGTTGTATTGTAGGGGTTCTTTATATATTCTTTATATTAAACATTTATCAGATACATGATTTATAATAGTTTTCACCCATTCTGTGAGTTGGCTTACTTTCTTGATGGTATCTTTTGAAGAACAGAAGTTTTTCTTTTTGGTTATTGGTGACTTGTAGTCATACATATTAATAGGGTACACGATAATAGAGGCATACATGAACATATCATTCATATAGTCCTTACCCAATACCCACCTAATTCCCTACCCTCTTCCTTCTCATATCTAGTTTAATGATTAACTTTGGTATGTTTATGAATGTACATCATGTATATTAGGGAATTGCCCTCTTCCCTCCTCCTATCCCTATCAGTTAGATTACCTCATTTGCCCATCTATGGATTCTCCTTCCTTGACTATAGTTTCTCCAATGATATTTTTCTCCCTGGCTTTTGCATATTAAGGAGAGCATCCAGTTTCTTACTTTTTGTGACTGACTAATCTCACTTAGCATAATATTTTCCAGTTCCATCCATTACCTCACAAATGATGTAATTTTGTTGTTCTTTAGGCTGAGTAAAATACCATTGTGTACATATCCCATAGTTTGGTAATTTATTCATTAATTGTTGAACATCTTGGCTGATTCCATAGTTTGGCAGTTGTGAATTGTGCTTGTGTGACTGTGAACATAGATACACATACATAAGTATGGTAGTTGGGAAAACATTCTTTTGGATAGATACGCAGAAGTGGTATTGCTGGATCATATGGTAGGTTCATTCTCATTCTTCTGAGGATCCTCCATACTGTTTTCCAAAGTGGTTGCACTAATTTGCAATCCCACCAGCAATGGGAGAGTTCTCAGTTCTCCACATCCTTGCCAGTATTTGTTGTTTTTTGTGTATTTAATGATTGCCATTCTAACTGGAGTTAGGTGAAATCTCAGAGTAGTTTTGATTTGCATATCTCTGATTGCTAGTAAGGTTGAACATTTTTTCAAACATTTACTGGCCATTTGAATTTCCTTTTTGTGAAATGTCTATTTAGTTCACTTGCCCATTTTTGACTAGGTTATTTGTTTTTGTACCTGTAAGTTTCTTGAGTTCTCTCTATATTCTAGATATCAGTCCTCTCTTGGAGGAATAGTTGGCAAAAATTATCTCTCATTCTGTCGTCTCTCTGTTGAGGTCCTTGATAGTTTCCTTTGCTCTACAGAAAATCTTTGGTTTGATGCAATCCCACGTATTGATCTGCCTTTTAATTTCTTGTGCCTCTGGGGTCTTGTTGAGAAAGTTTTTACCTGTGCCCATGTGTTGAAGTGTTGGACCTATGCCCTCTTCAAGGAGCCGCCAGGTCTCTGGTCTGATGTTTAAGTATTTGATCCATCTTGAATTGACTCTTTTACAGAGTAAGAAAGTAGGGTTTATTTACATTTTTATGCATATGATTAACCAATTTTGCCAATACCATTTGTTAAAGAGGCTATCTTTTTTCCAGAATATTTTTGGCCACCTTGTCCAAAATCAATTGGCTATAAGTGTGCAGATTTGTTTCTGAATTTTCTATTTTGCTCCATTGTTCTATGTGTCTGTTTTTGTGCCAGTACCATGCTGTTTTTATTATTATTGCTTTATAGTATAGTTTGAAGTCAGGTATTGTGATGCCTCCTGCGTGGTTCTTGTTGCTGAGAACTACTTTAGCTATTTGGGGTCTTTTGTTGTTCCAAATTAATTTAAGGACTATTTTTCTATGTCTGTGAGGAATGACCTTGGTAATTTAATGGGTGTTGCGTTGAATTTGTAGATCACATTGGGAAGAATGATCATTTTGATGATATTTATTCTATCTATTCAAGAACGTGGGAATTCTTTTCATATCCTAAGGTCTTCTTCAATGTTCTTTTTTTATGTTTTACAATCTTCTTTTTAGAGGTCTTTTACCTTCTTGGTTAGGTTTATTTCTAAATTTTTTGTGTGGGGGATATCCTGAGTGGAAGTGTTTTCTGAATTTCCTTTTCAGTGGATTTATGGTTGGCATACAGAAAAGCTTCTGACATTTTTTAGGATTGATTTTGTATCCAGATATGTTGTTGAATTAGTTGATCAGTTCTTTAAGCCTTTTGGTTGAGTTTCTTGGGTCTTCTAAGTATGGTATCATGTCATTTGAAAATTGGGATAATTTTACTTCCTCTTTTCCTATTTGTACTCCCTTACTGCTCTAGCTAGAAACTCAAGTACTATATGAAAATAAGTGATAATGGACATCCTTGTCTTGTTTCTGTTTTTAAGGGTAATTCTTGCAATTTTTCCCCATTTAATATGATGTTGGCTGTGGGATTATTGTATATTGCCTTTATGATGTTGAGATATGTTCCTTCTATTCCATTTCTCTGCAGTGCTTTCAGGATAAATGGGTATTGGATTTTGTCAAACTTTTTTTTCAGTATCTATTGATATGAACATGTGATTTTTGTCTCTTTTATTCCATTTATGTGATGAATTACATGGATTGTGTTTCATATATTGAACCAGCCTAGTGTCCCTGAGATGAACGCTAATTGGTCATGGTGTATGATTTTCTTGATGTGGTTTTGAATGTTTGTTGCTAGTATTTTATTGAGCAGTTTTGAATCTAAGTTCATCAATGGTATAGGACTACAGTTTTCTTTTCATGAGCTATCTTTATTTAGTTTTTATATTAATGTGATGTTGGCTTCATAGAATGCATTTGGTAGTGTCCTATTTCTTTCTATTTCACAGGATCAATTAAGGAATATTGAGATTGGCTCTTCTATAAAGGTTTTGTAAAATTTATTTGGGAAACCGCTGGTTCAACACTTTTGTTTGATGGTAGGCTCTTTCTTCCTTCTTCAATCTTTTTGATTGCTATTGGTTAGTTTAAATTTTCTGTATCTTCTTGGTTCAATTTAGGAAGGTTTTATGTGTCTAAAAAATTGTCAATTTCTTCTAAGTGTTTTGGTGTGTTAAATATAGTTTTTCAAAGTAGTTTCTGTTAATCCTATTCATCTTTTTTATGTCTTAATTTGGTAATTTGGATTGATTTTCTTTTTTCTTTTTCTTTTGGTTAGCTGGCTAGTGGTTTATCTGTCTTGCTTATATTTTTTTTTGAGAAACCAGCTTTTGATTTTGTTGATTTTTTTGGTTGTTCTTTGATTCTCCACTTCATTGATTTCTGCTCTGATTTTAATAACTTTCTGTCTTTTTTTTTTAATTGGTGCAGTGTATTCATACATCATAGTGGGATACAAACTTTTGTAGACATACATGCACACATCGCCCAGTCAGCCCCCACCCGATACCCACCCCATTCTCTCCCCATCCCTCCCTCCCATGCTTGGCTTAGTGGTTGACATCTAGTATTATAGCAATTTATCCAGAATTAAAAATGATAATCTCACATAACAGTTTCATTTGTCTGATACCAAGCTTTTGATGACTTAAAGATAACATTTCAATATTTCTTTTTACTTTCTTTCTTACCAGAGAATACTTTTTTTCTATTTTTTTAGGTGAAACTATCATATATTTATCTATTTATTTTTCAGAAAAAAACTCTATCCTAATATGGAAAATGGACTCTAGATACCCAAAACGATCTTGAAATAGAACAAAGCTAGAAGATATATATTTTCTGATTTCAAACCATATAAAGATACAATAATTGAAACAGTGTAGTACTATTCTAAAGGCAGATATATAAACCATTGGAGTTAAATAAAAGCCTAGAGCTAAATTCTTCCCTATATTGTCAAGTTATTTTTGACAAGGTTTCCACGAACATTTGGTGGTGGAAATAATAATCTTTTAACTAAATATTGTTGAAACATAATAATTACATGGAAAAGAATAAAGTTGGACCCTTACCTAATCCCATATACAAATATTAACTCAAAATAGATAAAAGACCTAAATATAAATCTTAAGACTATAAACTTTTAGGAGAAAATCTGGGTCATAAAACCTCACAACACTGAAATTGGCAGTGATTTCTTGGAAATGATTTCAATGTCACAGGCAACAGAAGAATATACAAAATCCCTAAAAAATAAAAAAAAATATTGTGTATCCAAATGCCGAGACCGCCTGCTGCCTCGGCATCTATGTGTTGAGACCCCACTCCACATAGCCTCAATTGGCAACAAGCCCCGAGAAGGAGGTGTCGTCTCTGGCCAAAGTACCCCCCACTTTTAGATACCCTTCATGACTATTATTTTCTTGGTAATGATTCCTTTTAACTCTCTACACGAATTGCTCTGGTGATGTGAGATAAGGACTCTGAAAGAAATTGAGTCCGTGGAAATAAATTCTCTAATAATTTGTCTAAACGCCCTTGGCTTTGCTCAATAGTAATGAAAAAACTGGCCAGAACTCAGATGCTGTGATAAGCATTCCAGCTGCAGCAATCACAAATGGTCTCTGACCCTCATTCCTATCACTAACTTAGGTTAAGCCATTAACTCCGGTAACCGGTAGCTCAGTTTAAGTTAACTCTGTTTACCCTTGAGATCCTGCCTAGAAACAGAGAAGATAAAACTTTGTGTGTGACTTCAAAGCAATTTAGTTGATGAACAACTTAGTCGCCCAAATACAATAGAGCCGAAGGAAAAAGATTGTTGACTTTTACACCCAGTATGAGCATTCCCCGAGACAGAGAGATTGGCCGCATGGTTAGAAATGAATATGACAAAATAAAGGACAGATGTTCTAAATATATATGTATGAAGGAAAGGAAATACCGTAAGAGTAAGAAAAGCATTTTTGCATGAAGAAGAGCTAATCATAAGAACGTCCCAACTGGGAAAGAAAGGAATTAGAAAGTTAGAAGCAGGTTGCAGAGAGTTTGTGACAGGGAAATGGATTATTAAAGATAAATAGGCTTTTAATAGGCTTGTTGTCTAAAGAAGAGTGTTCAGCAGTTAAGGAAATACATCTGACAACTAAATCCAAGAACTTCATGGTGTTGTTTGTGGTGTTTTGTCTGCCAAACTGTGTCGTGAGTTTGCTTAAGCTTTCAGATTTAGAAGGTAAGATGCCAACACCTGAAGAAACTCTATCACATCCACCCGAATCACCACATCTCCCCACACTTGCTATATGAACTGAGCCCAAAAGATGGAAAGTTCCAAGAAAGTTAAAGAAGATTCCCCAAGAAACCTCCAAGCCTTGGTCGTGCCTGTTTCTTCTGGAAGATTGCCCTTTGGAACTGCTTGTCTGCAAGATCTGGGAGAGGATCCAGAGTTAATCTCTTGAAAGCCAAAAGCCAGCTGAAAACCGGACTAGTTTTTTTACCTTTGTTTACGTGTCATTCACTATTGTTTCACAGTGATTGCATTCGCTTCCTTTTCTCTTACTATTAACTTTACTGGTGAAGGGTATAAATTTTTTTTGGTTCTTGTAATAAAGTGTCATTGGCTCAAGAAGCCTTTGTCCATATCAGATTCTTTCTAGAGAGCGCCATCACTAGGAACTCTTAGTTCCTAGAAGGGAAAGAATTGCTGCAGAGAAGAGGCTGCAGTACTTCACTCTAATCCTTCCCCATCTTTGCTGAGGTTTTCGACCGCGAGTGGACTCGCGCCCCAATTAGACTGAGCTGGTTTGTGACATCCAAAGACAATGTAAACAGAGTTAAAAGTTCTTAATAGCATGGGATAAAATATTTCCAAATGCTATATCTGAAGGTATATTAATATTCCAACTAGAAATCCTAAAAATTAACAACAATAAGGGCAAACAGTACCATTTAGAGATAGGTAAAAGACTAACATAAATAATGAATCTCCACAGATAACCAATCTTAGTTGACTGTTGGATGGAAACTCTTGTTTCTTTGGTTCTGGTGTGTGTTACCTATTTCTTCTTTGTAGTTAATCTCTTTGAGTATTTTCTCTAGTGCTGGTTTTGAAGACAAAAATTCCTTCAGTTTCTGTTTGTCATGGAAGCTTCTTATTTCTCCATCTAATTTGATAGAAAGTTTTGCTGGGTAGGAAATTTTTGGCTGGAAGTTGTTTTCTTTCAGAGTTTGGAATATGTTACTCCAAACCCTTCTGGCTCTCATGACTTGGTTTGGGAAGTCTGGAGTGATTCTAATTGGCTTGCCTCTGAATGTCACTTGGCCCTTTGTTTTTGTTGCCTTTAAGATTCTCTGCTTGGCTTCCACATTGGTCATTTTGACAATTATATGGCGTGGGGATCCTCTTCTCCGATCCTGTCTAAAGGGAGTTCTATAAGTTTCCTGGACCTGTGTATCAACCTCTTGCTCTATGTTTGGAAAATTTTCTGCTATTACTTGCTTGAAGAGATTGTTGATCCCTTTGGTTTCACTTTCTTTTCCCTCCTCTATTCCAATTATTCTTAGGTTAGGTCTCTTAAAATGGGCCCATATTTCTTCAATATCAGATTCCTGCTGTCGGATATTTTTTCCTAGATTAGAAACTATGCGTTCATTTTTGGATTGATCATCTTCTAAGAGCGAGATTCTGTTCTCCATGTGGTCTAATCGGTTGTTTGTGCTTTGAATTGAGGCCTTTACTTCATTAATTGCATCCTTTATCTCTTTTTGGCTCTCTCTGAGTTCTTTTCGAAGCACCTCTATTATTTCTACAGTTATTTTCCTGATTTGATCTTCTAGAAATCTCTGAATTTCTGTTTTATCGGGTTCTGATGTTGTGGGGTTGTGGGCATTCATTGCTCCATTGTTATTCCTCTTTCCTATGATTTAGGAAGTTTGTGCCTTCTCTGGGTTCTTCCCTTGGGTCGCTATGACTTCACTTAAGGTGTTCTGGATCTCGAGTCAGTAGTATCTCAGACCCCACTACTCCTTTACTGGGTTGTATCACAGAGTCTCAGACCCAGAGAGTTGATAGAGGCTGCTTTAGACTGTGGGGGGTGCCAGGTTGCACGTTCTCCTATGGTGTGATATCTCTGCCACCACCCCTCCCCCACTGGGTCAAATCCCAGGGAGTACAGTACTCCTGTGTGGCCCGCAATTTGACTCACTGCAGTATGGCGCTGCTACCGCGGCCTCAGGCGTGAGGCCGGTTATCTCCTCTGTGGCTCTGAGCTCTGTTCTCAGTCCGCTTTCTCTCTGGAGCCTGGTGATTTTTTTGTTTCTCTGGTGATGGTGTTTTCTGGCTATGAAAGGCACTGATTTTGTGGTACTGGAGATTGGTTGTTAGCGGAGCTCTTAAGCCCCCAACTTTCTGTCTACTACTGGCTTTGGGGTTAGACTGTTTCTGATTTTCAAGTGTTTTAAGTTATGTCATTAGGTTATTTACTTGGTAATTTTCTGTTCTTATTATGTGGACACTCAATGCTATGAATTTTCCTCTTAATACCACCTTTATGGTGTCCCAGAGGTTTTAATATATTGTGTGTCTATTTTATTTTTGATAGGAATTCCATAATTTTACCTCTTCTTCATTGACACATTCCTCATTCAGCAGTGTGATCTTCAGTCTCCAGATATTTATGTAGTTACTCTGGGACTTCTTATAGTTGATTTCTAGTTTCATTCCGTTATTGTCTGAAAAGGTGCAGAGGAGTATTAACATTTTTTGAATTTTCTAGTGCTCACTTTGTGGCTCAGGATGTGATCAATTTTGGAGAAGGTTTCATAAGCATCTGAGAAAAATGTGAATTCTGCTGAAGTTGAGTAGAATATTCTATATGTGTCTATTAGGTCCATTTGATTTATGATATTCTTTAGGTCTGAGGTATCTTTACTGACCTTTTGTCTAGAAGATTGGTCTAGCAGTGTGAGAAGAGTATTGGAGTCTCCCAATTACTGTATTAGGATCTATGTGTGACTTAATGTCATAAAGAGTTTGTTTTATAAAAGTGGCTGCACCTATGTTTGGGGCATAAATGTTGACTATTGTTTTATTCTCTTGCTGGATTGTTCCTTTTACCAGTAAAAAATGACCTGCTTTGTCCCTTCTGATAAGTATGTGTTTGAAGTTTACTTTGTCTGATATCATAATTGCAATCCTGCTTGTCTTTGAGTTAAGTTGGCATGGATTACCTTGCTCCAGCTCTTCACCTTTAGTTTGTGACTGTTTTTACTTGTAAGGTGTCTTTCTTGCAGGCAACAGATGAATGGATTCTCTTTTTTAATCCATTTTGCCACCTTTTGTCTTTTTATTGGGGAGTTGAGGCCATTTATGTGCAACATGATTATTGAAAGATGATTTTTAATTCCTAATATTTTGTGTTTTAACTTCTGTTTGAGGCAGTATATTTTCTTCTTTGCTTAGTTGTTTGATGGAAAATATTGTTTCTCTGATTCTGGCATTTATTACTTGTTTTTTCTTTGCTGTTAATCTTTTTAAGTATTTTCTCTAGTGTTGGTTTGGAAGACATAAATTATTTCATCTTCTTTTTGTCACGGAAGATTTTTATTTCCCCATCAAGTTTGAAATATAGTTTTGCTGGGTAGGAAATGTGTGGCTTCAAGTCATTTTCTTTCAGAGTTTGTAATGTGTTATTCTAGGCCCTTCTGGCTTTCATGATTTGATTTGGGAAACCAGAAATGATTCTAATTAGTTTATCTCTGAATGTCACATGGTCTATTGCTTTTGTTACCTTTAATATTCTCTCCATGACTTCTGTGTTAGTCAGTTTGACTATAACGTGATATGGTGAACCTTTTCTCTGATCTTGTCTAAAAGGGTTCTATTGTTTATAGTTTGAATTGATGCTTTCCATTCAATGATTGCATCTTTCACTTCCTTTAGAACTTCTTTCTAATTTCTATTCACATTCTCAGATTTTTTATTTGTTCCTCTATTTCTTCCAGGCTTTCTCTAAATTGAAAATCCTATATCATATCTACTGTTATATTTCTGATTTGTCCCTCTGGTGATGTCTGCAATTCTGTGTTTTCAAGTTTTGTTATTGTGGGGTTGTGAGAACTCATTGCTTCCTTGCTCTTTTTTCTTCTCATAATTTTAGGTTTCTCAAGTTTGTATCTGTTACTTTTGATAGCGTTTTCTGCTCTATAGTTGTCTGCTGGTATAAAATGGGCAAGTTGTTTTGCATTCAGTGGTGAAGGTTGAGTGAGGAGGAAGGTGATGAAGTAATAAATGCAAGTGGCAAGTAGCAGATAGGATTGAATAAATGAGAATATGAGTTTGGTGAGATAATATATAGTTAAGATATTAGAGATAGTGAATATTTAATATAATTCTAATGATATGAAGTGGATTTAATACAAGACAAAAAAAGAAAAAGGACAGAGAAAAGAGTTGGTATGAACATGGGAAGAATCTTGTATAAAAGGGGCAGGGAAGAGAACAAACAAGCACACATACAAAAAAAATAACATAAAGCAAAACAACAATAAAAGAACACAATTCTACAAATATATGAATACTTATCAGACTTAAACCCCCCCCCCCAGTCTTCCTGGATATGTGTGGAATTTTTCAGATGTTTAAGGTTCACATTCTATAGTAGATTCTCCAGCATGTTGCAAGCAGTCTCATTTGCTCTGTAACCTATAGTAATGATGTCAGTTTATAGCCTTGCTTTTTATCTCCTTCAGTGATTGGGGCTCTGGCCTTGTGTCTCTCTCTGTGTAGGCACTGAGTGCCACTGACCTTTCCCAATGCAAGCCTGGATTTCTCAGCTCTCAATAGGGACCTGTCTCTGAGATTCTCTCAGTCTGTACAAGAAACCAGTATTGCTGGAGCTGGATCTAGTGTTAAGTGCAGGTTTCCACCAATGCTCAGTTTGCATCTCTCCTAATGTGCTTTGGCCAAGAGTGCTGCTGTGACCAGATCCAGTATTCTTCTCAGCTACATCTGGGTTGATCTGACTTCTCCCTGGTCACCATGATTGGGTGATCTGTGGCAATCTCTGTATTACTTGCTAGGGCTCTGAGTCCTGGGAACTGTAAGTCTTTTGCCTGAATGGCTCTGGGGGCTGTCTGCCCTTCAACAACTCCTGTTCAACAGCAGGCTTTATCCCCATCTTCACCAACGTGAACCACAAAGTCTCATACCCTGTGAGTCTTTTGCTTGCTGCTCGAGTCCCTGCAGCCATTCTGGGAAGTCTTTCTCAGGGATGGCTGGTTCACTTATGGTGTTGTTGAACACTGCTTTGGATCTCTGGAGGACAAGGTATGCATTACCACCAGTGCTGCAAGTTGTTGCCGGGGTCTGTGCCAGAGGAGCAGACTGCCTATAATTCTTTTGAGTTACAGCTTTTTACTCATATCTTTGGCTTTGAAGTCTTTGGATTTTTTGTTGGGTGTCTCTGGAGGCACAGTGCCATCAGTTTCATCTCAATGAAGCAAGATGATGCCATCCCAGCCACCTCAGCTGCAGCCAAGGATGGGCAGGGATACTTTTCTGCTCTCTTTTCTGCCATCTATCTTTGATTTAACTGCCTTTCATTTTGATGCTATGTTCAAATTTATACTGTTTACTTTTTCTGATATGTGCTGCTTCTTTTTGTCACCATTTTCCCAGAAGTCAGAAGTTTTTTTTTATGAAATCTAGTGTATTTAATTTTTCTTCTGTTTTTGTTCTTTAACTGTGATATATAAGCACCCAATACCTAACTCAAGGGCATGAAGGCTTTAACATTTTTAAGTAAGGGATAGCTCTTACACTTAAGTCTAATTCATTTTAAGTTAGTTCCTTCATATTTGTACTTCTTTTCAAGATTGTTTTGGTGATGCTGGGTCCCTAGTATTTCCATTTGAATTTTGGAATCATATTGTCACTGTTTACTGAGAAATAGTAGTGGTACTGACAAGGATTGTTGAATCTTCAGAACACTGGTTGGGGGAGAGTAATGCCATCTTAAAATATTAAGTCACCCAATATATAAACACAAAATGCCCTTCCATTTACTTTGGTCTTTTAAAAATTTCTCTCAGTGATGTTTTGTAGTTTTCAGTGAACACATTTTTCAGTTGTGTACCCCGACTCTTCAGTCTTTTCAGAGAACAAGTATTTGGATATCCACATATATAAAAAACAAAATAATTTAAACCTTACTATGTGTGTGTGTGTGTGTGTGTGTGTGTGTGTGTGTGTGTGTGTATGTGTATGAATTCTGATAGATTTTTAGACCTAAATATAAGAGTTAAAATATAAATCATCTAGAAGAAAACAAAGAAATCTTCATGGCCCTGGGTCATGAATAGAGTTTGTAGATACAACATTAAAACAACATGAAAATATGTTCATTGAATTTTGAAAATCTTGTGCCTTAAAGTTATTATTAGCTGTGCATGGTGGTGCATACTTGTAATCCCAGTATATGGGAGGCTGAGACAGGATTACAGGTTTGTAGCCAGCCTCTCAGCTACTTAGTGAGGTCCTCTACAATTTAATGAGACCCTGTTTCAAAATAAAGAATAAATAGAAAAGGGGGTCTAGCTCAGAATTAGAATGCCCCTAGGTTCAAACCCCAGTTCTGCACAGACACACAAAAAAGTCATTTCTAAGTAAGTGAAGATAAATTAGCCCAATTAAAATATTTGAAAAATGTATATATGATAAATTTTTATATCTCGGACATAAAAGCACTCTTAAAATTCAGTAATGAGAAAACATATTGATTCTTCCATGGGGACAGTGGATTGACTTAGGGTGTTGTTGAGCACCGTTCTGGATCTCTGAAGGGCATGGTGAGCTCGGCTGCCACTGCTGCAAGTTGTATCCAGTGTTTGCACAGGAGGAACTGAGGCCTTACAATTCCAATGAGCTGCAGCCACTTGCTTCATTTCAAGTCATTGGTTGTTTTCCTAACATTGTTTTAATGGCGATGGAAACCAAATTTCAGCAGGACTGATATGTGTTGCTCCTTTGGTCACCATCTTCCTGGAAGTCCACATGACTTGTTATTAGAGAATGTCATTGGGAAAGACAGATAAATATAAAGAGGAGAGGGTGGATAGACCTGGAGGCCAGAAACATGAGCTGGACCTCAGGAGGATGCGATGGACCCTAGGTCAGTCTCTCAACACCTCTAACTTCAGCATTGTGATTGTCTCCTGAGAGAAGATGTTGCTCTTTCTTTCAGTATTAAAGTGAGTACTTGGACCAGGACTTGGAGAAACTCAGGGAGAAGCCAGGTGAAGCAACTGCTGGCACAGCTGCTGCCCCATTCCAAAGAGATGATCCAGAAGAGCAGTGAGACGTGGGCAGTGAGGCACATTTGCACTTGATGCAAGCCTGTCTTCTGCTTCACTTCCACCTTTCCAATCCAGTGCAGAACGTCCTTATGGCACTGTAATGGTAAAGACACTGAGAAGGGAACTATAAACAATGTACACTCTTAAACCATACCTAAATTCCAAACAGTACAGTAATATCGTCATCTTGCATACTATAACTATCTCATGTATACAAGGAAATATACTCCTCCCCAGACAAAAAGGATGCAGTACCCTTTTACATCTTAAGGTAATGCTCACTCTTCTAATCATGCTCTTTCTTTTATATGCAGTAATATTGAGATAAAATTTTCAACTACTAATAACACTTCATGATAGCTGATATGAGAACCAGATAGTTGATAAAACATGCATAATAGCAACAAAAATATTAATTTCAAAGTAAGAACAATTATTATAATATTGATTTCTCACTTCTGTAACTGGTCATGTTGTCATAGCTGGTACTTAAAAGTGCCTTCTTCCACCACTCATTCTGTATCTACTGTGTCTCCCATTTGGCCTGGCTTCTCACATGTAGGGTAACTTAAAACTTCCTCCTAAAGAAGTCCATCCTAAATTGAGTCACAGTAGACATCTTTACTTAATTGGGAAGTATAAATGAAATATCACTAGACATCCATTAGGATGGATAAAATTTAAAAAGAGATTGATGATACCAAATGTTAGTGATGATACGGTACAACTGAAACTCTTAGACAATGTAGGACTGAAAATGCTACAATCATTTTGCAAACAATTTTGTATGTTCTTAAAAATTAAGTCTATATAAGATTAAATATAAAAATGAAAACATATTCAGTTTAAAATTTGATAAAGGTATTGAATAGGCATTTTACAAAAGAAGATAGATGAATTACTTAAAATCACATGGTATTTCCAACATCATGTGTTATTAATAAAGGCAAATTCAAGGAATAAGATAATATTTTTACCCATTATAATGGTAATAATCAGAAATGTTAGACATTATCAGATGTTGACCAAGAATTGGAAAAAATGAAACACATACTTTGCCTGTAAAATGTAAAGCAGGGCAGCCACATTTTTTTTTTTTTTGGTATATACCTTCAAAAAGTAAAAACATTTGTCCTCTCAGTGTATTCAGATTTACCAAACCTGAGAACAATGTACAGCTCCATTAACGCATCTTGCAAGTAGATAAAATGTGGTATGTCCATATATTCAAATACCATTCTGCAATAAAAGTAATGATATATCCTACAATCTGAATGAATCTCAAAAACATTAAATAAAAGATGCCAGATGCAAGATGTTTTATATTTTTATTTTACTTTAATGAACTAGCCAGAAAAGACATATATTTAGAGACTAAAACCAGATTAGCAATGTGTTTGGGACTGAGGTTTGAATGGGGATTGTCAGGAAACAAGTGTGAGCCTCCTTTCTTCCTTCCTTCCTTCCTTCCTTCCTTCCTTCCTTCCTTCCTTCATGCCTTTTAATTATACACAATAATAATGAGTCTCTTTGATGAGGGATCTTTCTGAGATGATAGGAATGTTCTCCAGTTGGATCCTGGCAGTAGCTATATGACACCTTAAATGTACTAAAAATCTAAATTGTATACTAAAAATGATGACTTTTGTGGCATATAAATCATACCTCAATGAAGCTGTTTTTGAAAAGGGGATCAAATGATATTCAGAGAAAGTTCCCAAGAGCACAGGATATTTATTTAAAGTCTTATATGTAAAACATCCATTGTATTGAATATTACCTATGAAAAAGAAAGAGAGAAACAAGGCTTCATTGGGTTTTTTATTGTTGTTGGTTAGTGAATTGGTTGGTTGGCTGGTAGGTAGCTAGGTATCAGGGACATTCTATCTCCTCTGAGCTAGACTCCCAGCCCTATTTTATTTGAAACAAGAACAAAATCTCACTAAGTTGTTCAGAGTCTCACTAAGATGCTGAGGCTGGCCTCAAACTTTCAGTCCTCCTGTTTTAGCCTCCCAAGTACTGAAATCAGAGAAATACATGGCCAGGCCTGGCTATTTTAATAAGCACATGAAAACAGAGTTGCAACTCTTTTCTATTAAGGATAAAAGATTCTTCAAAAATTTAAACTTCAATAGAGGAATCTAGAAAAAAATAATGGAATAGAACTTATAATAATTTTAAAGCATTGGAAAGATTGTGTAAGGGTCTTCAAAATTCAGTCCATAGCCATATTATCTGTATACCTAATCAATATTGCATATATTTTTTCATAAGAAATAGAAAAATATTGTACATCCAAAGACAATGTAAACAGAATTAAAAGTTACTGATAGAATGGGTTAAAATATTTCCAAGTGCTGTATCTGAAGGTATATTAATATTCCAAATATAAATCCTAAAAATTAGCAACAATAAAAGCAAACAATACAATTTAGAAATAGGTAAAAGACTAAAATAGATAATAAATCTCCAAAGATTTTTATATGACCAATAAACAAATGAATATCACTCATCATTACCATAATATAACTAATCATTAAGGAAATACAAATAAAAACTATAGTGAAATATTACTTCACATTTGTTAGGCAGCTACTTAACATGAATTACCTTGCTCCAGCCCTTTACCTTGAGTTTGTTACTATTTTTACTTGTAAAGTGTGTTTCTTTAAGCAGCATATGAATTGATTCTGGTTTTTAATCCGTTTTGCCACTTTATGTCTTTTTATTGGGGAATTGAGGCCATTTACATTCAGTGTGATTATTGAGAGATAACTTTTAATTCCTAACATATTAAGATTTTATTTCTGTTTGATATACTGTGTATTCTTCTTTGCTTAGTTGTCTGCTAAATGGGAAATCTTATTTCTCTGGTTCTAGTGTGTGTTACCTATTTTTTCTCTGTAGTTAATCTCTTTGAATATTTTTCTCTAGCACTGGTTTTGAAGACATAAATTCCTTCAGTTTCTGTTTGTCATGGAAGCTTTTTATTTCCCCATCTAATTTGATAGAAAGTTTTGCTGGGTAGGAAATTTTTGGTTGGAAGTTGTTTTCTTTCAGAGTATGGACTATGTTACTTCAAGCCCTTCTGGTTTTCATGACTTGGTTTGGGAATTCTGGAGTGATTCTAATTGGTTTGCCTCTGAATGTCACTTGTCCTTTTGTTTTTGTTGCCTTTAAGATTCTCTGTACAGCTTCTACATTGGTCATTTTGACAATTATGTGACGTGGGGATCCTCTTCTCTGATCCTGTCTAAAGGGAGTTCTATAAGTTTCCTGGACCTGTGTATCGACCTCTTGCTCCATGTTTGGAAAATTTTCTGCTACCACTTCCTTGAAGATATTATTGATTCCTTTGGTTTCACCTTCTTTGCCTCCTCTATTCTGATTATTCTTAGGTTAGCTCTCTTAAAATGGGCCCATATTTCTTCAATGTGAGATTCCTTCTGTCTGATTTTTTTCCTAAGTTATAAATTATGCATTCGTTTTTGGTGTGATCATCTTCTAGGAGCAAGATTCTATTCTCCATATGTTCTAATCGATTCTTTATCGTTTGAATTGATGCCTTTACTTCAATGATTGCATTCTTTATTTCCTTTATACTCTCTCTAAATTCATTTTGAAAGTCCTGTATTATTTCTACAATTATATTCCTGATTTGAACTTCTGGAGATTTCTGAATTTCTCTGTTATCAGGATCTGATATTATGGGGTTGTGGGTATTCATTGCTCTATTCTTGTTCCTCTTTCCCATGATTTCAGAAGTTTGTGCCTTCTCTAGGTTCTTCCCCAGGTCACCACAACTTCACTTAGGGTGTTCTGGATCTCGAGTTTATTGTAATCTCCGTCACCAATACTGATTTACATAAAGTCTCAGACCCAGGAAGTTAATTCAGGCTGCGCGAGACTGTGGGGGTGCCGGGCTTGGCGTTTTCCCACGGGGAGCTGCGACTAGGGTGTGGTATCTTTGTCGCTACTACTCCTTCACTGGGTTGTACTGGAAAATCTCAGACCCAGGGAGATTATCAAAGCTGTGCAAGTCCCTGGGTGTGCAGTGCTGGGATTTCTCCTGTAGGGCCACAATTTCACTTACAGTTATTATGCGCACTGATCTGGAGGTGTTGCAGGCATGGTGAATTCGCCATAGCTGCTGGCAATATGGTGCTGATGCCACGCCCCTGGCCGTGAGGCTGGAATATTTCTTTTCTGGTTTTGAGCTCCGTTCTGAGTCCCTGGAAGGCGTGATGAGCTTGGCCACTGGGAGTTTTAGACATTCTTTGTGCTAAAATAACTGCTGAATTACACCTGAATGATCCGCAGCTGTTCAATTCAGCTCCTTGTTTACCTTTGCTCTCTGGAGCCTGGTGCTGTGAGGCATAATAGCGCCGGCAAGGTTCTGCAATGCGAGCTGGTTTCTTTTCTGGTCTCCGGTTGTTTTTCTAGTCTTCTTTTTCTCTGTCCCTTATGTTTACATTTTTTATTACTCTGCTAATAGTGTTTTATGGTTATGAAAAGCGCAGATTTTGTGGCAATAGATATCAAGTGTTAGCAGGACTCGTAAACACTGCTTTTCTCGGTCACCATGTTCCCGGAAGTCCTCAATATTGCATATATTAAAGATGCTATTTCGCAGTAATTTTACCTAGAATTCTTTGTAACAGCACTGAAAACTTGAATTCAAATGTGGTAATTTTTAGGTCGTGATAAAAAATTGAAAACCATTTTGGCTTTAAGAACAAATTATTCTAACGTCATCAGAAGGCTGATATCAATTTTCCAAGTTTATTCCAAACTAAAGTGCACATTCCTGAACAGTTGTTAATGAGTGTACATACAGAAAAAAGGTGAATAGGTAATCTGAATGTACGAATTTATCTACACTCTTGGATGGTTGCTACCATTTACTCATATTCTGAATGAGAATTTTTTCATTGTGGGAAAAAAATGTCAAAGAAGATATAAAAGCGAATAGCAAATGGAATTGAAAAGTCATTTTTACTTTCAAGTGGTTTGGAAATATAGATGTTAAGTTTGAAGTGAATCTTGTTAATGACCAGAGCTGGGGGATCTATACACCTGCTGATCACTAGAATATTATTATAAATGAGGTTGATTTTACTAATGACTACCCCATTTTTCCTCAACATGGTCTCATTACTTTTTCTGTCTCATTTCTGGCCTTTAGATATGAATGCTCACTTATGGATGTAACAATATATTAACATATAAAAGGTTTTTAAAGATGTGTCTTAGTATAAGAGGAATAATTTCAATATTGTCTTTTACTTCCTCGTTAGATCATAGGAGATTTTAGATGGTGAAAATCTTGCCTCTATTATGAGTAAAGAACTGTTTTACAGTCATCCTTCCTTATAGCAACTAAATTGTCCTCAAAAAAGCACATAAACATAATGAAGCTCTTAAGTAGTCACTTATATGCATTTATATTCTTTCTTGTGAATGACTAATTTAATTTTTTTTTAAAGTAGCAACTCAGCTTGCTTTCAGAACCATTTAAGCTTAGCATATGATTTTGTTTTTCTCTAAAACCAACTATTCTTGATTATGACTTAGGGAAGGTTTGCAGATTTATTTTTGCCAAGATAGTAGAATAAGAACCAATCACCCTGTGGTTGGCTTAGTCCTAATACTTCTGTCCTAAGCTGGCCACATGATCATTTAGAAATTCTTCAGACATCAGAAGCATAGTGACTAGATTCAATTAACCCTATTTTATTTTAAAACAAATCCTGACCTCTGAGCATAAAGCTCATGCCATGTACCTATTGCATGGTTCCTATTGAATTTTATAGTCTGAGAGACCCTCCTCCCTTTATAGGTATATTGGATTACATTGAAATAACTACTGTAAAAGAGGAATGAATCTTTCCTCTGTGTGTGTGTGTGGGGGGGTGTTACTGGGAATTGAACCCAAGGGCATTTTACCTCAAAGCTACACTCCTAGCCCTAATTTATTTTTATTTTGGAACAGTCTCGCTAGGTTATTGAGAGTCTCACTATTGCTGAACCTACCCTTGAACCTACAATCCTCCTGTGTCAGCCTTTCAAATACTGGGATTACAGGTATGCACCATCATGACTGGCTGAGTTTTTTGTTTTTTTTTAGAAAGAGTCTGTGTTCTCTCTGGAATACCCTTCCCCAAGATATGTGCATGGTTCTTCCAGCTTCACTTCACTGAACTCTACTCAAGTAGCACTTTATATGAGAGGACTTCCCTGTCTTCTCTAAAATAACACTCCCATTCCTGACACTCTTTGTCACCTTGTTTTGCTTTGTTTTTCTATATACTACTCATTGGGAATTGAAATATTATGCATATCCTTGTTTACTATCTTTTCCAATAGTACCTGCTACAGAAGGTTATGTGCTAGGACTTAGTTTAATTCATTGTGATAACCCCAGTGTCCATGTCTATGAATGGCACTGAGAAGCTAGATACTCAATAAATAAATGAGTAACTATATAAATTTGGTAGTACGTCAAAAAGGAGACTACAGCAAGTGTTTCCTAATTAATTACAAACCTATGAAACTAGCTCAGTGAGAGTCCTGCAACAACCAGGTCCCAGCCCTTTGGGAGTTTACAGGCCAGAAGATTAAACATGCTGTGTGTGACAGCCTACAATGACAGCCACACTGTTTTTTTCTTTCTTTAAACCAAGGTGCACTGTAGTAGGATGAAAAATGCCACAGCCTATGATCCCAGTGTTCTTCTCACTTTTCAACATGGAGTTTAGGTTGTGAGGAGATGTTTGATCTGCTCAAATTTAGGTTACAAAAAATTAAAATTAAATTTAATTACTAGAAAATTAAGTGCACAGAATTTACTAAGGATCCTGAGAAGAAAAGGGAATGAGCCTATCATGTGATCAAGCAGTATCACTTCTGGGTACCTGCCCCCCAAAACTAAAACCAAACTACCAAACTAATGCATGCATATCTATGTTCATAGCCACAAAATTTACAATTGCCAAACTATAGAACTAGCTAAGATGTCCATCAACAGAAGAATGAATTACAAAACTATGGAATGTATACAGTGGAATTTTACTCAGCCCTAAAGAAGAACAAATTTACATCCTTTATAGCAAAATGGATGAAACTGGAGAACATTATGCTGAGATTAGTCAGTCACAAAATGTAAAAAATCAGTTGCTTTCCTTTATATGCAGAAGCTAGGGAGAAAAAGAGTCATAGGAGAAACTCTAGATGAAGAAGAAACCATAGATGAGCAAATAAGGTGAATTAACTGAGAGGGATGTAAAGGAGAAAGAGGGAAATCCCCTAAAGTGCATGATATACATTTACAAACATGACTAAGCAAAACATGAGCAGAAGGAAGGAGAGAGGTAATGGGGTGGGAGTTGGGTAAGAGCTAAATGAGTGATGTGTGTATGTATGCCCCTACCATCTTATACCCAATTAAGATGTATGACTACAGTGCACCAATAAGATATACTTTTTTTTTTATCAATTAACAGAGGTCAAAAAGCATAACTGCAGGAAGTTAGAAAAAGATAATTATTATTTTGTGTGTGTGTGGTACTGAGGTTCCTGGAAGCCCTTCTACCTCCGGGCTGCACTCCTAGACCTATTTTACATTTTTATTTGGAAACAGGGCCTCTTAAGCCAGCACGGCTGGCTTCAAACCTGTGCGATCCTCCTGTCTCTGCTTCCCAAGCATGGGGATTACAAGTGTGTGCCACCACGCCCAACAAAAGATCATTATTTTTAATCTGAAGATTCAAGGTGTTTTCAAGGGAGGAGAAGCTTATCAACTTAAACTGTGATGAATGAATATAATTTCAGTTGGCACAATAGAGGAGGAACTTTCTGAGGGAGATGCAAAGATGTGAAAATAACACAGGAAGGAGTGTGTCTACATAGTAGCAAGCATGCTAGTACTGTCATGTCTCAGTTTACACCAGTGCCCAGGCTATACTTTCTGGAGCCACCTCTGCCACCAACATGGAAAGTTTAGTGGAAACCCAGCACCACCTCTGGATACAGTGGGAGCCACCTCCCATAGACAGGCCCAGCCATAGATGGTAGTTGACTTTTAGAGGTAGCCTTTGGGGCCTGGGGGTCAGTGGCTGTGGATCCCCCTCCACTCTAAAAGTGGTCAGTTCTATAAGGTGGTCTGTACATGTTCCCACAGGTCCTGATGGAATGGACCTTCTGTGACCCATAGTGTTGTCATTATTAGTACATCTTTTTTATTGTTGGTTTTGTTTTTGAACCCAGGGGAATTCTACCTCAGAGCTACACCCCAAGGCATTTTCTTTCTTTTTTTTTTTTTTAACAGGGTCTCATTAAGTTGCTGAGGCTGGCTTCAAACCTGTGCTCCTCCTGTCCTGCTGTCTCAGCTTTCTAAATACTGGCATTATACAGCGAATCCTTATACTGAGTTTTCCTCCTTTGTTGTCTTATTCTTGCTTCTTCACCCCTGATTCCTCTTTCAAACTCCTCTTAGTTACTTCCCTATCTCAGACTTTACTTCTGGAAATGTGCTTCCTAAAGAAGCTACAGAACAGAACCAAGTGTATTAAATCGCTCAAAAGATTGTGTTGCCATAGAGACCCAAAAGAATTGGATACTTTAACCACTATTGAGTTTAGTAATAAGTTCAAGGATACAAGTCAGGCAGGGAGAAATCCAGGAATGTCATAGCTTTCCAGTCCTTTCTACATGCACTTTAGCTCAGATTTAAGAGATAAGCTCTCCAGGCAATACCTGAGGAAATATCACTTGCCCAGAAAAAACTGTTTTGGCCATTTTACACACAGCATATATATTCTTCAGTGATCCATGCCACCATAGGTACATGGATTCCAGCTTGTTTATCATAAGCAATTCTAGACAGATAATTGAGTACACCAAGCCAAAAGCACCATTAAAATCTCTCCTCTAAGGAATACCATTAGTATACTTGTAAGGATTTCAGCCATATTTACAAGGAGTTTACACTAGGCTGGACCTTCATGGAAGGTGGCTCCCACTTTATTGAAGAAGGCCCCGGGTGCACTTGAGTAAACTGCCCTCCACTGCTACAGCTGGTGGCAGAGGTGTGCTTTTTATGGAATGCCCTATAGTAAAGTCAAGTAAATGTTTAGAGTGCTGCCACCCTCCCTTGTAAGTGTGTAACCTTTCAAAAACACTGAGCCAAGGAATCCTATCCCCTGGAATGTCAGATACACTTATAAATAATTTATAATTTTCCCTTTTTCTTTAGCTTTTTAGGCTTACTAGGCTTCCTGGCTCTGCTACTATGATAACCTGACCAATTTTCCTAATGTTTCTGAACCTCTCACTACATTGGCCAGAGGTGAATATTTTGAGTTTATTTCAAAGAGTCCCTGGGAGGAATAATGAGATAACTTTTGGTGGAATGGTATACAGGAGGTCCTGGCATGTGGTATTCTTCCATTTCACATACTTTCTATTCAAAATTATTGCCTTTTTGGCTCCCCCTCCTAGGTCTTCTTGCTATGTCAGTTTTTCCATCATATATTTTTTATATATCTAAAGAAGAGCTATGTCCAGTCAAGCACACTAAAGGGTAACAGTCTTAACCATTGGATATTAAGCATTTAATTCCCAAGAACAAAGACAATCCTACTGTAGTTGTGTTTATAAGTACCACTTACTCCAAAAAGAAAGGAAGCCTGTGGTTTAGGAAATGGATACTGGGATTTGTTAAATCTGAGTTTAAATGTAGATTCTACTAGATGTGTAAATTTGAAAAACTCACCTGATATTACTAACCAAGCTTTAATTTTAACTGTAAAATGGAAATGATAATATATACATTAGAAAGTTTATGAGAGGATTGAATGGAATAATGCAGGCAGAGTGCTTAATACAGTGTTGGCATACAGAAAATGTTCCATAATTAATAGACATTTAATAAAAGTATCTTTCTCTTGGGGAAAATACATATCAGGTACTGATATCTAAGTCTACTGTTCTTATTCTGTGCTGAGTAAACCTTTAAATAATTGATAGATTTTTATTTAGATAAATTACCACATTACAGCAAATTATACTTCCGTCTCATTATCTTCAAGATCACTCTTTCAGGGGGCTTAATGTTGGATCATGATTGGAGGGCATAATTTATGACCTAGTGGAAGACTGAATCGTGAATGGAACATGAAGGAATTCTAAAGTAGTCACACACTGAGCATGGTGGTGTATGCCTGTAATCTCAGTATTTGGGAGACTGAGACAAGAGGATCACAGGTTCAGGAACAGCCTCAGCAAACTTATCAAGACCTGTTTAAAAAATAATAGATCTGCGGGTTAACTCAGAGGTAGAATGCCCCTGAGTTCAACCTCTAGTGCCAAATAAAGTAGCCACACAATAAGTCTTAGTATGCTTTAAAAAAAAAAAAGCTTTACAAAGTATGTTCTCTGATAGAACTAAATTTAAAAAGACATCAGTGTTTCAAATTTAGGTGTTATGTTTTTAAGTCAACTAGGAGTCAAAGAAAAAGAGATAGTAGAAAATATTTCAAATGAATAAAGTTAAAGTATATGTCAGAAGTTGTAGAATGCAACTAGCATAATACTTAGATCTAAATTTATAGTCTTGGACTTCCGGGAAGATGGCGACAGAGAAAAGTGGTGTTTACGAATCCCGCTAACAATCGATCTCTATTAATACAAAACCAGCGCCTCTCACAGCCAGAAAACACCATTAGCAGAGAAATAAAAACTGTAAATACAGGGGACAGAGAAAAAGAGGGCTAGAAGAACAACCAGACACCAGAAAAGAAACCAGCCTGCAGTACCATAGCCGGAGCTGCAGTGCGGAGCCACGCCAGAACCATATTCCCTTGCAGCACCACGCTCCAGAGAGGAAGGGGACTCAGAACTGAGCTCAAGACCAGAGAGGATATATGCCAGCCTCACGGCCAAAGACGCAGCAGCAGCACCATACTGCCAGTGGCAGCGGTGAGTTTACCAGTCGGCTCCAGACCAACACACTACACAAGCCACCAGACTACAGAAAGGAGCGGTGGACAGTGAGCTGAGGTAAGCAGCTGCAGAACAGCTGGGTGTAACTCAGCAGTTTTTTCAGCGCAAGGAGCGTCTAAAGCTCCCAGGGGCTGGGCTCAGCACACCCTGCAGGGACTCAGAGCAGAGCTCAAAACCAGAAAAGTAATAGGCCAGCTTCACGGCCAAGGAAGTGGCAGCAGCGCCATATTGACAGCAGCAGCAGCAGCGAGTTCACCAAGTCCACTACAGCTCTATTAGCGAACTCAACAACTGTGAGTACAATTGCGGCCCCTAGAGGAGAAATCCCAGTACTGCACTCTCAGGGACTTGTGCAGACAGTCTCCCTGGGTCAGAGATTTTTGCAGTACAACCCAACGGGGGAGTAGCGGTGGCAGAGATATCACACTGTACTTGCAGCTACCCGTGGGTAAATAACTGTAGAAATAATAGAAGACTTTTGAAAAGAATTCAGAGAGAGTCAAAAAGAGAAAAAGGATGCAATTATTGAAATAAAGGCCTCAATTCAAAGTATAAACAACCGATTAGACCACATGGAGAATAGAATCTCGCTCCTAGAAGATGATCACACCAAAAATGAATGCATAGATTCTAATTTAGAAAAAAATATCCGACAGCAGGAATTTGACAATGAAGAAATATGGGCCCATTTTAAGAGAGCTAACCTAAGAATAATTGGAATAGAGGAGGAAAAAGAAGGTGAAACCAAAGGGATCAATAATCTCTTCAAGGAAGTGGTAGCAGAAAATTTTCTAAACATGGAACAAGAGGTCGATACACAGATCCAGAAAACTTATAGAACTCCCTTTAGACAGGATCAGAGAAGAGGATTCCCATGCCACATAATTGTCAAAATGACTAATGTGGACGCCAGGAGAGAATCTTAAAGGCAACAAAAACAAAAGGCCATGTGACATTCAGAAGCAAATCACTCCAGACTTCCCAAACCAAGTCATGAAAGCCAGAAGGGCGTGGAGTAACATAGTCCAAACTCTGAAAGAAAACAACTTCCAGCCAAAAATTTCCTACCCAGCAAAACTATCTATCAATTTAGATGGAGAAATAAGAAGCTTCCATGACAAACAGAAACTGAAGGAATTTATGTCTTCAAAACCAGCGCTAGAGAAAATACTCAAGGAGATTAACTACAAAGAAGAAATAGGTAATACACGTCAGAATCAGAGAAACAAGATTTCAAATCCAGCAGACAACTAAGTAAAGAAGAATAAACAGTATCTCAAACAGAAATAAAATCTTAACATGTTAGGAAATAAAAATTATCTCTCTATAATCACACTGAATGTAAATGGCCTCAACTCCCCAATAAAAATACATAAAGTGGCAAAATGGATTAAAAATCAGAATCCATCCATCTGCTGCTTACAAGAAACACATCTTACAAGTAAAGATAGGAATAAACTCAAGGTGAAGGTTGGAGCAAAGTAATCCATGCTAAAAGAACTCAAAGACAAGCAGGAGTAGCAACTATGATATCAGACAAGTTAGATGTCAAATCCAAACTTTTAGAAGAGACAAAGATACTGGTGAAAGGAATAATTCAGCAAGAAGAAATAACAATAATATACATCTATGCCCCAAACATAGGTACAGCTACTTTCATAAATCAAACTCTTTGTGACATGAAGTCACACATAAATCCCAACACAATAATACTGGGAGACTTCAACACACCTCTCACAATACCAGACCGATCTTCCAGACAAAGGGTCGGTAAAAATGCCTCAGAACTAAAGAAAACCATTAACCAAATGGACCTGTTGGACACATATAGAATATTTCACCCAACAATATTGGAGTTTACATTTTTCTCAGCTGCTCACGGAACCTTCTCCAAAATAGATCACATCCTGGGACACAAAATGAACACTAGCAAATTCAAAAAATGTTACATACTTTCCTGTGTCATTTCAGACCATAATGAAATGAAACTAGAAATCAACCATAAGAAGACCCAGAGAAACAACATAAACATGTGGAGACTGAACACACTTTTGAATGAAGAATGGGTCATAGAATACATAAGAGGTAAAATCAAGAAATTTCTAGAAACAAATGAAAATAAAGATACAACATATCAAAACCTCTGGGATACTTTGAAGGCAGTATTGAGAGGAAAATTTATAGCACTGAGTGCTCACGTAAGAAAAACAGAAAATCTTCAAACAAATAACCTAATGACACACCTCAAAGCCTGTAAAAAGCAGGAACAATTGAACCCCAAAGCCAGGAGAAGACAGGAAATTATTAAAATTAGAGCAGAAATTAACGAAATAGAGAATAAAAAAACAGTACAGAAAGTCAACAAAACTAAAAGCTGGTTTCTTGAAAAAATTAACAAGATAGATAAACCACTAGCCAACCTACCTAAAAAAAGAGAGAATCAACCCAAATTATGAAGATAAGAGATGAAAAAGGATAAATTACTACTGACAGTATTGAAATCCAGAGGATTATCAGAAACTACTTTGAAAAACTATACTCCAACAAAATGGAAAATCTGGAGGTAATCGACAACTTCCTAGATAAATGCAATCTTCCTAAACTGAGTCAAGAAGATATAGAACACTTAAACCAACCAGTAACATTTAAAGAGATTGAAACAGCAATAAAGAGCTTACCATCAAAGAAAAGCCAAGGACCAGATGGTTTCTCAAGTGAATTCTATAAACCTTATAGAAGACCTAACCCCAATATTTCTCAAACTATTTCACAAAAGAGAAAAAATCAGGACTCTCCCAAATACATTCCATGAAGCCAACATCACACTAATACCCAAACCGAATAAAGACAGTTCAAGGAAGAAAAACTACAGGCCTATATCTCTGATGAACTTAGATGCAAAACAGTTAAAATACTAGCAGCACACATTCAAAATCACATCAAGAAAATCATATACCATGACCAGGTAGGGTTCATCCCAGGATTGCAAGGCTGGTTCCACATACGAAAATAAATCCATGTAATTCACCATATAAACAACCAAGAACAAAAATCACATGATCATTTTAATAGATGCTGATAAAGCATTTGCAAAATTCAACATCCATTTATGATAAAAACACTGAAGAGAATTGGAATAGAAGAATCATATCTAAACATTATTAAGGCAATCTACAATAAACCCACTGCCAACATCATATAAAATGGGAAAAAACTTCAAGAATTTTCCCTATAAACAGGAATGAGACAAGGATGTCCATTATCACCACTTCTCTTCAATTTGTACTAGACACTAATAGAGCAATAAGGCAAGAAAAGGAAATCAGAGGAGTATACTTAGGAAAAGAAGCACTCAAACTTTCACTATTTGCAGATGATATATCAACCTTAAAAATCAGAAGCTTTCCTGTACACCAACCATAAATCCACTGAAAAAGAAATTCAGAAAACACTTCCACTCAGGATCTCCCGCAAAAATTTAAAATACTTAGGAATAAACTTGATCAAGGAGGTAAAAGATCTCTACAAAGAAAATTATAAAACACTGAAAAAAGAAATCAAAGAAGATCTTAGAAGATGGAAGGATCTTCCATGTTCATGGATTGGCAGAATAAATATCATTAAAATAGCCATCCTCCCAAAAGTGATCTACAGATTTAACGCAATGCCCATTAAACTACCAAGACCATTCCTCCCAGACATAGAAAAATCAGTCCTTAAATATATCTGGAATAACAAAAAGCCCAGAATAGCCAAGGTAGTTCTCAGCAACAAAAACCATGCAGGAGGAATCACAATACCTGACTTTAAACTATACTACAAAGCCATTGTAATAAAAACAGCATGGTACTGGCACAAAAACAGATACATAGACCAATGGAGCAGAATAGAAGACCCAGAAACAAGTCCACACACTTCAGCCAAATGATTTTTGACAAAGGGGCCAAAAACGTACAGTGGAGAAAAGATGGCCTCTTCAACAAATGGTGTTGGCAAAATTGGTTAACCATATGCAGAAAATTGGAAATTAATCCCACTTTTTCACCCTGCACAATTCAAGATGGATGAAAGACTTGGATGTCAAACCCGAGACTTTGAAGCCTCTTGAAGAAGGCATAGGTCCAACACTGCAACACATAGACACAGATAAACACTTTCTCAACAAGACCTTAAAGGCACAACAAATTAAAAGGGAAATCAGTACGTCGGATTGCATGAAATTGAAGAGCTTCTCTTCAGCAAAGGAAACTATCAAGAACCTCAATTGGGAGCCAACAGAATGGGAGAAGATTTTTACCACCTACAACACCGATAGAGCACTAATATATAGAATATACAGAGAACTCAAGAAACTCAACACTAAGAAAACAAAGCATCCAATAACAAAATGGTCAAGCAAACTAAATAGACACTTCACAAAAGAAGAAATTCAAATGGCCAATAAATGCATGAAAAAATGCTCAACATCACTGGCAATCAGAGAGATGCAAATCAAAACTACCCTGAGATTTCACCTAACTTTAACTAGCATGGCAATCATTCCAAACACAAACAACAACAGATGCTGGCGAGGATGTGGAGAAGTGGGAACTCTAAGACATTGTTGTTGGGATTGCAAATTAGTGTAACCACTTTGGAAAACAGTATGGAGAATCCTCAGAAGAATGGGAACAAATCTACCATTTGATCCAGCAATACCACTTCTGGGAATCTACCCAAAAGATAGGAAACCAAACTACCAAACTAATGCATGTGTATCTATGTTCAGAGCTGCACAATTCACCATAGCCATACTATGGAATAATCCATTCATCTGTCCATCAACAGATGAATGGATTATAAAACTGTGGGATATGTACAGAAAGGAATTTTACTCAGCCATTAAAAAAAAAATCTCAATTACATCATTTTCAGGGAAATGGATGGAACTGGAGGACATTATGCTAAGTGAGATTAGTTAGTGACAAAAAAATAAGAAAGCAAATGCTTTCCCTAATATGTGAGAGTTAGGGAGAAATGGGTCATAGGAGTAACTCTAGATGAAAAAGGAAATCCTATAGAGGAGCAAACAAGATAACCTAAATGAGGGGATGGGAGGGGAAGGAGGAAATTCTCTAAAACACACAATGTACTTAAACATATCGAAGTCAACCACTAAGCCAAGCAAGTGAAGGTCAGACGGGGAGGGAATGGGGTGAGAATTGGGTAGGGGTTAAATCAGTGATGTGTACAGGTATGTACACACAAGCTTTTTACCCCAATATGATGTATGAATATAATGCACCAATAAAAAATTTAAAAATAAATAAATTTATAGTCTTAAACATCTATATGAGGAAAAGTTTTAAAATTAGTGCTACAACTTCCCATTCTAAGATGCTAAGGAAAACAAAGAGCAAAGTTAATCCACAATGAATAGAAGAAATAATAAATATAAAATGAGGAATCAACAAAATGGGGAAAATAATTAAGAAATTTAACACAGCCAAAAGTTGTTTTTTGAAAAGAGAAACTTGGAAAAATATAACAGGACTAATTTATTAAAGAGAGAGAAGCCATAAGTTTTCAATGTCTGAACTGAGAGATTCTACAAGTTCTCCTGATATTAAAAATATAAGAGGATAAATGAGCAACTTCATGGCAACAAATTCAAGTCAGTGTGAAGAATACAAGTTAAATAAGAAAAATTAGAGAGTCGGGCCAATGGCGCACGCTTGTAATCCCAGCATTTGGGAGGCTGAGACTGGAGGATCACAGTTCACGGACAGCCTCAGCTACTTAGTGAGGCCCTCTGCAACTTAGTGAGACACGGTTTCAAAATAAAAAGAATAAAAAATAAGGCAGGGGATGTAGCACAGACATCAAATGCCCCTAGATTCCATCCCCAAACCTGCAAACATAAATAATAAAAATAAATAAGAAAAATTAGAAATCTGAGTACTACTATAATCTATTGAAAAAATTGATTGTGTAAGCAAAATTGTCCTACAAATAAAACTTCAGACACACACACACATTCTACTAACATTTAAAGGACTGTCACATTTTAAACACTTTCTGAAAACACTTCCCAAGTTGTTTCATGTGATTAACTTAACCCTATTATCAAACCCAGACATATCACATTTGATCAACCAGAAAATTCAACATATAGACAAGTGGAAAAAAAATAAGATTCCTTCAACCATGGCAGCATCATGATAGTGATAAAAAAGATAGGCAAGAAAGTATTCACAGTACATATAGCTAACAAAGAACATGGATCCAAAATATAGAAAGAACTTTTACAAATATAAAAATAAAAATTGAGCAAAAGACAACATATTTCACAAAAAGATATACTTTATTAAACACATATAAAGTGCTCAAAATCTTTAGTCAGAGAAATGTAAATGAAATCACAATGATATTCATTTCATATCCACTAAATAAACTAAAATTTTGGAAAGTTGTTTCTCTAAAGTTATTAAAAAAAATACCTCCCACAGTGACTCAACAATCCCATTGCTAGTCCCATAACAATCCCATATAAAGAGGAGAAAGAGAAAACCAAAATACATGTCCACCATAAGCATGTTCAAACTGGTTTTACTCATTAAAAACCTCAACTGGAATCAACTCCTCTATCAACAGGAAAATGGAAAAATTGCTGTATCCCCATTTAAGAACTTTTATTTATTCATTTATTTTTTGGTGGTACTGGGGTTCCTGGAAACCCTTCTACCCCTGGGCTACACTCCCAGACACCTATTTGATACTTTTTTATTTGGAAACAGGGTCTCTAAACCTATCTATGAAATTAGAAATCTGAAGCCTGATTGCTCATGGGGTGAGGGTTGAGTATAAGGCCCAAGAGGGTACTCTCTAGGGTAATGGACATGTGCTCTATGTTCACCAGAGTGGTAATTACATGAACATATACAATTACCAAAACACTGGAGCTTGTACACTAAAATAGGCAAATTTAATCCCAGTGAAGACATAAGAGACTCATTATAACTTTATAATATGCATTAATCATGTAGATTAATAGGTAGTATTCATGTGAGCCCTGTATAGCTATTCCTACATTGTTTATAATAATAAATTCATAAACTCCTTTCTTAGCACAAAGACCCTGCATGATGTGGCTCTTGCCTCATGTTCTCTCCCCTTTACCCACCAAAGACAAACCTTGCTGGCACTGTTCAAAGTAGGTCATTTCTTATATCTTCTAGTTTATTCTTTTATATGTTTCCTTTATTGAATATAGGATAATTAAAAAATTTTGTCTACATTTTTATCTGCTATTATAATTAGACATAAAGCTCATTTATTAATGTTTGGAGCTGATGTAATTAAGTCCTGAGGGTTGTAATCCCAGCAGTAGATAAATCTGGATGGTGACCCTAGCTAGTAGGGTATGACTAGAGGTGGGTTTCTGGGAGTGTGGCCTTGGGGATTATATAAATGGCTCCTCCTCCTGCTTCTCTCTCTCTCTCTTCTCTCTCTCTCTCTCTCTTTCCCAGCCTCTATGATGTAAGGAGAATAGTCTATGTAATCTCCCTCTCTCTGCCTCCTGCCACAATGCCATGAGATCTTGTAGTCCCTGGCCTTACATGAACTGAACGAGAAACTAAGAAAAATAAATCTTCTTTCCTTTTAGTTATCTGGTCAGTCTTTTAGATTATAGCTGTAAGAATATGGACAGGGACACCTGCCTTTTTCATTAGAAATAGAAGCTGCAGGAGAGTAGAGACTTTTTCACCTCTGTATTGCTGATGCATTTCCAGCATATTTTCTAGCTCATTAAACAAATGTTTAATGTGTGAATGAATATTCCTGAAGTTCCTTATGCCAATGATATACAGAAGCATTTCTGTTTAGAGTTTGATTCTTAAAAGTATAGATAAAAATCACAGTCTCATTCCTAAAACCAAAAAAGCCTTTAATAAAATTAAGTCACAGATAAGTTTTTGGTGAATGTAGCTCCCCTTTTCCTTACCTCTTCTTCTCCAGAATCTCTAGTCTTTCCTTCTCCCTAATTAGAATGCTTTACAGAAGAGACATATCTGATGATAGTGGTTTCCACATATATTTAACCCTATACCCCATTAGTAAAATATTGATGCATACTTAGCACATGATACACTTACTTTGAAAATACATTCATACATTGCCATACTAATATATAATGAAACATGGGTAAAATTACATTTAGTTATTATTGTTTTGCAGTACTGGGGATTGGACTCAGGGGTATTCTATCTCAAAACTATCTCCCCAGACCTTTTTTATTTATTTATTTTTAATTTTAGAACAGATTTCTGACTGAGTTGCTAAGGGTTTTACTGACTTGCTGAGGCTGGCCTCAAACCTATGATCCTCCTTTCTGGCTGCAAAATTACATTTTAAAAGGATGGGTTGGAAGTTCTAATGTGTGTTCTCTCTGCATGTCAGTGTTTGGTCACGTACTATCCTTTCTGCCCATGTGTTCACTCTGCTTTACTTATACTTCTAAGTATAATACTGCAATAGTAATAATACTTTTGCATTTTAAATTTTATCTCTGACTATGGATTAAAATAATTTTATGGTATCACTTTATGCCAAAGGAATAAAATATTTAGGTCTTGGCTATACTCTGAAATCTTGCCACCTAATTTTTACTATTTATCATTAACATTGTTTAATGACAGTTTAGTTTTCCCACAAGATATGTAGCCTATTTTTGGAAGGAAGCAAAAATGAGATTAGAAAAGTGGAAGGAGAAACCATAGAAGAGCTATACAAAAGGCTCTGTTGATTAGATAATAGTGGATTGTGCTATAAATATCGACAATAGTGTATATAAGTGAAATGTCTCCTGTAGGATTGTTAATTCCAGAAAATTAGCAATATAGTAATCCAATATACATACATACATATATATATATATGTGTGTGTGTGTATATATGTGTGTGTGTATATATATATATATATATATATATATATATATATATATATATATATATATCCAGGTTGCCAAAAATGAGAGGAAATAATTTTTTTTCATATAAAAAAGGTTTTTAAGGAAGCACCAATTCTACAATATAGTACTCTGAGACAGTTTGGAAATTTTCAGTCTACTTTGTTATCTCTGAGACTTAAAGGAAGCAGAACATAAAAATGACCCTCTATCAATTGAAGCAAGCCTAATTCTTGTAATCATGGCTATGGTCTAAATCTATTAAAGATGTTCAGATTCCATGTCCTTGGTATCACTGCAGGTTGACCTGAACAGCGAGCAATAAACTTGTGTATTATAATTTTGGTTGGAAGATATGTGCTCAGGAAGTGAAACCAACAGTCAGTGTTTTGTATCTGTCTCTAAGCAGACTAACAGCCTGTATAAAATGACAGGTGCATTTTTAGGGAAAGAAACCCATAATGTTTTCCTACTTAGTAGGTGACAGTATGTCCCAAGATAACTCAAGCTTAAGGGGCTGGAACAAGCATGGTTATTAAAAATTCTCAGTTTCTCAGTTCATACAAATTGATTTTTTTTTCAAAGACTGGTAGACAGTGAAAATCTAGTAGAGTACTGAAATAAATTAACATATTAAGGGAATTTATACATTCAGGCTTGTGAAGACTTTGAATTTAAAGAAAAAAAATTATTAGTTTTTAAAAGAAAATGGCAATTCTTAAATCCTTTGTTTACACTCCCTGTTGGAAAGGGTCTATATAATAAATTATATTATTTTAATAATTACAAAAGAAGTAGTTATTAAATTGTTGGGCATCTTTTATTTTGCAGAATTACTGACTTAGGGAACATCAAAAGAAGATTATATTTATCGACAATCCATAAGGAATTGTCCTCAACTCCTCTTCATGCTAAAATCCCACTCTTGATGATCAAGCGTAAAATTGTAAGTATCACATAAATATTGTGTTAACATATTATATTCATTTCATCAAATATTAATCATGGGATCACTCTGTATAAGAACATTGTTAAGTACCACAGAATTATAGAAAATGAATAAAATCTATGTCCTTTCTACCATTTCCTTGTAATCTAGGTAGAAGAATACTGTTTAAACACACGGTATCACCACAACTCTGATATTAAGAGAGAAGGTGCTATTGGGACTGATAAAGGGATTCTGAAAGGGAAAGAGATCCATCTGCCTACAAATTGACTTTTTTTCAGAAACTGGAGAATAAGCTTCATGAAGAAAGCTATAGTGAGCATGGACTGGAAAGGACTATAATTTCAGTAGGCTGAGACAGGAAGCCCAGTTTCCAAGCAGGAGGAACAGCATTTGCAAAAGCTTATAGATGGGAAATTGGTACATCTTTGGAAAATATAGAACTAGTAATCATTGTTGTAAGATTTGTAAAACATCCTAGGAGTGGGTGTGGTAGCACATGCCTGTAATTCCAATACTTGGAAGGCTTGAGATATGAGGCTTGCAGATTTGAGATCAACCTCAGCAACTTAGCGCAACCTCAGCAACCTAACAAGACCTTTTTCAAAATAAAAAGAGCTAAGCCGGGTGTGGTAGCCCACGCTTGTAATCCCAACACTTGGGAGGCTGAGACAGGATGATTGCACAGATTTGAAGCCAGCCTCAGCTACTTAGTGAGGTTCTCAGCAATTTAGTGAGACCCTGTTTCCAAATAAAGTATAAAATAGGGCTGGGAGTGTAGCCCGAAGGTAGAAAAGGCCTTGGGTTACACCCCCAGTGCAAGAAAGAAAGAGAGGAAGGGAGCGAGGGAGGGAGGGAGGGAGGGAGGAAGGAAGGAAGGAAGGAAGGAAGGAAGGAAGAGATATAGCTTGGAGGTAGAATGTTCCTGGGTTCAATCTCCAGTCACACACACACACACACACACACACACACACACAGAGAGAGAGAGAATTCTAGGATACAATCAGACTTGCGACTGCTTTATGTACTTTGGGAGAGGTTAGGATAGTTTTAGTACTTGTGAAGGGCCAGATTTGACTGACTGGTACTTCTCAAATGTCGGCCATTTTTATACTACCTTCAGTATCATGTTTGTACACTACCTGTTCTAGTATAAAATTAACCCTTTCCTTTAAATTGACTCACTTTTTGGCTTAAATTTGTTTTAAAGGAAAACTTTATATCACTCTTATGAATGGAAAATCAGTACAGAAAATGAAATTCAAACATACTCAGAACAAAACAGAATTTTAATATCTAGCTAGGTATTATTTGTTGTTAATGACCTATCCTAATGCTTGCTCTTTGTTCAAAACAGTTTACCAAAAATATTAAAGTCAAAATGCTGTAGTGACACATGCAGCCCCTGTTTATAGCAGCACAAGTCACAGCAGCCAAATTATGAAACCAAACTAGGCGTCCATAAATAGATGGATAAAGAAAACATGGTGTATGTATACAATGGAGCATTACTCGGCCATAAAGAAGAACCAAACTGTGTCATTTGTGGGAAAATTAGATGGATCTAGGAAATATTATATTAGGTGAGATCAGCCAGTCTCAGAAAGTCAAGGGTTATATGTTTTCTCTCATATATGAGAACAAGAACAAAATTAGGAAACAAAAGGGACTTCAGATAAATGAGAGAAATCAGTAGAAGAGTGGAAAGAGATTGAGGGAGGGGAGTAGAAATGGAGAAAGGAGGCTTGGGGTAAAGAATGGTTCAAATATGATTATGTTCATACGTGAAAGTGTCACTACTGATCTCACTATCATGTATGAGAAGGGAAGAAAGGCAGCAGGGTGGGATATGGAAGGAAAAATACCAAATGATGTGTAAATGTATTTCTATATCACTTTGAAAATCTCACAGTACATCAATAAGTACGTAAAAATTAAAAAGTTTATCAAGGATTAGATAATGTAAAAAACTGTATCCCTGACATAGTTAGAAGGACGGCAAGGAGAGCTAGGCATTGTAGCCTTTAATCCCAGTACTTAGGAGGCTGAGGCAGGAGTATTGTAGGTTCAAGCACAGGCTCAACAAGTAGTGAGACTCATCAATCTAGTGAGACCCTGTTTCAAAACAAAAAAAAAAAAAATAGTGTTGCGGGTGTTGCTGGGCGGTAGAACCCTGGGTCCAACCCCCAGTACCACACACGGAAGGAAGGAAGGAAGGAAGGAAGGAAGGAAGGAAGGAAAACAAGGACTGAAAGGTAAATTGAAAAATTTTTTTCTGTGACCCAGAGTCTTTAAATTTCGTTCTCATGTACCATCTAAAATCATTTCACAAATGATACATGTGTCATTCTTTGGGACCACTATGATAGAGAAAAGGCTTTTCTACTAAAGCTTTTGGACTCCAAGAGAAACACAGTTGTGTGCTTTGGGAAGATCATATGGATCATATTGCAATGATTTGAAGAGGCAGAAATATAATCCAGGTTAATATTAGAGAGGACTGGGCAGTAACTGTAAGAGCTAGATATGAAACAACATCTGTAACTTATAGTCAAATGCTCTGAGCCAGCTGTAAACAGAAAATTCTCATATATATGAAACATACATGATAGTTAAAAACATAATATTACTCCTAAAACTCAGTCCTGTACAAATTTTTATGTTCATTTGCCCCTGTATGAAATGTAGATACTATGAAGTGTTCACACTATTAAGGCTAATTTACATGAGTTAATCAGTCTAAGGCTTTTAGAACAGCACCTGGTAGAGAGTAAGCCTTGAATGAAGGTTATAGCTCCCATTTGCTCTTTTTTAAGTGTTTGTCTCTAAGGATCTTTTTTAAATATGTTCATTGGTGCATTATAATCTTGCATCATCATATAGTTCAGAGAGAGACATATTTGCACACAGCACTTGGGGAGCTTCTCCTCAGTTATATGGAAGCAGAAGACTTTTACTTTCCACCACTGAGCCATGGAGCCCCTATAGAATTAAAGCTGAGTTATGGTTTAGAGGCAGTTTCTGCAAAATAGAACCATGGCTGAGAGTACCCACCTATCCCAGATGCCTCCCAGTCTTCTGCTTTTCCCCAAAGCATTTTCCTGTTTTTTCCATTCTTTATCAATTGGTAGATACTTTAGTGGTAAACATCAAAATAGCATTTTTATATAAAAGCACTTGGGCTAACTTATTGATCAACTTTCAAATAAGATTTCTGATTGCTAATCTCTCAAAAAAATCTCAGATTTACCAACATTGAGCATGCTTTCTCACAGGGTAAGTATCAACTTGATCCCAGTGTCAACAACATCTTGTTAAGAGCACTGAATCCTCTTCTGTGAATTCAGTCTTCTGTACTCAGAGAGCCTGCAGCATACTCATACCCTTCCCCCTTCATGCATCCAAGTTACCTGACTGGGCCCTGTAGGCACTCAAGTTTGCAGCTCCTGATTTAGAAGCTAACTACTGAGTGTTTCACTTGTCCTTGATCCTTTGGCTAAAGTCTTTAAGTAGCCAGAGTCAACAAATAAAGCTAATATTCTTGTAGCATAACCAATATGAATATTTATATGCTACTTTAGAGGCTGAACCCAGGGGCACTTCACTTCCAAACTACACCCCCAGTTGTGTTTTTTTTTTTTTAACAGAGTCTCATTAATCTTCTGAGGATATCACTAAGTTACTGAGGCTGTCATCAATCCTATGATCCTTCTGTTTCATCCTCTCAAGCATTGGGATTATGGGTATATGCCATCACAGCCAGCTCTCTTCCATTACTTTATTGGGGGTGGAACCCAGGGACTTTTCTACCTCCAGGCTATCCTCCCAGACCTAGTTTTATACTTTATTTGGAAACAGGGTTGTCACGACCCTAAGGCTCTGACCAGCAGAGCCTAGGGAAGAAACACACGAACGCCGACTCTGTTGATGATGCTTCCTCTTTAATGCTTCTCCTTCAATGCGCACAGCAAGCAAATATATATCAGTCTCATAACCCCTCCCTCATCACTCCACCAACCCGAAGCTTCCCACAGCTAGGGCATGCACATTTCTAACCCTCTCATAGGCGGGCTGGTGGTGGCACGAGGCACTGCGTCACTGATCATCCGTAGGGCGCCTGATAGGGCTCACTGCGCAGGCTCAGGGCACCACCAGCCTCGTGAGCCTCATGACTTGGCAACATGCCTAGGCGCCATCTTGAGCCACCGCCCCATCCCGGTCTAGCCGAGCGGGCCGCAACACAGGGTCTCACTAAGTTGCTGAGAGCTTCACTCAGTAGCTGAGGCTGGCTTCAAACCTGTGCAATCCTCCTGTCTCAGCCTCTCAAGCGCTGGGTTTACAAATGTGCACCACTATGCCCAGCTTGTTCCATTACTTTAGATGTGAACCTTTCAGATAGATTTTTAAGCAAGGCATGGTGGTGCATGCTTGTAATCCCAGTACTTGGGAAGATGAGACAGGAGGATCAAGGTTCGCTGCCAACCTCAGCTACTCAGTGAGATCCTTTGCAACTGAGACCCTGTTTCAAAATAAAGGAAAAAAAATAGGGCTGGGGTGTAGTTCGGAAGTAGAATGACTCTGGGTTCCATCCCCAGTACCTAAAAAAAAAAAAAAAAAAATAGACTTTTTATCTGTTATTCTTAATTATGGAGATTTGCTTTTTTTAACATTTAAATTATAACAGTTTATACTTTCAATTTGTTTAAACGGCAAGAACAATTTTAAAAATTAATAACATATTAAACAGTGGTAGTACCCACTTAAATGAGACTGGCTGGAATCAATTTTATTTAACTGCAATTAGTTGGTGATGATGTAAGATTAACATCAATGTCTTACTACCAAAGTACATATTAATATATATATTTAATTTTATTTGAATAGGAAGTTCAATTATGAGATGTCATTTAGAATAAATCATTCATTGGATATATATATTAAATTACAGTGCCAAAATCTTTAATAACCTTTCATTTAAATGCATATAACTATTTAGGAAATGTATCTTTTTGATATGGATATAATCCTGATGGTATATAGATTTGGTCTTTTTGTGGTACTGGTGATAGAGCCCAGGACTGAACTATTGTTGAACTACACCCTGATCCTGTTTTATTTTTTATTGGAAACAGAGTTTCACTAAATTTATTATACCACCATACCCACCACAAATTTTGAATTTTCAAGAGTATTTAACTTCTTTTTAATATACTTCTATTGGTGCATTATGATCTTATATAATGTAAATATGTTTACAGTAACATACATGCACATAGCATTCGGGGACACCCCCCCACCCTGGCTTTTTCCCATCCCTCTATCCCCATAAAGGGTACTGAGATTGATATTGGTATTTGCACATATATACACAAAGCCAATGGTAGTAATTCCTTCATTCCCCTAGACAACCTCTCTGGCTCCTCTATTATCTGGATTCCCCCTGGTATCCCAATTACTACTACCTAGCTTGTACATATTAGAAAAAAAACATATGAACCTTCACTTTCTGTCACTGGCTAATCTCAGTTAACATAATATTCTCCAGGTCTTTCCATTTTTCTACAAATGATATAATTTTGTTCTTTATTGCTGAGTAGAATTCCATTGTGTAGATATTCCATAATTTTGTAATCCATTTATCTTTTGATTGGCACTTAGGTTAGTTCCATAATTTGGTTATTGTGAATTGTGCTATATGAACATGGGTATGCATAGATTACTGTAGTTCTCTGATCTTCACTCAGGAAAGATACCCAGGAGTGATAACTGGATCATCCAGTGTTTTAAGGAATTTCCACACTAATCTCCATAGCAGTTGAACTAGTTTGCAGTCCCACCAACAGTATAGAAGAGTTCCAATTTCCCCACATCCTCACCAACATTGATTGGTTTTTTACTTCTTGATGATAACCATTCTGATTAGGGTTAGGTGGAATCTAAGTGTAGTTTTGGTTTGGATCTCCCTTATTGCTAATGATATTGAACATTTTTTAAGTATTTATTGGCCATTTTTATCTTTTTTGTGAAGTGTATATTTAGTTTTGTTGCCCACTTCTTAATCGAGTTATTTGTTTTGTTAGTGTTGATTTTTTTAATTATTTGTATATTATAAAATAATCCTGTATCAGAGGGATAACTGGCAAAGATCTCCCATTCTGTAGGCTTTCTCTTTAAACTCTTTTTAAAAAATTTTTTATTGGTGCACTGTATTCATACATCATAGGGGAATACAAACTTTTGTAGACATACATGCACACATCGCCCAGTCAGCCCCCACCCAATCCCCACCCCATTCCCTCCCCATCCCTCCTTCCCATGCTTGGCTTAGTCGTTGACATCTAGTATTATAGCAATTTATCCAAAATTAACAATGATAATATCACATAACAGTTTCATTTGTCTGATACCAAGCTTTTGATTAAGATAACATTTCAATATTTCTTTTTGCTTTCTTTCTAACCAGAGAATATTTTTTCTTTTTTTTTTTTAGGTGAAACTATCATATATTTATATATTTATTTTTCAGAAAAAAAATCTATCCTAATATGGAATATGGACTCTAGATACCCAAAACGATCAAAGATATTGTTGATCCCTTTGGTTTCACCTTCTTTTCCCTCCTCTATTCCAATTATTCTTAGGTTAGCTCTCCTAAAATGGGCCCATATTTCTTCAATGTCAGATTCCTGCTGTTGGATATTTTTTTTCTAGATTAGAAACTATGCGTTCATTTTTGGATTGTTCATCTTCTAAGAGCCAGATTCTCTTCTCCATGTGGTCTAACCGGTTGTTTGTACTTTGAATTGAGGCCTTTATTTCATTAATTGCATCCTTTATCTCTTTTTGGCTCTCTCTGAATTCTTTTTGAAACACCTCTATTATTTCTACAGTTATTTTCCTGATTTGATCTTCTAGAAATCTCTGAATTTCTGTTTTATCGGGTTCTGATGTTGTGGGGTTGTGGGCATTCATTGCTCCATTGTTATTCCTCTTTCCCATGATTTCGGAAGTTTGTGCCTTCTCTGGGTTCTTCCCTTGGGTCACTATGACTTCACTTAAGGTGCTCTTGATCTCGAGTCTGTGGTATCTCAGTCACCACTACTCCTTTACTGGGTTGTATCGCAAAGTCTCAGACCCAGGGAGTCAATTGAGGCTGCCCTAGACCATGGAGGGTGCCAGGTTGCGCATTCTCCTATGGTGTGATATCTATGCCACTGCCACTCCCCCACGGTGTCAAGTCCCTGGGAGTGCAGTACTGGGATTTCTCCTCTGGGGCCCGCAATTTGACTCACTTTTGTTGAGTATGCAGTTGGCAATATGGCGCCGCTGCTACGCCCTCGGCCGTGAGGCGGGCGTATTTCTTCTCTGGTTTTTAGCTCCACTCTGAGTCCCTGCAGCGTGTGCTGAGCTCAGCCACTGGGAACTTTAGATGCTCCCTGTGCCGAAAAATACCACCTGGCTGTTCTGCAGTGGCTCACCTCAGCTCGCTGTAGCCGTCCGGTGAACTCGCTGCTGCTGCCGCTGGCAGTAAAGCGCTGCTGCTGCATCCTCAGGCATGAGGCTGGTGTATCTCCTATGTGGCTCTGAGCTCCGTTCTGAGTCCCCTTCCTCTCTGGAGCCTGGTGATTTTTTTTTTGTTTCTCTGGTTATAGTGTTTTCTGGCTATGAAAGGCGCTGATTTTGTGGTAATGGAGAGGTAATGGAGATTGGTTGTTAGCGGGGCTCTTAAGCCCGCTTTTCTTGGTCACCATCTTCCCGGAAGTCTCCTTCTTTAAACTCTTAATGGTTTCTTTTGATGAGCAGAAACTTTTTAGTGTAATGCTATCTATTTATTACTTCTTTTATTAATTTTCTGAGATTTGGGGGTCTTGTTGAGGTTTCTGTCTGTGCCTATATGTTGGAATGTTGGACCTATGGCCTCCTCTAGTACCTTCAAAGTGTCTGGTCTTTGATTCTTCTTGAGTTGACTATTGTGCAGGGTGAGAGGTAAGGATTTAGTTCCATTTTTTTACATATGGATAACCAGTTTTCTCAATAATATTTGTTAACAAGGCCGTCTTCTCCAATGATGTGTCTGGAACCTTTATCAAAAATTAATTGGCCATAAGTATGTGTGTTTGTTTCTGTATCTTCTGTTCCATTGGTCTTTGTGTCTGTTTTGTGCCAATGTCATGCTGTTTTTATTACTATAGTTCTGTAGTATAATTTAAAGTCAGGAATTGTGATACTTCCTACATGGTTTTTATTGCTGAAAATTGTTTTGGCTATTCTGGGTCTCCATATGAAATTTATGACTGATTTTTCTAGGTCTGTGAAAAATGACATTGGTATTTTGATAGAGATTGCACTGACTATGTAGATCACTTTTTTTTTTTTTTTGCAGTACTGCAGATAAAACCCAGGGACATTCTACTTCTGAGCTACACCCCCAGCCCATTGTTTATTCTTTATTTTGAAACAGGGTCTCACTGAATTGCAAAGGACCTCACTAAGTAGCTGAGGCTGTCTGCAAACCTTAATCATCCTGCCTCAGCCTCTGAATGCTGGGATTATAAGCATGCGCCACCATGCCTGGCTCTATAGATCACTTTTGATAAAATGGTCTTTTACATCCTTGGTTAGGTATTTTATTGGTTTTGAGGTTATTGTGAATTAAATTGTTTTCTAGATTTCTTTCTTAGTAGATTCATGGTTAGAATATAGAAAAGCAACTTATTCTTTTGTAGATTGATTTTGTATCCCATTATTTTGTTGAATTTGTTAATCATCTAGTAGTCTTTTGGTTGTGTTTTTTTGTTTTGTTTTTCTTTTTGTTTTTGTTTTTGTTTTGTGGTACTGTGGTTCCTGGAAACCATTCTACTTTTGGGCTACACTCCCAGACCTATTTTATATTTTTTTATTTAGAAACAAGGTCTCTTAACCCAGCATGGCTGGCTTTGAACCTCCATGATCCTCCTGTCTCCGCCTCCCAAGCACGGGGATTACAAGCATGCACCACCACGCCTGGCTGGTTGTGTTTTTTGAGTCTTCTAAATACTGGATCATGTCATCTGCAAATAAATATGTTTATTTTCTATTTAAATTCCATTGATGTCCACCTCTTGTGTTATTACTCTGGCAAGAGTCTTGAAGATTATATCGAAAATGAATTATGATAGTAGACATCCTTATCTTGTTCCTGATTTTAAAGAGTATTCTCCCAGTTTTTCTCCCATTGAGTATTATTGACTTTAGGTTTATTGTATATTTCCTTAATGAAGTTGAGGTAACTTCCTTCTATTCCAATTTTCTGCTGCATGTTTATCATCAATGGGTATTGAATTTTGTTAAATGCTTTTTCAGCAGCTATTAATATAATCATGAGATTTTTGTTCTTATTTCTATTTATGTGGTGAATAAAAACAATTTGATCATGGCATACAGTTTTCTTGATGTGATTTTTTTTGTTTTTTGTTTTTTTGTTTCTTTGTTTGGCGGTACTAGGGGTAGAAACCAGAGGATTTCTATCTCCAGGTTATACTCCCAGACCTATTTTGTATTTTATTTGGAAACACTATCTCACTAAGTTGCTGAGAGCCTCACTAAGTAGCTGAGACTGGCTTCGAACCTGTGCAATCCTCCTATTTCAGCCTCCCAAGTGCAGGGATTATAAGTGTGCGCCACCACATCTGGCTCTCTTGATGTGCTTTTAAATTAACATGGGTAGTATTTGTTTAGAATTTTTGCATCTATGTTCATCAATGATATTGGTGTGTAATTGTCTTTTCTTTAGGTATCATTATTTGGTTTTGATATTAATATAATACTGACCTCATAAAGTTTGACAGAATTCCATCTCTTTTGATTTCACAAAATTTGTAGACTTCAATTGGGAATCTGTATAAACCTGGGCTTTTGAGGACAGGCCTGTTATTGCTGTTTCTCTATCTTTGGTCACTTTATATTTTCTATATCTTCTTGGTTCCATTTAGGTAGATTGTATGTTTAGAAATCTGTCAACTTCTATGTTTTCAAGTTTATTGGAGTATAAATGTGCAAAATAATTTCCGAATCCTTTGGATTTTTTTCTGTAGTGATATCTCCTTTTTTATTTCTGATTTAAATAATTTGGGTTGATTTTCTTTTGGACTAGATTTTCTAAGGCTTTGTCAATCTTCTTGATCTTTTAAAGAACCAGCTTTTTGTTTTGTTGATCCTTTGTATTTTTTTTTTGTTATCTATTGATTTTTGTTCTGATTTTAATTATCTCCTGCCTTCTACTGGCTTTTGGGTTAAGCTGTTCCTATTTTTCTAAGTCCTCGAGGTGTGTCATTAGGTTAATTATTTGGTGACATTTTTGGTTTTGTTTGTTGGTTTGTTGGTTGGTTGGTTGGTTTTGTGGACACTCAGTAGTATAAATTTTCCTTTAAAACCACCTTCACAGTGTCTGATAGATTTTGATATGTCATGTCTCTATTTTTGTTTAATTCTAGGAGTATTTTTTAAAGTTTCTTCCCTTATTTTTCTCTGATCCAGTCCTCACTCAAGACAGTATCATTTGGTCTCCATGTATTTGTGTAATTTCTTTTTGTCTTCCTGTTGTTATTTCTACTTTCATTCCATTGTTATTAAGAAGATATGGAACTTATACTTTTAAAATTTTCTGGTACTTGCTTTGTTGTACAAAATGTGGTTCATTTTGGAGTAGGTTCATGAGCAGCTGAGAAGATTGTGTATTCAGCATATGTCTAATAAGTCCATTTGGTTTATAATTTTATTTAGGTCTGAAGAGTCTTAGTTATCTTCTGCCTGGAGGATCAATGTAATGCTGTGAGTGGTATGTTGAAATATCGTATTTGGTTTGATTTGAGACCTGATGTCCTGAAGACTTTGTTTTACAAAAGTGGATGCACTCACATTTGGGTCACAAATGTAGACTATCATTTTATCTTCTTATTGGATTGTTCCCTTTATTAATAAGGAGTGACCCATTTTGTCTCTTCTGTTATGTTTTAGCTTAAAATTATCTTTATCAAATAAGAGTGTGGCTACCCCTGCATGTTTTGGGTCTCCAATTGTATGGTATACATTTTTTCATTCTTTTACTTGTTTTAGGTAGTGTTTGTTCTTCTTTACTTTGTTTGTTTGATGGAAATTTATTGTTTCTCTGGTTCTGGTATTATTTCTTCTTTATAATCAATCTTGAGTATTTTCTCTAGTGCTTTTATGGAAGACATAAATTCTTTCGCCTTCTGTTTGTTGTAGAAGATTTTTATTTCCCAGTCAAATTTGAGAGATATTTTTTCTGGGTTGGAAATTTTGAGCTACAATTTGTTTTCTTTAAGAGTTAGGAATATGTTGCTCAAGGCCCGCCTGGCTTTCATTACTTGTTTTATAAAGTCTGGAGTGGTCCTAATTGGCTTTTGTCCCCTTAAAGATTCTCTCCTTGACTTCTGTGTTAGTCTGACTATTATGTGGTGTGGTGAACTTTTTTCTAATTCTGTCTAAAGGGATTTCTATATGTTTGTTTCTATATGTTTCTTATGATTTCTATATGTTTCTTATACCTATGTTTCTGTATGTTTCTTATACCTATGTGTTGAACTCTTTTTCTGTTTAGAAATTTTTCTAGTATTACTTCTCTGAAAAGATTATTGATTCCTTTTATTTCAGCTTCTGTTCCCTCTTCTATGCCTAGTATTCCTAGGTTAGCTCTTTTAAAATTGGCCCATATCTTTTCAATGTTTGATTCATACTGTTTAATTGGATTTTCTAAAGTATATACTTTGAGTTCTAAGAGTCTAAGAGTGAGTCTAAGAGTTCTAAGAGTATAAAAGTGAGATTCTATTTTCTGTGGTCTAGCCTACTGTTTATACTTTGTATTGATGCTTTCACTTCAATGATTGAATCTTTCATTTTCTTTAAAGCTTCCTTTGATATCTGTTCAGGGTGTCAGAGTCTTTATTTGTTCCTTCATTTCTTTCAGGCTCTCTCTGAATTCCTTTTGGAAGTCCTGTATTATTTTTGCTATTAAAGTTCTGAATTGTCCTTCCAGCAACCTCTGAAATTCTGTGTTGGTAGGTTCTGTTATCGTGGGTTTGTGGTAGCTCATTGTTTCCTTGCTATTCTTCCTTCTCATAATTTTCAGTTTCTTCAGTTTTTATCTTTCTTTCTTATGATAATATTCTCTTAGACTGTATGTTTTTTTGTGTTCATTTTCTCTTTCTTAATACTATCTTATTATGGAGTTAAATGTTTATCTCCAGGTATGCCTAACATTTGAATAGCTTCTACTATATGGTCATTTTCTTTTTGCTATTGTGTATTTATCACTCTTTGATATTAATCTTGAAAATTATGTCTATGATCATCCCATTGTTGTTGTACCTATAGATAATCAATACTGGGTTGTGGTTATTTTTGGATTCATTCTGCCTTCTGCAGTAGTAGCTTTGATAGGTTTCAGGTGTTAATATCAGGTGTTCTGTCTTTAATCTCCTTCATAGGAAGTCATCTCAGAAGTGTGAGCAAAGCAGTTTGTGACCTCTTGTTTTTAAACCTCAATATGCAAGCTGTTGGGTATTTCTTTCTGTCAGCTGTAGTTTATTTATCCTTAGTGTCTGGCAGTCATTTCTGGCAGTCACCTCTCTGTTCCAAATTCAGCAGTAGGGATTTAGAAGTGTCAGCTGACATATACAAGGGCAAGTTTTTTTTTTTTTTGTTAAATGGTGAAGGTTGGGTGAGGCAGGAGGATCCAGAGTGATAAGTGCAGGAATAGGGTAGAGGATGTGATTGAGTAGAATGAGCATTTAAGTGTAATAAGAGACAGTGAATATATAGGAAAATTCTAGTAGTCATTGTAGAGTATTTAGGTATAGTGATATGAAATAGATTTAATATAAGAGAAAGAAAAAATTGTTTAGAGGGAAGAGAGTAGATAGGAAAGAAGGAGGAAGCTTGTAAAAGGTATGGGAGGAGATAAAACAGACACAGAAAATAACAACCAACCATCTAAAAAAAAAAAAAATCAAACCCTACAAATATACAAGTACAAAGCAGACTTGGCCACTGCAGTCTTCTGGTTTGCTTGTATACTTTCAGCCATTTGATGTCTACTCACTATGGTAGGTTCTTGAGCATGTTCCAATTGTTCTCATATTTTCAGTAACTGATAGTAGTGATGTCAGTTTGAGCACCACTTTTGGATCTTCTGCAATGATTAGAACCCTGAGCTAGTGTCTCAATAGGGGCTGCAGTGTTGGCAGTCCCAACTCGAAGTGCATAGGCCAAGATGGTGTGGCCCACTAAGGATGCAGTGTTCCCCAGGGAAGGTGAGTTCAAATCACTTTGCTATCTCCTCTTGTGTTTTTTGGATTTTGTTCCTCCATGATTCAAGCTTTCATAGCTTAGTTCAACTTTTCACTGCTTTTTTTCTCTTGTCATGGTGGTACCTTCATGGTGGCTGAATTTTGAGTGTGAGAGTAACTGATATTTACTGCGTCCCACAGTTGCCATCTTCAACAATTCCCAGTCTATCGCTGATAACTGTGAAATTTAGACCTTTGACATTCAGTGTTTTCATTTAAAGATGATTTTTGTTTCCTGTCATTTTGAGTTCTATTTTCTGATTTTATGTAGTATTATTTCTCTTTCACTTAATTGCCCATCTGCCCCTCCTCCTCTTCTGGTGTTTACTTCTTTTATGTTATTTGTATTTTATTTCTTTATTTTCTCTAGTGCTGACTTGATAGTCATGAATTCTTTTAGTTTCTGCTTATCTTAGAACATTTTTATTTCACCATCAATTTTGAATGATATCTTTGTTAAATATAACAGTTTTGGTTGGCAATTATTTTCTTTCAGGATCTGGACTACATCATACCAGCTTTTTCTGGCTTTCCTGACTTGGGTTGAGAAATCTGGAGTGATTCTTATATTTTGCCCCTGAATGTCACCTATTCTTTTGTTCTTGCTGCTCTCAAGATTCTTTCCTTGCCCTCTATGTTAGTCATTTTGATTATTATGTGGTGTGGGGAAGGCATTCTTTAATCTTGTCTTGTTGACATTCTGAATATCTCCAGTATGTGGATGTCCAAATCTATGTTTGGGAAATTCTCTGAAATTATTTCTCTGAAGAGGTTTATGATATCCTTGGTTTGTGCTTCTATATCTGCTTCAATGCCTATTATCCATAAGTTAGGTTGTTTCACATCCCATTATGTGTTGGATATTCAGGTCGTATTGTTGAATTGTTTTCTCTATATTCTTGACTGTGTTTTCAGTTCTGAATGACCTGTCTTCCAGCAGTGGTACTCTGTTATTCATGTGGTCTAGCCTTCCAGATGAGGTTTATATTGTAATCTTTATTTATTTACTTCTTCATTTCACTCAAAGCCTCTTTTTGGTTCTTATTCGAGGCCTCAATTTCTCTATTAATATAATCTTTTATTTCTTGTACATCTACACTGTGATCATACTGAAGATCAAAATTTGTCTTCTGGCATTTCCTGCAGTTCAGTACTGATAATCTCCCTTGTTGAGTTGTGATAGTTTATTGATTCCTCGCTGCTTTTCGTTCTCATGTTTTCAGAATTCTCAGGTTTGTATTTCTGTTTTTTAGCATCGTTTTTCTCTTTGTGTGTGATTCCTGTGTCTCTTTATGATAAAGTATATGTTACTTTATGATACTTTATGATAAAGTATATGTTGAAAATATATATATATGTTGAGGATATATATATGTTGAGGATATGTTGAGGATACAAAGTATATGTTACTTTATGATAAAGTATATGTTGAGGATATATATTTGCCTTTATAAATCTGTCTCATTTAACCAAACTTTTGAGTTTGTTCCCTAGAGCCTCTTTAACAAGATATAGTTCTTAGTGCAGAGATGAAGAAGGGGATGAGGATGAAGGTGAAGAAGATGAAGATGATGATGAAGGGGAGGAAGGAGAGGAGGATGAAGTAGAAGATTATTAATTGAACACACTGATGGATTCCAACCTTTTTGTTTGTTTCTTTTTTTTTTTCTTCTTTTTTACCCCAGTCCCTGGGAGCAAGTTACAGTCCCTTTTTTTTCCCCTTCCCCACCCCTTTTTGCTCAGTCACCCTGTTCTTGGGATCTCTTTTCTCAATACCGGTATTATCAACTTTTTTTGGGGGGGAAATACCTTGAGCAGAATACAATGGGAAGAGAATCTCTACACCCTTCTGTTCTAAATTCATTTTTATCCCTGTCAAAAAAATCTGTATGGAATCAACACCACCGTGCTCTGTGGGGAAAAAACAAAAACCTGCCTGGGCCCCCGACCATGGGCGGGAGGGCAGGTGCTGGCGGGGCACCCCTAAGCGACCCCCCTCTCCACCTGGAAGGCCCCCGGCCCCCGACCCTGGGCGGGTGTGCAGGCGTTGGCGAGGCGCCCCTAGGCAAACCCCCCACTCCACCCGGAATGACCCCGTGGTCTAAGGCCCCTGGGTCCCCGACCCTGGGCTGGTGGGCAGGCGCTGGCCAGGCGGCCCTAGGCGACCCCCCTCTCCACCCGGAAGGACCCCGGCCCCTGACCCTGGGTGGGTGGGCAGGCACTGGCGGGGCACCCCTAGGCGACCCCCCTCTCCACCCAGAAGGACCCTGTAAAAAAAGAAAAGAAAAAGAAAAAAAGGAAAATATCGGAGAGGGGTCAAGGAGGTGGCAGATGCCAGGAAACTGGAGATGCAGACAAAACTTATCCAGATGAACTGGAATTATTGGAAAAATTCCCCGCTAAGGAGAACTGCTTCTTCTCTACATTGTTAAGAATTTTGGACATCACCTGTAAGGAGAGAGACTTTAGCGGAGACCAAGGAGAAAGGCGGTGCTGAAAGTGGTCTCCACGTTGGCGGTGACGAATTGTATTCAGAAGAAGCAGAAATCAGAGCCTACCAAATTTATTTATTTATTTATTTATTTTGGAGAAATTACACCAAAGGTTGAATGCTACCGTCGCGCATGCTTAGGAAGATTGGACAACATTCAGAGTAAAATGAGAGCTTGGGAAAGATTTGAAATGGTGGAGGCAGTGGCAATGGCAGTGGCCAGTACTCAAGGGAGACAGAGATCTGATACATTACACCTGGAACTTTTGAAGTAATGACCCCAGAGGCAGAATACTACCACCACCATGCACCCTCGAGAACGTGGGACAAATAGTTGGGCGAAGAGGGTGCTCCGATTAGAGCCTGCCGAGAGGTGAGGCCTGCGCCGGGCATAGCAAAGCTGGGATTGCAGCCTGCCGTGAGGCAAGGCCGGTGCTGGGGCCTCCGAGACTGTGATCAGAGCCTGCCGAGGTGTTAGGCCAGTGCCGGGACCAGTGGCCGGCATCGGAGCCTTCTGTGAGGCAAGGCTGTTATTGAGGCCTCCGAGGCTGGGATCAGAGCCTGCCGAGGGGTTAGGCCGGTGCTGGGGCCAGCGAGGCCGGGATCGAAGCCTGCCGTGAGGCAAGGCTGGTGCTGGAGCCTCTGAGTCTGGGATCAGAGCATGCTGAGGGGTTAGGCCGGTGCCGGGGCCACTGGCGGGCATTGGAGCCTTCCGTGAGGCAAGGCTGCTATTGAGGCTTCTGAGGCCGGGATCGGAGCTTGCCGAGGGGTTAGTCCGGTGCCGGGGCCACTGGCTGGCATCAGAGCCTTCCGTGAGGCAAAGCCGCTATTGAGGCATCTGAGGCTGGGATCAGAGCCTGCTGAGGGATTAGGCCGGTGCTGGGGACAGCGAGGCCGGGATCGGAGCCTGCTATGAGGCAAGGCCTATGCTGGGGCCTCCTAGGTCCGGATCGGAGCCTGCCGAGGGGTTAGGCTGGTGCTGGGGCCAACGGCCAGCATCGGAGCCTTCCGTGAGGCAAGGCCATTATTGAGGTCTCCGAGGCCAGGATCGGAGCCTGTCATGGGGTTAGGCCGGTGCTGGGTCCATCGAGGCTGGGATTGGAGCTGCCGTGAGGCAAGGCTGGTGCTGGGGCCTCCGAGGCTGGGATCGGAGCCTGCTGAGGGGTTAGGCCAGTGCTGGGGCCAGCGAGGCCGGGATCGGAGCCTGCTGAGGGGTTAGGCCGGTGCCGGGGCCAGCGAGGCCAGGATTGGAGCTGCCATGAGGCAAGGCCAGTGCTGGGGCTTCTGAGGCTAGGATCGAAGCCTGCCAAGGGATTAGGCCGGTGCTGGGGCCAGTGGCCGGCATCGGAGCCTTCCGTGAGGCAAGGCCATTATTGAGGTCTCCAAGGCCGGGATCGGAGCCTGTCGAGGAGTTAGGCCGGTGCTGGGGCCAGCGAGGCTGGGATCAGAGCTGCCATGAGGCAAGACCGGTGCTGGGGCCTCCGAGGCTGGGATAGGAGCCTGCCGAGGGGTTAGGCTGGTGCTGGGGCCAATGGCCGGCATCGGAGCCTTCCGTGAGTCAAGGCAGTTACTGAGGTCTCCGAGGCTGTGATCGGAGCCTGCCGCGAGGCAAGGCCAATGCTGGGGCCTCCAAGGCCAGGATCAGAGCCTGCTGAGGGGTTAGGCCGGTGCCGGGGCCACTGGTCGGCTCAGAGCCTTCCGTGAGGCAAAGCCGCTATTGAGGCCTCTGCTGGGGCCAACGAGGCCAGGATCAGAGCTGCCGTGAGGCAAGGCCGGTTCTGGGGCCTCTGAGGCCGGGATTGGAGCCTGCCGAGGGGCTACGCCGGTGCTGGGGCCAGCAAGGCCGGGATCAGAGCCTGCTCAGGGGTTAGGCCGGTGCCGGGGCCAGCGAGGCCGGGACCGGAGCCTGCCGTGAGGCAAGGCCGGTGCTGGGGCCTCCGAGGCTGGGATCGGAGCCCGCCGAGGGGTTAGGCCGGTGCTGGGGCCAACGGCCGGCATCGGAGCCTTCCATGAGGCAAGGCCATTATTGAGGCCTCCGATGCTGGGATCGGAGCCTGCTGAGGGGTTAGGCCAGTGGTGGGGCCAGTGAGCCTTCTGCGAGGCAAGGCCGGTGCTGGGGCCTCCGAGGCTGGGATCGGAGCCTACCAAGGGGTTATGCCGGTGCTGGGGCCAATGAGGCCGGAACCGGAGCCTGCAGTGAGGCAAGGCCAGTGCTGGGGCCTCTGAGGCTGGGATCGGAGCCTGCCGAGGGGTCAGGCCGGTACTGGGGCCAGCGTGGCCGGGATTGGAGCCTGCTATGAGGCAAGGCCAGTTCAGGAGTCTCTGAGGCCAGGATCAAAGCCTGCCGAGGGGTTAGGCCAGTGCTGGGGCCAGCGAGGCCGGGATCGGATCCTGTCGTGATGAAGGCTGATGCTGGGTCCTCCGAGGCCGGGATCAGGGCCTGCTGAGGGGTTAGGCCGGTGCCGGGGTCACTGGCCGGCATCGGAGCCTTCCATGAGGCAAGGCCGCTACTGAGGCCTCCGTGGCCTGGATCAAAGCCTGCCGAAGGGTTTCGCCGATGCTGGGGCCATTTGCAAACATCGGAGCCTGCCGTGAGGCAAGGCCGATGCTTGGGCCTCCAAGTCCGGGATCAGAGCCAGCTGAGGGGTTAGGCCAGTGTCGGGACCAGTGAGCCAGAACCGGGGCCTCCCATGGGGCAAGGCTGCTGTTTAAGCCAGTGAGGTCTGATCAGTCAACCGAGTAGCCAGGCCACAACTGGGGCCGTCAAGAGTGGGATCAGTATTTGCAACACGGCATGCACAGAGAATTATCGCAGAAAATTAAAACCAGATGCTTCCTCTAATCAGCAATAACTAGGAGGAAAGGGGCAACAGGAAGTGGCCAAACTATAGAAAGTGTCCTACAGTGATGTAATTAAGGTGACGAATCAGAGGGTATGGAATAGGGGAGGATGAAGTCTCTTTAAAAAGCAGGAGGTACATAAACATATATATCAAAGTTAATCACGAAACAAGCATGGGATCGAGGGAGGGGGAGGGAATGGGATGGGGACTGGATGAGGGCTAATTGCATGATGTGTGCTTGTATATCCTCTCAAGTCTTATATTCCAATGTGATGCATGATTACAATGCACCAATAAAAATAAATTTTAAAAAATTAAATAAAAAAAAGAAAATGATTAAATGAGTATTCAATAGCAAAAAAGAAAAAGGAAAAAAAAAAAAACCTGCTCCCTTGGCTCTGCTGGGAGCTGGAGCGTGCGAGGCCCCTGTGTAGTAGTAGTACATAGAATCCTAATTTTTTTTTGCCTATCTCTGTATATTGGGCTCAGAGATTACACTGTTTCTATGTGAATATGGACAGTTAGCATTTACCAACATGTATCTGTCTACTTTTTCTTGTTTAAAAAAAGAAAAATAACTTTAAAAAATGGGGATATAGAAGGTCAGCAAAGTGTGGGTTTGAGATGTTTGGGTGGGTTACATGGACATTTTGACAACATGGCTTCTCCTTTGACATGTTTAGTTGTAATGTTTAACAGACATCCTTACAGTTTAAGATGACACCTTTAAAATAAAATTCTCTCCTAATAATGACTTGAGCCCTGCCACTTGATGGGAGAATCAGCAGAATCTGTAGGTTTTTATTTGGAATTAACATTCTCTCGTAATTTTGTTTGTTTATTTTTAAATTTTCTCTTTTGTTTTCACTGGAAAGATGATGCTCAGTTTTAAACTTTAAAAGTGTACAAGTTGCTTTGTTACAATAAAACTAAATGTGTACACAAAGGATTTGATGCTTTTCTCTCAGAATAGATATACTATGACCTTCGAGTTTGACTTGTTATAATAACATCATCGTCAAACTTTGTCACCCTAACTTCGTATTTTTTGATATGCACTTTGCAGTATGACCTCAGGGCTATGTGGATTGAGTAAAGGGATTGAATCAATGTCTTAAATGTCTCCATAGCTGGGAAACATGGCTACAAATTAGCTGTTCGTTTCTGAAAATACTCATGTCATTTGGGATACCAGAAACTCAAAACTGAGTTGTGAGTTGTACCCTTGATTTTTATCTCAAATTGGCACTTTTTAAAATAGGCCTTTTAAAACAGTAGTCTCTAATTGGCTGTAGTCAGCCAATGTTCTTTAGACTCAAACCTAGCAGGATCAGAGGACTATGATTCAGAGCCTGCAGCCTGCTGATAAGAATTCAGTGGCCCAGTTGCTCTGCTGATTGTTGACTCGTGATACTATAGAATGCTGACCTCTAGCCTCTTTTGTCAGTGGTCTTAGGCTCAGGAAGGCCAGTGATTGCTATATTTCAAGCTTGTGGCCTGGCTTGCTGAGCTTTGATGGCTCAGGGGCACCAGCACTAATCTGATGGTCACAATCATGTGGAACACTGTCAATTACTTGCATGCATCACACACTCCTAGCACAAACTCTGATGGCAGAGAGAGTGTTGAGTTCTAAGCCTGTCATCATAATCATGTTGAACCCTTGCTGGCCCCTGGGCTCCCAACTTTCAGGACCTAAGCTCTGGCAGAGAGAAATTATACCATTCTGAGAGACTAGAACTTGGATTACTCAGTTATTTAGTTCTTGAGAGACCGCTGTTGTTCTGGGTGGCTGCAATCATGTGAGACATTGTTGGCCTCTCTTATTGAACATTGCTGGACAAGAGTTTACAGCTTTCTGAGCCTGAAACTTAGTAGGCTGGATTGTTTTACCCCACAGATATCACATCTGACTGTTCTCTGGTGATTTTTAGAGACTCTGAAAGAGTGCAGTGACTCTAGGTTCCTCCCACTCAAATATTCCTAGGGGGCTTTCTATTATTTCACATTTCTGCTGTCTCACTGTAGGACCTACCCCTACCTCAGCAGGAGTGATTTGCAAACCCACAGACCCTGCTAGTCTATTCCTTTCTGCACAAATTCCTGTGGCTACCCCAGGCAGTCTCTCACTGGGATGGTGTAACTCAGGTCTGGATGAGTGTCAGAGATGGATTCTGCTAAAGCCACAAGATTTCGCTGCATGATCTAGCTGGGTTATCTTTGGAGTTGAGTCCTTGTTAAAGTGTGGTGAGAAAAATTTAACTGTTTTTGATGATGGTCTGTAGTCACTGACTCGACAAGATTCTATTGCTTCTTTGCTGAAGTTGGTCTCTGAGAACCCTGAGACCTGGCAGCCTCCAGCCCCATATGGGCTCTGCATATGGTGCCATTGCCACTTTTCACTCACAAGGTGAAACTTGTGGAGATCATTTCAGTCTTCTACTCTCGTTTATGCCTTTGATTCCACCACTTTTCGACTGTTGTCGTTCTGACTGCTTTTCTTCCTTTGCAGTGTTCCAGGTGGTTAAGTTTTGAGTCTCCGAGTGCCTAAGACAAGTTTTCTCCCTTTATTATAAATACAAGGTCATTTAGAGATATATACAGGGTGAGATTAATAAGATTAGGGAAGGTCTCTTAGTAAAATCTTTTTTTTTTTTTTTTTTTTTTTTGGTAGTACTGGTGTTCCTGGAAGCCCTTCTACCTCCGGGCTACACTCCCAGGCTTATTTTTTATATATATATTTTTATTTGGGTTTTCATCCTATTCACTTGTCAGTTTAACATGGGTATTAAAAGTATTTGGGGGGAAGGAGAGTCATTCCATACATTCTTCTGCTGATCCTAAAGCTTAAGTATGATCATCCTATTTTCAAATTATATAAACAGGGAGGGTAGTATTGGGATTGAAGTGTAGCCTCTGGGGCTAGATTATAGGCATTCAGAGTCTAGTTCTGCCTCTTCCTGGCTGTAGACCCTTGGGCAAAACAGGGTAATCTCTCTATGCTTCAGTTTCCTCATCAGTTAGACAATAACAATGGTAGAAGTTGTTTAATAGAGCAGTTGTCAGGATTAAATGAGTTATGACTTAGAACAATATGAAACTCAAGTAGTGAGTTAATATTACATGATTTTACTATTTTACTATTTTCTCTCACCAAGAACCCGTGTTTCTTAACTTATGGATATAATGTCATATTAATCTTCTGAACTTATAGTTCATTTCAAATAAGATGTATTTATTAAGCCTATACTGTGAGATAAGGCCTATATGAGATGATGTGAACTCCAAATTGAATGACATAAGTCTTTTTCCTCAAAGAGTTCATAATACTTCACAAAAGGCAAATATCTAAATAATTACTAAAAATGGGATATGCCAAATACCATAGATTTTGAAGGAAAATAATCAGACTTACTCATCTAGCCAAGCCGGAGCTGAGTACAAGTAAATTAACTTGCTTTCAGAACAACATATAAGACTCTTCTAAGAAAAACAACACAGTCCAGAAGCTCAACAATTTAGTAACAATGTGTACCATTCAAATAAATATGACTAGATGAACAAAATGGGAAATCCTAGGCAGGAGAAAAAAAAATCAGTGAATAGAAACAAAGCTAAACATAACAAAGCAGATGAAATGAGAGGTGAAGTTTTTTTTTTTTCACAGCTAGAATATGTAAATTTTCTGATTTCAAAGCTTACAAAGCTACAATATTGAACAGTGTAGTATTGCTATAATGGTAGATATATAACCCAGTGGAGTAAAATAAAAAGCCTAGAAATAAATTCTTCCATATATGGTTAAGTTATTTTTAACAAGGTTTCCACGAACATTTGGTGGAGGAAATAATAATCTTTTCACTAAATACTGTTGAAAAATAATAATTACATGAAAAAGAATAAAATTGGAACCTTACCTAATACCATATTCAAATATTAACTAAAAATAGAAAAAAAAACCTAAATGTAAATCTTAAAACTATAAACTTTTAGAAGAAAACCTGAGACATAAAACTTCACAACCTTAAAATTGGCAGTGATTTCTTGGATATGATTCCAAAGGCAGAGGCAACAAAAATATAAACAAACTTTATAAAAAATTTAAAAAATTGTACATCCAAAGACAATGTAAACAGAATTAAAAGTTACTGATAGCTGGGCATGATGGCGCACACTTGTAATCCCTGCACTTGGGAGGCAGAAACAGGAGGATCACGCAGGTTTGAAGCCAGCCACACTGGTTTAAGAGACCCTGTTTCCAAATAAGAAAAAAATGTGTATATATATATATTAGGTCTGGGAGTATAGCCCAGAGGTAAAAGGGTTTCCAGGAACCCCAGTACCACCAAAAAGAAAAAAGTTACTGATAGAATGGGTTAAAATATTTCCAAATGCTATATTTAAAGCTATATTAATAATCCAAATAGAAATCCTAAAAATTAGTAACAATAAAAACAAACAGTACAATTTAGAAATGGGTAAAAGACTAAAGTAGATAATCTCCAAAGATTTTTATATGACCAATAAATATATAAATATTACTCATCATTATCATAATATAACTAATCATTAAGGAAATACAAATAAAAACTATAGTGAAATACTACTTCACATTTGTTAGGCAGCTACTTAACATGAATTACCTTGCTACAGCCCTTTACCTTGAGTTGTTACTATCTTTACTTGTAAAGTGTGTTTCTTTAAGCAGCAGATGAATGGATTCTGGTTTTTAATCCGTTTTGCCACTTTATGTCTTTTTATTGGGGAATTGAGGCCATTTACATTCAGTATGATTATTGAGAGATAACTTTTAATTCCTAACATATTAAGATTTTATTCCTGTTTGATATACTGTGTATTCTTCTTTGCTTAGTTGTCTGCTGAATGGGAAATCTTGTTTCTCTGGTTCTGGTGTGTGTTACCTATTTCTTCTTTGTAGTTAATCTCTTTGAATATTTTCTCTAGCACTGGTTTTGAAGACATAAATTCCTTCAATTTCTGTTTGTCATGGAAGCTTCTTATTTCCCCATCCAATCTTATAGATAGTTTTGCTGGGTAGGAAATTTTTGGCTGGAAGTTGTTTTCTTTCAGAGTTTGGAATATGTTACTCCAAGCCCTTCTGGCTTTCATGACTTGGTTTGGGAATTCTGGAGTGATTCTAATTGGTTTGCCTCTGAATGTCACTTGTCCTTTTGTTTTTGTTGCCTTTAATATTCTCTCCTTGGCTTCTACATTAGTCATTTTGGCAATTATGTGACATGGGGAACCGTTTCTCTGATCCTGTATAAAGGGAGTTTTATAAGTTTCCTGGACCTGTGTACTGATCTCTTGCTCTATGTTTGGAAAATTTTCTGCTATTACTTCTTAGAAGAGATTATTGATTCCTTTGGTTTCACCTTCTTTTCCCTCCTCTATTCTGATTATTCTTAGATTAGCTTTCTTAAAATGGGCCCATATTTCTTCAATGTCAGAATCCTGCTGTTGGATTTTTTTTTCTAAGTTATAAATTATACATTCGTTTTTGGAGTGATCATCTTCTAGGAGCAAGATTCTATTCTCCATGTGTTCTAATCGATTGTTTAGAGTTTGAATTGATGTTTTTACTTCAGTGATTGCATCCTTTATTTCTTTTAGACTCTCTATAAATTCTTTTCAAAGGTCCTGTATTATTTCTACAGTTATATTCCTAATTTGATCTTCTGGAAATTTCTGAATTTCTGTGTTATCGGGTTCTGATATTATGGGGTTGTTGGCATTCATTGCTCTATTGTTGTTCCTCTTTCCCATGATTTCAGAAGTTTGTTCCTTCTCTGGGGTTTTCCCCCGGTCACCACAACTTCACTTAGGGTGCTTTGGATCTTGAGTTTGTGGTAATCTCGGCCACCACTACTCCTTTACTGGGTTGTATCGAAAGTCTCAGACCCAGGGAGTTCATTGAGGCTGTGCGAAACCATGGGAGTGCCAAGCTGGGTGTTTTCCCATGGGGAGCTGCGACTAGGTTGTGGTATCTTTGCCACCACTACTCCTTTACTGGTTTGGACTGCAAAATCTCAGACCCAGGGAGATTATCAAAGCTGCACAAGTCCCTGGGTGTGCAGTGCTGAGATTTCTTCTTTAGGGGCTGCAATTTCACTTACGGTTATTGTGCGTGCTGATCTGGAGCTGTCGCAGGTGTGGTGAACTCACTGCCACTACTGGCAATATGGCGCCACTGCCATTCCCTCGACCGTGAGGCTGGCATATTTCTTTTCTGGTTTTGAGCTCCATTCTGAGTCCTTGCAAGTCGTGATGAGCTTGGCCACTGGGAGTTTTAGACATTCTTTGCACTGAAAGAACTGCTGAATTACACCCAAATGATCTGCAGCTGCTCACTTAAGTTCCTTGTTTACCTTTCCTCTCTGGAGCCTCATGCTGTTAGGCAAGATGGCACTGGCAGGGCTCCCCCGCCGCAGTGCGGGCTGGTTTCTTTTCTAGTCTCCAGTTGTTCTTCTAGTCTTATTTTCCTCTGTCCCTTGTGTTTACATTTTTTATTTCTCTGCTGGAGGTGTTTTCTGGCTATGAAAAGTGCTGATTTTGTGGCAATAGAGATTGAGTGCTACAGGACTCGTAAACGCTGCTTTTCTCACTGGCCATCTTTCCAGAAGTGAGGTGAGGGTTTTAAAATCTATTCTAAATATATTCAAAGATGTAAATAAAAAATAGCATAACTAGAGAATCAGTGGGTAGCTTCAAAAGAGAAATAGAAAATCTGTTGAGAAAAAAGTACTATTGTAGAACTGAAAAAAATCTGTAATATATACAATGAAAAATTTACTAGAGGTTTAATATCAGGTTAAACAGTGGCAATATCAATAAATCCATACCAGGAACACAGAAACTTTTCATATCAAGTTTGGCTAGGAGAATGTATAAAAACTAATGAGCTGCATCTAGTGAGCTATAAAATAGTATCAGGCAGTCTAATTCGTGTGTGACTGTAGTAACAGAAGGCAAATGGAGAGAGATTAGGAGCAGACAATTTATAGAACTAATAGTTGAACCTTTTGAAATATGAAAAAATATAGACCAAATGAACCCCTTACTTCTTCTATGACCCATTCTTCATTCAGAAGTGTGGTGTTCAGTCTCCACATGTTTATGTGGTTTCTCTAGCTCTTCTTAGTTGATTTCTAATTTAATTCCATATGGTCTGAAAAGACACAGGAAAGTATGTCACATTTTTTTTTAATTTTCTAGTGCTCACTTTGTGTCCCAGGATGTGATCTGTTTTGGAGAAGGTTCTATGAGCAGCTGAGAAAAATGTGAACTCTGCTCTAGTTGGATGAAATATTCTATATGTGTCTACAGGTCCATTTGATTAATTGTGTTCTTTAGGTCTGAGGCATCTTTTGTCTGGAAGATTGATCATTCGATCAATTAGGTAAGAGGGGTGTTGAAGTCTCCCAGTATTATTGTATTGATATTTATATGTGGTTTAATGTCACAAAGAGTTTGTTTTATGAAAGAAGCTGCCCCTAAGTTTGGGGAATAAATGTTGATTAATGTTATTTCCTTTTGCTGGATTGTTCCTTTTACCAGTTTAAAAAAAAATGACCTTCTTTGTCTCTTCTAATAAGCTTGGGCTTGAAGTCTACTCCTGCTTGTCTTTGAGTTCCATTGGCATGGATTACCTTTATCCAGCCTTTTACCTTGTTTGTTACTATCTTTACTTATAAGGTGTGTTTCTTGCAAGCAGCCAATAGGTGGGTTCTGTTTTTTAATCCATTTTTCCACTTTATGTCATTTTATTGGGGAGTTAAAACCATTTACATTCAGTGCAATTATTGAGAGATGATTTTGAATATCTGACATGTTGAGATTTTACTTCTGTTTGAAATATTGTTTGTTCTTCTTTGCTTAGTTGTCTGCTGGATGTAAATTCTTGTTTCTCTGATCCTGGCATGTATTATTTATTCTGTGTAGTTAATCTATCTGAGCATTTTCAATAGTGCTAGTTTTGAAGATATAAATTTCTTTATCAGTTTGTCGTGGAATATTTTTCTTTCCCCATCTAATTTTGGAGATAATTTTGCAGGGTAGGAAATGTTTGGCTGCAAGTTGTTTTCTTTCAGAGTTTGGAATATGTTACTCTAGGCCCTTCTGGCTTTCATGACTTGAATTGGGAAGTCTGGAGTGATTGTAATTGGTTTACCTCTGAATTTCACTTGGCCTTTTCTTTTGTTGCTTTTAAGATTCTCTCCTTGACTTCTACATTGGTCATTTTGCCTCTTATGTGGCATGGGGAACCTTTTCTCTGATCTTGTCTAAAGGGGGTTCTATACATTTCCTGTACCTGTGTATCGACCTCTTACTCTATGTTTGGAAATTTTCTGCTATTCTTTGAAAAGATTGTTAATCCCTTTGGTTTCACTTTCCTTTTCTATGACAATTATTCTTAGGTTGGCTCTTTAAGATGGGCCCATATTTCTTTAATATTTAACTCTTGCTGTCAAATTGGTCTTCTAGTCCTCTTTTTCTCTTCCCTTGTAATCATCGTTTTTATTCCTCTAATGATAGTATTTTCTGGCTCTGTAGAGTGCTGTTCTTAAGGCAATGGAATCGGAGTGTCAGCAGGACTCATAAGCACTGCGTATTTTGGGCACCATCTTCCCGCAAGTTCCTAAAAATATTTTAAATTCATGATTGTAGGAATTGAGAACTGAACAAAGAACAAATGGGACAAATTGAAAACAAAGAGCAACATGGCAGCCTTAAACATCTCAAAATAATTATATTAAATGGAATGGATTAAACTCTCCAGTAAAAAAAAAAAAACAAAACAGAATAGATTGAATAAAAAGCAAGATACATTTGTATGCTGTTTATAAGCAGTGGTTATGAAATCTAAAAATATAAAACTAAGTTACAAATTGAAAAGTGGAAAAAGATGCCATACTTTCGTAAAACTAATTGTAAAACTAATCGTAAAAACTAGAGTTTCTATATTAATAGCAGACAAAATAGACTTTAGGAAAAAGGGATATCATGTAAAGATCTGTCAACCCTAAATGTATACACTCCTAATAACATAGTTGTAACATGCATAAAGCAAAAATTAAAGAAAATAAAGGGAGAAAGGTAAATACACAGAGTAACTGGATATGTAAAGACTCCTCCCTCAGATATTAATAGAAAATTACTAGCCGGGTGTGGTGGCGCACGCTTGTAATCCCCGTGCTTGGGAGGCAGAGATAGGAGGATTGCACCATTTCAAAGCCAGCCATGCTGGCCTAAGAGACCCTGTTTCCAAGTTTAAAAAAATTATAAAATAGGTCTGGGGGTATAGCCCGGAAGCAGAAGGTCTTCAAAGAACCCTAGTACCACCAAAGAGAGAGAGAGAGAGAGAGAGAGAGAGAGAGAGAGAGAGAGAGAGAGAAATCACTAAGGATATAAACTTTAAAAAATACCACAAATTAACTTGAACTATGTAGAACAGAAAATATGGGCTATTTTCAAGTGCATATTGAACAGTCAATCTCAAAAATTTTGAAAGGTTAAAATCATACAAAGTGTGTTCTATAACTATAAGAAAATTAAATTAGACATCAGAAACAAAATGATAATTGGAAAATCCCCAAATACTTGGCAATGCTACAACAAATTTCTTGTAAGTGGATAACCTATTGAGAAGTTAAAACTAACATGAAATTTATTTTTCATTAGCACAAAAATTAAAATCTTAAAGCTCTGTTGTTTATATACCATTCTAGGGGGTACAAAAACAGAATGAGATTCTAAACTTTTGGGAAGATATACATTTCAGGGTTGCCAGGCTGAGAAATTGTGGTTTCTTTTTTATTTCCTTTTAGAAAGACATTGCTGGCTATAGCTAGTAACTCAGGTGCTTTATATAGTGGCAAAACAAATCCAACTATTTTGATTTTTTTTCTTTACAATAATGACAAAGAATAGGGAATCAAAAAGTCTGGGACAACCAAGAATGTGTGTGTGTGTGTGTGTGTGTGTGTGTGTGTGTGTGTGTGTTGTGTATGTGTGTGTGTGTGTGTATGATTTCACAGCATATATTGTCCTTTCTACATTGTAATAAAACCAAATTGCCAAAACATCACTCAGGAAAAATTAGAAATTCATGCTTTGAATCACTCTGTCACCCATAGCTAATCAAGTCCTTCATGCAAAATATCTTGCTGGAAATAAAGAGAATAAAGCCACTATTAATGCAACAAAGCAAACAGAACTATATCAGATTCCTCCCTTTCTGGTGCACATTTCTTAAGAACCCCAAATTATGAACATTTTAGAGTCAAGAACATTTTAGAGTCATTTCTTCCCTGCTGAACTAGAACTGCACAAAGGTATAACATGATTAGAGATGAAAAAATGTAACAAAAGGATTATGAGAATGATCGACATCACCACGATATTGAAAATAATATGAAGTTCAACTATAATTTAAATAATTACTTCTGGTAATAGAGCAAATGTTTATACTGTCTTCTAAAACTTTAGAAAATATATCACAGCATTTATATGAATAATAGGTAATTTTTGAAGCTTATGAAAATTAGAACATTTACAAATATCTGTTAAATAAAAAATAACTTTTTTTTCTCCAGCCAAGAGGGATTTGTGAAAGCTTTTCTCATCTTTTCCAGGAAACAATCCCATCTGTCTACCCAGGAAATGGATCCATTAAATAAAGATATCAGTTCCCAGACATTTATTTGTTGAATGATTATAAGGAATGAAAATCATTGAATTTATGTGTGTTGCATGAATAAATTTGCATATCTTCATATACTCATTCATGCAAGCATTTTTATTAAGTACTTTCCAGTGTTAGACACACAGCTTGGCTCTAGGGATACAGATGTAAATAAGACGGTCCTTGAGACTGGAAAAGAAGAATACATGTGGCATACCCTCAGTGCTGTTACTACAGAGGAGGCTCATGCTGGCAGGTCAGACTGATATAATGAATCAGCTGAATGGCATATCTTTTAGGAATAGAAATATTCATTAGGCCGGTGCTAGGACCTCCAAGGCCGGGATCGGAGCCTGCCGAGGGGTCAGGCCGGTGCCAGGACCAGCGTGGCCGGGATCGGAGCCTTCCGTGAGGCAAGGCCGCTATTGAGACCTCCAAGGCCAGGATAAGAGCCTGCCGAGGGGTTAGGCAGGTGCTGGGGCCTCCGAGGCCGGGATCGGAGCCTGCCGAGGGGTCAGGTCGGTGCCAGGGCCAGCGTGGCCGGGATCGGAGCCTGCCATGAGGCAAGGCCGGTGCTGGGGCCTCCGAGGCCGGGATTGGAGCCTGCTGAGGGGTTAGGCCAGTGCCAGGGCCAGCAGCCGGCATCGAAACCTTCCATGAGGCAAGGCCGCTATTGAGGCCTCTGAGGCCCGCATTGGAGCCTGCTGCGAGGCAAGGCCAGTGCCGGGGTCTTGGAGGCCGGGATCAGAGCCTGCCGAGGAGTTAGGCCAGTGCCGGGGCCGGGGCTGGCATCGGAAACTTCCGTGAAGCAAGGCCGCTACTGAGGCCTCCAAGGCCTGGATCAGAGCCTGCTGAGGGGTTAGGCCGATGCCAGGGCCATCGGCTAGCATCGGAGCCTGCCGTGAGGAAGGCCGGTACTGGGGCCTCTGAGGCCAGGATCGGAGCCAGCTGAGGGGTTAGGCCAGTGTCGGGGCCAGCGAGACCAGAATTGGGGCCTTCCATGAGGCAAGGCCGCTGCTTGAGCCAGCGAGGTCTGGATCAGTCCACTGGGTAGCCAGGCCACAACTGGGGCCATCAAGAGTGGGATCGGTACTTGCAACGCGGCATGCACAGAGAACTATCGCAGAAAATAAAAATCAGATGCTTCCCCTAATCAGCAATAACGAGGAGGAAAGGGGCAACAGGAAGTGGTTGAGCTATAGAAAGGGCCCTATAGTGAAGCAATTCAGGTGACCAATCAGAGGGTATGGAATAGGGGAGGATGGAGCCTCTTTAAAACACAGGAGGTACATAAACATATGTATCAAAGTTAATCACCAAACAAGCATGGGATTGAGGGAGGGGGAGGGAATGGGATGGGGACTGGATGAGGGCTAATTGCATGATGAGTGCTTGTATATCCTCTCAAGTCTTGTATTCCACTGTGATGTATGATTACAATGCACCAATTAAAAATAGAATTATATCAAGGAAAAAAATTATATTCATTAATTTTTGTAGGTCTTTTAGAAATAGAAATTATATTCATTAAGTAATTTTTTTATGGAGCAAAACCCAGGCATTTGACCTCCAAGCTATACCCTCTGCCCTATTTTGTATTTTTATTTTAAAACAGGATCTCACTAAGTTGCAGAAGGCTTCACTAAGTACCTGAGGCTGTCCGTGAACCACAATCCTCCAGTCTCAGCCTCACCAAATGCTGGGATTGATTACAAATATGCACCACCATGCCTAGCTAAGTTTTTATTATTAAAAAAAAAACACCTCCATCTCCTATAACCTGCATTTCATCATCCCATGGTTTACCACTCTGCAGCCTATCTTGGACTTGCTCCTGACACTGTACTTTCCTGTCAGCCTTATAGTAGCCCTCCTTACTTTATGCTCAGATGACTGACAGGTGAGCTAGACTCTGTGTGCCCTGATGGTCTTTCTTCTGCCTCAGCCCCACTTCAATCCCTACAGCCCTCCCCTACCACTTCAGAATATCTTTCCATAGGAAATATTCCAACTTCTCAGCACTCTGCTTTTGTACATTCTTCCTTCAAGAATCACAGAGACACTTGCTCTGTGGAATACAAGGTGAGAACCTGGCCTCCCTGGCCTATCCCACCGGACCTCCTGCTGTCCCCCACACAAGTTCACCATCTTGCTGATTATTGCATTATAACTCAGTTTTTCTGCCTACTTTTGTTTGTTTCAGGCTTCTTGCTCCCCATGACCTAGGAAGATAATTTTATTGAGACAGCTACAAAAAATAATAAAAATCCCCATCAATAATCAATAATTTACTGCAGTCTCTTACTTTTCTGCTATGGAAACAACCTCAAGATTATCTTCATATTAAAGTCTACATAAAAAACTATAGAATGGACTTTTTGTAAATGTGCTTCCAAACAAATAAGAATCTGATATAGAAGCACATATAATTTTACTTTTGTTTTATTTTCAAAAGCAATTTCTGCCTTTATCCTGCAGCCATAAATATCTTATACAAGTCTTAATTTCTCACTAAATGATTATTTTTCCCTTTCTTTCACTCAGGAAAACCAGTTAGAGAATTTATTTGATGAAGTATTAAGGGATCTAATTTTTTTAATGAGGAGAAATTAATTCCTTCAAGAGTATTTTAAAACTGGCAAATACGAGGCATAATTACAAATTCTTTCAAAGAATCTATTTCCGTATAATAGGTTAATTGGTTATAAGTAGTCAGCACTGGCTACCATTTAAACCCAGCTTCTAATTTTATACATGCCTTTTTAAAAAATCAAATATAAGTACTTAGTTGTGATCAAATTGTTCTCTTTACAAGAAAAATTGGCTACTTATCCCTGTTTTTCAAGATTTAGATGACCTGACATACTTACAATTAGCTTTCCACCAGCATGGTATCTTTGGATGTAGTTATTTTCCAAAGCCTTATCTCATGATGGGAACTCCAGTCACAGTGCCAATGTATAATATAGATTATTGTGATTTTTTAGGAAGAATCAAGGTAATTTTTCAGAAAATTTAAGCCAAAACAGAGATGAGGGAAAATTGGGTTGGGGCTGGTTGATTCAAAAAACTGCCTCAACTCTCTACATATTGTGGCTTATTCATTTACATGATCATGGGAGGCACTGACTCTGCTTTGCATCTCTCTTAGTGGTGCAATTTGTGCATTGACTTAGTGGCCTTCACGAGTGAAATATTCAAGGGAGCAGTATTCCAGTCTTTGGATGGAATTACCGTCTCTGCCACCTGTAAGCTACGGAAGATTTTCACCTTAAAGTCAAAGCCTCAAGACACTGCTGATAAATATGGTATGTCTTGCTTTAAGACTTTAAAATTCTCTGATGCATTTTGAAAATTAACCATGCCTTTGGGATAGTATGGGTACACGGTAGCAGTTTTATTTTATATCTACAAAGTAGATTTGCTCACAGTCATGTTTATTTCTTTACTCTGGGTCAAACATTTATTTTTACTGTAGCTGAGTATTACAAAACTTGGTTGATTTTGAATGTCACAAAAATTGGTTGTTTTCTTTTTGTGATTGTGTTTATTTTTATTTACAGTGACACTTGACATGTGATCTAGGATTCTTAGTTGCAGACAACAATCATATTTATGTGGCTGAAACAGAAAAGGAATTTATTTAAGGAAATTAGTTAATTTATAGAACCTCAAGGATATCTAGAATCTTACATAGAATCTATATAGCCAGGAACAAATTCAGCCCCAACCATAGGACCATTTGTAGAATGATACCCTTCCCTTATAACTACGGCAGCTATACAGACTGCATAGTACTGAGTTCTAAAATTTCTCCTAACAGCCACATCTGAAGCAGGAAACCTACTTGCCTACCACTCTCACCAGGAGTAGATTTATTCTTTTCCATGTTTTTGGCTACTAAACACAGTCTGATATGCAGCTTCTAATTCAATGAGCATGCTGCAAGAGAGTCTGGTAAAGCACATGTCTGCTTCCTGACTTGGAAAGCAGGACTCATTATGTGGTAAAGTCACCAAATGAAAGAGGGTGCACAAATGATATTGGTTATCTGCAATGGTTCACACTATCTTTTTACTCTGTATATTTCATGAAATCATTTGGCAGCAATCCTATGAGTTTTCTAGTGATCAGATTAAAATGGAGAGTTGAGATCTTCCTCCTATTATTTCCAGAGAGACTAGAAATACATACATCAATTGTTCATCATTTGATTAATAAATATATTCTGCTGGTAATTCAGCCATCTAGAGTTCATAAGGTGACAAACTGCCCTGCTCAGATGTTGTTGTTTTTTTATCTTAAAACTTATTTATTTTTATTTTTTATATATATTTTTATTGAATATAAATGATATATATTTAAACTATACTTGGTGCCCTCTCCCCCTACCCCTGTTTTCCTTTCCCCCCTCCCACCAATGATTGTCCAGGGTAACCATGCCATATTCATAATTTTACACATATTCGAATGTAGACCCTCATTAATCAAGTTCAGCCTTCCTCCTCCTCTATCTTTCCATTCAAGCTTTGCTGATATTTCCCCTCCATTAACTGGAGTCCCACTGGTATCCTCTACGTTCCCTAGTTTGGGCATATTAGAGGGAACATAGGTACCTTCTCCTTCTGTGCTTGGCTGATCTCACTTAACATAATGCTCTCCAGGACTTTCCAACTTCTTGAAAATGATATTATTTTGCTCTTCTTTATGGCTGAGTAGAATTCCACTGTGTTTATTTCCCAGAGTTTTGCAATCCATTCATCTGTTGATGGGGACCTGGGTTGGTTCCATATTTTGGCTATTACGAATTGTGCTGCTATGAATATACGTATGCATATGTTGCTATAGTTCTCTGGATTCAACCCTTTTGGAAAAATTCCCAGGAGTGGTAGAGCTGGATCATATGGTGGATCTATTCCCAGCTTTCTTAGGAATCTCCACACAGATCTCCATAGTGGCTGAACTGGTTTGCACTCCCACCAAGAGTGTAAAAGAGTTCCGCTTTCCCCACATCCCCACGAGCATTTGTTGTTATTTGATTTCTTTATGCTTACTAATCTGAATGGGGTTAGATGGAATCTCAGTGTAGTTTTGATTTGCATCTCCCTGATGGCCAGTGATGTAGAACATCTTTTCATGTATCTATTGGCCCTTTGTATCTCTTCTTTTGTGAAGTGTCTATTTAGTTCATTTGCCCATTTCTTGATTGGGTTGTTTGTTTTGCTAGTGTAGAAACTTTTAAACTCTGTATATTCTGGATATTAGCCCATTTTCAGAGTGATGGCTGGTAAAGATCTTTTCCCATTCTGTAGGCTTCCTCTTTAGTTTCCTTTGATGAGAAGAAATTTTTTAGTTTGATGCTATCCCACTTGTTAATTCTTGCTTTAATTTCCTGAGCTTTGGAGGTTTTGTTGAGAAAGTGACTGCCTGTGCTAATATGTTGTAGTGTTGAACCTATGCTCTCATCTACTAACTTCAAAGTCTTAGGTCTAATTTCTAAGTCCTTGATGCATCTTGAGTTTATTCCTGTGCATGGTGAGATATAGGTGTTTATATTCATCTTTTTACAAATGGTTAACCAGTTCTCCCAGCACCATTTGTTGAAAAGGCTGTCTTTTCTCCAGCACATGAGTTTGGCCCCTTTGTCAAAGATTAATTGACTAAAGATGTGTGGGTTTGTTTCTGTATCTTCTATTCTAATCCACTGGTCAGTATATCTGTTATTGTGCCAGTACCATGCTATTTTTACTACTATTGCTATATAGTATAATTTGAAGTCTGGGATTGTGATGCCTCCTGCATGTTTCTTATTGCTGAGAATTGCTTTGGCTATTCTGGGTCTTTTCTTTCTCCATTTAAAGTTCATGGTTGATTTTTCTAGGTCTGTGAAGAATGTCGCTGGTATTTTCATGGGAATTGCATCGAATCTATAGATCAGTTTTGGCAGAATGGCCATTTTGATATTTATTCTGCCTATCCATGAGCACGGGAGATCTTTCCATCTTCCAAGATGTTCTTCAATTTCTTTCTTTAATGTTTTATAGTTTTTGTTGTAGAGGTCTTTTACATCTTGGGTTAGGTTTATTCCTAGGTATTTTATTGGTTTTGAGGTTATAGTGAATGGAATTGTTTTGTTTCTTTCATTGTGGATTCATTGTTGGCATAAAGGAAAGCCACTGATTTCTTTAGGTTGATTTTGTATCCTGCAACTTTGCTGAATTTATCAATCAGCTCCAGAAGTCTTTTGGTTGAGATCTTTGGGTCTTCCATATCAAGTCATCTGCAAATAAGGATAATTTTAATTCCTCTTTTCCTATGTGAATTCCTTTGATCTCCTTCTCTTGTCTTATTGCTGCAGCAAGAGGCCCAAGGACTATATTGAAAACAGTGGTGATAGTGGACATCCTTGACTTGTTCCTGATTTTAGAGGAAATTTTTGCAGTTTTTCCCCATTCAATATAATGTTGGCTTTGGGTTTACAGTATATTACCTTAATGATTGTGAAGTACATTCCTTCTATCCCAATTTTCTGCCGTGTTTTTAACATAAATGGGTGTTGGATTTTGTCAAATGCTTTTTCAGCATCTATTGCTATGATGATGTGTGTTTTGTTCTTGGTTCTATTTATGTGGTGAATAACATGTATTGATTTGCATATGTTGAACCAGCCTTGTCTTTCTGGGATGAAACTAACTTATTCATGATGTATTAATCTCTTGATATAGTTTTGAATGTGTATGGCTAGTATTTTGTTTAGAATTTTTGCATTTATGTTCATTAAGGATATTGGTCTGTAATTTTCCTTTCTTGAGGTATCTTTGTTTTGGGGATTAATGTGATACTGGCCTCATAGAAAGAATCTGGGAGAGTTCTATCTCTTTCAATTTCCCAGAACTAGTTATGAAGTATTGGTGTTAGATGTTCACTGAAGGTTTTGTAGAATTCAGCTGGAAACCCATCTGGGCCTGGGCTTTTCTTTGGTGGAAGAATTTTTATTGCCATTTCTATTTCTTTGGTTGCTATTGGTTGGTTTAGGCTTGCTATATCCACTTGGCTGAGCGTAGGTAGGTTAACTGTGCTTAGAAATCTATCAGTTTCTTCCATGTTTTCAAGTCTATTGGAGTATAAATTTTTAAAGTAGTTTCTGATAATCTTTTGAATTTCTTCACTATCTGTGGTGATATCTCCTTTTTCATTTCTAATTTTCTTTTTCAAGGCTAAGCTACAAGTCGGGCTGGGACTCTCCAAGTCCTAGTTTGGTTCCAGCTTTTTCTGCCCTCTCCCAGCTTCCACTGAGTTTTCTGACGGCATTCTTGGTGATTCATTTTATTTTATATTTTTTTTAATTTTATTTTTTAGACAACATTATTTTTATTGGTGCATTATATTCATACAACTTATTGGGGTAAAAAAAATTGTGTGTACAAACATGTACTCATTGCTGATTTAACCCCTACCCAATTCCCAACCAATTCCTTCCCCGTCCCTCCCTCTCTTGCTTGGCTTAGTGATTGACTTCGATATGTTTAAGTACATTGTGTGTTTTAGAGATTTTCCTCTTCCCCCCTCATTTCTCCTCCTTTAGGTTGTCTTGTTTGCTCCTCTAAAGAATTTCCTCTTTCAAGAGTTTCTCCTATGACCCATTTCTCCCTAACTCTCACATATTAGGGAAAGCATCTGATTTCTTATTGTTTGTGATTGACTAATCTCACTTAGCATAATGTCCTCCACTTCCTTCCATTTCCCTGAAAATGATGTAATTGAATTTTTTTTTTTTAATGGCTGAGTAAAATTCCTTTCTGTACATATCCCACAGTTTTGTAATCCATTCATCTGTTGATGGACATCTTGTCTGGTTCCATAATTTGGCTGTGGTGAATTGGGCAGCAATGAACATAGATACACATGCATTGGTTTGGTAGTTTGGTTTCTTTTGGGTAGATACCCAACAGTGGTATTGCTGGATCAAATGGTAGATTTGTTCCCATTCTTCTGAGGATTCTCCATACTATTTTCCAAAGTGGTTGCACTAATTTGCAATCCCACCAACAATGTCTTAGAGTTCCCACTTCTCCACATCCTCGCCAGCATCTGTTGTTGTTTGTGTTTTGAATGATGGCCATTCTACTTGGAGTTAGGTGAAATCTCAAGGTAGTTTTGATTTGCATCTCTCTGATTACCAGTGATGTTGAGCATTTTTTCATGCATTTATTGGCCATTTGAATTTCTTCTTTTGTGAAGTGTCTATTTAGTTCATTTTCCCATTTTGTTATTGGATGCTTTGTTTTCTTAGTGTTGAGTTTCTTGAGTTCTCTGTATATTCTAGATAATAGTCCTCTATCGGTGGTGTAGGTGGCAAAAATCTTCTCTCATTCTGTTGGCTCTCGATTGAGATTCTTGATAGTTTCCTTTGCTGAACAGAAGCTCTTCAGTGTTATGCAATCCCATGTATTGATTCTTTTTTTAATTTGATGTGCCTTTGGGGTCTTGTTGAGGAAATGTTTATCTGTGCCTATATGTTGCAGTGTTGGACCTATGCCCTCTTCAAGGAGCTTCAAGGTCTCTGGTTTAATTTCCAAGTCTTTCATCCATCGTGAGTTGACTTTTGTACAGGGTGAAAAAGTGGGGTTAATATCCAATTTTCTGCATATGGTTAACCAATTTTGCCAACACCATTTGTTGAACAGGCCATCTTTCCTCCAGTATATGTTTTTGGCCCCTTTGTCAAAAATCAGTTGGCTGAAAGTGTGTGGACTTGTTTCTGGGTCTTCTATTCTGCTCCATTGGTCTATGTATCTGTTCTTGTGCCAGTACTATGCTGTTTTTATTACAATGGCTTTGTAGTATAGTTTAAAGTCAGTTATTGTGATTCCTCCTGAATGGTTTTTGTTGCTGAGAACTACCTTGGCTATTCTGGGCTTTTTGTTATTCCAGATATATTTAAGGACTGATTTTTCTATGTCTGTGAGGAATGATCTTGGTAGTTTAATGGGCATTGCATTAAATCTGTAGATCACTTTTGGGAGGGTGGCAATTTTAATGATATTTATTCTGCCAATCCATGAACATGGAAGATCCTTCCATCTTCTAAGATCTTCTTTGATTTCTTTTTTCAGTGTTTTATAATTTTCTTTGTAGAGATCTTTTACCTCCTTGGTCAAGTTTATTCCTAGGTATTTTATTTTCTTGTGGGGGATCCTGAGGGGAAGTGTTTTTTAAATTTCTTTTTCAGTGGATTTATGGTTGATGTACAGGAAAGCTTCTGGTTTTTTAAGAATGATTCTGTATCCAGATACTTTGCTGAATTTGTCGATCAGTTCTATAAGCCTTTTGGTTGAGTTTGTTGGGTTTTCTAAATATAGTATCATGTCATCTGCAAATAGTGAAAGCTTAAGTTCTCCTTTCCCTATTTGTACTCCTTTGATTTCCTTTTCTTGCCTTATTGCTCTGGCTAGAGTCTCTAGTACTATATTGAAGAGAAGTGGTGATAGTGGACATCCTTTTCTCGTTCCAGTTTTTAGGGGGAATTCTTGAAGTTTTTCCCCATTTAATATGATGTTGGCAGTGGGCTTATTGTAGATTGCCTTAATAATGTTGAGATATGTTCCTTCTATTCCAATTCTCTGCAGTGTTTTTATCATAAATGGATGTTGAATTTTATCAGAAGCTTTTTCAGCGTCTATTGAAATGACCATGTGATTTTTCCCCTTGATTCTGTTTATATGATGAATTACATGGATTGATTTTTGTATATTGAACCAGCCTTGTATCCTGGGATGAACCCTACCTGGTCATGGTGTATGATTTTCTTGATGAGGTTTTGAATGTGTGTTGCTAGTATTTTGTTTAATAGTTTTGCGTCTAAGTTCATCAGAGATATAGGCCTATAGTTTTCCTTCCTTGAACTGTCTTTATTCGGTTTGGGTATTAGTGTGATGTTGGCTTCATAGAATGTATTTAGGAGAGTCCCGGTGTTTTCTATTTTGCAAAATAGTTTGAGGAGCATTGGGGTTAGCTCTTCTATAAAGGTTTTATAGAATTCACTTGGGAAACCATCTGGTCCTGGGCTTTTCATTGATAGTAAGCTCTTTATTGCTATTTCAATCTCTTTGATTGTTATTGGTTAGTTTAAGTGTTCTATATCTTCTTGACTCGGTTTAGGAAGATTGTATTTATCTAGGAAGTTGTCGATTTCCTCCATATTTTCCATTTTGTTGGAGTATAGTTTTTCAAAGTAGTTTCTGATAATCCTCTGGATTTCTACACTGTCAGTAGTAATGTCTCCTTTTTTATCCCTTATCTTCATAATTTGGGTTGATTCTCTTTTTTTTTAGTTAGGTTGGCTAGTGGTTTATCTACCTTGTTAATTTTTTCAAGAAACCAGCTTTTGGTTTTGTTGATTTTCTGTATTGTTTTTTTATTCTCTATTTTATTAATTTCTGCTCTCATTTTTATAATTTCCCGTCTTCTGCTGGCTTTGGGGTTCAATTGTTCCTGCTTTTCACAGGCTTTGAGGTGTGTCATTAGGTTATTTATTTGAAGATTTTCTCTTTTTCTTATGTAAGTACTCAGTGCTATAAATTTTCCTCTTAATACTGCCTTCAACGTGTCCCTGAGATTTTGATATGTTGTATCTTTATTTTCATTTGTTTCTAGAAATTTCTTGATTTCACCTCTTACATCTTCTACGACCCATTTTTCATTCAGAACTGCGGTGTTCAGTCTCCATATGTTTATGTTGTTTCTTTGGGTCTTCTTATAGTTGATTTCTAGTTTCATTCCATTATGGTCTGAGTTGACACAGGGAAGTATGTAACATTTTTTGAATTTGCTAGTGCTCATTTTGTGTCCCAGGATGTGATCTATTTTGGAGAAGGTTCCGTGAGCAGCTGAGAAAAATGTAAACTCTGCTGTAGTTGGGTGAAATATTCTATATGTGTCCCACAGGTCCATTTGGTTAATGGTGTTCTTTAGTTCTGAGGCATCTTTACTGACCCTTTGTCTGGAAGATTGTTCTAATGTTGTGAGAGGTGTGTTGAAGTCTCCCAGTATTATTATATTGGGATTTATGTGTGACTTCATGTAACAAAGAGTTTGATTTATGAAACTGGCTGCACCTATGTTTGAGGCATAGATGTTGATTATTGTTATTTCCTCTTGCTGGATTATTCCTTTTACCAGTAAAATTACCTTCTATGTCTCTTCTAATAAGTTTGGGTTTGAAGTCTAACTTGTCTGATATCATAGTTGCTACTCCTGCTTGTCTTCGAGTTCCATTAGCATGGATGACCTTGCTCCAACCCTTGTTTGTTCCTATCATTCCTTGTTTGTTCCTATCATTGCCCTGTAAAGTGTGTTTCTTCTAAGCAGCAGATGTATGGATTCTGGCTTTTAATCTGTTTTGCCACTTTATGTCTTTATATTAGGGAGTTGATGCTGTTTAGATTCAGTGTGATTATAGAGAGATAATTTTTAATTCCTAACATGTTAAGATTTTATTTCTGTTTGAGATACTGTTTATTATTCTTTACTTAGTTGTCTGCTGTATCGGAAATCTTGTTTCTTGGGTTCTGGCATGTATTACCTATTTCTTCTTTGCAGTTAATCTCTTTGAGTATTTAATCTAGTGCTGGTTTTTAAGACATAAATTCCTTCAGTTTCTGTTTGTCGTGGAAGCTTCTTATTTCCCCATCTAATTTGATAGATAGTTTTGCCGGGTAGGAAATTTTTTGGCTGGAAGTTGTTTTCTTTCAGAGTTTGGAATATGTTACTCCACCTCTTCTGGCATTCATTTCTTGGTTTGGGAATTCTGGAGTGATTCTAATTGGTTTGCCTCTGAATGTCACTTGTCCTTTTGTTTTTGTTGCCTTTAATATTCTCTCCTTGGCTTCCACATTAGTCATTTTGACAATTATGTGGTGTGGGGATTCTCTTCTCTGATCCTGTCTAAAGGGAGTTCTATTAGTTTCCTGGACCTGTGTATCGACCTCTTGTTCTATGTTTGGAAAATTTTCTGCTATTACTTCCTTGAAGAGATTATTGATCTCTTTGTTTTCACCTTCTTTTCCCTTCTCTATACCAATTATTCAAAGGTTAGCTTTCTTAAAATGGGCCCATATTTCTTCAGTGTCAGATTTCTGCTGCTGATTTTTTTTTCTAAATTAGAGACTATGCATTCATTTCTTGAGTGATCATCTTCTACGAGGTAGATTCTATTCTCCTTGTAGTCTAATCGGTTGTTTATACTTTGAATTGAGGCCTTTACTTCACTGATTGCATCCTTTATTTCTTTTTGACTCTCTCTGAATTCTTTTCTACAGTTATTTACCTCATTTGATCTTCTAGAGATCTCTGAATTTCTGTGTTATTAGGTTCTGATGCTTGGGGTGGTGGCTATTCATTGCTCCATTGTTATTTCTTTTTCCCATAATTTTGGAAATTTGTGCCTTCTCTGGTTTCTTCCCTGGGTCACTACGACTTCACTTAAGGTGCTCTGGATCTCGAGTCTGTGGTATCTCAGTCACCACTACTCCTTTACTGGGTTGTATCACAAAGTCTGAGGGAGTCTATCGATGCTGCTTTACACCATGGGCTGCCAGGCTGGGCATTCTTCCATGGGAGCATTCTTCCACTCAGCGTCGGCAAAGTGCCACCGCCACTCCCCCACTGGGTTGGACTACAAAAATCACTGACCCTGGGAGACTGTCTGCACAAGTCCCTGGGAGTGCAGTACTGGGATTTTTCCTCTAGGGGACGCAATTTACTCACATTTGTTGAGTTCGCTGATGGAGCTGTAGTGGACGTGGTGAACTCGCTGCTGCCACTACTGGCAATATCATGCTGCTCGCATGCCCTTGGCCGTGAGACTGGCATATTTCTTCTCTAGTTTTGAGCTCCACTCTGAGCCCCAGCAGGGTGTACTGAGCCCAGCCCCTGGGAGCTTTAGATGCTCCTTGCCCTGAAAAAACTGCTGAGTTACACCCAGCTGTTCCACAGCTGCTCACCTCGGCTCGCTGTCCACCCCTCCTCTCTGGAGCCTGGTGGCTTGTTGAGTGCGCTGATCTGGAGCCGTCTAGTTAACTTGCCACTGCTGCTGGCAGTGTACACTGCTGCTGCGTCCTCGGCCGTGAGGCCAGCATATCTCCTCTCTAGTTTTGAGCTCAGTTCTAAATCCCCCTCCTCTCCGGAGCTTGGTGCTGCGAGGGAAGATGGCGCTGGCGCGGCTCCGCACAGCATCTCCAGCTGCGGCACTGCAGGCTGGTTTCTTGTCTGGTGCCTGGTTGTTCTTCCAGCCCTCTTTTTCTCTGTCCCTTGTATTTACAGTTTTTATTTCTCTGCTGATGGTTTCTGGCTATGAAAGGCATTGAATTTGTGGTAATAGAGATCGATTGTTAGTGGGACTCGTAAACGCCGCTTTTCTCCATTGACATCTTCCTGTAAGTCCATTCTTATGTTCTTTCATCAACTTAAACTTTTCCTTCAAACCATTTAAAATTATAACTTAATAATTGTATGATTTGAATTTTCTTATATCCTCTGTTAGATGTTATCTTCAAGAAGGTAAGGACAGGGTCCCTCTGGCTTGTCACTGTATTCCTAGTCACTAGGTGAGTGGCCGCACCTAATACAGGCTTAATAAATAAGCTCAAATTAAGGGCTGGGTAATAGAATGTTTAAATGCAGACAGTCCATGTTATCCATGGACACTCAAAGTTTGGTGCTATTTAATTTTGATGTAGGATGTATGATATTTTTCAGAAATAGTCTAATTTTAAATTACACTATATGTGCTAAAAATGAAATAAAATGACTTAGTAATTGGACATAAAGAAAAAGAGAGGTTGAGAGGTAGTTAAGTGACCTAATTGAGGGGATGAGAGGGGAGAAGAGGGAAATTCTCTAATACACATGATGTACTTTAAAAAATATATCAATGTCAATCAGTAAGCCAAACATAAGAAGGAGGAAGGGGAAGGAATGGGAGGGAACCTGGAAAGGACTAATTGGGTGATGTATGCATGTATGTTTCTACCATCTTGCATCCCATTAAGATGTATGAATACAGTGCACCAATAAAAGCTTTTTAAAAGAAATTATTGTGAAAAGATGAAAATTATACCTGTGCTAACCACCTGAGGGTACTTTAAACTTTGGCATATTCCCTTTTTTATTATTGTATACTATTTTTTGTCTTGTTTTTGTGGTTCTGGTAATTGAACACTGGGCTATTCTACCTCCAAGCTATATCATGAGCTATATCATGAAATAAATATTCATTTGTTTTAAATTTGGAAACAGGGTCCTACTAAGTTACTGAGACCCTCGTTAAGTTCTTCAGACTGGCACTGAACCTGATCCTCCTCTCTCTAGCCTCCCAAGTACTGGAATTACAGGCATGCACCACTACATCCAGCCTTATTGTGTACATTTTACATATTTATTTTCTACAATTGAGAGTTTTGTGCCTTGAATTTTCATTTAACCTCTTATCTTGTGCCTTTCCTATAGCATTAGGACATCTTCATGAATAGAATTTCTTTTAATTCTTTACTGTTCCATCTCATGAAATACTATAATGAACTTAATAATCCTCAAGGACTAGAAATTTATTTATTTATTTATTTATTTATTTATTTATTTATTTATTGCAGTACTGGAGATGGAACCCAGGGGCATTCTACCTCTGAGCTACACCCTCAGCCCTAATTTTCTATTCTTTATTTTTTGAAACAGGGTCTCACTAAGTTGCAAGGAGCCTCACTAAGTAGCTGAGGCTGTTTGCAAACTGTGATCCTCTGGTCTCTGCCTCCCAAATGATGGGATTACAAGCCTATGCCACCATACTCGGCAAGGACTAGAAATTTAAAGTGCTTATTATTTGAGATTATAAATAACTGTTCACATATGTCTTTGAATTTCTATTTTATTTTACTTTAGATTCTTAAAATTCGTTTGCTAAGTAAGACTGCACAGTTCTCTGAACACTTCACATGTTTTATGCTTTATCTCATTTATTTTTTTTCTACAAACCCTGGAAGTAAGTGGTAAAATTACAATGTTTATTTTATAAACGTGAATATCATGGCTGGAAGGCTGGATAACTTAACTAAAGTCATACTCTAAAACATTTCACTGCAACTGATTTCATTTATACAGTGTGTCTTGGTGGGAGTGGCTTACAGTTTAGGAATGCATGTTTGTCTTTATTTCCAGATGTATATGGTGTTCCCTTTCAAACAGATGAGCCCACAGACATCATTCCGCGGAGCTGCCAACTAACAACAGACGTTCCACACATCACACAGCTTCTTAACATGACTAAACTCCGCCAAACTGAAATAAAATTTGGAGGACATCCTCTAAGACCAGCAGAATCAGGTATGCACTGAGTACCTCGTTCTTTTATATCCTTAGCACTTAACATAGTACTTGGCATATATACTGTGTTGCAAATCAGATCACTCCTGAGGCCAAGAAGATAACATCAATGAAGAAACTGGCCACCTGGAAGCTTGACATGTAGCGAGTCCCTGAATTTTAAAATATTGTCTGAAATTTTTGGAAAACTTTCCACAAACCAAATAAAACATGCTAGTGCTATCAGTGTTCTGCCTCTACTAGATAAACAGTTTAACTGTTGACCAAATGAGTGGCTGTGACTCATAAATCAGAAACCTACAGTAGTTCAACTCCTTGTAGGTTATAGTCACCTGGGATTTTATTTATTTATTTATTTATTTATTTATTTATTTATATACTTATTTACTTATTGGTGGTACTGGGGATGTAACCCAGGGGCCTTCTAGCTCCAGACTATACGCCCAGACCTATTTTATATTTTATTTGGAAACAGGGTCTCTTAAGCCAGCTGAGGCTGGCTTCGAACTTGTGTGATCCTCCTTTCTCAGCCTCCCAAGCACAGAGATTACAAACGTGCGCCACCATGCCCGCAAGTGGGATTTTTTTTTTTTTTTTTTTTTTTTTTTTTTTTTTTTTTTTTTTTTTGGTGGTACTGGGGTTCCTGGAAGCCCTTCTACCTCCGGGCTACACTCCCACGGGCTACACTCCCAGACCTATTTTTTTTAACATTTTTATGTGGAAACAGAGTCTCTTAAGCCAGCAAGGCTGGCTCCGAACCAGCGCGATCCTCCTGTCTCCACCTCCCAAGGACGGGGATTACAAGCGTGAGCCACCACGCCCGGCAAGTGGGATATTTTTTAAAAAACAGTATCAAAAATATATTTCTGCCAGGCGTGGTGGCATGCTTGGGAGGTGGAGGCAGGAGGATGGCACAGGTTCAAAGCCACATACTATCTTAAGATACCCTGTTTCCAAATAAAAAATATAAAATGGGTCTGGGAGTGTAGACCTGAGGTAGAAGGGTTTCCAGGAACCCCAGTTCTACCAAAAGAACAAATATATTTTTCTGTTGTCTGAGCTATAACCCCTTGAGTTCAACTCCCAGTACCACAACAAACTCATATAAACCCCAACAATAACAACAACAACAAAATTCATTCTAGGCCAAATTAAATCAGAATCTCAGCACTAAGACAACAAATAACTCAATTCGAGATTCTGATTTAATTTGGCCTGGGATGCATTGTTTCTTGTTGTTGGGCTTTATTGTGGTACTGGGAGCTGAACTCAGGGGTGTTCTACCTTGCAGCTGCACCTTTAGTCTTTTTTATTTTTTGTTTTGAAACAAAGTCTTACTAAGTTTCTGAGGGCCTTGCTAAGTTGGGGGATTTGATCAGGAGCCTGCCATCCTTCTGTCTCAGAAGAGGGAACAGTGAAAAGCATGGATAACTTTTCATGGGAATACTAAGAGGAATGGCCAGAAAAACTCTGATAGAAGAATACCATTGGAATATGCCTCATATTCCTAAAGTAACTGCTTTTATAGAAGTTAAATTTGACAGCAGGATTCAAAGTGAGCTTTGAAATCAGGTGAAACCACAAATGCAATACAACTGAAATATTTTACATAATCTAGGCATCAAATAGTAAAGGCCTCAACTGCAGTATCTGTGAAAGTAGAAAGCAGTGGCCCTGAGAAGAATTGCAAGGGAAGCTGGCAGGACTGGTGAATTCTGAGATGAAAGATGGGAGAAGAAAGATAGGAGGAGAGCATGGTCAGAATGTGAGGGAGGTCTACAAAGAGATTGGAGTAGGGAGGTAACTGGAGAAAGCTACAAGAGTCAACTCATTTTACTTTATATTCATCCCATGTTCATTTATCCTTAAGCTATTTTCTACACATAAGTCTTTTTTTATTGGTGCATTATATTCATACATCATATTGGGTTAAAAACATGTGTGTACAAACATGTACACATCACTGATTTAAACCCTACCCAATTCCCACCCCATTCCCTCCCTGTCCCTCCTTCCCTTGTTGGCTTAGTGGTTGACTTCGATATGTTTAAGTATATTGTGTGTTTTAGAGATTTTTCTCTTCCCCCACCTTTGTCCTTGTTTGCTTCTCTACAGGATTTTCTTTTTCTTCTACAGTTCCTCCTATGACCCGTTTTTCCCTAACTCTCACATATTAGGGAAAGCATCTGATTTCTTATTTTTTGTGACTAAGCTCGCTTAGCATAATGTCCTCCAGTTCCATCCATTTCCCTGAAAATGGTGTAATTGAGTTATGTTAATGTCTGAGTAAAATTCCATTTTGTACATATCCCACAGCTTTGTAATCCATTCATCTCTTTTTTTTTTCTGTAAGTTTAAGTAATTTTATTATTACAAAGAGAGAAAGATAGGATGGAGTTAAAGCACTGCATTAAAGGAATAAATGCAGAGGGGCAACTTGAAAATAAGTTACTGAAGTTTTTGGATACAAAACAGTTTTTATAAAGAACTTTATCCTGTATCTTTGCTTAACCAATGATCTTTTTTTAAATTTTTTATTGGTGCACTGTATTCATACATCATAGTGCAAAACAAAAAAACTTTTGTAGACATACATGAACACATCGCCCAGTCAGCCCCCACCCGATACCCACCCCATTCCCTCCCCATCCCTCCTTCCCATGCTTGGCTTAGTGGTTGACATCTAGGATTATAGCAATTTATCCAAAATTAAAAATGATAATCTCACATAAAGGTTTCATTTGTCTGATACCAAGCTTTTGATAACTTAAAGATAACATTTAAATATTTCTTTTTGCTTTCTTTCTTACCAGAGAATATTTTTTTTCTTTTTTTTTTTTAGGTGAAACTATCATATATTTATATATTTATTTTTCAGGGAAAAATCTATCCTAATATGGAATATGGACTCTAGATACCCAAAACGATCTTGAAAAGGAACAAAGCTAGAAGATATATATTTTCTAATTTCAAACCATATAAAGCTACAATAATTGAAACAGTGTAGTACTGTTCTAAAGGCAGATATATAAACCATTGGAGTTAAATACAAGCCTAGAGCTAAATTCTTCCCTATATTGTCAAGTTATTTTTGACAAGGTTTCCACGAACATTTTGTGGAGGAAATAATAATCTTTTAACTAAATATTGTTGAAAAATAATAATTACATGAAAAAGAATAAAATTGGACCCTTACCTAATCCCATATACAAATATTAACTCAAAATAGATAAAAGACCTAAATATAAATCTTAAGACTATAAATTTTTTTTTATTGGTTCACTGTATTCATACATCATAGTAGGATACATACTTTTGTACACATACATGCACACTTTTCCCAGTCAGCCCCCACCCAATCCCCACCCCATTCTCTCCCTATCCCTCCCTCCCATGCTTGGCTTAGTAGTTGACATCTAGTATTATGGCAATTTATCTAAAATTAAAAATGAAAATTTCACATAACAGTTTAATTTGTCTGATACCAAGCTTTTGATGACTTAAAGATAACATTTCAATATTTCCTTTTGCTTTCTTTCTTACCAGAGAATATTTTTTTCTATTTTTTAGGTGAAACTATCATATATTTATATATTTATTTTTCAGAAAAAAATCTATCCTAATATGGAATATGGACTCTAGATACCCAAAATGATCTTGAAAAAGAACAAAGCTAGAAGATATATATTTTCTGATTTCAAACCATATAAAGCTACAATAATTGAAACAGTGTAGTACTATTCTAAAGGCAGATATATAAACCATTGGAGTTAAATAAAAGCCTAGAGCTAAATTCTTCCCTATATTGTCAAGTTATTTTTGACAAGGTTTCCACGAACATTTGGTGGTGGAAATATTAATCTTTTAACTATATATTGTTAAAAATAATAATTACATGGAAAAGAATAAAATTGGACCCTTACCTAATCCCATATACAAACATTAACTCAAAATAGATAATAGACCTAAATATAAATCTTAAGACTATAAACATTTAGGAGAAAATCTGGGTCATTAAACCTCACAACATTGAAATTGGCAGTGATTTCTTGGTTATGATTTCAATGGCACAGGCAACAGAGGCGTATACAAACTCCCTAAAAAATAAAAAAAAAATTGTATATCCAAAGACAATGTAAACAGAGTTAACAGTAACTAATAGAATGGGATAAGCCGGGCGTGGTGGCGCACGCTTGTAATCCCCGCAGTTGGGAGGCAGAGACAGGAGGATCTCGCAGGTTCGAAGCCAGCCGCGTGCGCTGGCGTAGGAGACCCTGTTTCCAAATAAAAATATAAAAATATGTCTGGGAGTGTAGCCCGGAGGTAGAAGGGCTTCCAGGAACCCCAGTAACACCAAAAAAAAAAAAAAGGAAAAGAATGGGATAAAATATTTCCAATTGCTATATCCGAAGGTATATTAATATTCCAACTAGAAATCCTAAAAATTAACAACAATAAAGGCAAACAATACCCTTTAGAGATAGGTAAAAGACTAACATAAATAATGAATCTCCACAGATAACCAATATTAGTTGTCTGTTGGATGGAAAATCTTGTTTCTCTAGTTCTGGAGTGTTTACCTATTTCTTCTTTGTAGTTAATCTCTTTGAGTATTTTCTCTAGTGGTGGTTTTGAAGACATAAATTCCTTCAGTTTCTGTTTGTCATGGAAGCTTCTTATTTCTCCATCTAATTTGATAGAAAGTTTTGCTGGGTAGGAAATTTTTGGCTGGAAGTTGTTTTCTTTCAGAGTTTGGAATATGTTACTCCAAGCCCTTCTGGCTCTCATGACATGGTTTGGGAAGTCTGGAGTGATTCTAATTGGTTTGCCTCTGAATGTCACTTGGCCCTTTGTTTTTGTTGCCTTTAAGATTCTCTGCTTGGCTTCCACATTGGTCATTTTGACAATTATGTGGCATGGGTATCCTCTTCTCCGATCCTGTCTAAAGGGAGTTCTATAAGTTTCCTGGACCTGTGTATCGACCTCTTGCTCTATGTCTGGAAAATTTTCTGCTATTACTTGCTTGAAGAGATTGTTGATCCCTTTGGTTTCACTTTCTTTTCCCTCCTCTATTCCAATTATTCTTAGATTAGCTCTCTTAAAATGGGCCCATATTTCTTCAATATCAGATTCCTGCTGTCGGATATTTTTTCCTAGATTAGAAACTATGTGTTTATTTTTGGATTGCTCATCTTCTAAGAGCGAGATTCTGTTCTCCATGTGGTCTAATCGGTTGTTTGTGCTTTGAATTGAGGCCTTTACTTCATTAATTGCATCCTTTATCTCTTTTTGGCTCTCTCTGAGTTCTTTTCGAAGCACCTCTATTATTTCTACAGTTATTTTCCTGATCTGATCTTCTAGAAATCTCTGATTTTCTGTTTTATCGGGTTCTGATGTTGTGGGGTTGTGGGCATTCATTGCTCCAGTATTATGCCTCTTTCCCATGATTTCAGAAGTTTGTGCCTTCTCTGGGTTCTTCCCTTGGGTCACTATGACTTCACTTAAGGTGTTCTGGATCTCGAGTCTGTAGTATCTCAGACCCCACTACTCCTTTACTGGGTTGTATCACAGAGTCTCCGACCCAGAGAGTCGATAGAGGCTGCTTTAGACTGTGGGGGGTGCCAGGTTGCACGTTCTCCTATGGTGTGATATCTCTGCCACCGCCACTCCCCCACTGGGTCAAGTCCCAGGGAGTACAGTACTGGGATTTCTCTTCTAGGGCCCGCAATTTGACTCACTGTTCTTGAGTACGCAGATGTAGCTGTACTGGCCTCGCTGAATTCGGTGCTGCTGCCGCCGGTGGCAATATGGCGCCGCTGCTACGCCCTCGGCTGTGGGGCTGGTGTTTTTCTTCTTGGTTTTGATTTCCACTCTGAATCCCTGCAGCGTGTGCTGAGCTCGGCTACTGGGAGCTTTAGATGCTCTCTGCTCGGAGAAATCCCGCCTGGCTGTTCTGCAGTGGCTCACCTCGGCTTGCTGTAGCCGTCCCATGAATTTGCCAGTGCCACCGGCAGTATGGCGCTGCTGCCGCGTCTGCCGTGTCTTCGGGCGTGAGGCCGGTGTATCTCCTCTGTGGCTCTGTTCTCAGTTCGCTTTCTCTCTGGAGCCTGGTGATTTTTTGTTTCACTGGTGATGGTGTTTTCTGGCTATGAAAGGCGCTGATTTTGTGGTAATGGAGATTTGTTGTTAGCGGAGCTCTTAAGCCCCGCTTTTCTTGGTCGCCATCTTCCCGGAAGTCTCGACTATAAACTTTTAAAAGAAAATCTGGGTCATAAAACCTCACAACATTGAAATTGGCAGTGATTTCTTGGATATGATTTCAATGGCACAGGCAACAGAAGGGTATAGAAACTCCCCTAAAAAATAAAATATTGTATACCAAAGACAATGTAAACACAGTTAAAAGTTACTGATAGAATGGGAATACTCTTCTCCGATCCTGTCTAAAGGGAGTTCTATAAGTTTCCTGGACCTGTGTATCGACCTCTTGCTCTACGTTTGGAAAATTTTATGCTATTACTTCCTTGAAGATATTGTTGATCCCTTTGGTTTCACCTTCTTTTCCCTCCTCTATTCCAATTATTCTTAGATTAGCTCTCTTAAAATGGGCCCGTATTTCTTCAGTGTCACATTCCTGCTATTGGATTTTTTTTTCTTGATTAGAAACTATGCGTTCATTTTTGGATTGATCATCTTCTAAGAGCGAGATTCTATTCTCCATGTGGTCTAATCGATTGTTTGTACTTTGAATTGAGGCCTTTACTTCATTAATTGCATCCTTTATCTCTTTTTGGCTCTTTCTGAATTCTTTTGGAAACACCTCTATTATTTCTACAGTTATTTTCCTGATTTGATCTTCTAGAAATCTCTGAATTTCTGTTTTATCAGGTTCTGATGTTGTGGGGTTGTGGGCATTCATTGCTCCATTGTTATTCCTCTTTCCCATGATTTTGGGAGTTTGTGCCTTCTCTGGGTTCTTCCCTTGGTCACTATGACTTCACTTAAGGTGCTCTGGATCTCGAGTCTGTGGTATCTCTGTCACCACTACTCCTTTACTGGCTTGTATCGCAAAGTCTCAGACCCAGGGAGTCGATAGAGGCTGCTTTAGACTATGTGGGGTGCCAGGTGTTGCGTTCTCCTATGGTGTGATATCTCTGCCACTACCACTCCCCCACTGGGTTAAGTCCCTGGGAGTCAGTACTGGGATTTCTCCTCTGGGGCCCACAATTTGACTCACTGTTGTTGAATACACAGATGGAGCTGTAGTGGACTCCGTGAATTTGCTGCTACTGCCGCTGCCGCTGATAGAAATATGGCGCCGCTGCCACACCCTCTGCCATGAGGCTGGCGTATTTCTTCTCTGTTTTTGAACTCCGCTCTGAGTCCCTGCAGTGTGTGCTGAGCCCAGCCACTTGGAACTTTAGATGCTCCCTGTGCCGAAAAATTCGCAAAATCCTGCCGGGCTCTTCCGCAGCGGCTCACCTCGGCTTGCTGTCCGCCGCTCCTCTCTGGAGCCTGGTGGGCTGTTGAGTGCCTTGGTCTGTAGCCGTAGCCATCCAGTGAGTTTGCCACTGCCGCCGGCAGTAAGGCGCCGCTGCCACATCCTCGGCCATGAGGCTGGCGTATCTCTGTGGCTCTGAGCTCTGTTATGAGACCCCCTCTTCTCTGGGGCTGGTGATTTTTTTGTTTCTCTGGTGATGGTGTTTTCTGGCTATGAAAGGCTCTGATTTTGTGGTAATAGAGATTGGTTGTTAGCGGGGCTCTTAAGCCCCGCTTTTCTCAGTCGCCATCTTCCCTGAAGTCCCATTCATCTCTTGATGGACAGCGTGGCTGGATCCATAGTTTGGCTCTGGTGAATTGTACATCTATAAACATAGATGCACATCTGTTAGTTTGGTAGTTTAGTTTCTTTTCTTTTGGGTAGATACCCAGAAGTGGTATTGCTGGATCAAATGGTAGATTTGCTCCCATTCCTCTGAGGATTCTCCATACTGTTTTCCAAAGTGGTTGCACTAATTTGCAATCCCATGAACAATGTCTTAAGAATTCCCACTTCTCCACATCCTCACCAGCATCTGTTGTTGTTTGTGTTTTGAATGATTGCCATTCTAGTTCTGAAATCTCAGGGTAGTTTTGATTTGCATCTCTCTGATTGCCAGTGATGTTGAGATTTCTTTATGCATTTATTGGCCATTTGAATTTCTTCTTTTGTGAAGTGTTTATTTAGTTTGCTTGCCCATTTTGTTATTGGATGCTTTGTTTTCCTAGTGTTGAGTTTCTTGAGTTCTCTGTATATTCTAGATATTATTCCTCTATCAGTGGTGTAGGTGGCAAAAATCTTCTCCCATTCTGTTGGCTCTCGTATGAGGTTCTTGACAGTTTCGTTTGCTGAACAGAAGCTCTTCAGTGTCATGCAATCTCACGGATTGATTCTCCTTTTAATTTGTTGTGCCTTTGGGGTCTTGTTGAGAAAGTATTTATCTGTGCCTATGTGTTGCAGTGTTGGATCTATGCCCTCTTCAAGGAGCTTCAAGGTCTCTGGTTTAATTTCCAAGTCTTTCATCCATCGTGAGTTGACTTTTGTACAGGGTGAAAAAGTGGGGTTAATATCCAATTTTCTGCATATGGTTAACCAGTTTTGCCAACACCATTTGTTGAACAGGCCATCTTTTCTCCAGTATATGTTTTTGGCCCCTTTGTCAAAAATCAGTTGGCTGAAAGTGTGTGGACTTGTTTCTGGGTCTTCTATTCTGCTCCATTGGTCTATGTATCTGTTCTTGTGCCAGTACCATGTTGTTTTTATTACAATGGCTTTGTAGTATAGTTTAAAGTCAAGTATTATGATTCCTCCTGCATGTTTTTTGTTGCTGAGAACTACCTTGGCTATTCTGGGCTTTTTGTTATTCCAGATATATTTAAGGACTGATTTTTCTATGTCTGTGAGGAATGATCTTGGTAGTTTAATGGGTATTGCGTTAAATCTGTAGATCGCTTTTGGGAGGATGGCCATTTTAATGATATTTATTCTGCCAATCCATGAACATGGAAGATCCTTCCATCTTCTAAGATCTTCTTTGATTTCTTTTTTCAGTGTTTTATAATTTTCTTTGTAGAGATCTTTTACCTCCTTGGTCAAGTTTATTCCTAAGTATTTTAAATTTTTCTGAGAGATCGTGAGTGGAAGTATCTTCTGAATTTCTTTTTCAGTGGATTTATGGTTGATGTACAGGAAAGCTTCTGATTTTTTAAGATTGATTCTATATCCAGATACTTTGCTGAATTTGTTGATCAGTTCTATAAGCCTTTTGGTTGAGTTTGTTGGGTTTCTAAATATAGTATCATATCATCTACAAATAGTGAAAGTTTGAGTTCTTCTTTTCCTGTGTGTACTCCTCTGATTTCCTTTTCTTTCATTATTGCTATGGCTAGAGTCTCTAGTACTATATTGAAGAGGAGTGGTGATAATGGACATCCTTGTCTCGTTCCGGTTTTTAGGGGGAATTCTTGATGTTTTTCTCCATTTAGTATGGTGTTGGAGGTGGGCATATTATAGATTGCCTTAATAATGTTGAGATATGTTCCTTCTATTCCAATTCTCTGCAGTGTTTTTATCATAAATGGATGTTGAATTTTATCAGAAGCTTTTTCAGCGTCTATTGAAATGACCATGTGATTTTTCCCCTTGATTCTGTTTATATGATGAATTACATGGATTGATTTTTGTATATTGAACCAGCCTTGTATCCTGGGATGAACCCTACCTGGTCATGGTGTATGATTTTCTTGATGAGGTTTTGAATGTGTGTTGCTAGTATTTTGTTTAATAGTTTTGCGTCTAAGTTCATCAGAGATATAGGCCTATAGTTTTCCTTCCTTGAACTGTCTTTATTCGGTTTGGGTATTAGTGTGATGTTGGCTTCATAGAATGTATTTAGGAGAGTCCCGGTGTTTTCTATTTTGCAAAATAGTTTGAGGAGCATTGGGGTTAGCTCTTCTATAAAGGTTTTATAGAATTCACTTGGGAAACCATCTGGTCCTGGGCTTTTCATTGATAGTAAGCTCTTTATTGCTATTTCAATCTCTTTGATTGTTATTGGTTAGTTTAAGTGTTCTATATCTTCTTGACTCGGTTTAGGAAGATTGTATTTATCTAGGAAGTTGTCGATTTCCTCCATATTTTCCATTTTGTTGGAGTATAGTTTTTCAAAGTAGTTTCTGATAATCCTCTGGATTTCTTCTGCTCTCATTTTTATAATTTCTGGATTTTTATAATCCTCTGGATAACTTCTGCTCTCATTTTTATAATTTCCTGTCTTCTGCTGGCTTTGGGGTTCAATTGTTCCTGCTTTTCACAGGCTTTGAGGTGTGTCATTAGGTTATTTATTTGAAGATTTTCTGTTTTTCTTATGTAAGCACTCAGTGCTATAAATTTTCCTCTTAATACTGCCTTCAAAGTGTCCCTGATGTTTTGATATGTTGTATCTTTATTTTCATTTGTTTCTAGAAATTTCTTGATTTCACCTCTTATGTGTCTATGACCCATTCTTCATTCTGAACTGTGGTGTTCAGTCTCCATATGTTTATGTTGTTTCTGTGGGTCTTCTTATAGTTGATTTCTAGTTTCATTCCATTATGGTCTGAGTTGACACAGGGAAGTATGTAACATTTTTTGAATGCTAGTGCTCATTTTGTGTCCCAGGATGTGATCTATTTTGGAGAAGGTTCCATGAGCAGCTGAGAAAAATGTAAACTCCACTGTAGTTTTGTGAAATATTCTTATGTATCCAACAGGTCCATTTGGTTAATGGTGTTCTTTAGTTCTGAGGCATCTTTACTGATCCTTTGTTGGAAGTTCGGTCTAGTGTTGTGAGAGGTGTGTTGAAGTCTCCCAGTATTATTGTGTTGGGATTTATGTGTGACTTCATATCACAACGAGTTTGATTTATGAAAGTGGCTGTACTTATTTTGGGGGCATAGATATTATTGTTATTTCCTCTCTATGGATTGTTCCTTTTACCAGTAAAATATGACCTTCTTTGTCTCTTCTAATAAGTTTGGGTTTGAAGTCTAACTTGTCTGATATCATAGTTGCTACTCCTGCTTGTCTTCGAGTTCCATTATCATGGATTACCTTGCTCCAGCCCTTTACCTTGACTTTGTTCCTATCTTTACTTGCAAGGTGTGTTTCTTGTAAGCAGCAGATGGATGGATTGTGGTTTTTAATCCATTTTGCCACTTTATGTCTTTATATTCGGGAGTTGAGGCCGTTTCCATTCAGTGTGATTATAGAGAGATAATTTTTTTTTTTTTTTTGTGGTACTGGGGTTCCTGGAAGCCCTTCTTCCTCCGGGCTACACTCCCAGACCTATTTTATATTTTTGAAACAAGGTCTCTTACGCCAGCTCGGCTGGCTTCGAACCTGCGCGATCCTCCTGTCTCCGCCTCCCAAGCGCGGGGATTACAAGCGTGCACCACCACGCTCGGCGAGAGATAATTTTTAATTCCTAACATGTTAAGATTTTATTTCTGTTCTAGATACTGTTTATTCTTCTTTACTTAGTTGTTTGCTGTATCGGAAATCTTGTTTCTTTGATTCTGGTGTGTATTACCTATTTCTTCTTAGTAGTTAATCTCTTTGAGTATTTTCTCTAGCGCTGGTTTTGTAGACATAAATTCCTTCAGTTTCTGTTTGTCATGGAAGCTTCTTATTTTCCCATCTAATTTGATAGTTTTGCCAGGTAGAAAATTTTTGGTTGGAAGTTGTTTTCTTTCAGAATCTGGAATATGTTACTCCATGTCCTTCTGGCTTTCATGACTTGGTTTGGGAATTCTCGAGTGATTCTCATTGGTTTGCCTCTGAAAGTCACTTGTCCTTTTGTTTTTGTTGGCTTTAAGATTCTCTCCTTGGCCTCCACATTAGTCATTTTGACAAATATGTGGCGTGTGGATCCACTTCTTTGATCCTTTCTAAAGGGAGTTCTATAAGTTTCCTGGACCTGCGTATCGACCTCTTGCTCTATGTTTGGAAAATTTTCTGCTACCACTTCCTTGAAGATATTATTGATCCCTTTGGTTTCACCTTCTTTTCCCTCCTCTATTCCAATTATTCTTAGGTTAGCTCTCTTAAAATGGGCCCATATTTCTTCAATGTCAGATTCCTGCTGCTGAATTTTTTTTTTCTAAATTAGAGTCTATGCATTCATTTCTTGAGTGATTATCTTCTAGGAGACAGATTCTATTCTCTGTGTGGTTTAATCGATTGTTTATACTTTGAATTGAGAACTTTACTTCACTGATTGCATCCTTTATCTCTTTTTGACTCTCTCTGAATTTTTTTCGAAAGTCCTCTATTATTTCTACACTTATTTTCCTGATTTGATCTTCTAGAGATCTCTGGATTTCTGTGTTATTAGGTTCTGATGTTGTGGGGTTGTGGGCATTCATTATTCCATTGTTTTTCCTCTTTCCCATGATTTCATAAGTTTGTGCCTTCTCTGGTTTCTTCCCTGGGTCACCACGACTTCACTTATGGTGCTCTGGATCTCGAGTCTGTGGTATCTTAGTCACTACTACTCCTTTACTGGATTGTATCACAAAGTCTCAGACCCAGGGAGTCAATCGAGGCTGCTTTAGACCATGGGGAGTGCCAAGTTGGGCTTTCTCCCACAGGGAGTTTTGACTATGGTGTGATATCTCTGTCACCACCACTTCCCCACCGGGTTGGACTGCAAATATCTCTGACCCAGGAAGAATATCTACGCAAGTCCCTGGGAGTGCAGTACTGGAATTTCTCCTCTAGGGGCCACAACTTGACTCACGGTTGTTGAGTGTGCTTATGTAGCTGTAGGGGACTCGGTGAATTTGCTGCTATCGCCACTGGCAATATGGCTTCGTTGTGACATGCTCGGCCGTGAAGCTGGCGTATTTCTTCTCTTGTTTTGAGCTCCACTCTGAGTTTCTGCAGGGTGTGCTGAGCCCGTTTCCTGGGAGCTTTAGACACTCTCTGTGCCGAAAAAACTGCCGAAATCTGTCCGGCTGTTCTGCAGCCGCTCACCTCAGCTCGCTCTCCTCTGTGCAGCCTAGTGGGTTGTTGAGTGCGTTGGTCTGGAGCCATCCGGTGAACTCGCCGCTGCCTCCGGCAGTAAGGCGCTGCTGCCACTTCCTTGGCCGTGAGGCTGATGTATTTCCTCTCTGGTTTTGAGCTCTGCTCTGAGTCCCTGCAGGATGTCCTCAACTCTCTGTCCACCCCTCCTCTCTGGAGCCTAGTGGTGTTGAGTGCTCTGGTGAACTTGCTGCTGCCGCTGACAATAAGGCACTGCTGCTGTGAGGCCGGCGTATCTCCTCTCTGGTTCAGAGCTTCGTTCTGAGACCTCGTCTTCTCGGGTGCCTGGTGCTGCAAGGGAAGATGGCGCCTGCGCAGCTCTGCTCTGCGGCTCCAGCCGCAGCACTGTGGGCTGGTTTCTTCTGGTGTCTCGTTTTTCCAGCCCTTTTTTTTTTTCTGTCCGTTGTATTTACAGGTTTTGTTTCTCTGCTGATGGTGTTGTCTGGCTATGAAAGGAGCTGATTTTGTGGTAGTAGAGATCAATTTTTAGCGGGACTCGTAAGCGCCACTTTTCTCCGTCGCCCTCTTCCCGGAAATCCACATCAGTCTTCATCAGAATTGCATGTCCTAAATTGAATAGTCCTAGTGCATTGAACATACTTAATAACTTTTTCAGTGTAAAACCTCAAAGATTATGTATTAATAGGCAACATATTTTTGTTGTGGTGATGGTAGTCATACTGGGGATTGAACCTAAGGGCATTCTACCTCTAATCTACAACTCTATTCCTTTTTAATTTTGAAACAAGATCTTGCTAAGTTGCTGAGGGCCTTACTAAGTTGCTGAGGCTAGCCTCAAACCTTCAATCCTCCTGTCTCAGCCTCCCAAGTAATTGGATTACAAGCATGTGCCACTAGACCCAGTACAGTGTATTTAACCCTTCATTATAAAACTAACCCTAAGTGTTCATTACCTACTTTACAACAGTGAGAATATAGTTGTGTCTTTTCTGTTAAAGAAATAGTTTAAACTTGAATCACCATTTTGTAATCTAGTAGGGACAGATGCAAAATTAGCATCTTCTAAGAGATTCCAGGTGCTGACCCCACCTCCCTTCTTCTTCTGTAGCTGACCAGGAAGAATGTAACCCCCACTAGTAGAAGTTCAGCACAGGAGCATTGCATCAGGGATATAAGACCACCTGCTTCTTTGTCCAGTGTGCTCTCTCACATACCTAGGAGCACCCATTTTTTGCAAAAAAGTAAAATTGCCTTGCCAATGTTTGACCACATGTCGTAACACCACAAAAAGTTATTTCTAACACAGCTACCAACTTTAGGCAGGACTTTTTGGTAGCAAAGATGGCAAATAATGAGAATTTATGTATTTATTATATCTATGTTTAGACAGAGAGAGAAGAAAAGTTATATATAGTCTATGTTCATTGAAGAGCCTTTAGGAAATATATAAAAGGACAAAATGACGATTCATTTGATTCAGTCATGAGGAATATTTGCTGCCGAATACAAGGAGTAAGAGTATTGTTATAAAAGTTCTTTATTTTTAATATGCTGTGATTACTTTGGGTAACAGAAGTAACTGAGCAGTTAGCCCTATCAGATAGCCTTGCAATTATAAATGTTTTGCTCTCTTCTTTCCCTCCAGCTCAGCATTTTAAGATCTAGTTATGTCTACAAATGAAAATGCAAGTCTATATACACTTTTTTTCACAGGTATGGGGATGGAACCCAGGGACATTCAACTTCTGTACTATTGGCCTATTTTTTATTCTTTATTTTGAAAAAGGTTCTCACTAAGTTGCAGAGGGCCTCACTAAGTAGCTGAGGCTGTCCGCAAACCCTGATCTTCCTGTCTCAGCCTCCCAAATGCTGGGATTACAAGCATGCGCCACCACGACCAGCTTATACACACTTATTTTAAGTGTGTATTTTTATTTGAAGTTCAAGGATACTTAAAATGTCTGCAATTAAGGAGAATAAATAAATACTTATTTCAGTATTAATTCAATATTATAATTAAACAGAAACTTTCCCACAAACTATATTTGAACCCAACTTTCAGAGGAATACTAGTATATATTTTTAAAATACCATAAATGGGCTTCCAGTGCATAATAAAGAGTCAATCGAGAAATATACAAAGTAAATTCATAATCAGCACCTAATACCATATTTCTTTTGCTGTATGAATCTCAATTATATTTATATTCACTTGTAACCTTAGGTTTGTTATTGTTCCTATTAAGTGAATCTCATTGCCTAAATAGAAGAACTGCCAAGGGGTTAGGCCGGTGCTGGGGCCAGCGAGGTCGGAATCAGAGCCTGCTGAGGGGTTAGGCCGGTGCCGGGGCCAATGGCCGGCATCGGATCCTGCCGTGAGGCAAGGCCTCTACTGAGGCCTCCGAGGCCAGGATCGGAGCCTGCCGAGGGGTAGGCTGGTGCCGGGTCAACGGCCAACATCGGAGCCTTCCGTGAGTCAAGGCCGCTACTGAGGCCACCAAGGCAGAGATCGTAGCCTGCCGAGGGGTTAGGCCGGTGCCGGGGCCAGGGAGGCCGGGATCGGAACCTGTCATGAGGCAAGGCCGGTGCTGGGGCCTATGAGGCCAGGAGAGGAGTCTGTCGAGGGGTTAGGCCGGTGCCAGGGTCAGCAAGGCTGGGACAGAGCCTGCCTTGAGGCTAGGCCAGTGCTGGGGCTACCAAGGCCAGGATCGGAGCCAACTGAGGGGTTAGGCAGTTGTGGGGGCCAGCGAGGCCAGAATCGGGGCCTCCCATGAGGCAAGGCCGTTGCTTGAGCCAGCGAGGTCTGGATCAGTCCATCGGCTAGCCAGGCCACTACTGGGGCCATCAAGAGTGGGATCGGTACTTGCAACGCGGCATGCACAGAGAACTATCGCAGAAAATAAAAATCAGATGCTTCCCCTAATCAGCAATAACTAGGAGGAAAGGGCCAACAGGAAGAGGTCGAGCTATAGAAAGGGCCCTATAGTGAAGCAATTAAGGTGACCAATCAGAGGGTATGGAATAGGGGAGGATGGAGCCTCTTTAAAATGCAGGAGGTACATAAACAAATGTATCAAAGTTAATCACCAAACAAGCATGGGATTGAGGGAGGGGGAAGGAATGGGATGGGGTCTGGATGAGGGCTAAATGGATGATGTGTTCTTTTTTTTTTTTTTTTTATTTTTTTTATTTTTTTTAAATTTATTTATTTTTATTGGTGCACTGTATTCATACATCATAGTAGGATACATACTTTTGTAGACATACATGCACACTTTTCCCAGTCAGCCCCCACCCAATCCCCACCCCATTCTCTCTCTATCCCTCCCTCCCATGCTTGGCTTAGTAGTTGACATCTAGTATTATGGCAATTTATCTAAAATTAAAAATGATAATCTCACATAACAGTTTCATTTGTCTGATACCAAGCTTTTGATGACTTAAAGATAACATTTCAATATTTCTTTTTGTTTTCTTTCTTACCAGAGAAAATTTTTTTTCTATTTTTTAGGTGAAACTATCATATATTTATATATTTATTTTTCAGAAAAAAATCTAACCTAATATGGAATATGGACTCTAGGTACCCAAAACGATTTTGAAAAAGAACAAAGCTAGGAGATATATATTTTCTGATTTCAAACCATATAAAGCTACAATAATTGAAACAGTGTAGTACTATTCTAAAGGCAGATATATAAACCATGGAAGTTAAATAAAAGCCTAGAGCTAAATTCTTCCCTATATTGTCAAGTTATTTTTGACAAGGTTTCCACAAACATTTGGTGGAAATATTAATCTTTTAACTAAATATTGTTAAAAAATAATAATTACATGGAAAAGAATAAAATTGGACCCTTACCTAATCCCATATACAAATATTAACTCAAAATAGATAATAGACCTAAATATAAATCTTAAGACTATAAACTTTTAGGAGAAAATCTGGGTCATAAAACCTCACAACATTGAAATTGGCAGTGATTTCTTGGTTATGATTTCAAAGGCACAGGCAACAGAGGAGTATACAAACTCCCTAAAAAAAAAAATTGTATATCCAAAGACAATGTACACAGAGTTAACAGTTACTAATAGAATGGGATAAAATATTTCCAAATGCTATATCTGAAGGTGTATTAATATTCCAACTAGGAATCCTAAAAATTAACAACAATAAAGGCAAACAATACCCTTTAGAGATAGGTAAAAGACTAACATAAATAATGAATCTCCACAGATAACCAATCTTAGTTGTTTGTTGGATGGAAAATCTTGTTTCTCTAGTTCTGGAGTGTGTTACCTATTTCTTCTTTGTAGTTAATCTCTTTGAGTATTTTCTCTAGTGCTGGTTTTGAAGACATAAATTCCTTCAGTTTCTGTTTGTCATGGAAGCTTCTTATTTCTCCTTCTAATTTGATAGAAAGTTTTGCTGGGTAGGACATTTTTGGCTGGAAGTTGTTTTCTTTCAGAGTTTGGAATATGTTACTCCAAGCCCTTCTGGCTCTCATAACTTGGTTTGGGAAGTCTGGAGAGATTCTAATTGGTTTGCCTCTGAATGTCACTTGGCCCTTTACTTTTGTTGCCTTTAAGATTCTCTGCTTGGCTTCCACATTGGTCATTTTGACAATTATGTGGCGTGGGGATCCTCTTCTCCGATCCTGTCTAAAGGGAGTTCTATAAGTTTCCTGGACCTGTGTATCGACCTCTTGCTCTATGTCTGGAAAATTTTCTGCTATTACTTCCTTGAAGAGATTGTTGATCCCTTTGGTTTCACTTTCTTTTCCCTCCTCTATTCCAATTATTCTTAGGTTAGCTCTCTTAAAATGGGCCCATATTTCTTCAATATCAGATTCCTGCTGTCGGATATTTTTTTCTAGATTAGAAACTATGCGTTCATTTTTGGATTGCTCATCTTCTAAGAGCGAGATTCTGTTCTCCATGTGTTCTAATCGGTTGTTTGTGCTTTGAATTGAGGCCTTTACTTCATTAATTGCATCCTTTATCTCTTTTTGGCTCTCTCTGAGTTCTTTTCGAAGCACCTCTATTATTTCTACAGTTATTTTCCTGATTTGATCTTCTAGAAATCTCTGATTTTCAGTTTTATCGGGTTCTGATGTTGTGGGGTTGTGGGCATTTATTGCTCCAGTATTATTCCTCTTTCCCATGATTTCGGATGTTTGTGCCTTCTCTGGGTTCTTCCCTTGGGTCACTATGACTTCACTTAAGGTGCTCTGGATCTCGAGTCAGTAGTATCTCAGACCCCACTACACCTTTACTGGGTTGTATCACAGAGTCTCCGACCCAGAGAGTCGATAGAGGCTGCTTTAGACTGTGGGGGGTGCCAGGTTGCACGTTCTCCTATGGTGTGATATCTCTGCCACCGCCCCTCCCCCACTGGGTCAAGTCCCAGGGAGTACAGTACTGGGATTTGACTCACTGTTCTTGAGTACGCAGATGTAGCTGTACTGAACTCGTTGAATTCTCTGCTGCTGCCGCCGGTGGCAATATGGCGCCGCCGCTACGCCCTCGGCTGTGGGGCTGGTGTTTTTCTTCTTGGTTTTGGTTTCCACTCTGAATCCCTGCAGCGTGTGCTGAGCTCGGCCACTGGGAACTTTAGATGCTCTCTACGCGGAGAAATCCCGCCTGGCTGTTCCGCAGTGACTCACCTCGGCTTGCTGTAGCCGTCCCGTGAATTCGCCGGCAGTATGGCGCTGCTGCCGCCGCGTCTGCCGCGTCCTCAGGCGATAGGCCGGTTATCTCCTCTGTGGCTCTGTTCTCAGTCCGCTTTCTCTCTGGAGCCTGGTGATTTTTTGTTTCACTGGTGATGGTGTTTTCTGGCTATGAAAGGCGCTGATTTTGTGGTAATGGAGGTTTGTTGTTAGCGGGGCTCTTAAGCCCCGCTTTTCTCGGTCGCCATCTTCCCGGAAGTCATCTGATGTGTTCTTGTATATCCTCTCAAGTCTTGTATTCCAATGTGATATATGATTACAATGCACCAACAAAAATAAAATTAAATAAATAAATAAATAAATACAAGAACTAAGATTTAAATGAGGAGCATACATTGATTAGACTTTGTGATTCTCTTTCCACAAATACTTTTCAATTGCTTATACTGATATCAGTGGCATTGAAGCTTACTATAAGTGAACTCAATAATAATTCTTGTCTCCATGTAAAATATTTTATTTGTAAGGTGTTGCTAGTGAATATGCCTAAGGACAGACTGTTTAATCCTAGAAACATCAGGAGATATTTCTTTATTTGAACTGTTGTTTTTGTCTTTCTAAAAAGTGGACTCCTCAGGATGAAATTTGAATTGTGAATGATCGTGTGCTCTTATAATTGATTGTATAGTACTCATATAAATTGTAATGCTTTAGTATGCATATTGAGAGATCCCAGTGTAGCCTCTGGAGAAAAGGAGCTATTTTCACACAAGCCAAAAAAGAAACCTTGAAACTTTTAACTGTTTGGGAGTGTGATTTGTTGAATGTCATAACTGGATCAAGAACATTTAATTAAATTAATAAAATTATTGTTTCAAAAAGTGACACGTTTCCACTGTTCTTTTTGTCAGTTCCCAGTCCACATTAACTAATGACTGTTAGTCTGTAGAGGACTGTGGCATCTGATGATCTTATTTCCATTCATGGGACTGCAGTTTAATTGAACCAGAGAATCGAGCCTGGTTATTGGAATTGAGTACTCAGCCACTAATGACAGGATGCAGTGGTCCACTAAGCACAAATCAAAATTAGTAATTTACTTAAAACTTACAAGGCAGTTTTCCCAAGTGCCATCCTCTCCACAGCAGCAGTCTTACTGTGTTTTTGCTGCTTTTTTTTAAGTAGGAATTGACTGATATCCCTAGCTTCTAGCACAATTGCAAATAGGTAAATTAATGCATCTAGTAGAAAACATAAAATAGCCCGCTGTCTTTGGCATTGGTGAAATCTGAATTGTAATTCTCAGAATTCCACATTATGAAAGCAAGATTCAAATAAAAAATTCTTACTTTGAAGCAGAGGAATCTAAAAGAAAAGGGGTTAAATTCTGAACTAAGACACTCCTTATTTTTTCTTTCTAAACTCTTTTAGTTAACCTTGTCTTTGGGTTGATTATTGGTTAAAAATATACCACAACGTTTACCTCTAATATAATAATTAAAAGTAACTCAATTTATTACTTGCTTTTAAATTATGTATCCTCTTTCCCCATCTTCAATAAAAGATTAAACATAACTAGTCACATTCCTTTTTCTTTGATACTTGGGATTGAATTCAAGGGCATTTTCCCTTCAAGTTATAACCCCAGCCTGATTTTTAAATTTTGAAACAGGGTCTTATCAGGTTGCTGAGGGTCTCATTAAGTTGCTAAAGCTGGTCTCAAACATATGATCTTTTTGTTTTAGTCTCTCAAGTACAGGCATGTTTTACCACACCACACAAACATTTCTTCATTTTAAAAAATCATTTCCTATCAAAGGAATAGCTTGACTTAGGCTCCATTTTGTAAAACTACCATTGTGTAACCTTGTGTGTACTTGTATTATTGTAAAGATAGCAATTCTTGGAAATCATGAGTGCCAACCTCTTTTCTGGCATCCCCTTCAGCCAATGGCATAAAGATTGAGGTTATGTTCCTGCTAATAGGAACATAGCACAAAAGCCCCACCACTGAAATAAAACATTTAGAAGTTTTTTGCTGTGTTGTTCCTACATGTCTGACTTGCTGGTGGCAAGTAAATTTTACCTTTTTGCAAGAAGTAAAATTCACCTTGAACTGCTTTCAAATATGTTTTTTTTTCTTATGCCTCTATAGAAATTTATTTCTAACAATATTGACCATTATCTATAAAATCTGTTACATAGCAAAGAGGACACAAACTATTTTTAGAATGAAATTGAATTTTGATGTGAAATTTCTACAGAATAATGAAAAACTTTAATACTACAAAACTTAATGTTAAATATGAAAGTGTACTTAGTTTGATAATTGACTTGTTGTCAGGTTGTACCAACTCTGACATTTCTCCTTTATGAGTTTGTGACAGCACTGCTTAAACTAAAAAACTCTGGAGATAAACCATTTGTATACAGTAGGGAATTGATTCAATAGCTATACAATTAGACATTATGCAGCTGCACACAAAATGACCTGATGCTTTACCTATGATGGTCTAGAAAGATCTCAATGTTGTTTAATATGATTCTGTTGATATAAATAAAAAGGACAGTCACTTAGATATATTAAGGAAACAAAAACTTAATAACCAAATGAGAATTAGTGGGAATAAGGGCAAGGAGTTAAGATTTTTACTTTTCTTAATATACCTTTTGTGTTCTCTATTAAAAACATTAATTTTCAAATTATGGGACATTTCTGGTTTCTTTATATTTTCTGTATTTTGAAAATACATAAGAATTGATATAAAATATATAACTCTACTTCATGTTAATATTTCCATTTAGAATATATAAAGGGGCGGACATGTGGCACAAACTTTTAATCCCAGTGCCTGGGAGCCTGAGACAGAAGGATTCCAGTTTCACAGCCAGCCTCAGCAACTTATTAGCAAGATTCTCTCACTTAGTGAGACTCTGTTTAAAACTAAAAAATAAAATAGGACTGAGTGTAGAGATAATAGGCTCTCAAAGATGATCAAGAATTAGTGAGCTGAGAGCTGAGATGTAGACAGTCTAGTTTCAGACATGCAAGGTTTCTTTTTTTTTTCTTTCTTTCTTTCTTTTTTTTTTTAATTGGTGCACTGTATTCATACATCATAGTGGGATACAAACTTTTGTAGACATACATGCACACAACGCCCAGTCAGCCCCCACCCGATCCCCACCCCATTCTCTCCCCATCCCTCCCTCCCATGCTTGGCTTAGTGGTTGACATCTAGGATTATAGCAATTTATCCAAAATTAAAAATGATAATCTCACATAACAGTTTCATTTGTCTGATACCAAGCTTTCGATGACTTAAAGATAACATTTCAATATTTCTTTTTACTTTCTTTCTTACCAGAGAATATTTTTTTTCTATTTTTTAGGTGAAACTATCATATATTTATATATTTATTTTTCAGAAAAAAAAATCTATCCTAATATGGAATATAGACTCTAGATACCCAAAACGATCTTGAAAAAGAACAAAGCTAGAATATATATATTTTCTGATTTCAAACCATATAAAGCTACAATAATTGAAACAGTGTAGTACTATTCTAAAGGAAGATATATAAACCATTGGAGTTAAATAAAAGCCTAGAGCTAAATTCTTCCCTATATTGTCAAGTTATTTTTAACAAGGTTTCCACGAACATTTGGTGGTGGAAATAATAATCTTTTAACTAAATATTGTTGAAACATAATAATTACATGGAAAAGAATAAAGTTGGACCCTTACCTAATCCCATATACAAATATTAACTCAAAATAGATAAAAGACCTAAATATAAATCTTAAGACTATAAACTTTTAGGAGAAAATCTGGGTCATAAAACCTCACAACATTGAAATTGGCAGTGATTTCTTGGATATGATTTCAATGGCACAGGCAACAGAAGAGTATACAAACTTCGTAAAAAATAAAAAAAATTATTGTATATCCAAAGACAATGTAAACAGAGTTAACAGTTATTAATAGAATGGGATAAAATATTTCCAAATGCTATATCTGAAGGTATATTAATATTCCAACTAGAAATCTTAAAAATTAACAACAATAAAGGCAAACAATACCCTTTAGAGATAGGTAAAAGACTAACATAAATAATGAATCTCCACAGATAACCAATCTTAGTTGTCTGTTGGATGGAAACTCTTGTTTCTCTGGTTCTGGTGTGTGTTACCGATTTCTTCTTTGTAGTTAATCTCTTTGAGTATTTTCTCTAGTGCTGGTTTTGAAGACATAAATTCCTTCAGTTTCTGTTTGTCGTGGAAGCTTCTTATTTCTCCATCTAATTTGATAGAAAGTTTTGCTGGGTAGGACATTTTTGGCTGGAAGTTGTTTTCTTTCAGAGTTTGGAATATGTTACTCCAAGCCCTTCTGGCTCTCATGACTTGGTTTGGGAAGTCTGGAGTGATTCTAATTGGTTTGCCTCTGAATGTCACTTGGCCCTTTGTTTTTGTTGCCTTTAAGATTCTCTGTTTGGCTTCCACAGTGGTCATTTTGACAATTATGTGGCGTGGGGATCCTCTTCTCCGATCCTGTCTAAAGGGAGTTCTATAAGTTTCCTGGACCTGTGTATCAACCTCTTGCTCTATGTTTGGAAAATTTTCTGCTATTACTTGCTTGAAGAGATTGTTGATCCCTTTGGTTTCACTTTCTTTTCCCTCCTCTATTCCAATTATTCTTAGGTTAGCTCTCTTAAAATGGGCCCATATTTCTTCAATATCAGATTCCTGCTGTCGGATATTTTTTCCTAGATTAGAAACTATGCGTTCATTTTTGGAATGATCATCTTCTAAGAGCGAGATTCTGTTCTTCATGTGATCCAATTGGTTGTTTGTGATTTGAATTGAGGCCTTTACTTCATTAATTGCATCCTTTATCTCTTTTTGGCTCTCTCTGAGTTCTTTTCGAAGCACCTCTATTATTTCTACAGTTATTTTCCTGATTTGATCTTCTAGAAATCTCTGATTTTCAGTTTTATCGGGTTCTGATGTTGTGGGGTTGTGGGCATTCATTGCTCCAGTATTATTCCTCTTTCCCATGATTTAGGAATTTTGTGCCTTCTCTGGGTTCTTCCCTTGGGTCACTATGACTTCACTTAAGGTGTTCTGGATCTCGAGTCTGTAGTATCTCAGACCCCACTACTCCTTTACTGGGTTGTATCACAGAGTCTCCGATCCAGAGAGTCTATAGAGGCTGCTTTAGACTGTGGGGGGTGCCAGGTTGCACGTTCTCCTATGGTGTGATATCTCTGCCACCGCCCCTTCCCCACTGGGTCAAGTCCCAGGGAGTACAGTACTGGGATTTCTCTTCTAGGGCCCGCAATTTGACTCACTGTTCTTGAGTACGCAGATGTAGCTGTACTGGATTCGGTGAATTATTTGCTGCTGCCGCCGGTGGCAATATGGTGCTGCTGCCACGCCCTCAGCCGTGAGGCTGGCATATTTCTTCTTGGTTTTGATTTCCACTCTGAATCCCTGTGGCGTGTGCTGAGCTCAGCCACTGGGAGCTTTAGATTTTACCTGCGGCGAGAAATCCCGCCTGGTTGTTCCGCAGCAGCTCACCTCGGCTTGCTTAGCCGTCCGGTGAATATGCCGCTGCCGCCGGCAGTATGGCGCTGCTACCGCGGCCTCGGGCGTGAGGCAGGTGTATCTCCTCTGTGGCTCTGAGCTCTGTTCTCAGTCTGCTTTCTCTCTGGAGTCTGGTGATTTTTTTGTTTCTCTGGTGATGGTGTTTTCTGGCTATGAAAGGCGCTGATTTTGTGGTAATGGAGATTGGTTGTTAGCTGGGCTCTTAAGCCCCGCTTTTCTCGGTCGCCATCTTCCCGGAAGTCTGCAATGTTTCTTTTTCCTCTTTTTTTTTCTTTTCTCTTTCTTTCTTTCTTTCTTTCTTTCTTTCTTTCTTTCTTTCTTTCTTTCTTTTTTTTTTTTTTTGGTACAGGGATTGAACCCAGAGGCCTTCTACCTCCAAGTTATATCCCCAGCCCTTTTTTGTTTTTTTATTTTTTTAAACAGGGTCTTTCTATGTTGCTAAGAATCTTGCTAAGTTGCTGAGGCTATCGTCAAACTGAAATTCTCTTGTCTCAGCCTCCCAAGTACTAGGACTACAGGCATGCACCACCATGCCTCATATGCACCATCATGTGAGTATTTATTAGTTACTTTTTTTAATATCCTTCTCCTCCATGAGACTATGAGTGCCTTGAAAGAGGTGGCTGGCCATCCTGCTTCCTATCTCACTAAGTGCCTCTTAGCATCTAGGCACCGCTCATAGAATGGGTGAATGAAGAAATAAATAGCCACAACTGGACTTGGTACTATTCAAGCTGGAAGGTGTTAGTAACATATTTACTAAGCATTTGCTCCCCATGAGGCACAACATTTAGCAGGCTACAGCTATTTTTTTGCATAATATAACAAAACAAGGCTATGACTTAAGTATCATTATTATACCAATTTTATGGATGAAGAAAGTGAGGCTTCAAAAGGTTAAGTTGTCTAAAACAATATCACAATACTATAGCAGCCTTTTTCTTATTATTACATTGTGGGAAGCCAGGGTGTGGCACGTCAGCCCAAGATGGCGCCCGGGCTGACTGCCAAGGATGGTGGTCTTGGCTGGTGCGTGTGCTGTTCGTCTTGGCTGGCGCATGCACTGTTGTCAGTATCACGCACCTCATGCATGGACTGTGACTTAATGCCTCGTGGTTAGGCCAGTACGCCTATGAGGTACCTTCTAGGGAGCATGGGATGGACATGGGTGGAATGGGATTGGTGGATATTTTGGGAACAGGCTTGGTATGGTATATAAGGAAACTGCTGCAGGGAATAAAGAGGAAATAGCTTCATCAGCAAGTCGGCGTTCGTGTGTTTCTTCCCTAGGCTCTGCTGGTCAGAGCCTTAGGGTCGCGACATTACATTCTTTATAACAATGCAGAACCAGCCATGGTGGCACACACTTGTAATCCCAGCATTGGGGAGACTGAGACAGGAGGATCGCAGTTCGCCGACAGCCTCAGCTACTTAGTGAGGCCCTTTGCAACTCAGTGAGACCCGGTTTCAAAATAAAGAATAAAAAATAGGGCTGGGGGTGCAGCTACGAGGTAGAATGCCCCTGGGTTCCATTCCTAATACTGAAAAAAAAATGCACATTCACTAAAAAACCTAGTCCAATTCAACTTTTATGTCAGCTTTAATTCTGATTTGATAATTAGATAAGAGATGTGCTAAGCATGATGGCCCCTCTGTGGATTGGAGCTAAAATTTCAGGAGATTTTTTGGTTAAACTTTGAAAACTCTACAAACTTAAAGACAATAATAATTATAACATTGTATCTTGAGACAAAAATTAATGTTTATTTTTAAAACATAATTAGAGTATAAATCCTCAAGTTTTACAATCTTAACTACAAAGGCACGTGTACCCCTCAGTAAAATAGCAAAATAATTAATAGTATTGTCTCTGACCTACACCAAGTTCATTTCTCATGACCTTAAGAAAAAGGAAATGCCTATAGCATGACTTTAATCTAATCTTGATTTTAACCTTATTTTTTGTATATTGATATCAACTATTTATTTATTTATTTATTTATTGCAGGTCTGGGGATGGAACCCAGGGGCATTCGATCTCTGAGCTACACCTCGTGCCCTATTTTTTATTCTTTATTTTGAAACAGGGTCTCACTAAGTTGCATAGGGCCTCCCTAAGTAGCTGAGGCTATCCGCGAACCATGATCCTTTGGTCTCAGCCTCCCCAATGCTGGGATTACAAGCGTGTGCCATAATGCCCAACTGATTTCAACTTTTTAAAGATCTCATTTTAGTATTCAAAAGGCATGCACTTCTGCTTGTAAGTTTACTTTAAGAAGATTTTTCTCCTTATTGAAATTTTGTCCCTTTTATTTTTTAGAAACCAAGGATCTAAAATACTTTTGTTGGTAGGTTTTAATTAAGGCCTTATTATAATAAATAGACAGCATAATGCATGTTTATAGATACAATTATGACACTTGATATGACTATAAACAGGGAATTGTTAAACCCAAACAGGTTTTAAGAATTGTATATAATAACTGTAATAACGTTTCAAAGGATCTATTAAAGAGATCCTAAATAGTGGAGTTTTGCTATAATTTGTTTTGTGGGCATAAAAAAGTATATCAAAATGTGTAAATTTTTAAAAATAGATTTAAATTTAATTACACTGTAGTGAATTCATCTGTAAAGAAATCTTGGAGCCGGGCATAGTGGTACATGTTGGTAATCCCCGCGCTTGGGAGGCTGAGACAGGAGGATCGCACAGGTTTGAAGCCAGCCTCAGCTACTTAGTGAGGCTCTCAGCAACTTAGTGAGACCCTGTTTTCAAATAAAATATAAAATAGATCTGGGGTAATAGCCCAGAGGTAGAAAGCTCCTGGGTTCCACCCCCAGTACCACCAAAAAAAAGAAGAAATTCTACCACAGATTTTCTAATAAATTGTCAGATAACACATAATTTAGGTGTTTATAGCATATTTACATATTCTTAAATACATAATTTAGGTGTTTATAGCATATTTACATATTGATAAATATGTAAATAATAATTTAATAACACATAATTTAGGTGTTTATAGCATATTTACATATTTTTAAAAGACACTGAGTATCCATTGCTAAGCAAGAGAATCCTCTAAGAAATTCAAGGTATTTGGAGTTATTAATGACTATGAGTAGTTAGTATGTTTTATTGTTTTGAATTAGTGAGATTTAATCATTATTTATCCTGTGCTAACTTGGGCTCCTCAGATAGAGGGGTAAATGTTATACCAAACAAATTGTCTTTTACACAAAAAACTTAAACTGATTGGGCTGAACCTGAATTTAGACAAAGAATATTTTAAAATAAATAAAATTGTCCTTGTAAACTATTTGAGCCGACGTGGTGATGGTGCACGGTTGTAATCCCCGCGCTTGGGAGGCAGAGACAGGAGGATCACACAGGTTCGAAGACAGCCTTGCTGGATTAAGAGACCCTGTTTCCAAATAAAAATATAAAAAAAATTTGATTAGAAAGCGCCATATCTGAATAGTTTCCAAGAAAAAAAGTCTTCTACACTGGTACAGACTTTTCCTTTATGCCATACCGCATCACATGTGACTTTCCATTGTGCTCATGAGCCCTTTCTTTTAAAATCAATGTGATAGAACAAAATAAATAGTCTAGAATTTGTTCTACCTGATTATAAAATATGCAAATGATGTCTCTGATATATTTTGCCAAATGGCCTGGATACTTTGTATCATTTCTTTCTGTTCTCAATACTGGAAAGAACACAGATGCACACCTAGCCAAGTCTATTTGGCCATACTAAGACTTTTCACGTGTAACCTGAATAATCATCTGATTGTGGTTCCATAGCACTGCTGTGGCTGAGAACCTTGCCATTTAGATAAAATGTTGACCCTTCTCTCTACCCCACATTTTGGAGGTGTCCATCCTGTCCAATATTCCTCCTTGATTGCGCATAAAATCCCCAGGTAGACTTTTGTATAGTCTTCCTTGTTTATTTTTTTAAGTTTTTATTGGTACATTGTAGCCATACATCTTAATGGATTTTTCTTTAAATGAAATTCTAACCCTAATTATAAATATTTGAGTTATTTCATCTAACTTTCCTTCTGACTCATTTTATTTAATAATTATTCATTTTGCTTAGCAAGGACCTATCAGGTGCAATGCTGGGTCAAGCACTGGGCTAGGTATTGGCAGTTCAGGGTGACATATGGAGGCTACTGAGTTACATCTATTGAAGTATACAGTGATCAGGGAGTGCTTTAGACTCATGTAAATATGAGATTCTGACAAGTTCTGTAAGGGCAAGTTTATTGGTGGAAGTGTCTCCTTTGGGGGAACTTACCCTAATCACTGAGCTGAGACAAGAAGGCCAAAAGAGAAAGGAAGAACCTTCTCTCCACAGGAAATAGCATGTACAGACACTCTGACAGGCAGAAAGAACTGAGAGGGCCAGTTTGTTAGAAGCAGAAAATGAGGAGCGAAAGACATGAAAATGTATCAAAATAGCTTTAAAACTTCTTTATTGGTGCATTGTAGTTATACATCATAGTGAGTCATACAAACAAACATGCACACAGGTCTTGGTGTGTTTCCCTTCAGGCCCCACCAACTGTCCAGGTTTTTACAGGTGAAATGAAAGGCTTTCTTCTTATCCTGAGAACAGTAGAGAAACCATTGAAGAGCGTCAGCGAAGAAAGGAATTACTTCACCAGACATATGTTGCATAAGACCACTATGACTGCATTTGGGGGAAAGGATGGGGGAGGACCCCATAACAGGCCCAGTAAATCACTGGTGAGGTTTTGTGGTCATCTGGACAAAGGAGGATGGTGCTTGTATGTTGGAGAAGTGGAGATGGAGTAGGTATGGAGAGGGTGGCAGGAGGTGTCAAGCATACCAGGTTCTAACTGCTCAGGTAGTCTGTGATGACCTCTCTTAGGTCAGGTTTCCAGCTTGAGGTTTTTCTGAAATACTACATAAGAGCTGACAGAGAAGCCCACTGGATATAAGTGGAGAGAGTACAGAAGAAAGGACTGGAATAGAGATATAAATTATGGAGTTATCTGATATCTAAATATATCTTAAATTATCCTCTGCTTGGATACCTTCAAAATGACAGAAATTTGAGCACCTTGACAAGCAGACATACTTGAATTAGAGAAAAATGTTCCTTATGTTGATCTAAAAACTTCCTGCAGCAACTTCTACACACTAGTTTTGATTCTGTCTGTTAGACAACTGAAATCTCTCTTCTACCTCAGACATAGAGAACTTAAAGAAACTGGCATAATATATACCTCCTCACTAAATCAATCCAACTCATGTGTTCTGTCCAGCAGAAGTTCTTACAGTTTAAGTCAGCGATCTAGCCTAGCCTCTTCCTATATTCAACTTCATTACAAGGAATGTGTGGCTATATAAAAAGTCACACATTGATATACATAAATTCCACACAGACTTAAATATTTGGGGCTTCCTATGTATGGTATGTTTACAAACCTGTGTGCCTTTTCTTAGGTTAATACATGTGGATTTCAATTCCACATATGTAAAATTACAGCTGTACAGCAGAGGCCACTGAGACTACGTAACTAGCTGTAGGGATTGTTTCAGGCTAGTAGGTCAGACAGGAAGAACTGGAGCTCAAACAATGCCACAGGTGGGTAGCACTATATATATACACTTGGACCATAGTTCATGTATATCCAGGACTATAGGGCAACATGAACTTCCTTGGGACCATCATAATATCCAAGTTGGTCCTATCTTGCAGGTGGGGCCCAGCAGAAGGTTTCTAGGTAGTGGGTAGTGTTTAGCTAAGGACTGTCACTCTTGCCTGCTCTGTTCCTCATACGTTAATGGTAGTAACAAGGAATCCTCAATACTAAGTTCCTTGGGCATTCTTTGTGGTCATTCAGAGGCCTGGGCTCCCTTCACCTAGTGCCCTAGGGGACCATAAAGTCCTGCACAGAATCTTTTGTATCTTGTCATGAGATGAAGAAAGAGAGCACAAAGTGGGTAATGCAGAATGTTTTAGTATTCAGCAAATTCTTCTCATATTCCAGTAGCCCAAACTCAGTCATATCTGAATGCTTCATCCCCAGAAGGAAAGGCAAGAGGATTTGCAAAGCGCCCTGCCATTTCCTGGAGATGACACCGGTTTGCTATCTTCCCTAAACCTTCAGGGATCCCCTGACTTTGCCTACTCCATTTAAAATATATTCTTGGAGCTTGGCATAGCAGCTCCCACTTGTAATCCCAGTACTTGGAAGGCTGAGACAGGAGGAGTGTAGGTTCACAGCCAGCCTTCGTAACTTAGTGAAGTCCTCTGCAATCTAAAAATAAACTAGTTCACTAGTTCAACTGCTATGGAGATCAGTGTGGAGAGTCCATAGAAAACTGGCAATGGACCTACCATATGATCCAGCTGTACCACTAGAGAGTATCTTTCTAAATGTGTTGAAATCAGAGAACTACAGTAATATATGCATACCCATGTTTATAGCAGCACAATTCACAATAGCCGATCTATGGAACCAACATAGGTGTCCATCAACAGATGAATGGATTACACTGGTTTTGAGATTAGACTGTTCCTGTTTTTCTAGGTCCTGGAGGCATATATAATTAGGTTGTTTATTTGGTGACTTTCTGGGTTTTTTGTTGTTTGTTGTTTTTTTATGTGAGCACTCTGCTAGAAATTTTCCCCTTCACGCTGCCTTCATACTGTCACATATATTTTGGTATACTGTGTCTCTATTTTTATCTAATTTCAAGAATTTTTAATTTCTCCCCTTATTTCTTCTCTGAACCAATCCTCATTCAAGAGTGTATCATTCAGACCAGGTGTGGTGGCGCACACTTGTAATCCCAGCATTCGGGAGGCAGAGATTGGAAGATGATGGTTCACAGACAGCCCCAGCTAGTTAGTGAGACCAAGACGCCTTGCAACTCAGTGAGACCCTGTTTCAAAAATAAAGAATAAAAAATTAGGGCTGGGAATGACACTAGGAGGCAGAATTCCCCTGGATTCCATCCCCAGTACTGGGGGAAAAAAAAAAAGTATATCATTCAGTCTCCATGTATTTATGTAATGTCTTTTGGTCTTCCTGTTGTTGGTTTCTACTTTCATGCCATGGTGATATAAGAAGATTCTGGGAAGTATATTACATTTTTTTAATTTGCTGGTGCTTGCTTTGGGGCCCAGGGTGTGGTTTATTTGGGAGAGGGCTCCATGGAAAGCTGAGGCAAATAAGTATTCCACTGTTGCTGGTTGAAATAGTCTAGATATGTCTATTTGGCCCATTTGGTTTATAGTATTCTTTGGGTCTGAAAAGTTTTTACTCATCTTTTGTCTGGAAGACTGATCTAGTGTCATGAATGGTGTGTTGAAGTTTCCCAATATTATTGTTTTGGGGTCTATTTGAGACCTCATGTCCTGAAAAGTTTATTTTACAAAATTGGGTTCTTCCACATTTGAGGCATAAATGTTTATCATCTTTTTGTTGGACTGTTCTTTTTATTAGTAAGAAGTGACCCACTTTTTCTCTTCTGATATGTCCTCTGGCCTCTGAGGCCAGTGGGCTTAGACTCTGCAAAGCCAGTGATTACTATGTTCCATGATTGTGGCCCAGCTCCCTAAGCTTTGATTTCCCTGGGACACTGCTCCTGATCTGCTTATTACAATTATGTGAAATACTGACAGTAACTAGCTTGCACGCATCCCCATCACAAACTCTGCTATCAGAGAGAGTGTTGAGTTTCCATTATGTAGCTGTGATCACATGAAACCCTGCAGGACCCCTGGCTTCCTAGCCTCCAGGCACAGCCTGGGCAAGATGGCACCATCTCCACCACTGCTATCTGCCCAAGACCCAAGCTCTGACAGAGAGAGATTGTACAGTTCTAAGCCTGAAGTTTGAGTAGCTTTGTTTTTTAGTCCCAGGGACACCTCTGTTGCTTTGGGTGACTGCAATCACAGTGAGCCCTTGTTGGCCTTTGGCATTGGTGCTTGTATTGCCTCATCACAGCTAAGTGCAAGTTTATTGCTTTCTGAGCCTGCTTCTCAGTAGGCTGAATTATTTCTCCCCTGGGCACCATGGCTGGGAATTCTGTAGTGATCCCTGGAGACCCTACAAGGGCTCTGCAAACTGGAGACTACATCTCTAGGAGCTGTCAGTTAACTCACATTTCTGCTGAGTTGGACAGAGGCCCCCACCTCTACATTGGTGATTTGCAGTGTCAGACCCCTTGAATCCCTGTGTCTGCACAGGATGGTCTCCCACTGGGACAGCTTGTTAACTTAAGGTTTTGATGCATGCCACTCCAGATACTTACAGAAAAAAAGAGATGTGTTCAGGTGCACCCTCAGTATCTGACTGAGTCATCTGGGTAGCCAGATCATTGTCAAGCATGGAGTGAAATGCCATCTGTTTTTGATGATGATCTGTATTCACTGGTTTCACGAGGATCCACTGCTTCTTTGCTGGCTTTGGAAAAGAAACAGAAAAGAAACACGGGGCCGCCAGCTCTGCAGCCTGGCCAAGATCTGGCTGCATTTATACTGAAGGGAACCAGGAACAATGATGCATACCTGTAATCCTAAATACTTGGCCTGCTGAGGTATGAGGACCAGGAAAGAGGCCAGTCTAAGCAACTTATTGAGAAGGAGAAAGAGGGTAGGATGGATCATATGGGTAACTTATCAAGAGGAAATAGAGCAAGAAGGGAAGATTGGGATCATGAATCATATGTGTCTCAGTCAATATTTTCAGTGTCATAATCCAAAGGATCTGACCATACAACTTAGAGGAAGGAAGATTTGTTTGCTCCCACTTTCTTGGAGATTTTGAGTTCAGTCCGTGTCAAGCTAGGATCTGCGAAGCTCAAGGTATGGCAGTAGGAAGCAGAGAGGAAGAAAGCAATGCTCTGCTCTAACACCATGGAGGTTGGTAGCAGAGAATGCAGGCAAGCCAAAATCACAGTCCCTGAGGCCACACTCCAGGGATCCACCTTCTCTAGCCAGATCCCAACTGCCTAGGTTTACCACCCAGTAAATTCATTGCAATCAGTTTATCGCTGATAAGATTAAAACCTTCATGACTTAATTATATCAATTCCAAACTCTTCAAGGGACATTCTATATCTAACCATAACAATATGGGCAACTTATGAGTGAAAGGAATGGATAAAAGGAAGGAAGGGAGGGAGGGGTAAAGGATGGAGGGCGGGTTGGGATCATGGAATATATGATACCTGAATTGTATTTTCAAAAATACTGTACCATGGCAGTTGTTATTACACCCATTAATGTACAATTATTACCTTCCCTTCACAGATCAGTTCATTAACAGAGGAACAGGTAATGTACGGAACAGTAAAAATCAAGATGTGTGTCACATTGCCTTTGGATCCAAAGTTCTCGGACCACCTCCCCTCTCTGGCAGAAGGAATAACATGAGGCTTTCCACAGAGGTAGGAAAAAGGTTTGAAGAGCTATGCAAGCATGAGTGGCATAGTAAATGATGAAGAGAGCTGTGGAGGAAAGGAGGGAAGCAGGAAGGGAGGAACTTGTGGAGAGAGACTTATAGGCATATATATAAAAGCACATGTTGCCAGCTCCTTCAAAAAAAGATGTTGGATTATGACCAGATACCATACAATGAAGAGGTTGCCAGATGTTATTTATTCTTAATTTCCTCTGAAACCTTGACATATACAGTGATTCTTAATTCAACTCTTACCTACTGAAGACGGCATATTATAAATAAGTACAGTTTAATCCATGTATCTAGGAAATTTGCTGATCTATTTTATCTCACATTATTTTTCTCTTTTAATTTCTAATTTTATACAAATTACTTTGCTTCACTTTTCAACGTCATTTTCTCTAATTTTTCCCTTATTCTTCATTTATACAAATACTTTTTTCTTTGTATATTCTATAAAAGATAAGTATAGTTCTTATATTTTTAAATGTACAGGTTAATTCCTTTTCTTATAGACAGTAAGATCTATTGGGCCCAAAAATAGCCGATTATGCCAGTTGTCTACAGTAGAGAAGTGTGTTAAAAGTGCAGAAATGTCAGCCTTGCTGATATCTGAATCTGAAGAACAAGGAGATAAAGAAAACATTCACCAAATAAAGCAGACTGTACCTATTCATGGTAAGAAAGATTGATGGCTAGTGAAAATAATGGGAAATGTTCTTGTTAAGATAAATCAGAAGTTATATTCATGATTAGAGTATTACTATTTAATAATTAAAGGTGTGGTGATTATTAAAGTATATTTAAAATTTTTATATACATATTACCATGTAGAATTAAGTATGCTGTGTATTTGCTTAATGATAATGATATAAGAGTAAAATAGCAGCAGTTACAGTTTGGAAACTACATGTACATTTCTAGTTTTCTTGCTCAACTTCACCTTTCAAGGAATCTCTTCCATTTGTAAAGTGCCCTTTATTTTCTCTCACTGATACAGAAACAACCCTGTAAGTAAAGAAAGGACTTCTGTCAACCATTATATAGATTGAGAGTTCAAGCCTAATGGAGAGGCAAAGTGACTTAGTTTGTAATTATTAGAATTTACATCAGAATCTAAGACTTACAACTCCCAGTTTGTCCACCCTTTCTTACTTGTCGGAGTTACTGAGATTTGTAAACGAACATTTTAATTCATTTTACTTGATTAAGAAGTTAATGGTCACTGTTACAGACAGTATCCCTTATGTGACTGCTGTAATGGTACTGTGGGCTCGTTTTCCTCTATTCAACTAAAATTTGTTGAATAGGGAAATTTAAATCAATAGACAGCTTGGTGCAGCTTTAACAAGTCTTTATTACAAAATCAGTAGGAAATAGAGATGAAAAAGCAGCACGCACACACCCTAGAGAGTCTGGAAATGAAACTACCCCCTCTCCATCCCTGGCCTTTAAATAGATTTTGTATTGGTATGTTCATATCAACATTACCAATGAAATGGGCTAATCACTTATTTCTTAGCTGGGTGGTGCCTCTGTGCCTCTAGACAATGTACTTAACTACGTGCGGGGGTCAATAATCAACCTGGCTTCTGCCTCTGTTTTATTGGTCTATATCAGTTGCTCATCAACTATGGGTACTTTGAAGTAGCACATGGAATTTAACTTTCCAAAACTAGGCCAGATCACAAGGTAAACAGAGGCACTGAGGGCCTCTACGTATTTCCAGGGGTAAAGGTTTCAATAGTCTATAGCACTTTTAAGGCTAAAGGCCTTAATTTCCTTTACAGCCTTACTATAGGTTACTCATTAGAACAAAGGGCAGAGAGAGGAGGCTCTGCAGTGTAACAGCTGCTGCTCCTCCCTGGCTGAGAGCCTGCACAGCACCCAGACTCTGACTGCTTTTTACATTTTGGAAATTAATACTGGAGCAATTTTCCAATACTGGCACACCTATGGAATATAAAACTGACTTATGGGAATGAATGATATAGATACCTCGTTTCAGATCTATTACTGACTCTCTGTGTGGCCTTAAATAAGTTACTAACACCATCTGAGCCTCAGTGTCTTCATTTTTAAAATGGGGATTACATTATTCCTAGTCGAAATGTTGTAGAATTCTCTGGATTGATGGACCTAATGCCAGTTAGGGTGAAAAAGAGAAAGTTTATTACACCGGTGGGCCAAGGCTAGAATAGTTCCTGAAAAACCTTGGCCTAGAGCTCAATATGAGCTCCCAATTTGCAGATTTGTGACAGAGAGTGGAAGCACTCAGGTAAGCTTATAGAGAGTTGAAATGTGACAGTGATAGAAGTTGTGTACCAGGAGGGTGAGGAGGGGAAATTCCTGAGCAAGTTACTGATATATGTGTCTTTAGAAGCAGTTGCCTGGATACCGTTCCTCCTGCAAGTCACTTATCTGTAGTTACATTCTTAGTTAAGAGTTAAGGTTTAGGAGTTTTCTGCTCCCTCCCCAATCCAGCAAGCTGATACTAGCAAAGAGAGTGCCTTGCAAGTTAATGGAAATAGCCCCTCCCTCTAGGCAACCAGGAGATGAGACCAGTGCAGAGTCCTTTCCCAAGTGTAAACAAAGTGCCAGCTTGATAAGAGGGACTAGACAATTTAAATACCTCTCTTCTTTTTATAACACAGGCCTGCTAGGTGTAAACCCCGTTTTTCCTCCTCTGAGTTATTTGGCCAAAGATTAGACTGTCCACAGCCCAGGGTCTGGAAAAGCAGAATTTACTACCTGGATCATCAGGCTAATTAAAGAGAGATACACCCATCCAGCTTATTAGGCCTGTGGCCACTGGAGTTTCCTTTGTCTCTGAAAACTGGAGAACACTCCTGCATCACAGAGGAAAGGGAAAACTTCAGCCTTTTATTTTAGTAACTTTTTAGGGTCTACTACACTAATAGTAATAATAAATAGTAACTGACTCAAAGGTCCCTGGGAGGATTCCATGAGAAAAGCCCATTAAGTGTACCATACTGTACCAAGAAGTGAAACATTTAGCAAATATTAAATGTTGCTATGAATATCATTACCCAAAATTATATTATACTTAAGAATTCTATCCAAGTTTGACCTTGGTTCTCCAGGGTCCTTTGGGAAACTACTTTCTAATATACTCAGCTATATTTCCTCTTTAACTGAATTGGCTGTTAATTCCTTTTTAAATATTTCAACATAGCATATTGCATGATTAACATCAACCAATTATTCATATCACCCTATAAATGTTACAAATAAAATTTGTCAGTAATTTGAAACCTGAAATGATCCTAATATTGGAATGGGAATAAACACCTATTTTCTATGAAGGAATAAATTGTGGTTTTAAATCAGCTTTACATTAATGTCAAAATAATACATGAATATTCTGAGCATAGAGATAATTATATTTACTGAATTATTTCAAGTAATATAACACTTTCTGCCCTGGCTTTTGTTCTTTGATATGAAAATGTACCAGCCACTCTTCATATTATACATCCACACCCACCTCAAGAAATATCAGCAGATAAGAATAACAGAAGACAGTTTGGGTTAAAAAGCACCAGCAGAGAAAGGATAGCAGCACCCAGTGGTATGGCACTATTTCAGTACTATCGTAGATCTACATATTACTCAGGGCAATGGAATCTCTCTACAAGTTGTAAATGTTAAAGGATTATGAGCCAATTCATTTAAAATATAAATGTCCATTCTATGGGGATTATGGAAATCAATTTTTCTGCAAAAGAATTGCTCTAGAGCCCTAACAAAGATTTGCTGCCTTAAATAGGTAGTACACAGAAATAAAGGATTCCTACTTTTACTCTCAAAGGCTGAATAAGCTTAAAAGCTAGATTTTAAAAAAAAAGTCATATTTAGTAGCAATTGCAATTTTTAAAAAAACACTCTTATGTGGGATCCAAGAAAAAAAGTATAAGACCCTTTAAAAATTATATGGACATTGAAACTCTTTTTATCACAAATCATAAAACTGAAATCTAAAATGTTCCTGTGCAAATAACAAAGAATTTTAAGGTGAACTTCTGCAAAACTGCAGATGAGTTCATCTTTAAACATTCTACTTAAAAAATAAAACTGGCCAGGTATGATGGTGCATGTTTGTAATCCCAGTACTTGGAAGGCTGAAACAGGAAGATTGCAGGTCCAAAGCCAGCCTTGGCAACTTGGCAAGGGTCTGAGCAACCTAGTGAGACCCTGTTTCCATATAAGATGGGGCTTGGAGGTAGAATGCCCATGGGTTCAATCCTTAGTACCAGAATTTTTTTTAAAAGCTGCATATCATCTATGTCATTACCTCTTACTTGCTTTTAAATAATAAAATGGAAATGCAAGCCAAATTACCACTATTCAAAAAATGCTTTTTTAAAATATCAAGTGAAAAACATGGACAATATTTATTCTAATAAAGGCAATTCTTCAGGAAAAAACCAAAACGAAGAAGAAACAACTGTCTTCACTGCTGGGACCCCAAAACGACCCGAAACACAGAATCCCAGCATTCCAAGACCCCAGCCCCCTGACCAAGCAGGTGAGTATCTTTACTATTAATAAAATAGAACTGCAACAAATATTTAAAACAAAATCATTTTGAAGAGTTGTGATGTTGCCACTTGCTAACATTTATAATTTTTTATAAATCTCCTTATTTAACCTCTATTTTATGTCATACTTTAATGGATGAAAAAGTGCTTTTTCTTTTTAAGTTTTAATGCCCCAGTTGTCCCATTAAGGATGAAAGTTTAGAATTATAAATTATCTCCATGAAACTCTCCAATGACCACCTACTGTTATATCTCTCCAGTCCCCTTTATAAATGGAGATGGCAGGAGCAAAGAGCAAGGATCCCATCCACATATCTTGCCCAGCAGGAGTGTGCTTTTACAAAAGCAAATTATTTTTGAGTGAGAGAAAAAGGAAAATAAATGAAAACTGTGTGTAGTTTGTCAGTCTTATTTATGCAGTGTTGAAACCTTCATTAAAATGATAGGTTCAATTAGTGTCTCTAGCATAAATCTGACTGTGTAGAAAAACTAATTTGTCTTGTTTGCTGCAATATTTTGATTACACATTAATTTACATATTTTCCCAAGAAAACACACCAAATTATTCATTACAATTGATATGGAAATGCTTGGGATAAAAATACAAATAAAAATACAAATTCTAAAAAAGCCTGTGGTCATGAGATAATTAGAGTGAGTTTGGTGTTAAACACTCCTGCTTTGATTTTTGACAGTTAATATGTTTGGCAACAGGTCATACAAATTGTGCAGTTGTATAATAAATATTCTCATTTTTCCTTCCAATTTCTTTCACATACTCACATACATAACACAACAGATTTGTTTTTGTAACCTTTTTCAGCATTTCTAGAACACCTACTGTGTTAGTAAAATGCCCACTGTGTGCCTAGCACTATGAAAAAGGTTTTGCTGTCCCAAACAGGATCTCCCAGTATACTTGTTTATTTCACCTACCCATAGCTAAACTGACTGAGAACCATCTACACTCTTCCAGGTGAACAGAAGAAGCAGATTCAGCCTGCTGCTGATCATGCACCTACAGTCTCTGTCCCTGAAAATATAAAGCCACTTTCTAACAGATTTTCCCTAAGAACTGTACATTTATCTCTCTTCTTACAGACAAGCCATGCCGTATAGTGGTAGCCTTAGGTTAAGAAACTGATAAATACAACCATGTATGTTGTTGCATGCCTATAAAGCCCAGTATTTGAGAGACTGAGACAGAAGATCTTAGGTTGAAGGCCATTCTCAGCAACTTAATGAGACCCTATTTCAAAATAAAAATTAAAATATAATAGGGCCAGGAGTCTAGCTCTGATCTAGAATACCCATGGGTTCAATCCCCAGTACAGGAAGAAGGAAAGAAGGAAGGAAGGGCAATTGTGAAATATTTTATATTTGTGTCATCAGTATTATTTTTAGTTAAGTTTCTGTTTTATAGTTTTTGCTTTAGAGTTACCAAATCTCAAATCTCTCCTGGTTACTTTTATTATGATCATAACTGCAATAGGATTCAAGAATCAGGTGTAGCCAGGTGTGGTGGCTCACACTTGTAATCCCCGCACTTGAGAGGTGGAGACAGGAAGATCGCATAGGTTTGAAGCCAGCTGTGCTGGCTTAAGAGACCCTGTTTTCAAATAAAAAAGTATAAAAATAGGTCTGGGAGTGTAGGCTGGAGGTGGAAGGGTTTCCAAGAACCACAGTATCACTAAAAAAAAAAAAAAAAAAAAAGAATCAGGTGTAAATTACCACATCCACATTACAGTTCCTCAAAACACATTCTTGTAAAACATTACCATTTAAAAATGCAGCAAAAAAAAGTAAATTTCAAGGAAAATACACTAAACTGAGAAAATGCTCAATTTTTTTCTGCTGTCATTCTAAAGAAGAAAGTAAGCATGCTTTTAATAATATTTATTATACAGGTAAATTCTTCCAAATTACCTAAATCATAAGATTATATCTATCTCAATATAATATAAAGGAATAAAGTATTTTTTTAATTTTTTTTATTGGTGCACTGTATTCATACATCATAGTGGTATAAAAAAAACTTTTGTAGACATACATGCAGACATCGCCCAGTTAGCCCCTACCTGATCCCCACCCCATTCCCTCCCTATCTCTCCTTCCCATGCTTGGCTTAGTGGTTGACATCTAGTATTATAGCAATTTATCCAAAATTAACAATGATAATCTCACAAAACAGTTTCATTTGTCTGATATCAAGCTTTTGATGACTTAAGGGTAACATTTCAATATTTCTTTTTGCTTTCTTTCTTACCAGAGAATATTTTTTTCTTTTTTTTTTAGGTGAAACTATCACACATTTATTTATTTATTTTTCAGAAAAAATCTATCCTAATATGGAATATGGACTCTAGATACACAAAACAATCTCGAAAAAGAACAAAGCTAGAAGATGTATATTTTCTGATTTCAAATGTTATAAAGCTACAATAATTGAAACAGTGTAGTACTGTTCTAAAGGCAGATATATATACCATTGGAGTTAAATAAAAGCCTACAGATAAATTCTTCCATATACTGTCAAGTTATTTTTAACAAGGTTTACACGAACATTTGGTGGAGGAAATAATAATATTTTAACTAAATATTGTTGAAAAATAATAATTACATGAAAAATAATAAAATTGGACCCTTACCTAACATATTTACAAATATTAACTCAAAATAGATAAAAGACCTAAATATAAATCTTAAGACTATAAACTTTTAGAAGAAAATCTGGGTCATAAAACCTCACAACACTGAAATTGGCAGTGATTTCTTGGATATGATTTCAATGGCGCAGGCAACAAAAGGGTAAATAAACTCCCTAGAAAATAAAAAAAAAATATTGTATATCCAAAGACAATGTAAACAGAGTTAAAAGTTACTGATAGAATGGGATAAAATATTTCCAAATGCTATATCTGAAGGTATATTAATATTCCAACTAGAAATCCTAAAAATTAGCAACAATCAAAGCAAACAATACCATTTAGAGATAGGTAAAAGACTAACATAAATAATGAATCTCCACAGATAACCAATCTTAGTTGTCTGTTGGATGGAAACTCTTGTTTCTCTGGTTCTGGTGTGTGTTACCTATTTCTTCTTTGTAGTTAATCTCTTTGAGTATTTTCTCTAGCGCTGGTTTTGAAGACATAAATTCCTTCAGTTTCTGTTTGTCGTGGAAGCTTCTTATTTCCCCATCTAATTTGATAGAAAGTTTTGCTGGGTAGGAAATTTTTGGCTGGAAGTTGTTTTCTTTCAGAGTTTGGAATATGTTACTCCAAGCCCTTCTGGCTCTCATGACCTGGTTTGGGAAGTCTGGAGTGATTCTAATTGGTTTCCCTCTAAATGTCACTTGGCCCTTTGTTTTTATTGCCTTTACGATTCTCTGCTTGGCTTCCACAGTGGTCATTTTGACAATTATGTGGTGTGGGGATCCTCTTCTCTGATCCTCTCTAACGGGAGTTCTATAAGTTTCCTGGACCTGTGTATCGACCTCTTGCTCTATGTCTGGAAAATTTTCTGCTATTACTTCCTTGAAGAGATTGTTGATCCCTTTGGTTTCGCTTTCTTTTCCCTCCTCTATTCCAATTATTCTTAGGTTAGCTCTCTTAAAATGGGCCCATATTTCTTCAATGTCAGATTCCTGCTGTCGGATTTTTTTTTTCTAAATTAGAAACTATGCGTTCATTTTTTGAATGATCATCTTCTAGGAGCGAGATTCTATTCTCCATGTGGTCTAATCTGTTGTTTGTGCTTTGAATTGAGGCCTTTACTTCATTAATTGCATTCTTTATCTCTCTTTGGCTCTCTCTGAATTCTTTTCGAAACACCTCTATTATTTCTACAGTTATTTTCCTGATTTGATCTTCTAGAAATCTCTGAATTTCTGTTTTATCGGGTTCTGATGTTGTGGGGTTGTGGGCATTCATTGCTCCATTGTTATTCCTCTTTCCCATGATTTTGGAAGTTTGTGCCTTCTCTGGGTTCTTCCCTGGGTCACTACGATTTCACTTAAAGTGCTGTGGATCTCGAGTGTATGGTATCTCAGTTCCCACTACTCCTCTACTGGGTTGTATCGCAGAGTCTCAGACCCAGGGAGTCAATCGAGGCTGCTTTAGACCATGGGGGGGACCAGGTTTGGCATTCTCCTATGGTGTAATATCTCTGCCACCACCACTCCCCCACTGGGTCAAGTCCCTGGGAGTCAGTACTGGGATTTCTCCTCTAGAGGCCGCAATTTGACTCACTGTTGTTGAGTGCGCCGATGGAGCTGAAGTGGACTTGGTGAATTTGCTGCTTCCACCCCGGTGGCAATATGGCGCTGCTGCCACACCCTCGGCCATGAGGCTGGCATATTTTTTTCTCTGTTTTTGAGCTCCACTCTGAGTCCCTGCAGGGTGCACTGAGCCCAGCCCCTGGGAGCTTTAGACGCTCCCTGCACCGAAAAATCTGCCGAATCCTGCCCGGCTGATCTGCAGCGACTCACCCCGGCTCGCTGTCCGCCGCTCCTCTCTGGAGCCTGGTGGGCTGTTGAGTTCGTTGGTCTGGTGCTGTCTGGTGAAGTCGCCACTGCCGCCGTCAGTATGGCGCTGCTGCTACATCCTCGGCTGTGAGATCAGCGTATCTCCTCTCTGGCTCTGAGCTCCGTTCTGAGTTCCCCCCCTCTCTGGAGCCTGGTGTTGAAAGGCAAATAAAGTATTTTAAAAGTTTATTAAGAACTTACCTCTCTGTAGTAGTATATGTGTGTGTGTGTGTGTGTGTGTGTGTGTGTGTGTGTGTGTGTGTGATACTAGGGATTGAACCCAGGGGGCTTCTACCTCTGAGCCATACCGCAGCCCTATTCTGTTTTTTATTTGTCCTCAAACCTGCAATCCTTCTGTCACAGCCACCCAAGTACTGAGAGTACAGGCATGTATCACCACACCCAGCTATGTACAATATTTTTAAAGAAAAATAACGTGCAAAAGAATTTTAATGTCAAAACACTGTGTCCAAAAAAATCCAACATAACATTCAGATTAACTGTATTCTGTGGATTTACTATTACTTGAAAATTCTACTCAGTTTAGTCTTTGAATTGCTCTATTTTTCAGACAAAATGGTGAGAAAAAGACTGTCAACCATTCCATGGTTTTCTTTCTTCCATGATTTATAATCCAAACAATAATATTTTTGTTTAAAGAAACTTGCTAACTATGGCACTGTCTTTCTGTAGTTAAAAGGAGATGCTAGTAACTCAACCTTTTAAAGTTGGGTGGTTTCCTCCTTCTGGAATGTCAAGTTAATGAGGCTGTGCTCTGAAGAACTTGCTGCAAGACAGGAGATAATTATTTCAGACTTACAAATATCATGGCCAGTTTTTCAATTAAAATGGGGAGAAAGTACAAATGAATTAGTTGTCTGTAGAAAGAGACATTTATCTATGTGTTGAATATCTACCAACTTGCAAAATGGTAGATAAATTGCCGTCATTGGCTTCTGTCCTATTTAATAAGGCTCTATTTGAACAAAAAGAAATTTTAACCTAACTACCTGCCTAAGATAACACTTATGGAACACTAATTTTTGTCATCCTTCCCAAATGTCAGATGAGTGGATATTTCCTGGAAATGATGATCACATTCCTCACTCCACGTCTGGAGGAAAGTCTCTACTTCTGGATGGCTCTGACACGTCTCACCTGTGGCTACACTCCAGCCCAGACAGTGAGCACAGTCCGCAGGCAGAGGGAATGCAGATGGGACCAGAGGACTTTTTCACTTTTTCCTCTAGACCACGATCTGCACCTCATGGAAAGACCCAGAATATGTCCCCAGAGGAGTGCCCATTTGTTTTGGACCTAAAAGAGGATAACAATGTGACACGGAGAGACACTCAGTTGGAGAATGATTTTTACAGTGGTGACAGCAGCGAAGAGGTACACTGCTCGATGGGTAAAGTAATCTTACAACACAATTGTTCCATTAGCTCCAACAAGCACTAAAACCAGTTAAAATGAAAAAGGGGGAAACTAAGAGCTATATATAAATAGGCAGCAGATTGCTAAGTCAGTCAATAGTTGCATGAGGTTGTTATGGTAACTCTAAATTGCTACCTTTTATCATTAACAGCCAATTTTATTTTCAATTATAAAAACTGGATTTTGATTTGTATAATTTTTTTCCATTTAAATCTTTGTCTCAGAATGAGAAGCAATATACAATTTAGTTATGTGATGGTAAGACGAGTTATTCACTGAAAACTCATTGTTTGAGATCTCTGGGGAAGCTATGTTGCAGTTGCTATGCATTCTGAATTGATGACTTTCTGGCTCACTCACTCCCCTGCCAGCTTTTCACCTTAGACCTATTAGGGCTCATTATTTTCCATATGCTCCCAGAATTTCAAGAGTTGTGGCAATTACAGTTTTGACAACGAATCATGAATTAGTGCTGGAACTTGCCTTTTGAGAGGTTTTTCTGTTGGAAATTATTATGACAAATAGAAGTTAGTAAATTCATAAAAAGTTGTTAAAAACTTTTTGAAAATAAAGCCGAATATATTTTAGGAACATTTGTTTACCACCTAATACATTATAGCCAGGCATGGTGGCACACACTTGTAATCCCAGCATTTGGGAGGCTGAGACAGGAAGATCATGGTTCATGGACAGCCTCAGCTATTTAGTGAGGCCCTCTGCAACTCAGTGAGACCCTGTTTCAAAAATAAAGAACAAAAAATAGGGCTGGGGGTGCAGCTCAGAGGTAGAATGCCCCTGGGTTCTACCCCCAGTACCACACACACTCACACACACACACACAAAAAAAAAACTAATACATTATGATAACTTTTTCTTTGTATGAAATTAATTTATATGTGAAATTTCTTTATTTTAGTCTCAACAATGGCCACTCAGATTTGCTTAAGAAAAATCTAAAGGCAGAATAGTGTCAAGTTAAGGCTTAAGAAAAAGATATAAGTCATTTCACGTAGAAATAAGAAAAATTGTGTGTGTGTGGGGGGGTGCACTGGGGATTGAAACATTCTGCCTTTGAGCTATGCTTCCAGCCCTTTTTACTTTTCTATTTTGAAATAACTTCTCACTAGGTTACAGAGGGCCTCCCAACATTGCTAAGGCTGGCCATGGTCCTGTAATCCTATGTCAGCCTCCCAAGTACTGGGATTCAGGTGTGTGCCACCATGCAGAGAATTCAAATATGCTTAAAAAACTTTTTTAGTAACTATTACTAAGAATCTCTTTAAACAGTGGGGATAAATCCATGGGTTCTACCCTCAGAGCCAATTGAGAATGTGGTGGGATTTTTTAGGTAGTAATTATGGATTTTTACAACTTTTAGTGATTATTCGACAAAATATATGAATTATTTTTCACAGTATCCTTACTTCTTATTGTGATGAAACAATTAGTAATATCCAAAATAAACCTACTGCAAACCCTTTTCAACATAAACAGTGCATTATAAATGTTGATTTTGAGCCAGGTGTGGTGACTTGTGCTTATAATACCAATACTTGGGAGGCTGAGACTGGAGGATCGCAGTTCGAGGACAGTCTCAGCTATTTAGTGAGACCCTTTGCAATTCAGTGAGATCCTGTTTCAAAATAAATAATAAAAAATCAGGCTGGGGGTGTAGCTTAGAGGTAGAATGACCCTGGGTTCAATCCCCAGCATCACAAAAATAAATAAAAATGTAGTTTAGCGCATTTGTCCGTTTTACCCTTAAAAACATTAAGCTGTAAAAACTAAAATGGACATTTGTCTTTAGCATCTAATAGAGTCCTCACCTTACCTATCTTCTACAGTACAAATTGACTACTCTGATCATTTTTAATTATTAAGATCAGATTTTGGGTTATATTTTTCTATTTTAATCTTTTTCTCACAAAATGATATATAAAATACAACTTAGTTAAGTGATGATAAACTGGTAAAAAACTGAGAACATGTTATTCCATAAAAGTGTTATTTTAGGCAGGTAGTTAGGTTAAAATTTGTTGTTCAGAACAAGAAATTATATTAGCTTGTCCCCTTCCCATTTATACTGTCTATCTAACTATCCCAAAAGACTTACTATTTTTTAATATTTGTGATTTTATCAGTTTTATATTTAAGAACAAAATTAAGAAATGTGAAATATATTTAGAGATTATTGGTCAAGAAACCATGATTAAGACAATCTATCTTCTTAATTACTGATCAGCAAACACAAAAAATGAGTAGTTTCATATATAGTTTTATTTTTATTTATTTTTTATTTATTTTTAATTGGTGCATTGTAATCATATATCACATTGGAGTACAAGACTTGAGAGGATATACAAGCACACATCATCCAATTAGCCCTCATCCAGCCCCCATCCCATTCCCTCCCCCTCCCTCGATCCCATGCTTGTTTAGTGATTAACTTTGATACATTTGTTTATATACCTCCTGCATTTTAAAGAGGCTCCATCCTCCCCTATTCCATACCCTCTGATTGGTCACCTTAATTGCTTCACTATAGGGCCCTTTCTATAGCTCGACCTCTTCCTGTTGGCCCTTTCCTCCTAGTTATTGCTGATTAGGGGAAGCATCTGATTTTTATTTTCTGCGATAGTTCTCTGTGCATGCCGCGTTGCAAGTACTGATCCCACTCTTGATGGCCCCAGTAGTGGCCTGGCTAGCCGGTGGACTGATCCAGACCTCACTGGCTCAAGCAGTGGCCTAGCCTATGGGAGGCCCCGATTCTGGTCTCACTGCCCCCGACACTAGCCTAACCCCTCAGCTGGCTCCGATCCCGGCCTCGGAGGCCCTAGTAGAGGCCTTGCCTCACGGCAGGCTCTGATGCCAGCCATTGGCCCCGGTACCGGCCTAACCCCTCCGCAGGCTCTGATCCCGGCATCGGAGGCCCCAGCACCAGCCTAGCCTCACGGCAGGCTCCAATCCCAGCCTCGCTGGCCCCAGCACCAGCCTAACCCCTCAGCAGGCTCCAATCCAGGCCTCGGAGGCCCCAGCACTGGCCTTGCCTTACAGTGAGCTCCAATCCCAGCCTTGCTGGCCCCGATCCCAGCCTCGGAGGCCCCAGCACCGGTCTTGCCTCATGGCAGGCTCCATTGATGGCCTCGCTGGCCCCAGCACCGGTCTAACCCCTCCGCAGGCTCCAAACCGGCCTTGGAGGCTTCAGTAGCGGTCTTGCCTCACGGAAGGCTTTGATGATGGCTGCTGGTCCCGGCACCTGCCTAACGCCTTAGCAGGCTCTGATCCCTGTCTCAGAGGCCTCAGTAGCGGCCTTACCTCACAGCAGGCTCCAATGCCGGTAATTGGCCCCGGTACCGGCCTAACCCCTCAGCAGGCTCTTATCCTGGCCTCGGAGGCCCCAGCACAGGCCTTGCCTCATGGCAGACTCCGATGCCGGCCTTGCTGGCCCCAGCACCGGCCTAACCCCTCGGCAGGCTCCGATCCTGGCCTCAGAGGCCTCAGTAGTGGCCTTGCCTCACGGAAGGCTCCGATGCCAGCCACTGGCCCCGGCACCGGCCTAACCACTCGGCAGACTCCAATCCCGGCCTTGGAGGCCCCAGCACTGTCCTTGCCTCACGGTGAGCTTCGATCCCAGCCACGCTGACCCCAGCACCGGTGTAACCCCTCAGCAGGCTCCGATCCCAGCCTCGGAAAACTCAGTAGCGGCCTTGCCTCATGGAAGGCTCCGATGCCAGCTGCTGGTCCCGGTACCGGCCTAACCCCTCAGCAGGCTCCAATCCAGGCCTTGGAGGCCCCAGCACCGGCCTTTCCTCATGGTGAGCTCCGATTCTGTCCTTGCTGGCCCTGGCACCGGCCTAACCCCTCGGCAGGCTCTGATCCCGGCCTTGAAGGCCCCAGCACCAGCCTTGCCTCACGGCAGGCTCCAATCCCGGCCTTGCTGGCCCCGGTACCACCCTAACCCCTCGGCAGGCTCCGATCCTGGCCTCGAAGGCCCCAGTACTGGCCTTGCCTCACGGCAGGCTCCAATGTAAGCCATTGGCCCCGGCACCGGCCTAACCCCTCAGCAGGCTCCAATCACTGTCTCGAAGCTCCAGCACCGGACTTGCCTCACGGCAGGCTCCAATCCCAGCTTTGCTGTGTCTGTCGCTGGCCTCACCCCTCGGCATGCTCCAATCCAAGCACCCTCTTTACCCAACCAATTGTCCCACGTTCTCGAGGGTGTGTGGTGGTAGCATTCTGCCTCTGGGGTTATTATTTTAAAGGTTCCAGGTGTAATGCATCAGATCTCTGCCTCCCCTGAGTACTGGCCACTGCCATTGCCACTGCCTCCACCATTTCAAATCCTTCCCAAGCTCTTTTTCCACTCTGAATGTTGTCCAGTGTCCCTAAGCATGAGTGACAGTAGCATTCGACCTTTGGTGTAATTTCACCAAAAAAAAAAAAAAAAAGGTTGGTAGGATCTGATTTCTGCTTCTCCTGAATACAAGTCTCCACTGCCATCGCAGAGACCGCTTTCAACACCGCCTTTCTCCTTGGTCTCCGCTAAACTCCTTACAGGTGATGTCCAAGATTCTTAACAATATAGAGAAACAGCAGTCCTCCTTCACGGGGAATTTTTCCATAAGTTCCAGTGCATTTGGATACGTTTTGTCTGCATCTCCAGTGTCCTGGCATCCACCACAGCTTTCTTAACCCCTCTCTGATATTTTTCCTTTTTCTTTTTCTTTTTCTTTTTCTTTTTTTTTTTTTTTAAATAAGAGAAGACAGTATATGTGGTTTGAGGAGGTAGTGGGATCAGGCACCCAGTAGCACTGTGACCCGGTCGGTTTCCCCATGGGTCCAGCGTGCTCCGCACTACTCCGCCTGGGGCCCAGTGTCCTGCGACCCGGGCCCCAGCTGTTCCGGGGTCCAGCGTGCCCCGCCTGACGCCTGCCCGGGACCCAGGGTCTTACTGGGCCCGGTTTCTCCAGGGATCTGGCGTGCTACGCGCGGTCCGGCTGGGGGCCCAGAGTCCCGCGACCCAGGTTCCGACTGCCGTGCCTCTTGTGACCCCTGCCCGGGACCCAGGGTATTATTGTTCCCGGTTTCTCCAGGGGTCTGGCGTGCTACACGCGGTCCGGTCCGGGGCCCAGTGTCCCGTGACCCGCGACCCGGGCCCCGGCTGGCATGCCCCACACGACCCTTGCCTGGGACCCAGCATCTTACTGTGCCCAGCTTCTCCAGGGGTCTGGCGTGCTACGCACAGTCCGGCCCAGGGCCCAGAGTCCTGCGCCCCGGGCCCCAGCTGGAGTGCCCCACTCGACCCCTGCCCGGGACCTAGGGTACTGGGCCCGGTTTCTCCAGGGGTCTGGCCAAGACTAACTTTTATAGTAGAAATTTCACAACAGGAGGGAAATGTGTTTCTCTAGGACACTATGAGGAAAGTATTAAAGGGAACCACCCCTTAAATAACAACACATAGGGAATTTGACTCTTCTGTATATATGAAGGATAAGCCTTGAGAAGGAGAAATAAAACTTAGTGAGAAATTAAGAATACCAGCTCTGAGTATTTTAATTTGATATCTTTTGCCATGAGCTCCTCTACTTGTGACATCCTTCAATGTTTAATATGCAGATAATGTATTTAATACCAACTACCTGGAATTCAAATCAAATTTATCATGCCTTACCCAGACTCTCACTGGCACAGTAGTCTGCTCACCCATCAAGGTGAGCATAGCATATGGCTGGAGTCTCTGCTGGGACTACCTGATGGCTAGCCACCCAACTTCAATTGAGCCCACTAAGAGTGGCAACCACAGAGGCCAGCGGAAGCCTGCCTGTTATCAGACTGGAGTTTGCTGTTAGGAGACTAACAAGATACAAATCAAGATACAAAAATATGACCAACGAAAATGCTGGGCTATATTTTAACAAATTCTAGAATTTATAATTATTCCTTCCTTACTAAATTTGATTCTTCTTCTGAGGATTATTTTTTTTTATTTTTGGTCATAATATCTTCCACATACTTATTATAGAAATTATGGGAAATTGGAATAGATATTTACATTGCTTACTTATGTACAGTCTTTGAGGAAACATCAGTTTAGTTAATTGAAGCATTTTACCATGAGTTGCATTATTTTAAAGTATTATATCCATAGAACTAAGAAAAACTTAATGTTAGAGTATAAATAATGGTGGGCAAATGAATAATAATTATATTACCTTTATGCTTGAAACTTAAAACTTGTAATTATAATACCATTTGATTTTAGATCAGGGACTGTTTTTAAAGGGAAATTAAATAAATTCAGTAGCATATAAAGTAGGCAAAATCAAGTCACATTATTATGATAGAAATACACATTCAATGAGAAAGGCTAATGAAAGTAAACTTTCAGTGATGCATTATAATGGATCATTATAATCATATCACTGTAATGATATAATATAATGCCTTTGTAATTTAAATTGCTTATAATTAATTAACATTTAAGGTCTTATTGTAAGAGCCACAAAAATATGAGGTTTTTTGCATGTGCTTTGTATGGTATATATTTGATTCCTTGTACTTTTATATATGCTAATATTATTGCTTCTACTCAATTTTGAAGTTTACTTTTTATTTGAAAAACACTGTAGAAATATGTTTCAGAGTGAGCTAGAAAATCAAAAGAAGAATCAAATAAAATCTTAGAGTTAAAACAAGAAAATCAAAACTAACATGTAAAACCTTAGAAAAGCTATTTCAATGGAGTGCTTTTCCCACTATCATAGAATCTGAAACAAAGATGTGCCACTTTCATTGTTTCTGAAACATGGTTTCTTGTATATATACCTGTTTTGCAACGTAAAATAGGGTTAGTGTTAGACTTCATATTAATATTTTGTTATTACCCTAATTTTTCAGTGATGTTGCTTTTGAGGTGGTTTGGTACTAAATAATTTAGCTATATCATTTTATATTTTTAATAGTGCATATTTCTTGATTATATGATCTTCCACTCACCTCTATATACCTGACACTTCCCTATACATGCAATGGAAAGAATAGTCCACATATGAGTGCTAATTCTATAAAGCCTTTAAAAACTTTTAAATATCAGTTTATATATTAGAAAAAATAGGATTCCTTTTTTAATATATTGCCCCACATTTTTAATCCTGTATTTTATGAATTACAACATAACATTATTATCCATCAAACTTAATATTTATTATATATTAGTAATTCTTTTAGTCTGTTCACATCTACATGTCTTTATTATTAGCTCCGCATTGAAGCTCTTCTCTGAAAAAGTCATAAGCCTCTTTGCATTGTAATTTGGCTACACATTACAGGCAGGTGAGGAAGGTTATAAAACACTTGTCTGCTTAGAACTTAGCATTCCATCATTTTTGTTAAAAAAAAAATAGACATCTTGCAGATAAACATTTGGTTGTAAGCTGAGGTTTTTACAAGAAATCTTGAAAGCTGTGTGTGTGTGTGTGTGTGTGTGTGTGTGTGTGTGTGTGTGTGTCTGTCTGTCTGGGGATGAAACCCAGGGGCACTCGACTTCCAAGCTACACCCCCTGACCTATTTTTTATTCTTTATTTTGAAACCGGGTCTCACTCAGTTGCAGAGGGCCTAAGTAGCTGAGGCTGTCCGTGATCTATGATCCTCTGGTCTCAGCCTCCCGAATGCTGGGATTACAGGCGTGCGCCACCATGCCTGGCTCCATACAATTTTTTATTATTCATTTATTTCCTCTAAATGAGAAGCTAACCAACTTAAATCAAAATATTAATTAAATTTAGTTTCATATGACATCCTGCCTTTCTCACTCATCCTGATTCCCCTTTTGGAATATAAGCCAGAATTTGTGGTTCTGAAGCAGCCCAGGAAAACAAGTCTTTCTAACCTGTCCAAATTCCTGGGTTGTTTATCTATTCTGTGTATTTACAGTAGCATGGAGATATATTTCCATGGAGAGAGGTTCACCAGGGTATACAGTGAAATCTGTCCTCCTCAAGGCTGGTCTCCAGACCAGGATGTAACTTAAGAAAAATATGAGATGAATACCCAGAGACATTCTCGTATATGTATATAATCACCACTCATGCCAAACAAACAGAAATTTCTTACACCTGAGTAAACTACTGGCAGGAAGAAAAGTCTATACTGTGTTGTACCACAGGTGAAGAAAAGGAGACTTCTTACCTGATCAATGGATTATAATGGGGTTTTCTAAATGATGTAGCAAACATCCAATTTTTTTTTAATTTTTATTGGTGCATCATATTAAAACATCATATTGGGGTAAAAATCTTTTGTGTACAGACATGTACACATTGCTGATTTAACCCTTACCCAATTCCCACCCCATTCCTTCCCCGTCCCTCCTTCCCTTGCTTGGCTTAGTGATTGACTTCAATGTGTTTAAGTACATTGTGTGTTTTAGAGATTTTCCTCTTTCCCCCTCCTTACTCCTCCTTTAGGTTGTCTTGTTTGCTCCTCTATAGGATTTCCTTTTTAAAGAGTTCCTCCTATGACCCATTTCTCCCTATCTCTCACATATTAGGGAAAGCATCTGATTTCTTATTTCTTGTGACTAACTAATCTCACTTAGCATAATGTCCTCCAGTTGCATCCATTTCCATGAAAATGATATAGTTGAGTTTTTTTTTTTTTTTTTTTTTGGATGGCTGAGTAAAATTCTATTGTGTACATACCCCAGAGTTTTGTAATCCATTCATCTGTTGATGGACATCTTGGCTGGTTCCACAGTCTGGCAATGGTGAATTTGGCAGCTATGAACATAGATACACATGCATTAGTTTGGTAGTTTGGTTTCCTATCTTTTGGGTAGATACCCAGAAGTGGTATTGCTGGATCAAATGGTAGATTTGTTCCCATTCTTCTGAGAATTCTCCATACTGTTTTCCAAAGTGGTTGCACTAATTTGCAATCCCACCAACAATGTCTTAAAGTTTCCACTTCTCCACATCCTCGCCAACATCTGTTGATTGTGTTTTGAATGATTGTCATTCTAGTTGGAGTTAGGTGAAATCTCAAGGTAGTTTTGATTTGCATCTCTCTGATTGCCAGTGGTGTTGAGCATTTTTTCATGCATTTATTGGCCATTAGAATTTGTTCTTTTGTGAAGTGTCTATTTAGTTCATTTGCCCATTTTGTTATTGGATGCTTTGTTTTCCTAGCGTTGAGTTTCGTGAGTTCTGTGTATATTCTACATATTAGTCTTGTATCGGTGGTTTAGGTGGTAAAAATCTTCTCCCATTCTGTTGGCTCTCGATTGAGGTTCTTGATAGTTTCCTTTGCTGAACAGAAGCTCTTCAGTTTCATACAATCCCATGTATTGATTCTCCTTTTAATTTGTTGGGGTCTTGTTGAGAAAATGTTTATCTGCGCCTATGTGTTGCAGTGTTGGACCTATGCCCTCTTCAAGGAGCTTCAAGGTCTCTGGTTTAATTTCCAAGTCTTTCATCCATCGTGAGTTAACTTTTGTACAGGGTGAAAAAGTGGGGTTAATATCCAATTTTCTGCATATGATTAACCAGTTTTGCCAACACCATTTCTTGAAGAGGCTATCTTTTTTCCAGTGTATGTTTTTGGCCACTTTGTCAAAAATCAGTTGGCTGAAAGTGTGTGGACTTGTTTCTGGGTCTTCTATTCTGCTCCATTGGTCTATGTATCTGTTCTTGTGCCAGTACCATGCTGTTTTTATTAAAATGGCTTTGTAGTATAGTTTAAAGTCAGGTATTGTGATTCCTCCTGCATGGTTTTTGTTGCTGAGAACTACCTTGGCTATTCTGGGCTTTTTGTTATTCCAGATATATTTAAGGACTGATTTTTCTATGTCTGTGAGGAATGATCTTGGTAGTTTAATGGGCATTGCGTTAAATCTGTAGATCACTTTTGGGAGGATGGCCATTTTAATGATATTTATTCTGCCAATCCATGAACATGGAAGATCCTTCCATCTTCTAAGATCTTCTTTGATTTCTTTTTTCAGTGTTTTATAATTTTCTTTGTAAAGATCTTTTACCTCCTTAGTCAAGTTTATTCCTAGGTATTTTATTTTTTTGTGGGAGATTCTGAATGGAAGTGTTTTCTGAATTTCTTTTTCAGTGGATTTATGGTTGGTGTACAGGAAGGCTTCTGATTTTTAAGATTAATTTTGTATCCAGATACTTTGCTGAATTTGTTGATCACTTCTATAAGCCTTTTTGGTTGAGTTTGTTGGGTTTTCTAAATATAGTATCATGTCCTCTGCAAATAGTGAAAGCTTGAGTTGTTCTTTTCCTATTTGTACTCCTTTGATTTCCTTTTCTTGCCTAATTGCTCTAGCTAGTGTCTAGTACTATATTGAACAGAAGTGGTTATTGTCTCGTTCCTTTTTTTGGGGGGGAATTCTTGAAGTTTTTCCCCATTTAATATAATGTTGGCAGTGGGCTTATTGTAGATTGCCTTAACAATGTTGAGAAATGTTCCTTCTATTCCAATTCACTGCAGTGTTTTTATCATAAATAGATGTTGAATTTTATCAAATGCTTTTTCAGCGTCTATTGAGATGATCATGTGGTTTTTGTCTTTGATTCTGTTTATATGATGAATTACATGGATTTATTTTCGTATATTGAACCAGCCTTGCATCCCTGGGATGAACCCTACCTGGTCATGGTGTATGATTTTCTTGATGTGGTTTTGAATGCGTGTTGCTAGTATTTTGTTTAATAGTTTTGCATCCAAGTTCATCAGAGATATAGGCCTGTAGTTTTCCTTCCTTGAACTGTCTTTATTCAGTTTGGGTATTAGTGTGATGTTGGCTTCATAGAATGTATTTGGGAGAGTCCCGGTTTTTTCTATTTCCTGAAATAGTTTGAGGAGTATTGGGGTTAGCTCTTCTATAAAGGTTTTATAGAATTCACTTGGGAAACCATCTGGTCCTGGGCTTTTCTTTGATGGTAAGCTCTTTATTGCTGTTTCAATCTCTTTGATTGTTATTGGTTGGTTTAAGTGTTCTATATCTTCTTGACTCAGTTTAGGAAGGTTGTATTTATCTAGGAAGATGTTGATTTCCTCCAGATTTTCCATTTTGTTGGAGTATAGTTTCTCAAAGTAGTTTCTGATAATCCTCTGGATTTCTATGCTGTCAGTAGTAATGTCTCCTTTTTCATCCCTTATCTTCATAATTTGGGTTGATTCTCTCTTTTTTTTAGTTAGGTTGGCTAGTGGTTTATCAATCCTGTTAATTTTTTCAAGAAACCAGCTTTTGGTTTTGTTGATTTTCTGTATTGTTTTTTTATTCTCTATTTTGTTAATTTCTGCTCTAATTTTAATAATTTTCTGTCTTCTGCTGGCTTTGGGGTTCAATTGTTCCTCCTTTTCAAGGGCTTTGAGGTGTGTCATAAGACTATTTATTTGAAGATTTTCTGTTTTTCTTATGTGAGCACTCAGTGCTATATATTTTCCTCGTAATATTGCCTTTAAAGTGTTCCAGAGGTTTTGATATGTTGTTTCTTTATTTTCATTTGTTTCTAGAAATTTCTTGATTTCACCTCTTACATCTTCTATGACCCATTCTTCATTCAGAAGTGTGGTGTTCAGTCTCCACATGTTTATGTTGTTTCTGTGGGTCTTCTTATAGTTGATTTCTAGTTTCATTCCATTATGGTCTGAAATGACACAGGGAAGTATGTAACATTTTTTTAATTTGCTACTGCTCATTTTGTGTCCCAAGATGTGGTCTATTTTGGAGAAGGTTCTGTGAGCAGCTGAGAAAAATGTAAACTCCTCTGTAGTTGGGTGAAATATTCTATATATGATCCATTTGGTTAATGGTGTTCTTTAGTTCTGAGACATCTTTACTGACCCTTTGTCTGGAGGATTGGTCTAGTATTGTGAGAGGTGTGTTGAAGTCTCCCAGTATTATTGTGTTGGGATTTATGTGTGACTTCATGTCACAAAGAGTTTGATTTATGAAAGTAGCTGCACCTATGTTTGGGGCACAGATGTTGATTATTTCCTCTTGCTGGACTTCCTTTTACCAGTAAAATGTGAACTTCTTTGTCTCTTCTAATAAGTTTGGGTTTGAAGTCTTAACTTGTCTGATATCATAGTTGCTACTCCTGCTTGTCTTCGAGTACCATTAGCATGGATTACCTTGATCCAGCCCTTTACCTTGAGTTTGTTCCTATCTTTACTTGTAAGGTGTATTTTTTGTAAGCAGCAGATTGATGGATTCTGGTTTTTAATCCATTTTGCCGCTTTATGTCTTTTTTTAATTTGTTTTTTTATTTATTTTAATCCATACTTCAATTCCTTTAAACTATTTGAAAGATTTCACTTCTCATTATCTTTCTAAACATAGATCATGCAGTGACTATTGTATTGCTTCCATGTAGTGGATTAATCTTCTATGCAATGCTCTATAATTCCTTAGGTCGCCTTGCAGTGTCATCTATATATTCATTAACATCTTACTTGGAAGCTTAAAAAGGCCCCTGAAGACTGAAGACAATTAATAGGTTTAACAGTTTTTACATTTTCAAGACCTATAACATTAACATTTACATGGAGAAACATATAGAGGTTAGCTAGGAAATAGAATTTTGTATCCAAAGGTTCTTTGTAGGTTTTTTTTTTTACTAGTAAATATTTGTGTTTTGCCTAATTTTCTTTTTTTAACTTATTTTTATTGGTGCATTGTAATCATACATCACATTGGAATAAAAGACTTGAGAGGATATACAAGCACACATCATCCAGTTAGCCCTCATCCAGTCCCCATCCCATTCCCTCCCTTTCCCTCGTTCCCATGCTTGTTTGGTGATTAACTTTGATACATATATTTATGTACCTCCTGCTTTTTAAAGAGGTTCATCCTTCCTTATTCTATACCCTCTGATTGGTCACCTTAATTGCTTCACCATAGGGCCCTTTCTATAGCTCGAACACTTCCTTTTGCCCCTTTCCTCCTAGTTATTGCTGATTAGGGGAAGCATCTGGTTTTAATTTTATGTGATATTTCTCTGTGCAAGTTGTGTTGCAAATACCGATCCCACTCTTGACGGCCCCAGTTGTGGCTTGGCTACCCGGTGGACTGATCCAGACCTCGCTGGCTCAAGCAGCGGCCTTGACTCGTGGGAGGCCCCGATTCTGTTCTCACTGGTCCCGACACTGGCCTAACCCCACAGCTGGCTCCAATCCCGACCTCAGAGGCCCCAGCACTGGCCTTCCTCACAGCAGGCTCCAATGCTAGCCGATGGCCCCGGCATCGGCCTAACCCCTCGGCAGGCTCCGATCCAGGCCTCGGAGGCCTCAATAGCAGCCTTGCTTCACGGAAGGCCCCGATGCCAGCCGCTGTCTCCGGCACTGGCCTAACCCCTCGGCAGGCTCCGATCCTGGCCTCAGAGGCCTCAATAGTGGCCTTGCCTCACGGAAGACTCCGATGCCGGCCAGTGGCCCCAGCACCGGCCTAACCCCTCAGGAGGCTCTGGTCCCGGCTTCGGAGGCCTCAGCACAGCCTTGCCTCATGGCAGGCTCCGATCTTGTCCTCGTTGGCCCCAGCACCGGCCTAACCCCTTGGCAGGCTCCCATCCCGGCCTCAGAGGCCTCAATAATGGCCTTGCCTCACGGAAGGCTCCGATGCCGGCCAGTGGCACCGACACCGACCTAACCCCTCGGCAGGCTCCGATCCTGGCCTCGGAGGCCCCAGCACCGGCCTTACCTTATGGCTGGCTCTGATGCCGGTCGTTGGCCCCGTCACCGCCCTAACCCTTCAGCAGGGTCTGATCCTGGCCTTGGAGGCCCGAGTAGCAGCCTTGCCACACAGCTGGCTCCGATACTGGCCATTGGCTCTGGTACCGGCCTAACCCCTCCGCAGGCTCCGATCCTAGCCTCGTTGGCCCCGACACCGGCCTAACCCCTCGGCAGGCTCCGATCCCGGCCTCAGAGACCTCAATAGCAGCTTTACTTCACGGAAGGCTTCGATGCCGGCCAGTGGCCCTGGCATCGGCCTTGCCTCACGGCAGGCTCTAATCCCGGCCTCGCTGGCCCCAGCACCGGCCAAACTCCTCTGCAGGCTCCAATCCCGGCCTTGGGGGCCTCAATAGCGGCCTTGCCTCACGGAAGGCTCCAATGCTGGCCGCTGGTCCCGGCAACTGCCTAACCCCTCAGCAGGCTCTGGTCCCGGCCTCAGAGGCCTCAGCACCAGCCTTGCCTCTCGGCAGGCTCCGATCCCGGCCTCGCTGGCCCCAGCACTGGCCTAACCCTCGGCAGGCTCCAATCCCGGCCTCCGAGGCCTCAATAACAGCCTTGCCTCACGGAAGGCTCCGATGCCGGCCAGTGGACCCAACACCAGCCTAACCCCTCGGCAGGCTCCAATCCCGGCCTCGGAGGCCCCAGCACCCGCCTTGCCTTATGGCTGACTCTGATGCCGGTCGTTGGCCCCGGCACCGCCCTAACCCTTTGGCAGGCTCCGATCCTGGCCTCGGAGGCTCCAGCACCGGCCTTGCCTCATGGCAGGCTGGCCCTGTTGGCCCCGGCACCAGCCTAACCCCTCTGCAGGCTCCGATCCCAGCCTCAAAGGCCCCAACACTGGCCTTGCTTCACAGCATGATCCGATCCCGGCTTCACTGGCCCCAGCACCGACCTAACCACTCGGCAGGCTCCGATCTCGGCCTTGAAGGCCCCAGCACCGGCCTTGCCTCACAACAGGCTCCAATCCCAGCTTTGCTGTGCCCGTTGCCGGCCTCACCCCTCGGCAGGCTCTAATCCGAGCACCCTCTTTGCCTAACCATTTGTCCCATGTTCTCAAGGGTGCCTCTGAGGTCATTACTTCAAAGGTTCCAGGTGTAATGCATCAGATCTCTGCCTCCCCTGAGTACTGTCCACTGCCATTGCCACTGCCTCCACCATTTCAAATCTTTCCCAAGCTCTTTTTCTACTCTGAATGTTGTCCAGTCTTCCTAAGCATGCACGACGGTAGCATTCAACCTTTGGTATAATTTCTCCAAAAAAAAAATAATAAGTTTGGTAGGCTCCGATTTCTGCTTCTCCTGAATACATGTCTCCACCCCAACGCGGAGATCGCTTTCAGCCCTGCCTTTCTCCTGCTCTCCGCTAAAGTCTCTCTCCTTACAGGTGATGTCCAATATTCTTAACAATGTAGAGAAGAAGCAGTCCTCCTTAGCGGGGAATTTTTCCAATAATTCCAGTTCATTTGGTTAAGTTTTGTCTGCATCTCTAGTATCCTGGCATCTGTCACCTCCTTGACCCCTCTCCAATATTGTCCTTTTTTCTTTTCCTTTTTTACAGGGTCCTTCCAGGTGGAAAGGGGTTCGCCTAGGGATGCCCCACCAACGTCTGCCCACCCGCCCAGGGTCGGGGCCAGAGGCCCGGACGGGTGTAGAGGGGGTTGCCGAAGGCTGCCCTGCCAGCGCCTGCCCACCTGCCCAGGGTCAGGGCCAGGGGCCCAGACCACAGGGTCCTTCTGGGTGGGGAGGGGGTCGCCTAGGGGTGCCCCGGCCAGCGCCTGCCCACCCGCCCAGAGTCGGGGCCAGGGGCCCGGACCAAAGGGCCCTTCCAGGTGGGGAGGGGGTCGCCGAAGAGTGCCCCACCAGCACCTGCCCACCCGCCCAGGGTCGGGGCCAGAGGCCCGGACCACAGGGTCCTTCTGGGTGGAGAGGGGGTCGCTAAGGGGTGCCCCACCAGCGCCTGCCCACCCACCCAGGGTCTGGGCCAGGGGCCCGGACCACAGAGTCCTTCCGGGTGGAGAGGGGGTCGCCAAAGGGTGCCCCACCAGCGCCTGCCCACCCGCCCAGGATCGGGGCCAGGGGCCCGGACCACAGGGTCCTTCTGTGTGGAAAGGGGGTCGCCTATGGGTGCCCCGGCCAGGGCCTGCCCACCCACCCAGGGCCACTTTATGTCTTTTTATTGGGGAGTTGAGGCCATTTACATTCAGTGTGATTATAGAGAGATAATTTTTAATTCCTAACATGTTAAGATTTTATTTCTTTTTGAGATTCTATTTATTCTTCTTTACTTAGTTGTCTGCTGGATGGGAATTCTTGTTTCTTTGGTTCTGGCGTGTATTACCCATTTCCTCTTTGCAGTTAATCTCCTTGAGTATTTTCTCTAGCGCTGGTTTTGAAGACAAATTCCTACAGTTTCTGTTTGTCATGGAAGCTTCTTGTTTCCCCATCTAATTTGATAGTTTTGCTGGGTAGGAAATTTTTGGCTGGAAGTTGTTTTCTTTCAAAGTTTGGAATATGTTACTCCATGCCCTTCTGGCTTGCATGACTTGGTTTGGGAAATCTGGAGTGATTCTAATTGGTTTGCCTCTGAATGTCACTTGGACCTTTGTTTTTGTTGCCTTTAAGATTCTCTGCTTGGCTTCCACATTGGTCATTTTGACAATTATGTGGTGTGGGTATCCTCTTCTCCGATCCTGTCTAAAGGGAGTTCTATAAGTTTCCTGGACCTGTGTATCAACCTCTTGCTCTATGTTTGGGAAATATTCTGCTATTACTTCCTTGAAGAGATTATTGATCCCTTTGGTTTCACCTTCTTTTCCCTCCTCTATTCCAATTATTCTTAGGTTAGCTCTCTTAAAATGGGCCCATATTTCTTCAATGTCAGTTTCCTGCTGTTGGTTTTTTTTTGTTTTGTTTTGTTTTTTCCTTGGTGGTACTGGGGTTCCTGGAAGCCCTTCTATCTCCGGACTACACTCCCAGACCTATTTTTACATTTTTATTTGGAAACAGGGTCTCCTAAGCCAGCGTGCGCGGCTGGCTTCGAACCTGCGCGATCCTCCTGTCTCTGCCTCCCAAGCGCGGGGATTACAAGCGTGCGCCACCACGCCCGGCTGTTGGATTTTTTTTTTTTAATTAGAAACTATGCGTTCATTTTTGGAGTGATCATCTTCAAGAAGCGAGATTCTATTCTCCATGTGGTCTAATCTGTTGTTTATACTTTGAATTGAGGCCTTTATTTCATTGATTGCATCCTTTATCTCTTTTTACTCTCTCTGAATTCTTTTTGAAACACCTCTATTATTTCTACAGTTATTTTCCTTATTTGATCTTCTAGAGATCTCTGCATTTCTATGTTATCAGGTTCTGCTGTTGCGGGGTTGTGGGCATTCACTGCTCCATTGTTATTTCTCTTTCCCATGATTTCATAAGTTTGTGCCTTCTCTGGGTTCTTTCCTGGGTCACTACGAGTTCACTTAAGGTGCTCTAGATTCGAGTCTGTGGTATCTCAGTCCCCACTACTCCTTTACTGGGTTGTATTGCAAAGTCTCAGACCCAGGAAGTCAATCGAGGCTGCTTAGACCGTGGGGGGTGCCAAGTTGGGCGTTCTCCAGCGGGGAGTTGTGACTATGGTGTGATATCTCACCGCCACTCCCCCACTGGGTTGGACTGCTAAAAATCTCCGACCCAGGGAGATTATCTGCGCAAGTCTCTGGGAGAGCAGTACTGGGATTTCTCCTCTAGGGGCCACAATTTGACTCACGGTTGTTGAGTGCGCTGATGGAGCTGTAGTGGACTTGGTGAATTCGCTGCTGCCAAGGCTGGCAATATGGCACTGCTGCCACACCCTCAGCCGTGACGCTGGCATATTTCTTCTCTGGTTTTGAGCTCCGCTCTGAGTTCCTGCTGGGTGTGCTGAGCCTGGCCCTTGGGAGCTTTAGACGTTCCTTGCACCGCAAAAACTGCTGACTGCCGCCCGGCTGCTCAGCAACTGCTAACCTCGGCTTGCTGTTCACCCTCGGCTCTCTGGAGCCTGGTGGCTGGTTGAGTGCGTTGTTTTGAAGCCATCCGGTGAACTCGCCGCTGCCGCCAGCAGTAAGGCGCTGCTGCTGCATCCCAGGCCGTAAGGTCAGCGTACCTCCTCTCTGGATTTGAGCTCTGTTCTGAGTCTCCCTCCTCTCTGGAGCCTGGTGCTGCAAGGGTAGATGGAGCCAGTCCAGTGCCTCTCCGTGCCATGGCTCCAGCGAGCAGCCGCGGCTCGGGCTGCTCCACACCGCGGCTCCAGCTGTTCCGCACCCTGGCTCCGGTCACGACACTGTGAGCTGGTTTCTTTCTGATGTCTTGTTTTTCCAGCCCTCTTTTTCTCTGTCCCTTGTATATACAGTTTTTATTTCTTTGCTGATGGTGTTTTCTGGCTCTGAAAGGCGCTGGTTTTGTGGTAATAGAGATTGATTGTTAGCGGGACTCGTAAGTGCCCCTTTTCTCCGTTGCCATCTTCCCAGAAGTCCAATTTTTAACATATTCCTTCAAATTTTTATAGTAGCATATCTGAAACTTTAAATTATCTTTACTATCATCTACCTTATGATAGAACTACTTTTGGATTTTTGCTCTGCCATTAGAATTTTTTAAATTTATTTTTAATTGATCATAAAAACAAATATTATATATATATATATATATCAATGAAATACTTTGTGATGCTTCAGTGCATATATACATTGTTTAATTTTTAAATCCTTTGCTTCCAGCTCTTTGAAATATACAGTATGTTCTATTATCTGAAGCTGCTCTGTGGTACAAAGCACACCAGAATTCCTTGCTCCTGTCTCACTGTACTTAGTACTGCACTCTGCATGTCCTTCTCACCTGTGTATCTTCTAAGATGCTTACAGAATCCTACATACATATCAGAAACCTAAGAAAGACTTACTGAATTAATATTTATTGCAGACAATCCTAAGTTTTGCCTATGTCCTATACAAAACACATGTATACAAGGCTTTATTTATTATGAAACATAATGTAAATGAGTGAATGAAGGGTCTTTGATCACAAAACTCCCACTGCCAGATGTATGTAACAGTTATAGAAAATCAAGTGGTTTTTTTGAAATGGAGAAAAAACAGCACAGTCTAGCAGCCAGATCAAATTTAAAAACATCAAGTTCGCCGGGCGTGGTGGCGCACGCTTGTAATCCCCATGCTTGGGAGGCAGAGACAGGAGGAACTTGCTGGTTTGGAGCCAGCCTCGCTGGCTTAAGAGACCCTATTTCCAAATAAAAAGTATAAAATAGGTCTGGAGTGTATCCCGGAGGTAGAAGGGCTTCGATTAAACTTTGGATCTTTTTGTATATTTCTGGGGAAGGGGAACAGAAGAAACAAAGAGCCATCAATCCATTCCCTGGTGGCTTAGAACACTGAACATTTTTTCAGGTGTCTCTGGCACCCTTTGCATTTTGTCCCTGAAGGCAGGGTTCTTTAGCCATATGAACTTCCTCAGGGTGCTGGGATGGTGGGGAAGGAGGAGCTCACTCAATCAAGGGCTTACAGTAGAAAGGCCTGCCCAGTACCTGTGGCCGAGGCCATGCAAAACAGAAATATTCACACCCAGTCACCATCTTTTCTTTAGCTTCTCTGGGACTCCTAAAGATAAGCCACTCCACTGTATATAAAGTAGACAGATTTAGGCCCAGGTGGTTGCTATGGAGAAATGCTCATAAAAGATCCTTATACAATCTGCAGTTCTTATTCCTTAACACAGATAGAAAATCGGGTTCTTACCAGAGGATTTCCTGTTTGTTTTGTTTTCTTTTTGGTACTGGGGATTTAACCCAAGAGCATTCTACCTCCAAGCTAAAACCCCAACCTTTTTATTTTTTGTTTGGAAACAGGGTATCATTAGATTGCTGGCAGTCTCCCTACACTGCTGAGGCTGTCCTCAAAGCTACGATCCTCCTGTCTCAGCCTCCTAAGTACTGAAATTACAGGTGTGTGTCACCACACCTGCTTTTTATCTTCTTTGTTTGGGTTTTTGTTTTTGTTCTGTTATTGGTGGCTCAACCCAGAGGCATTCTATCCCTAACCTATACTCCCAGCCCTTTTTTACCTTTTATTTTGAGACATGGCCTCACAACATTGTTGAGGGTCTCACTAAGCTGTCGAGGCTAGCCTCAGCCCACATTCCTACTGTCAGACTCCCAAGTACTGGGATTACAGACATGAGTCACCATGCCTAGCTTTAGCAGGGGTTTTAAGACCTAAGTTTGAGAGCACAGTCATCTGCTGATCCCAAGAGATGAAGAAAAAAGAAAAAATAAGAACATGACAATGTTAGGAATGTAAGACTTTATGGTAGACGATTCCAGAGTTATAAGGTATGACATTCTCTGCCCTCAACATACTGGTTTGAACTTTCAAGTTGGGGTGGCTTCTGCATCACTATTTCCTTAACACAAATACCACAGCAATTCTAACAACGGTGCAGTCATATCTCCACTGGCTCACACTCTACTGTCTCTACAGACCATTTTGACATTGTATAAGCAGTGTCCACAAACCCATTCCTATGCCTTCTATTCCCTGTCTCTGTGTATTTCTCCTGCTTTAGATAAAATGATAACTCCTTATTGCCTTCAAGATAAAGTCCCTAGCTGGCAGGGACTATGTTCCAGCCTACTACTGTATGGCCAGCACCAGCAGCGCCTAGAGTAAGAGCTTGCCCATGATGAGGAAGGAAGACAGAGCAACAACAATAGAACAGTTTTGTTTTTTTGTTTTTTGTTTTTTGTTTTTTGTTTTTTGGTACTGGGGTTCTTGGAAACCCTTCTACCTCCAGGCTACACTCCCAGACCTATTTTATAGTTAGTTAGTTATTTAGTTAGTTAGTTAGTTTGTTTGTTTGTTTGTTTTCTAAATTTGAAAACAGGGTCTCTTAAGCCAGCATGGCTGGCTTTCAACCTGCACAATCCTCCTGTCTCCACCTCCCAACCGCGGGGATTACAAGCGTGCACCACCATGCCCGGTTATGATAGAACCCTTCTAATGAAGTCTCTGATAAGTGTCTCCTTGACTTAGGCACATCCCAGAGCAGGCTTTTCTATTTTTACAGAGACTTCAGTTCTTTTTTTATTTCATTATTTATTAGTTTGAACCAGGGGCATTCTACCTACAAGCTAAACACCTGGCCCTTTTTATTTTTCATTTTGAAGCACAGTTTGGCTAAGTTGCTGAAAGTTCTGCTAAATTGTCCAGGCTAGCCTCAAACCTGCAATCCTTCTGTCTCCACCTCCCAAGTATTGGGATTATAGGTATGCATGCCTAACTACATATACTTCACTTCTGAAGGAGAAATTTCACCTTAGAGTGGAGCTTTATATTGAGGGTGTATGTCACATATTCAGGAAGAAACTGAGCAGTTTCTTTAATCACCCAAATATTTTTTTTTTAAATGTCCTCCAGGCTGAGACTGGAGGATCATGGTTCATAGACAGCCTCAGCTACTTAATAAGGCCCTTCACAACTCAGTAAGACCCAGTTTAAAAAATAAAAAGACTAAAAAAATAGGGCCAGTGCCACAAAAAAAATGTCCAACTTTGGTAATAACTGAATGTTGTTGTTTTTTATTTCAGTGACTAGAGGTGGAGGGGTGAAAAAATAGCTTACTGAAAGTGAATGTTAAAATAGACATTGTCAGACACCAAATAATGTTTTGGTTTTGGGGTGGTTGGGTTTTTTGTTGTTGTTGTTTTGTTTTGTTTTGTTTTTGTAGTACTGGGGATGGGACCCAGGAGCATTCTACCTCCAAGATTCACCCCCAGCCCTATTTTTTATTCTTTATTTTGAAACGGGGTCTCACTGAGTTGCAAAGGGCCTCACTAAGTAGCTGAGGCTGTCTGCAAACTGCGATCCTCCTGACTCAACCTCCCAAATGCTGGGATTACAAGAATGCACCATCATGCCCAACTCTAAATAATGTTTTTAAAAGTAGCCTATAATGAGATTTTTTTCTGTTCCAAGTTTATCATTTAACACTAATTTATTATATATAAATATTCTAAATGAATCAAATTGGAAGAATCTATCATAAGCACGTGCAGTTATCAAATATTTATTCATTTAAATATATTACTATATAGCAAAATTCACTGCATAAAAATGTATCTTTAGAGCATAAAATAGCACCATGTATTTGTTTTCATGGCCATTGATTATATATATGTGTATATATATATATATATTTCCTCCTTTCTCAGATCTTAACATTGTAAAGTTTTTGCTGGGTATGGTAGTGCACGCTTGTAATCCTAGCATTTGGGAGGCTGAGACAGGAGGATCAGAGTTCACAGACAGCCTCAGATACTACTTAGTGAGGCCTTTTGCAACTCAGTGAGACCCTGTTTCAAAATAAAGAATAAAAAATAGGGCCAGTAGTGTAGCTCGGAAGTAGAATGCCTCTGGGTTCTATCCCCAGTACTGGAAAAAAAAAAATTGTAAGATTTGCTTTCCTATGGATAATCACACTTGTAAAACTCTTCTAGCTTTCACTTTCACCTTTCCAAGCAAAAATATTTAAGAGAAAGGTCATATTTTATAGAAAAAAAAATATATGCTATAATAGAAATTTTTCATATAAGAAAATACTTCATAAAACATGTTTCATTGCCTATTGCTCCTAAATAGTAAAATTGCCTGGGAATAGTGGCACACACCTGTAATCCCAATACTTGGGAGGCTATGACAGGAAGATTGTAGGTTTGAGGCCAATAGCAGAAGCTTAGCAAAGACCTAAGTAATTTAGTGAGACCCTGTTTCAAAATAAAATAAAATAAAATAAGGCTGGGAGTATAGCTCAGGGGTAGAATGCCCCTGGGTTCATCCTCAGTACCACAAAAAAATAAAAGGAGCTGGGGGTATAGCTCTGGGTGGAGCACCCCTGAGTTCAATCCTTAATACCAAGAGAGAGAAAGAGGGAAAGGAAGAGGGAGAGGAAGAAGAAGGAAAATATGAACTTATTATGAAATTTTACTCATTATTTTATTCACCACAAGTTTTTGCTTAAATTGATTTACACTTTATACCCTAATGTAGGGTACCCACAATATCTAAGGCTTTCCAATCCCAGGAACTAGTTCTTGATGGTTAATTAAGTTAACATTGGAGAGTGTGCTGGGGAAGGCTGCAAGGGGTACAAGGACGGGGAAAATAAAAAGTGCCCCCACAAAAGACCTCCCAGGTTCATGAGTTGGAAGAATTAATATTGTTACAATGTTCATATGTCCCAAAGCAATCTACAGATTCAGTGAAACCCTCATCAAAATACCAATGATATTTCTCACCAAACTAAAGAAAACACTCTCAACATTTATATGGAAGCACAAAGGATCCTAAATAGCCAAAGCAATCTTGATCAGAAAGAGCAAAGCTGGAGGTATCCAAATTCCTGATCTCAAGACATACTGCAGAACCTTACTAACCCAAACAGCATGGTGCTTACTTAAAAACAGACACATAAACCAGTGGAAAAGAATAGAGAATCAGAAGAAAAACTCACACACCTACAGCCAATTCGTTCCTAACAAAGGTTCAGTGCATGCTTATAATCCCAGCATTTGGGAGGCTGAGACAGGATTGCGGTTCGAGGTAGTACCCTCAGCTACTTAGTGAGGCCCTTTGCAACTCAGTGAGACCCTGTTTCAAAATAAAGAATGAAAAATAGGACTGGGCGTGTGGAACAACTGGGGAAATTGGATATTCACAAACAGAAGATTCAAATTTGGCTCCTCTCACCCTATACAAAAATCAACTTAAAATAGATTTTTTAAAAAGCCTTAATGTTAAACCTGAAACTTAGAGGAAAATTTTTGGAAAATACTTCAGAATATTAGTACAAGTATCTCTCAATCCAATCAACAACCAAGATTAACCACCACAAATGAAATTTTTGCCTACACCACACCTTTCTCTCCCAGGAATAAGGTGAAAATCTCCTCTCAGAAAATTCCAGATCCCCTTTTCAAAGCAAAGGACCTAAAAGCCCATCGAGTGCCAACTTCAATTCACAAAAGCCTCAATAGAAGAAAACTCAGGGAACAAAGTGAAGAGTGACCCCTGAAATTTATATCAGCAACTTTCCTATGGTTTACACAGGTGGACAGTACTTTCTGCCCCATTCTGTTCCTTTCTGCTCTGCACACTTTTTCAGCAGTATCTGTTGTCATTTAGGTGATCAGTGATGTATTTTCTCTGCTATTCTGATATGCTTCAGTTCAGTAACAATAGTTGTTAAAGAATATATTGTGCATCCAAAGAATAATGGAATGCCTCGTGTTTTTAATGAGAAAGGTAATTATATAGTTTTCATCATCTGTTATTTTTATTTCCCAGTTGCTTTCCATAATTTTAGTTATCACTGCCTGAAAATTATAAATGAAGTTCTTAGTCTTGAGCCAAAAGCTTGCCAGTAAAATTGACAGATTTTTCAATAACAATCCACATTAGGAGTCATAAAAACATCATTATTCTATTCACTTTTTAGTCTCTCTGCAGTAGTTCTTCCAAATAATAAATGATGGGAGAGAAAGTTAACAGTAAAGTAGTATCATCATCTACATTCTTGGGCTAGCTTGATGGCTGTATTCACATCCCTCAGAATGATTTTTTTTCTTTCTGTTTTAGTACTCTTCTGTCTTCATTTCCTCATAAGCCACACTTAGAAACTAGGGAACAAATAAGACTATGCTGAACAATTGACATACTTCATTTTTAAATACATTAAATATGTTCTGTAGGGGTCATGTCCCAAGTATTCTGTATATGCATAACAGAAGCTTTGGCTCAATTATCATCTAAGCAATTTAGAGTAAATTCATTGATACCTATCAGAAAATAGAAATATAGGCCATTATCATCAACAAAATAGAAGTAGCTAATATTTTCTGAACATTGACATTTACTGTGCCAACCCCTTTTCTGTTAAGTATTTTTTTTTAATCCTTGCAAAGACTGAGAGATAAGTACTCGCATCATGACCATTTTTCAGATGTAGAATTTCGGTTTAGAAGGGTTAGGCAGTTTGTTAAAAAGCGATAGCTGCTTAGTTGAGGTGCATCTTCAACACAAATTGTCAGACTCTGGAACTACTATCAGTATGCACAAAGGTATCACTCCCAGTTGTGCCCAAACTCAGTGTCAAAACTCAGACTGATATAACTCAAATATCTCCAATTCCCCACATGAGCACTACAATCTATTGCTCACATTTGTAAATGGGGCCATCTTGGTTCAATAGAATATGAGATTATCAAAGACCTAAGGCATTTCAGAATTGTAGTTACAACAGGAATGAAATGTTCTTCCAAAGATACCTTAAAAAAAAAAAACTCATGCTTATGGTGAAAAGGTTCTAATTATCAGAGTTCTCTGCACTTGGTATTCGTAACTAAGACTCCATGAAACAAGTTGTGTGCTTACTCACTCCAAAAATGCAATTTTTCCAGTTCCCATAAACCCATAGCATGACTTTGTTTTTTGTTTTTTTGTTTTGTTTTGTTTTGTTTTGTTTTTGGTTGTACTGGGGGTGGAACCCAGAGGCTTTCTACCTCCGGGCTATACTCCCAGAACTTTTTTATATTTTATTTGGAAACAGGGTCTCACTAAGTAGCTGAAAGCCTCACTAAGTAGCTGAGGCTGGCTTTGAACCTGTGCGATCCTTCTGTCTCAGCCTCCCAAGTGTGGGGATTACAAGGGTGCGCCACCATGTCCAGCTACCATAACATGACTTTTTAAAATATATCAGTCAAAATTTTAAAAAGGGTTTGAAAAATAAAATATATTTAACTAGTCTATTGAGATTGTTTTCACATAACATAGAATTCATCCTTTTAAAATACATAATTCAGCTGGGCGTGGTGGCGCATGCTTGTAATCCCAACATTTGGGAGGCTGAGCCTGGAGGATTGTGGTTCGCGGACAGCCCCAGCTACTTACTGAGGCCCTCTGCAACTCAGGTGACCCTGTTTCAAAACAAAGAATAAAAAATTGGGCAGGGGGTGTAGCTTGGAGGTCAAATGCCTCTGGGTTCCATCCCCAGACCTGCAAAATAAATAAATACATAAATACATAAATAAAATAAAATATACAATTCAGCCAGGCATAGTGGCTCATGCCTGTAATCCCAGTACCTGGGAGGCTGTGACAGGAGAATGGCGGATTCGAAGCCAAGCCTCAGCAACTTAGCGAGGCCTTCAGCAACTTATTTAGGCCCTGTTTTAAAATAAGAATAGGGCTGGGGTGCACCTCATAGGTAAAATGCCCTAGGTTCAATCTAGTACCACCAAAAATGGGGATGAGAGCCAGGGGTATAGCATGAAGGTAGTAGAATGCCCCTGGTTTTAATCTTTAGTACAGTAAATAAGTAAGTAGTAGTAGTAGTAATAGTAGTAGTAGTAGTAGTAGTAGTGATAATAATAATAATAATAAATACAATTCACTGTGGTTTAGTATAGTCACACAAAGTGTGCAGGCATCATTATTTCGAATTTAAGATTATCATCACTCCATAAGAAACCCAATACCAAGTAGCAGTCACTCCCCATTGTTCCTCTCCCCAAACTCTTACCCAACCAGTGATCTGCCTATTTTGGACATTTCATATGAACAGAATCATAAAGTATGTGGCCCTATGTGTTTGACTTTTTTACTTATCATATTTCAAGGTCCATATATATTGTAGGATTTTATCATTTTTATGCCTGAATTCAGTGTGCAGACATGCCATATTTCTTTATTAATTTATCAGTTGTTGGATATTTGGATTTCTTCTACATTCTGTCTTTTATAAACGAGGCTACTATGGACATTCATGAGCAAGTTTTCACATGTAAAAACTTGTTTTCAGCACTCTTGGATAAATACCTAGGAGTGGAATTGCCAAGTCATTTGGAACTGTATGTTTCACTTGTGAAGAATTGCCAAACTGCTTTTCAAAGTAGCTGCACCATTTTGCATTCCTGTGAGCAATTTATGAGGGTTCCAATTTCTCAAATCCTAATTGGCACCTCTTTTTGTCTGCCTTTTGTATTTGATCCATTCTAATGGATAGGAAGTGGTATATCACTGTAGCTTTTTTGTGCTTTTATTGGTGTGTTATAGTTTCATATCATAATGTAAATCATGTTGACAGTTTATATATGCACAAAGCATTTGGTGCCTCCACTGCCTCCCTCCTCCCACCTTCCCCATACAGAGTACTGAGATTGACATTGGTATTTTTAGATATATGTACACATAGCCAATGGTAGTAATTCCTTTAATGAACCTCACTCTTCTCCATCCCCTTCCCTTAGACCACCTCCCTGGCTCCACAGGGGTTTCTTCTCCATTTTCTAGAGTCCCTCTGGTATCTCCATTACTCCCTAGCTTCTGCGTATTAGATAATACATATGGCCCTTTACTTTCTGTGACTGGCTAATCTCATTTAACATAATGTTCTCCAGGTCCTTCCATTTTCTTGCAAATAATATAATTTTGTTTGCATTTATTGCTGAATATAATTATATTGTGTGAATATCTCATAATTTTGTAATCCACTCATCAATTTGGCTATTATGATTATGTGACTATGAATGTGGATATTCCTATATTACTGTAGTTCTCTAGTTTCAACCCCTTCACAAAGATACATAAGAGTGGTATAGCTGGATCATATGATGGATCCATTCCCAGTTTTCTGAGGAATCTCCACATTGATCTCCATAGCAGCTGAACTAGTTTGCAATTCTACCAACAGTATAAAAGAGTTCTAGTTTTTCCACATCTTCACCAACATTATTTTTTTTACTTTTTGATGATTGTCATTCTGATTATCTCAATGTAGTTTTGATTTGAAACTCCTTGATTCCTAATAATATTGAGCATTTTTTATGTATTTATTGACCATTTGTATTTCTTCTTTTGTGAAGTGCCTATTCAATTCAGTTGCCCATTTCTTGATTGGGTTACTTATTTTGCTAGTGTAAAGTCTTTTAAGTTCTTTGTGTATTTTAGATATTAGTCCTCTATCAGAAGGATAACTGGCAAAGATCTCCCATTCTGTAGGGTTTCTCTTTATACTCTTGATAGTTTTCTTTGATGAGCAGAAACTTTTTAATTTAATGCCCTCTAATTTATTAATTCTTGTTTTAATTTCCTGAACTTTGAAGTTTCTACTTTTGCCTGTATGTTGGAGTGTTGGACCTATGTCCTCCTCTAATAGCTTCAAAGTCTCTGGTCTAGCCATGCACATAGAAAATGACATCAAAAAAATTGTACATCATGACCAAGTTGATTTCATCCCAGAAATACAAGACTGGTCCAACATATGCAAATGGATACATGTAATCTAGCACATAAATAGAACTAAGGACAAAAGTCACACTCAATAGATGCTGAAAAAGCATTTGACAAAATCCAATACCCATTCATGTTAAAAAAAAAAACACATGCAGAAAATCAGAATAGAATGAATGTACTTCAATATCATTAAGGCAATATAAGCCAACATCACATTTAATGAGGGAAAACCTCAGGAATTCCCTTTAAAATCAAGAACAAGACAAGGATACCCGCTATCACTACTCTTTCAGTATAGTCCTCGAGAATCTTGCCAGAACAATAAGACAAGTGAAAGACATCATAGTAATTCAATAGGAAAAGAAGACTTAAAATTAGCTCTGTTTGCAAATGGCATGATCCTATATTTAAAAGACCCAAAAGGCCACTAAAAATTGATTTTAAAATTATTTAATAAAGTAGTGGGATACAAAAATCAACCTTAAAAAGAATCAGTAACTTTTCTATATGCCAACCATGAACCACTGAGAAAGAAATCCAGAAAAAAAATTCACTCACAGTAACCTCAAAAACAATAAAAATACTTAGGAATAAACCTAACCAAGGTGGTAAAAGACCTCTACAATAAAAATTATAAAACACTAAAGAAAGAAATTGAAGAAGACCTTAGAAGATGAAAAGATCCCCCTTGCTCTTGGATAGGCAGAATAAGTATTATCAAAATAGCCATTCTAGTCAGGCGTGGTGGCGCACACTTGTAATCCCAGCACGTGGGAGGCTGAGACAGGAGGATCATACAGGTTCAAAGCCAGCCTCAGATACTTAGTGAGGCTCTCAGCAACTTATTGAGATGCTGTTTCCAAATAAAATATAAAATATGTCTGGGAGTGTAGTTCAGGGGTAGAAACCCCCTGGGTTCCATCCCCGGTACCACAAAAAAGAAAAGGCCATTCTACCAAAAGTTATCTACAGAGTTAATGCAATCCCTACCAAAATACCAATGTCATTCTTCACAGACCAAGAAAAATGAGTCATAAATATCATATGGAGCCGGGCGTGGTGGCGCACGCTTGTAATCCCCGCGCTTGGGAGGCAGAGACAGGAGGATCGCGCAGGTTCGAAGCTAGCCGCGCGCGCTGGCTTAGGAGACCCTGTTTCCAAATAAAAAAATGTAAAAATAGGTCTGGGAGTGTAGCCCGGAGATAGAAGGGCTTCCAGGAACCCCAGTACCACCAAAAAAAAAAATATATATATATATATATCATATGGAGAAACAAAAGACCCAGCAATAAAAGTCATGAAAGAGACATCACAATTTCTGACTTCAAATTATACAAAAGAGCTATAGTAATAAAAAAAAAAAAGCGTGGAATTGGCACAAAAACAGACTGACATTAATAAAACAGAAACAAATCCACACACTTATAGCCAATTGACTTTCATTAAAGGTGCTGGACATGTACATTAAAGAAAAGACAGCCTTTTCAACAATTGATGTTGGAAAAACTGGTTATCCATTTGTAGAAAAATGGAACTAAATTCTAACCCCTCACCCTGCACAGGAGTCAACTCAAAATGGATCAAATGCAAATACTTTTGATTTGCATTTCTCTAATGACTAATAATGCTAGACATCATTTCTTGTGCTTATTGGCCATTTGTATCTCTCTTTTAGAGAAGTACTTATTCAGATCCTTTGCCTAGTTTTTACTTAGATTGTCTTTTTTTTTTTTTTTTTTTTTTTTTTTTTTTTTTTTTTTTTTTGGTGGTGGTTCTGGGGTTCCTGGAAGCCCTTCTACCTCTGGGCTACACTCCCAGACCTATTTTTATATTTTTTTATTTGGAAACAGGGTCTCTTAAGCCAGCGTGGCTGGCTTCGAACCTGCACGATCCTCCTGTCTCTGCCTCCCAAGTGTGGGGATTACAAGCATGCACCACTACACCCAGCTATTAGATTGTCTTTTTATTGTGCAACTAAAAGATCTTAATTTTGTTTGAATAAAAGTGCCTTATCAGATATATGATTTGCAAATATTCTTTTTCAGTCTCTGGGTTATCTTACTTACCATATCCTTTGAGGCACAAACATTTTTTCACTTTGGTGAAGTCAAGTTCATATATTTTTCTTCTGCTGTACATTTGGTATGATATCTATAAAAACTGCCTAATTCAGGAACACAAGATTTACCATTAAGTTTTCCCCTAACACATTTATGGTTATCACTCTTAAATTTGGTTTTGTGATTCATGTTGAGTTAATTTGTATGAAGAGTGTGAAGTAGGAATTGACTTCACTGATGATTTTTGTCATGGATATCCAGATATCCCAGCACTACTTAAAAAAAAAGAAACTGTTCTTTCCCCCATTGAATTGGTCATACATGTAAGAATTTGTTTTGTTTTGTTCCATTTTTATGGTTTCTCAATTCAATTCTTTTGATCTGTTCTTTTTTTATTGGTATTGTCAGAACCACACTTTCTTGATTGCTAAAGCTCCATAATAACCTTTGATATCAGGAAATATGGATTCAACTTCACTATGCCTTTTCCTTATTGTTTTTGCTCTGCTAGGTTCTTTGAATTCTCATATGAATTTGAAGATCATCTTGTCAATTTCTGAGGAGGGGGGGAAGCAGGTATAAATGTCCTACAAATGTTCATGTATTGAAGAAGGTCTTTAGGGCATTGGGAGGAAGCCCTTGAAGGAGATTGGAACAGTGGCCCCTTACTCTTTCTCCTTCTGCTTCTTGGCCCATGATGTACATGGTTTTCCTGAAGTTGCCACTTCGCACCCCACCAGAGACCCAAAGTAATGGGTCTTCCCAGTCTTGGACCAGAACCTCCAAAACTTTGAGCTAAATAAACCATTTCTGCCTCTATGAAAAGACAGGAATGCAATCTGGAAGTTTTATAGGTCACTTTCTCATAGATGTTAGTTTGTGAGTTTTGCTTTTCCTTTCATGCTCTCTGTTACTTAGAATTCTTTGTGTTGTGGCTTTTTTAATAAAATAAAACACTAGATAAATTTTTAAAAATTAAAAACCTTTTCTTCATGTAAGTTATCTCAGATATTTCATTTGTAGTGATGGAAAGCTAACATAAAATTACATCAAATCTGTAAATCAATTTGAGGAATATTATCATCTTAGCAATATTAAACTTTCCAATTCATAGTATGTATTTTTATTTTCTAAAGTAATTTTAAGATTTCTTTCAGCAGTGCTTTGGATTTTCACTGTACAAATCTTGAACCTCTTTTGTTAAATTCCTAAATATTTTACTTTTTAAGTGCTATTGTGAATAGAATTGTTTCCTTAATTCCATTTTTTCTTAAGATCATTGGCAGTATATAGAAATGCAGTTGATTTTTATATGTTGATTTTGTATCTTGCAACTCTAGTGAACTTACTATTTTTATAGATTTCTTATGATTTTCTATACAAAGGATTGTATCAATACAAAGAGAGATAGTTTCACTTCTTCCTTCCCAATCTGAATGCCCTTTATCTCTTTTTGTTGCCTTACCTCTTCCAAAACTCAATCTTATTTGTAGTGGAAAACTTTATCTTATATTTTCAAGAGAGTCAATACTTAATGCTTTGACTCTCATAGTCTCTATACTGAACTCTTTACACAGACACGATGCATTTAGTCAGGCCTAGAAGGATACTATTAGCATGATTCAGGATATGTACCTGGTGCAAGAAGAATTTTCAAGAATTATCCCCAAAATTCAACTAATATTAATATGAATGCAGGTATGAAATTATCTGTTTGCTGACACCCTTGTTCATGTATTTGGAGCACTACATGTTGGGGATCTCTACCACCTAAGCTGGGCCTTTTAAAATAAAGGGCCTTCTAGCCAGGCATAGTGGTACATGCCTGTAATCCCAGTACTTGGGAGGCTGAGATAGGAGGATCACAGGTTCAAGACCAGCCTCAGTAACAGTGACACTCTCAGCAAACTAGCAAGACCCTGTTTCAAAACAAAAAATTGAAAAGGGCTGGAAGTGTAGCTCTGATGTAGAGCTGGGCTCAATCCCCAGTACCATAAAAGAGAATAATAAAACAATTATAATGAAAGGCCTCCAGGTGATGGTACACAGCTGTTTTGACTCTCCAGGATAAGAGCATCTGCCCCTCTACTAGGCACCTACCAGGTCAGATATCCTCCTTGGTGTTAGGGATTACATCTCTTAATTCTCTTGTTAGGGACTAATATCTGTCTGGAGATGGATGGTAAACAAGTAAACAAAACTGTTATAAACTGTTAGACCCTTATTATAGTTTATAACTATAATATAGTTTATAACTATAATATAGTTTATAACTATAATAAGGGTATGGGAAGAAAGAAATAGGGTTGTGTGATAGCAGAAGAGATTTGTAGAAGAGAATGGTAGATACTTTAGTTATCTGAACAGGTGATATTGAGATCTAAAGTTTAAGAAGAATCCAGACCTGCAAAGAATCTGAAATCATGTTTTAGGAAATGTTAAATGCAAAGCTCTTGAAATGGTGTCTTTGAGGAAGAAAGGAGGAACCATGTAAATGGGATATATGAATCAGGGGAAAGTAGAAGAGGATGACGTAACAGAGGTGAACAAGATTTAGATCATGGAAGGCCAGGAGGCCATAGTGAGGAGGGTGGACTTTATCCTAAGTACAATGGCAAGTTTGGGAAGGATTTTAAGTATAGCAGAGATATGGTCTGATTTATATTCAAAAAGTTGGCTTTGACTGTGTCAAAAATAGATCCAGTAGGCAGGAATGGAAGCAGGAATGTAACGAGGCATTGCACTGACAGTTCAGAGGATAGATGAAGACAAGTGGTTGATGACTGAAATATTTGAGATGTGGGACTGATAGAGTACAGGGAGAGGAAAAGGTCAAATGAAGGATGACTCTTAGGTTTGGAATTTGAGTAACTGGGCAGAAAGTGATGACATTCACTGAACTATGAAGACAATAGGAGGGACTTAGCCAACAACTTAGACATCAAAGTACTGCAATCAGAGAGTATAAGCAGGCATCCTATGGAAAAATCTGTGCTCTCACAGATGACTGACAGTGGGAGTTCATGGCAGAGGAAAAGTAAAGGTACGTACAAAAGGAAGTAATGATAACCACTTTCTAATCCCCTGAACCAAAAGAATACTAGAAACTCTTAAGGAAGACTTAGTGAAATTGATTTGCTAACTGCTTTGTAAACTTCTGTACTAGTATTGGGAAGAGGTTTTAAAATTTATTAATGTATCAGTATTGGGAAATATTTCCAATTTTAAAAATATATCTTCTTTACTAAGAAAGCCAGGGCTAGCTAACAGGAAGAAGGGGACTTGTAATTTACATTTTAAAGGAAAGAAGGCTGGAGCCAGGAAAGAAAGTTTCTTTACAAGTTTACACATCTTGGGGGATGAAACAAAAGGTATAGGCCTGTGTTTGGAGACAGGATGGCTCTCCCTCCTGCCCCAAATCTGGAGACAGCAGAACCAGGGTTGGAGATAAGGGGTAGCATATCTCTAGATCAAAGGACTTGCCTAGGACTTGGGCGGGATAAAAACACTCAGTAAACTGGAGTTCTTTGGCATTTTCATTCAAATTGCCCCCCCCCCCGTGTCCGCTCTGGCACAGGACTGTAACTATCTCTATATTTCTACCTTTTTAATAAACTTCTTTAAATCTTCAGCAACTGTCCAAGCCATGAATATTTATTCTTAGCTTAGGACAAGAATCCACGGTTTTTCTGTTTGTCTGTTTGTGTGGTGAGGGTGGGGGGGATTACTTCTCACACACACACACCACGCACATTTCACTTCTACATTGAAATGTTTTAGTCATATTTAATAGATTTCTCTACTATTTCAAATATTTTTAATTAAGAAGGAAGCATAGCCCTCTGGGTAATATTGCAGCCATGTAGATAGCTGGTAATTAAACTCTTCTACACATCTAACTGCATTCAAACAATTATGAGTTTTGAAAGCTACAAATATCATTACATGCATCTTTAAACAAAAAGACTTCATAGGCTTCATTGCTCAAGAAAAAGTTGGAGCTTATTAACTTTTATTGCCACTTTGAGCTTTAACATATTTTGATGTGTTAAGCACACACAGATTTTGGTGTATCTGTCAGTGCTATATTACCATAAAACTGTTTTACATTCTAAAACAGCTTAAACTTACTTAAAGTTATCATCTCCCCTCTCCAGAAACTTCAGTTTGCTTACCTCTACTATTCCCCTTTCTATAAACAGTCTGAATAACTGCTTTTCTCCTGGTTCTTAATATTTTAAACTACCATTTCTTGAATGTTGACTATACTTGTCCTGTATCCAAGGTCACTTGTTGCCTTAAGGACAGTGTATCTGTGAATATAATATGATACCTATTAAGCTTGATTTTCATAAATTTCTTCCAGTGTATAATTAATTATTAAACTCAGGGATTACCTTGAGCTGAGAAGATAGGTTCTAGAAAATTAAAAACTGAAGCTGGGTGTGGTGGCATATGCTTGTAATCCCAGCACTTGGGAGTCTGAGAAAGGAGGATCACACAGGTTTGAAGCCAGCCTCAGCTACATAGTGAGGCTCTCAGAAACTTAGTGAGACACTGTTTCCAAATAAAGTATAAAATAGGTCTGGAAGTATAGTCCGGAGGTAGAAAGGCCCATGGGTTCCACCCCCAGTACCACAGAAAAAAAGAAAATTAAAAACATTTTCAGCTCACTTTATGACTAATAAGCAGAGCTTGCCTATATTTTTAGAGAATTGTTCCCTAAAATTAGCAAGCTGACTATCAAGGCAAAATATATGAAAGTATATTCTACTTAGGTCATGGATTATAAGGGTATTCTGTAAAATGTCACACATTAGGATAAAAATCTTTTAAAAACTTCTTTCATACCTACCCATCCCAAAAAGATAGGCACATATATCATAATTGAAAACTATCTCTTTACAAGGAATGTTCTCACCATTGAGTTAAATTACCAAGAAATTCTCTACCTGAGACATTTTTAAAGGATTAATGTGTAAGGATAATAAAGTGTGACTTGAGCCAAGGGTATCAAATGTCTCCAAGTAACATACTTGAAAGGTTTGTGACACATATTTAGCAATATTTGGTCTGGTTATACCTAGGTCCATGTAACTACCATTGATATAAAATACCATCTAGTGTTTTTTTTTAATTTATTGGTGCACTATAGTTCCACATCATAATATGGATCATGTTGACAATGGCATATATTCACACAGTACTTGGTGCCCCCCCCACTTCCCCTTTTTCCTTTCTCTCAACACTGAGTGTCCAAGTTAACAATGTTATATTCACATGTATACACATAATCGAATGTAGCTTTTCCATTGATTAACCTCAGCCTTCTTCCTCCCCTACCCTTTCTTTCTGTCTTTGCTGAGGTTTCTCCTCCATTATCGGGAGTCCCTCTGGTATCCCTAATACTCCCTAGCTTGAACCTATTAGAAAAACATATGTTCCTTCTCTTTCTGTGCTTAGCTGATCTCACTTAACATAGTGTTACCCAGGTCTTTCCATCTTCTTGCAAATTACATGATTTTGTTCATCTTTATTGCTGAGTAGAATTCTATTGTGTATATTTCTCAAAATTTTGCAAACCATTCATCTGTTGATGGAGAGCTAGGTTGGTTTCATATTTTGGCTGTTGCGAATTGTGCTGCTATGAACATGGGTATGCATATGTTACTATAGTTCTCTGATTTCAACCCCTTTGAAAAGATACCCAGGAGTGGTATAGCTGGATCATAGGGTGGATCCATTCCCAGTTTTCTAAGGAATCTCCACACTGATCTCCATAGTGGCTAAACTAGATTGCACTCCAACCAAAGTGTAAAAGAGTTCCTATTTCCCCATACCCTCGCCAGCATTTGTTGTTATTTGACTTCTTTATGCTTGCCACTTTGATTGGAGTTAGATGGAATCACAGTGCAGTTTTGATTTGCATCTTCCACATAGCTAATAATGTTGAACATTTTTTCATGTATCTATTGGCAATTTGTATCTCTTCGTTTGTAAAGTGTCTATTCAATTCAGTTGCCTATCTTTTTCTTTTCTTTCCTTTCTTTCTTTCTTTCTTTTTTTTTTTTTTTTTGTGGCACTGAGGATGGATCCCAGGGGCATTCTACCTCTGAACTACACCCCCCTAGTTCTTTTTTTTTTTGCAGGTCTGGGGATGAAACCCAGGGTCATTCAACCTCTGAGCTACACCCCCTGCCCTGTTTTTTATTCTTTATTTTGAAATAGGGTCTCACTAAGTTACGAAACCCCTAGTCCTATTTTTATTTTTTATTTTGAAACAGGGTCTCACTGAGTTGCAGAGGGCCTCACTTAGTAGTAGCTAAGGCTATCCTCGAACCGCAATCCTCCATCTCAACCTCCCAAATGTTGGTATTACAAGCATGCACCAGCCTGCTTATTTCTTAATTGGGTTATTTGTTTTGCTAGTGTAGTCTTTTGAGCTCTTTGTATATTTTGGATATGAGCCTTCTATCAGAGTGGTAGCTGGTAAAGATCTTTCATTCTGTAGGCTTTCTCTAGATTCTTGATGGTTTCCTTTGATGCGTAGAAACTTTTTAGTTTGATACCATCCCATTTGTTAATTCTTGTTTTAATTTTCTGTGCTTTGGAGGTCTTGTTGAGGAAGTTACTACCTGTGACTATATGTTGGAGTGTTGAACCTATGCCCTACTCTAATAGCTTCACAGTCTCTGGTATGACTTCCAGGTCTTTGATCCTTCTCAATTTGTATCTTTTCCCCAGAGATAGGAGTTTTCTTTTTAATCATTACCAAGGCTTTGTGTGACTACAATATATGCTACAATATGTACAACCACTTATTATTGCCCTCACTGGCCTGCTAATTTGTAAGGCCTATGAAAGCAAGGACCATACCTTAACTGTCTATGTCATTTCACTGACTTGGGCCACTAAAATCAGCTGAAGAAAGATCAATAAAAGTGAACGACTTGCATGAGTTTCCTGGTAGTCTGAGCACTGCTGAATTGTGTGGCCTTCTGTCCAGTGCCTTGTTCCTAGAACAAATCAGAGTGATAATGTGTCTCTTCTTTCCTGCAAGGATATTTTGAGACAAGATTGAGTTATGCACAACATTTTGAGCCTTTCAGAGTTAGAGTTACACAAGGCACACTACCTCCCAGCAGTTGCATAATTTAGTTAGTTGATATCTTTGCTGGAGTCCATTTTAATGTGGAGACTTTATTGCAAGCCTCCTTTCTGGTGACTTTTGAAATGGCTTAAGAAATTTCAAATCAAAACCTTCTTGGAGAACTAGCCCCCAATTGCTCTCTACTCATGACCCTGGAGGACACTCCTATCTTCTCTATGCTCATTTTTTACTGACTCTTCTGGGATGTTGTCAGGATACATATTTAATGTTGTATGAAATAAAATCATGGAATATAGAGTTCTAGGCATATTTAGCATGTACATTGCTTGCCATGGAATAGGATCATGGTTAATATTTGTGGAATAAATTAATGATTCAATCTGTCCACTTCCACCACCACAAATTACTGCAATATCCCAGGTGGCTATTCCTATAGCCTCTACTTCAATACTGCCAGTGTTTGAGAGAGCTCTTCTGAAGGCCACTTATTCTATTGTCAACAAACTTAATTGCTACCAAATCCCACTTCAGACTTTTATGAGGCTCTCTATAATTCTATTGGACAGTTAGTCAATTATGTGCTGTATTCCCCAGGAATCCTGATCATATCACTGGTGTGATGTTGATTACAGTATATTAGAATTTATCTTATATAGTACCTGCTATGTCTCTCTTTCTAAATCATGAGGACAGAAGTGTGTCTTCTTTATAGTGTTCCCAGCTCCTATTATAGTATATAATGGATGAAAGATTGGACAAGGGAGCAGAGAAAATAAGAGGAAAGAATAACAATAACAGAGAGTACATGTATTGATTGCCAACTCAGTGGTCTCTTAAGAAGGATGTGTTTCATCCAAGAAGGTATGTACAAAGACAGATTGCCAGATTCAGGAAGAAAACATTAAAACTATCTCCGTTTATTTTTTTCATCTCAGCCATTTTAATTTTTATTTGTTTTTATGTATGTTTATATTATACTATTTTAATATAGTTATTCATGAGTTTTATTTATATATAATTAGACGATTCATGTGTTAGTCAATATTCTGTTACTAAAAGTAATTCCTAAGATAATCCATTTATAAAGAGAAAAGTTTATTTAGCCCCAGAGTTTTGGAAGTTTCAGTCATGATTCAGCCCCTTGCTTTGGGCCTGAGGTGAGACAGAACATATATTGCAGCAGCATATGGTGAAACCATTCACCTCATGGCCAGGATGTTAAAGAGAAAGAGACAAATGATTCCACCATCTCTTTCAAGAATATGCCTGAATGACCTAAGACTTCCTACTAGCCCCTACCTAAGGTTTCACCACCTCTGAATTAATACCATGGGTTGGGGGCCAAGTCTGTAACACATAAGTCTTTGGGAATACAAATCCAAACTAGAGAATTTTCTGATAAAGTTTCAAATCATGAGTTTATATACCCATGTATATCTATTTTAGGTACTATGCTAAGTATACATTATTTGATTACTTGATCAAAATTTCTGTAAAGTAGACTATCATCTCCATTTTACCCATGGAGAAACTGAGGCACAGAGAGAGTAAGTAATTTCTCAATCACATACAGCTGGGAAACAGTAGAAGGAGGGCCCAGACTGTCTGACCCAATAAATGGCACATCCTCTTTCATTTTTCTGTCCTAACACCTAGAGCTTTTCTTTAGATACAATACAGACTTGTGGGTTAATTACACAAATTGAATGGCTGAATCAGTCATACTAAGTACATATTAAATATTTCTTCTTACAAAAAGAACTGTCAAAATTAAAATAAAATGCCATTTTTCATTGTAAAAGCATGCACTGGCAGTGACAAGCCAAACTACATACCTGTGTGACATGCTAGAATATTTAGTTCCATTTCTTGACAGAAAAATTAAGTGAAGAACAACATCACTTGTTCACTCTCTCACTTAAAGCCAAGCAGTTGACATTTCTCGCTGTCATATCTGATTACCAAACTCTTTTATTCACATATAATTCGTATACCATGAAATTCACCCTTTTAAAGTAGAAAACTCAGGAGCTTTTAGTATATTCTTTAATCTTTGTCATGATCTACTTTCAGAAATTTTTCATTGTCCCAAAAAGAAGCTATATCCCCCTTAACAGTCACTTTTCATTCCCCTTATCCCCAGCTCCTGGCATCTACTAATCTACTTTCTGTCTCTATTTGTTTTCCTATTCTGGATTTTTATATAAATAAAATCATACAATATGTGGCCTTCTGTATTTGGCTTCTTTCACTTAGCATAATATTTTTAAGGTTCATCTGGGTTATAGCATGGATCAGTCCTTTATTTCTCTTTATGGATAAATTATATGTCATATGGATAATCAGAACTTCATCAAATATAGACATTTGGTTGTTTTCACTTTTTGATTACTAGGAACAATACTATCATGAACAGTCATGTACAAATCTGTGTGTGAACATAGATTTTTCAGCACTCTTGGTATATGCCTAGGAATGAATTGCTAGGTCCAATGGTAACTCAGTGTTTAACATTCTGAGAAACTGTCACATTTTTTCTAAAGCAATTAAGCTATCTTACATTCCCACCCAACAATATGTGGAGTCCCAATTTCTCATGTGCTTGCCAACACTTATTATTGTCTTTTTTAAACAATTTTTAATTGAACATAAATAATTTACATTTAAACTATATTTGGTGCCCTCTCCCCCCGACCCCCGTTTTCCCTTCCCCCCTCCCACCAATTATTATAACCATCCTAGTAGTCATAAAGGGTATCTTACTATGTTTTTGAGTAGTATTTTCCTAATGATAATGTTTATCATGTTTTTAATTATTTACTGTCCCCTCAACTACTTGTTTTGAATTTAAAATATCTATTCCCAGGAGGTTAGTGTGTTTTCATTGGAATAAAAATTTTGTTGTTTTTATGGTATTTTTTTTCTCAAGAACTCTCTCAAAGCAAAATTAAATACTCATGAATCTTCCTAAAGCCTCTCATGGTGCCAAGCTGCTGGAGCCATGAACATAAGGACTTAACAGAGTTTTCACTGGCGACTTTCCATAAAATCTCCACATCACATTATTAGATTTCAAGCTTTTTAAAACCTCAAATTATTATGATGGTAATGCTTTACTAAAAAGCATTTAATGTCATAGGCTCTCCAGGAATGATTTTCAAAATTATACATTCTTTTTATATCTCTATGAGGCAAAAAAAAAAGCAGTAGCTAACTCAAAGGGTCAGCAAAGAAAATGAATGTAGAAATCTGAATACCTAAAACTTCTAATGTGTCTTAAAAAATATCTTTTGAAAATTTCAAAATTGCTTTTAAGGTATATGCCAGTCCTGGATGTAAAACACTGATCATATGTTGATACAGATATTTTACAATGTTGAAATGAATGTTTGTTCTCGAATTTGGTTTAGACCAGAAATAAAGAAAATAAAAAGGTTTAAGGTTTTCATATACCAGTTTTTGCCCTATACATTAAAATAATATCTATATTACCCTCCAGAGATTCATAGTAGTGTTCTTAGGGTTGATTATACATTTATAGTAGAGCCCACATCAATGTAGATGTTTATTATAGCTGCGAGGCCTTTCTGGCTTTCAGAGTAGTATACATGCTCCCATCTTGCATTCAAATTGTATTTGACAGCTCTTAACAGTGGTCATAATCAGTGTGTGTGTGTGTGTGTGTGTGTGTGTGTGTGTGTGTGTGTATGTGTGTGTGCACTTGGCAGGCACACACTGAGGACTGGATCCAGGGCTTAACATGCTAGGCAATGCTCTACCACTGAGCTATACTAGCCATCACTCTCAACCTCACTGTAATTTGAATATATTTGGCCTTAATGTTCAATGATACTGAAATTTATCAATTCCCTTCTGAATTTGGCCTTTTTATAGAAAGTGATTTTTTTCTCTTAAAAAAAAAACTACTATGAAATTTTATCTGAGTAAGCCACAAATACTGGTTGAGCACCAAATATGGGAAACAGAACAGGAGGAGTAAGGTAGGCACGTTGCTTACCTATGCCGAGCTCATAGCCTGCCCACCTATGTACTCTAAAACAAGCACAGAATTACAATTGTGCTAAATGCTAAAAATGAAAGTTTTTGTTGTTTTGTTCTTTGTTTCTTTGGTTCAGGGTATTTAACCCAGGAGCAGTCTACCTCTGGGCTACACCCCCAGTCCTATTAATTAATTTATTAATTTATTAATTTATTTATTTATTTATTGAAGGTCTGAGGATGGAACCCAGGGGCATTCTACCTCTGAGCTACACCCCCTGCCCTATTTTTTATTCTTTATTTTGAAACAGGGTCTCACTAACTTGCAGAGGGCCTCCTAAGTAGCTGAGGTTGGCCATGAACAAGTGATCCTCAGGTCTCAGCCTCCAGAATGCTGGGATTACAAGCATGTGCCACCACGCCCGGCTCCTATTTTATTTTTTATTATGAAATAGAATCTCACTAAATTGAGGAAGGCCTCACTTAGTAGCTGAAGCTGACCAGGAACCAGTGATCCTCATAGCTCAGCCTCCCAAGTACTGGGATTACAAGAATAAACCACCATGCCCAGCTGGAAGTGTTTGAACTCTATGAGAGCACACAGTAGAAGAGTTGATCCACTTGTCATTGGCTGAAAAGCTTTCCTGAAATGCAAATCACAGCTAGGTGTGGTGGTACGTGCTTGTAATTCCAGTACTTGGGAGGCTGAGACAGGAGAATTTAAGATCTCAGGTTTGCATCCAACCTCAGCTTCTTAGTGAGGCCCTCCATAACTTAGGGAGACTCAGTTTCAAAAATAAAGAATAAAATATAGGGCTGGGGTGTAGCTTGGAAGTAGAATGCCCCTGGGTTCAATCCCTATATCCCAACAAAGAAATGCAAATCAAAACTATGCTGAGATTCCATCTAACTCCAGTTAGAATGGCAATCATCAAGAATACAAACAATAATAAATGGAGAGGAAGGTAGGAAAATGAAATAGAATAGCTGATGAAGGAAACAGCCCAGACAATCCTATGTATATTTGTGTAGTTATCAATACCAATTTCAATATTATGAAGAGGGAGGGAGCCAGGATCCAGAGGGAAATGTGCTAGGTGCTATGTGCATGTATGTTTCTATTACACCAAACCTCAATATAATGTATGGCTACAACTCACCAATAAAAGTATATTTTTTAAAAAAAGCCAGCCGTGGTGGCACATGCTTGTAATCCCGGCACTTTGGAGGCTAAGACAGGAGGATCACACAGGTTCAAAGCCAGCCTCAGCTACTTAGTGAGGCTCTCAGAAACTTAGTGAGACCCTGTTTTCAAATAAAGTATAAAATAGGTCTGGGAGTATAGCCTGGAGGTAGAAAAGGCCCTGGGTTCCACCCCCCAGTACCACAAAAAAGAAAGAAAGAAATAAAAGGCTTCCTTGAGGAAGGAATACATCATTTGGGACATAAGGGATGCCTAGAAGTTAGCCAGATAGGCAGAAGGGACTAGCATGCACACAGTAACTAAGACAGATAGATTCTGATGCTTTTGAAGATGTCAATCAAGGACAGTGTGGCTGGCATGTGGGTTCAAAAGGATAAGTGGCAGCAGGTGGGGTAGGCACCTCATGAAGGTGTACTAAGTATCTAGACCTCACTTGTTGGAAACCATTACAGGGGCTAAGGCTGTGGAGTAGCATTTGTCAGTAGCATAAAATTAAGAACATGCAAGTGAGCCTTTGCTCTGACTTTCTCCCTCTTGGTCAGGAATACAACTGGAGAAACTACCAACCCAGCCAAATGAGTGAATCTGAGCTACAGATGCTGGCCAGCCTGCGGCGGCAACAAAATGAAGACTTGGAGGACGTGGGGGCTCCCCCAGGCCTGAGTGCCTCCCAGGTGGACAACTGTAATGTCAGCATAAGTACCAGCAGCGATGACACAACCACCTGGAACTCCTGCCTGCCACCTGTGAGTCCTGTGCTTTGCATTCATATCACTGCCTGAAAAGGGAGTGTGCTTCTTATTATCTGAGAAAACTGGAACCAGAGTATTTCCCCATGAGAAATATTCAGAGATCATTCTGAAATAGTGTTTTATTGTTTATTGTTTTGTTTTGTTTTTTGTGGTACTGAGGGTAGAACCCAGGGGCATTTCTACCTCCAGGCTATACTCTTAAGACCTATTTTTTATACTTTATTTGGAAACAGGGTCTCACTAAGTTCCTGAGAGCCTCACTAAGTAGCTGAGAATGGCTTCAAACCTTTGCAATCCTCCTGTCGTAGCCTCCCAAGTGCTGGAATTAAAAGCGTGCGCCACCATGCCTGGCTGAAATAGTGTTTTAGAGCTGGGCAGAAATCAGGAGATACCTTTGCATTTTCTTAAATTGTCTTTTTACCCTCAGAAGATGTTGTATATCACAATCTACTGTCTTGGTCTGTTTTGTTCTGCTATAACAATTTATGAGACTGGGTAGTTTATAAACATTTTTTTTCAGAAGCTGCTTTTATTAATACTCTTTAAACCAATGTTCTGTGCAGCAAGAAATATATTTGGAACCATAATTTCCTTCAATGCAATCTTTTATAATTGTATTCCCTAGTTAAAAGCCTGTGGGCTCTCCCTCCTTAAACAAATCTAAATCAAAATTCTTAACTCTTCATGCAGTAGATTGATGATTACATTACTGGTCCCACATTTTTATGCTCCCGGTATTCAGGTCCCTTGGCATTCCCTCCTGTAATGACTCTAAATTTGGCCATGTGTCAAGGGCTAAGCCCCCCACCCCCCAAAACCTGTGTTGAAGTCTGAGTTCCTGGTGCCTCACAATGTGTCTGTATTTATTTATTTATTTATTTATTTATTTATTTATTTATTTTCAATTGAAAGTAAATGTTATACATTTAATCTGTATTTGGTGCCCTCTCCCCCCCCTCATTTCCCTTCCCCCCTCCCAATACTTAATACCCAGGCTAACCTTGCTATATTCGTACTTTTACACCTATTTGGAAATAGCCACTCATCAATCAAGTTCAGCCTCCTTCCTCTCTTAGTTTTCCATTCAAACTTTGCTGAGATTTCCCTTCCATTATCTGGAGTCCCTCTGGTATTCCCAATGCTCACTCGTTTGGGCATATTAGAGGAAACATATGTCTGTTCTCTTTCTGTGTTTGGCTGATCTCACTTAACATAATGCTTTCCAGCCCTTTCCATCTTCTTACGAATGACGTGATTTTGTTCTTCTTTATAGCTGAATAGAATTCCATTGTGTGTGTTTCCCATAACTTTGCAAACCATTCATCTGTTGATGGGGGCCTAGGTTGTTTCCAACTTTTAGCTATTACAAATTGTGCTGCTATGAACCTAGGTATGCATATGTTGCTGTAGTTCTCTGTTTTCAACCCCTTTGGAAAAATACCGAGGAGTGGTAAAGCTGGATCGTACGGTGGATCTATTCCCAGTTTTCTAAGGAATCTCCACACAGATCTCCATAGTGGCTGAACTAGTTTGCACTCCCACCAATAATGTAAAAGAGTTCCTCTTTCCCCACATCCTCACTAGCATTTATTGTTTGATTTCTTTATGCTTGCCAATCTGACTGGGGTTAGATGGAATCTCAGTGTAGTTTTGATTTGCATCTCCCTGATGGCCAGTGATAAAGAACATCTTTTCATGAATCTATTGGCCATTTGTATCTCTTCTTTTATAAAGTGTCTATTCAATTCGATTTCCCATTTCTTGATTGGGTTGTTTGTTTTGCTAGTGCAGAGTCTTTTGAGCTCTTTGTATATTCTGGATATTAGCCCCCTATCAGAATGGTGGCTGGTAAAGATCTTCTCCCATTCTGTAGGCTTCCTCTTTAGGTTTTTGATGGTTTCCTTTGATGAGAAGAAGCTTTTTAGTTTGATGCTATCCCACTTGTTGATTCTTGCTTTAATTTCCTGAGCTTTGGAGGTTTTGTTGAGAAAGTTACTGCCTGTGCCAATATGTTGTAGTGATGAGCCTATGTTCTCCTCTAATAACTTCACAGTCTCTGGTCTGATTTCTAAATCTTTGATCCATCTCGAGTTGATTCCTGTGCATGGGGAAATATAGGGGTTTAGTTCCATCTTTCTACAAATGGATAGCCAGTTCTCCCAGCACCATTTGTTGAAAAGGCTGTCTTTTCTCCAGCATATGAGTTTGGCCCCTTTGTCAAAGATTAATTGACTGTAGGTGTGTGGATTTGTTTCTGTATCTTCTATTCTGTTCCACTGGTCAGTGTACCTGTTATTGTGCCATTCCCATGTTGTTTTTACTACTACTGATCTATAGTATAGTTTGAAGTCAGGGATTGTGATGCCTCCTGTGTGATTCTTGTTGCTGAGAATTGCTTTGACTATTCTGGGTCTTTTCTTTCTCCATATAAAGTTCGTGATTACTTTTTTTAGGTCTGTGAAGAATGTAGTTGGTATTTTAATGAGCATTGCATTGAATCTATAAATCATTTTTGGCAGAATGGCCATTTTGATATTTATTCTGCCTATCCATGAGCACGGGAGGTCTTTCCATCTTCCAAGGTGTTCTTCAATTTCTTTCTTTAATGTTTTATAGTTTTTGTTGTAGAGGTCTTTTACATCTTTGGTTAGGTTTATTCCTAGGTATTTTATTGGTTTTGAGGTTATAGTGAATGGAATTGTTTTATTTCTTTCATTGTGGATTCATAGTTGGTATAAAGAAAAGCCTCTGATTTCTTTAGGTTGATTTTGTATCCTGCAACTTTGCTGAATTTGTTAATTAACTCCAGAAGTCTTTTGATTGAGTTCTTAGGGTCTTCTAGGTAAAGAATCATGTCATCTGCAAATAAGGATAATTTTAATTCCTCTCTTCCTATGTGGATTCCTTTGATTTCCTTCTCTTGTCTTACTGCTGTGGCAAGACTCTCAAGGACTATATTGAAGAGGAGTGGTGATAGTGGACATCCTTGTCTTGTTCCTATTTTTCGGGGAAATTCTTGAAGTTTTTCCCCATTTAATATGATGTTGGCAGTGGGCTTATTGTAGATTGCCTTAATAATGTTGAAAAATGTTCCTTCTATTTCAATTCTCTGCAGTGTTTTTATCATAAATGGATGTTGAATTTTATCAAATGCTTTTTCAGTGTCTATTGAGATGATCATGTGCTTTTTGTTTTTGATTCTGTTTATATGATGAATTACATGGATTTATTTTCGTATATTGAACCAGCCTTGCATCCCTGGGATGAACCCTACCTGGTCATGGTGTATGATTTTCTTGATGTGGTTTGAATGCGTATGGCTAGTCTTTTGTTTAGAATTTTTGCATCTATGTTCATTAAGGATATTGGTCTGTAGTTTTCCTTTCTTGAGGTATCTTTATTTGGTTTGGGGATTAATGTGATACTGGCCTCATAGAAGGAATTTGGGAGAGTTCCATCTCTTTCAATTTCCTGGAATAAGTTATGAAGTATTGGTATTAGTTCTTTAGAATTCAGTTCAGGAATTAGTTCTGTAGAATTCAGCTGGAAACCCATCTGGGCCTGGACTTTTCTTTGGTGGAAGAATTTTTATTGCCATTTCTATTTCATTGTTTGCTATTGGTTGGTTTAGGCTTGCTATGTCCTCTTGGTTCAGTTTAGGTAGGTTAACTGTGTTTAGGAATCTATCGATTTCTTCCATGTTTTCTTGTCTATTGGAGTATAAATTTTTAAAGTAGTTTCTGATAATCCTTTGAATTTCTTCACTATCTGTAGTGATGTCTCCTTTTTCATTTCTGATTTTAGTAATTTGCATTGATTCTCTTTTTCTTTTGGTTAGGTTGGCCAGGCGTTTATCAATTCTATTAACCTTTTCAAAGAACCAGATTTTTGTTTTGTTGATTCTTTGAATTGTTTTTTGTTGTTGTTGTTGTTGTTGTTGTTGTTGTTGTTGTTCTCTATTTCATTTATTTCTGCTCAAATATTAATAATTGTCTGTCTTCTGATGGCTTTGGGGTTGGACTGTTGCAATCTTTCTAGGTCCTTGAGTTGTGCCAATAGGGTCTGAACTTGGTGATTCTGAGTCCTTCTTATGTGGGCACTCAATGCAGTAAACTTTCCTCTTAATACTGCCTTCATAGTGTCCCATAGATTTTGGTAAGTTGTGTCTCTGTTTTCATTTATTTCCAAAATTTCTTTATTTCTTCCCTAATTTCTGCTCTTACCCATTCATCATTCAATAGTGTATCATTCAATCTCCACATATTTGTATAGTTTCTTTTGAGTTTCCTGTTGTTGATTTCTACTTTTATTCTACTTTTATAATGGTCTGAAAAGATGCAAGGTATTATATTACATCTTTTTAATTTGTTGGTGCTTTCTTTGTGTACCAGGATGTCATCTATTTTTGAGAAGGTTTCATGGGCTGATGAGAAGAATGTGTATTCTGTAGTATCTGGATGAAATGTTCTGTATATGTCTATTAGGTCCATTTGGTTTATAGTTTTCTTTAGTTCTAAAGAGTCTTTACTCAACTTTTGCCTTGAAGATAGATCCAGTGGTGTGAGAGGTGTATTGAAGTCTCCCAGCATTATTGTATTTGGGTCTATTTGAGATCTTATGTCCTGAAGGGTTTGTTTTACAAACGTGGTTGCATTCACATTTGGAGCATAAACGTTTACTATCATTATATCATCTTGGTGTATTGTTCCTTTTAATAAAGAGAAGTGCCCTGATTTGTCTCTTCTGATGTGTCTTAGTTTAAAGTCTGTTTTGTTGGATATCAGGATTGCTACCCCTGCCCTTTTTTGTTACCAGTAGCATGGTATATCTTTTTCCATCCTTTCACTTTCAGTCTGTGAGTGTCTTTGGCTGTTAGGTGAGTTTCTTGCAAACAGCATATATATGGGTTATGCTTTTTGATCCACATTGCCCATCTATGTCCTTTGATTGGTGAGTTAAGTCCTCTGACGTTAAGAGTTATTATTGAAATATGATTTTTGTTTTCTGTCATTTTGTGTTCTGTCATCTGTTTGGTAGCTTTTTCTTTCTTCCTTGCTTAGAAGCCCCTCTGATCACTTTCCTCTCTTTTCTGGTTCTGAAGTCTGCTTTTTTTTTTCTTCTTTATGGTTTATTTAAGTATTTTCTCTAGTGTTGGCTTTGAATTCATAAATTTTTTGAGATTTTGTTTATCTTGAAACACTTTTATTTCGCTGTCGACTTTGAATAGTAGTTTTGCTGGATAGAGCAGCTTCAGTTGGAAGTTATTTTCTTCCAAGGTCTGGATCACGTCATACCAGTCTCTCCTGGCATTCATGACTTGGGTTGTATAGTCTGGGGTGATTCTTATTGTTTTGCCTCTGTATGTCACCCAACCTTTTGTTCTCACTGCTCTTAAGATCTTTTCCTTGGCCTCTGTGTTAGTCATTTTGACTATTATGTTGCGTGGGGAGGTTCTTCTTTGATCTTGTCTTAATGGTGTTCTGTATGTCTCTTTTTTTTTTAATTTTTTTTTATTGGTGCACTGTATTTATACATCATAGTGGGATACAAACTTTTGTACACATACATGCACACATCGCCCAGTTAGCCCCCACCCGATCCCCACCCCATTCTCTTCCCATCCCTCCCTCCCATGCTTGGCTTAGTGGTTGACATCTAGTATTATTGCAATTTATCCAAAATTAAAAATGATAATCTCACATAACAGTTTCGTTTGTCTGATACCAAGCTTTTGATGACTTAAAGATAACATTTCAATATTTCTTTTTACTTTCTTTCTTACCAGAGAATATTTTTTCTATTTTTTTTAGGTGAAACTATCATATATTTATATATTTATTTTTCAGAAAAAAAAAATCTATCCTAATATAGAAAATGGACTCTAGATACCCAAAACGATCTTGAAAAAGAACAAAGCTAGAAGATATATATTTTCTGATTTCAAACCATATAAAGCTACAATAATTGAAACAGTGTAGTGCTGTTCTAAAGGCAGATATATAAACCATTGGAGTTAAATACAAACCTAGAGCTAAATTCTTCCCTATATTGTCAAGTTATTTTTTGACAAGGTTTCCATGAACATTTGGTGGTAGAAATAATAATCTTTTAACTAAATATTGTTGAAACATAATAATTACATGGAAAAGAATAAAGTTGGACCCTTATCTAATCCCATATACAAATATTAACTCAAAATAGATAAAAGACCTAAATATAAATCTTAAGACTATAAACTTTTAGGAGAAAATCTGGGTCATAAAACCTCACAACATTGAAATTGGCAGTGATTTCTTGGATATGATTTCAATGGCACAGGCAACAGAAGAATACAAACTCCCTAAAAAATAAAAAAAAATATTGTATATCCAAAGACAATGTAAACAGAGTTAACAGTTACTAATAGCATGGGATAAAATATTTCCAAATACTATATCTGAAGGTATATTAATATTCCAACTAGAAATCCTAAAAATTAACAACAATAAAGGCCAATAATACCATTTAGAGATAGGTAAAAGACTAACATAAGTAATGAATCTCCACAGATAACCAATCTTAGTTGACTGTTGGATGGAAACTCTTGTTTCTCTTGTTCTGGTGTGTGTTACCGATTTCTTCTTTGTAGTTAATCTCTTTAAGTATTTTCTCTAGTGCTGGTTTTGAAGATATAAATTCCTTCAGTTTCTGTTTGTCATGGAAGCTTCTTATTTTTCCATCTAATTTGATAGAAAGTATGGCTGGGTAGGAAATTTTTGGCTGGAAGTTGTTTTCTTTCAGAGTTTGGAATATGTTACTCCAAGCCCTTCTGGCTCTCATGACTTGGTTTGGGAAGTCTGGAGTGATTCTAATTGGTTTGCCTCTGAATGTCACATGGCCTTTTGTTTTCATTGCCTTTAAGATTCTCTGCTTGGCTTCCACATTGGTCATTTTGACAATTATGTGGTGTGGGGATCCTCTTCTCCGATCCTGTCTAAAGGGAGTTCTATAAGTTTCCTGGACCTGTGTATCAACCTCTTGCTCTATGTTTGGAAAATTTTCTGCTATTACTTCCTTGAAGAGATTGTTGATCCCTTTGGTTTCACTTTCTTTTCCCTCCTCTATTCCAATTATTCTTAGGTTAGCTCTCTTAAAATGGGCCCATATTTCTTCAATATCAGATTCCTGCTGTCGGATATTTTTTCCTAGATTAGAAACTATGCGTTCATTTTTGGAATGATCATCTTCTAAGAACGAGATTCTGTTCTCCATGTGGTCTAATCGGTTGTTTGTGCTTTGAATTGAGGCCTTTACTTCATTAATTGCATCCTTTATCTCTTTTTGGCTCTCTCTGAGTTCTTTTCGAAGCACCTCTATTATTTCTACAGTTATTTTCCTGATTTGATCTTCTAGAAATCTCTGATTTTCTGTTTAATCGGGTTCTGATGTTGTTTGGTTGTGGACATTGATTGCTCCAGTATTATTCCTCTTTCCCATGATTTAGGAAGTTTGTGCCTTCTCTGGGTTCTTCCCTTGGGTCACTATGACTTCACTTAAGGTGTTCTGGATCTCGAGTCAGTAGTATCTCAGACCCCACTACTCCTTTACTGGGTTGTATCACAGAGTCTCTGACCCAGAGAGTGGATAGAGGCTGCTTTAGACTGTGGGGGGTACCAGGTTGCACGTTCTCCTATGGTGTGATATCTCTGCCACCGCCCCTCCCCCACTGGGTCAAGTCCCAGGGAGTACAATACTGGGATTTCTTCTCTGTGGCCCGCAATTTGACTCACTGTTCTTGAGTTTGCAGATGTAGCTGTACTGGATTCGGTGAATTCTCTGCTGCTGCCGCCGGTGGCAATATGGCGCCGCTGCTACACCCTCGGCCATGAGGCTGGCGTATTTCTTCTTGGTTTTGATTTCGACTCTGAATCCCTGCAGCGTGTGCTGAGCTCAGCCACTGGGAGCTTTAGATTTTACCTGCAGCGAGAAATCCCGCCTGGCTGTTCCCAGCGGCTCACCTCGGCTTGCTGTAGCCGTCCAGTGAAGTCGCCGCTGCTGCTGGCAGTATGGCGCTGCTGCCGCGGCCTCGGGTGTGAGGCAGGTGTATCTCCTCTGTGGCTCTGAGCTCTGTTCTCAGTCCGCTTTTTCTCTAGAGCCTGGTGATATTTTTGTTTCTCTGGTGATGGTGTTTTCTGGCTATAAAAGGCGCTGATTTTGTGGTAATGAAGATTGGTTGTTAGCGGGGCTCTTAAGCCCCGCTTTCTCGGTCGCCATCTTCCCAGAAGTCCTCCTGTATGTCTCTTGAACATGAAGATCTATCTCTCGTTCCATGTTTGGGAAATTCTCCGAAATTATTTATGTGAAGAGATTACAGATGCCCCTGGTCTGTATGTCAATCCCTTCTTCAATGCCTTTTATCCATAAGTTAGGGCGTTTCATGTTGTCCCAAATTTGCTGTATGTTTAGGTTTTGTTGTTGGAATGACTTCTGCATACTGTTGACTGTGTTGACTGTCTTCTAACAGTGATATTCTACTTTCCATTTCATCTAATCTTCCAGAGTTTCTTTCTATTGCTGACTTGATTTCATTTATTGACTCTTTCATTTCATTCCAAACCTCTTTCTGATTCTTTTTTAGTATTTCTAACTCATCTTTCATCTCCTCTAAACTTGTTTAAATCCTTTCATCATATTGTAGATCAAGATTCCAGAACTCCCCTTCTTGCATTTCTTGTAGGTCAGTATTCATGATTTCTGTCATTTCTCCATTATTCCTAGTTCTAATATTTTCAAAGTTCTCAGGTCTGCTTTTCTGCTGTCTTCCCATAATTAGTGGGTATTATTTTTAGCCCAGTCTTTGTATTAGGACTTTAGAAAAGACTTATCCCCCCAGAAAAAAAACTTATCCCCCCAGAAAACCAAAAACCAAAACAAACCCAAAGACCCAAAAAGTAAAACAAACAATACCAAACTGCAATAGTAAAAAATAAAATATAAAAGGATAGAAGAATAGTAAAAAAAAAATAAAATAAAATAAAATAAAAGAGATAACAGTCCTACTATTTTGCTGATATATGGTGAATCTTGTATTTGCTTGGAGTGTCCCCTTGTGGCCCCATGCAGGTATCGCGCTTTAAGCGCTTTTCTTTGGTCCTGGATTTGAATTGGCCCACTTTGCGTACACCTGCACTCACATATATCGTACTCACTGTGTGCTCGCCGGGTCCGTGGCTCCTCTGAATTTGCGCTGGCAGTCCAATCTGTGGTTATGAAGCTCTGGAAGCTCTCCCGTATCCTGCTGACTTTTCGCTCTGGCGGTGAGCAGGTCCATGTCCCAGTCCCTGCCGATCTCCGGACGTGTCTGCGGGGCAGCCTTTGTTGGGTGAACAGTGCCACTCAGGAACTCCAGTTAGTTAGCAACTTAAGGTATTGGAAGTCTCTGGTCACTTTCAGACTTTAGAGCTTCTCTGTGAATGTTAAAGACCCAAAAGTCCCATTTGGGCCAGCGGCGCTGAGGCCGACTGCGCCTGCACCTGCACTCCGCCGGCCACCGAGTCTTCAGCTCACTATCTGCATTCTTTGTGTGTTGTGGTAAATCTTGCAGTTCAGTTGCTGGATTTTTTCTGCCATACTCCCCAAGTCTGTTTTGGATCGTACGTTTAATTTTTTCTTAATTAAGTCATTTCTGTCTCAGTAGTTGAACTTAATTTGCTTCAGCTAGTGAGAAACGCTGTGTCTCTCCGTCACCATCTTCTATAAACAACATTTAGAACACAACTATTTCATATAGTTCTAGAGGCTAGTCCAAGGTCAAAGGTCATCTGTAAGGGTTCCTTCTGCATCATCCCCTGATGAAAGACAGAAAGGACAGAGCATGGGAGAGAGAATGTGTATGTGAGAAGACAGAGTTGATTCTTTATTAAGAAACCCACTGCCATGATAACTAACCCACTCCCACAATAACTAGATTAATCCATTCATAAAGGCAGAGCCCTTGTGACCTAAGCACCTCTTAAAAATTAAGTTTCTAATACATGGTCTAGGGAAGGCAGATTCAAACCACAGCAGTGAGGTAATAAAACCATGCAGTGAAGGAAGAAAGAACAATTTTGTTGTATATTCTGGGTTTTTTATTTATTTCTGCTCTTAGCATAAGCCCCATGCCCCATAAAATAGACTCAATATCTATTTAAAAAATACATATTGAATAAATAAAGGAGAAAAGACCAAAGATATACTAAGCATTGCTCAGTTATGAGTGCAGTGCCAAACCTGCTGTAGGAGTTAGTAGAAATTCATTGACTTCTCCCTGTGTCTCAAGGGCCATGGCAGGTACTGTGAGTGTTTCAAAGTCATATATCACCAAATGTTTACATGGTTAAAGCACTTCAAGCATGGCTACTACCCTCACTGTGGCCCAACAGAAGAGCTGGAGCAAGTCTTAGTTTTCCTGTTTTTCAGGAACCAGGGCCCAAATTTCTACACCTGGTCAGTGGTTTATCCCAGTACAAAGCCTGGTAATTTGGACTCAGTCCATTCTCTAAAACATTGTGTTTAAGGATCTTATCTCTCAGAAAAATAGCATAAGCATCAATAGAAAAGCCCAAGATAACACAAGAAATGTCATAAGGCAGAATAATAAAATAACTGCTATTATAATAGTAATCAGAGTAACCATTTTCTTAAACATCTACAACTATTTTGAGGAAAGAAACAAACCAAGTAGTATTATATCCACATATGAAGATATTTCTAACAACCTTACTAATATATGTGGCAGGAAGGAGGGGTGACAGGATGGATTAAGAGAGAACCACAGCAAGAGACATTATGTGTAATCTCACAGTGCTATATATCATAATGCACCAATAAGATTCTGTTTAAAAAGTTCAGACTGTTACCTCAAAAAAATAATCTTCATGAGCACAAGGGACATTTATACATAAACCCACGCTCAACATCATATGTCGTATCAGACATATTAAAAGATACTTTCATCCAGTGGTAAATACAACTATTTTTACTCTATCATCATTGAAAGAAAATATGATTATGGGTGTGGTGGCGCATGCTTGTAATCCCAGCATTTGGGAGTCTGAGACAGGAGGATCCAGATTCACGGCCAGCCTCAGCTACTTAGTGAGACCTTTTGCAACTAAGTGAGACCCTGTTTCAAATTTAAAAATAAAAAACATTGGGCTGGGGGAGTAGCTTGGAGGTAAAATGCCCCCTGGGTTTCATCCCTAGTACCACAAAAGAAAAAGAAAATATGGTTGTAAAACTGATTCCTGTTCATATATAACCTATAAAAGATTGAAAGTATAGTTTCACAGCAATTGTTATGTTTTAAGTTTTTAATAAATAATTAAAATACAATTTATAATTTATTTTTGTATCTTAAAACCAACCTTTTTAGGTCTCCAACTCTTTATAGGTCCTGGAAGCCTCAGAGGCCCTGTCACCTGATGCTCACATGTGTTACTGCATATGTACCTTGCAGCTGCCCTGTGTGGTGAGCACTATTTGAGTTCCTGTTTCCAGATGAGCACAATGAAGCTTTATTTCCCTCTTTCTTTTGTAGTGCTGGATATTGAACTTTGGGCCTTGTGCATGCTAGACTCTATCACTGAGATACAGCCCTTTTTTTTTTTTTTTTTTTTGACAGGATATTGCTAAGTTGCCCAGGCTTGCCTTGAACTTTCTATTCTTTAGCTTCAGTCCTTTAGCCTCATGAGTAGCTGGGATTACAGGCATGCACACCATGCCAGGCTAACATTAGGAAGACACTGAGAAGTGATTCAAACCTAGTTTGGTCTGACTCCCAAGCCTGAGCTCCTGCTCATTATGACTTCTTAAAATGTAACTTAATTGTCAAAGAATAGCTACACATATCCAATGGGAGGCGAGACATCTGGGTTTTCCTGAGAACTTGTAAGTCTTCAATGGTGGAGTTCACTCTACCTTGGCCACCCTCCATTTTTCTCTCACTTCAATTGTGCTTTCATGAAACATAGCTAGCAAGCTTACATATGCCCTGGGCAGCCTTGGTTCCAAGGAATATTCACCCACCTGGAAAACTGGATACATCCTGGTTATTGTGGTTGCCAAACATCTTTGTAGCTAGAGCTAAGAACATAAGAGTCAGTTGTAGATTTTTACCACTTCAGTTTGCAATGGGAGAAAAACATTGCCTTTCTTATAAAATATTCCTCAGCAGTAATTTAAACAACAAATAAGAAAGAGAACAGTGGCCTCCTGGTGGAGTTCATTCCATCAAGAAGCAGCTCAGGGACCAGCATTACAAAGGGCAAGCTGAGAAATGGTTATTTATGGACTGAGAAGTCTGCACTCTTGGTTGCCCTGGACACCGGGCTCTCATCACTCTTCTGCTCTGGCAAGGACTGAAGGCCCCTGCGTGACAGCTACTCTGCTCCAAAAGATTATGGCCAAAAATAACCCCATTAGCAGTGAACTTAATAACCTCTTCATTTGACCAAATGAGAAATTGAAAACAGTCTATTTTTTAGATAGAGGAAATACTGAAAATCCTACCTTTGGTATTCATAAGATGTGTTTATTATTACATCAAATTCAGTCTATCCCAATATTGGAACTACCAACAAATCATAAATTGCATTTTGTAATGAACTCTACATCCTGGTGCTTGTATAGCATATAAATAGAGCAATTTACAAGTATCATTCCAGTCTTTCTAAGAATTTATAGCTTTCTCTTTATAAATTCTACAGAGACAATGAAAAAGAAGAAATGAAAGAACTTATGACTTTACTTATCACAGTGATACTTTATTCTTATATCTCAGTGAATGGCATTATTATCCATGCTGGCACTTGAGCCAGAAATTTATGAGACATTTTTTGTTTCTTCTACACTTTCATTCCGTATATCCAAATGGTCTCCAAATCCTGAGGCTTTTCTCCTTTGATACCTAATGCCACAACCTCAGCATGTTATTTTTTATCAGAATTCCTTCAATAATGACTCAACATCTCTGTACCTCCATACCTAGCATCATAGCCTGGTGGTTAGAAGCATCTGCTCTGAAGTCAAAGTGTCATGGTTCAGATCCAAGCTATGACCTTGGAAAACACTTAGCTTTATATCTGAAATATAATAAGCATTTACTAAATAAAGCTTAGTATTATAATTATTATTCTATTAATGATCTATGGCTCAGTTCTGATCTGATCTCTTCCCTACATAAAGCCCTTCAGTGATTCCCTCTTACTTTGGCACACAAGGGTCCCTCCCATGATCTAAGACCTGCTCTCCATCTTTCATTCTATGCATTACTTCCAGTTATAATTTCCTCAATTTACTCTGCATATCCCCTATACCTTGTACTTGATTGTCCCTCAAGACATCTCAAAAGACTTCTGTAGTCTTTCTCCGAGGCTTGATGTGAGGGATACACTTTTCCCTCTGTCTCTAGAGCCAGGAATATTTCCATAATAAACCTCACCACAACCTTGCTTCTTTTTTTCACATTAATTTATTCCACAATTTTTTCTTAGTATTATAATATGCTATAGACAAGATGGGTGCTGTGGCTACAAGAAGGGTTTTAACCAGTCTTGAGATGCTTACAGTTCTGGAGGGAAACAGAGAGGTAAAAGTTCACTGTAATCCAGATTACAAATTGTACCAGCCTTGTTTTTCTGGGATAAAACCGACTTGGTCATGATGTATTATTCTCTTGATATAGTTTTGAATGCGTATGGCTAGTCTTTTGTTTAGAATTTTTGCATCTATGTTCATTAAGGATATTGGTCTGTAGTTTTCCTTTCTTGAGGTATCTTTATTTGGTTTGGGGATTAATGTGATACTGGCCTCATAGAATGAATTTGGGAGAGTTCCATCTCTTTCAATTTCCCGGAACAAGTTATGAAGTATTGGTAATAGTTGTTCACTGAAGGTTTTGTAAAATTCAGCTGGAAACCCATCTGGGCCTGGGCTTTTCTTTGGTGGAAGAATTTTTATTGCCATTTCTATTTCTTTCATTGCTATTGGTTGGTTTAGGCTTGCTATGTCTTCTTGGTTGAGTTTAGGTAGGTTAATTGTGCTTAGAAATCTATCAATTTCTTCCATGTTTTCTTGTCTATTGTGGTATAAATTTTTAAAATAGTTCCTGATAATCTTTTGAATTTCTTCACTATCTGTGGTGATATCTCCTTTTTCATTTCTAATTTTGATAATTTGAGTTGATTCTCTTTTTCTTTTGGTTAGGTTGGCCAGGAGTTTATCAATTCTATTAATCTTTTCAAAGAACCAGCTTATTGTTTTATTGATTCTTTGAATTGTTGTTGTTGTTGTTGTTGTTGTTATTGTTCTCTATTTCATTTATTTCTGCTCTAATTTTAATAATTTCTTGCCTTTTGCTGGCTTTGGGAATAGACTGTTGCAATCTTTCTAGGTCCTTTAGTTGTGTCATTAGGTTCTTTACTTGGTGATTCTCTGTCCTTATGTGGGCACTCAATGCAATAAACTTTCCTCTTAATACTGCCTTCATAGTGTCCCATTGATTTTGGTAGGTTGTGTATCTGTTTTCATTTGTTTCCATAAATTTCTTTATTTCTTCCCTAATTTCTGCTCTTACCCATTCATCATTCGATAGTGTATCATTCAATCTCCATGTATTTGAATAATTTCTTTTGAGTTTCCTGTTGTTGATTTCTATTTTTATTCCATTATGGTCTGAAAAGATGCAAGGAATGATATTACAGTTATTTAATTTGCAGGCGCTTTCTTAGTGACCCAGGATATGGTCTATTTTGGAGAAGGTTCCATGTGCTACTGAGAAGAATGTGTTCTGTAGTTCCTGGCTGAAATATTCTGTAAATGTCTATTAGGTCCATTTGGTTTATGGTTTTCTTTAGTTCTAAGGAATCTTTACTCATCTTTTGCCTTGAAGATCGATCCAGTGGTGTGAGAGGTGTATTAAAGTCTACCAGAATTATTGTATTTGGGTCTATTTGGAATCTGATGTCCAGAAGGTAAACCCTTTTATAAATATGGTTGCACACGTGTTTGGGGCACAAATATTTACTATCATTATATCTTTTTGGTGTATTTTTCCTTTTAATAAAAGGAAGTACCCTGATTTGTCTCCTCTGATGTGTTTTAGTTTAAAATCTGTTTTGTTGGATATCAGGGTCGCTACCCCTGCTTTTGTTTGGTCTCCAATAGTATGCTATATCTTTTTCTATCCTTTCACTTTCAGTCTGTGAATGTCTTTGGCTGTAAGGTGAGTTTCTTGCAGTCAGCATATATTTGGATTATGTTTTTTAATCCACATTGCCAGTCTATGTCTTTTGATTGGTGAGTTAAGTCCTTTGACATTAAGAGATTATTGAAATATGATTTTTGTTTTCTGCCATTTTGTGTTCTGTCTATTCTTGGGTGGGTTGGTCTTTCTTCTTTACTTAAATGGCCCACTTATGAACTTCCTCTCTTCTCTGGTTCTGAAGTCTGCTTCTTTTTTCTTCTTTATGGGTTATTTCTTTAAGAATTTTCTCTAGTGTTGGCTTTGAATTCATGAATTTTTTAAGATTCTGTTTATCCTGAAATACTTTTGTTTCCCCATTGATTATGAGTAGTAGTTTTGATGGATAGAATAGTTTTGGTTGGAAGTTATTTTCTTCCAGGGTCTGAATCATAACGTATCAGTCTCTCCTAGCATTCCTGACCTGGGTTGTACAGTCTGGGGTGATTCTTATTGTTTTGCCTCTATATGTTACCCATCCTTTTGTTCTCACTGCTTTTAAGATTCCTTCCTTGTCCTCTATGTTGGTCATTTTGGCTATTATGTGGCGTGGGGAGGTCCTTCTTTGGTCCTGTCTCAATGGTGTTCTGTATGCCTCCTGGACATGAAGATCCAAGTCTCTTTCCATGTTTGGAAAATTCTCTGAAATTATTTCTTTGAAGAGATTATGGATGCCCTTGGTCTGTACATCTATCCCTTCTTCAATGCCTATTATCCATAAGTTAGAATGCTTCATATTATCCCATATTTGCTGGATGTTTAGGTTTTGTTGCTGTAAAGATTTCTGTATATCTCTGACTGTGTTTTTGGCTTTAGATGTACTATCTTCTACTATTGATATTCTGTTTTCCATTTCATCTAATCTTCCAGAATTTCTTTCTATTGCTGTCTTCATTTCACTTATTGACTCTTTCATTTCATTCCAGACATTTTTCTGGTTCTTTCTTAGTGTTTCCAACTCATCTTTCATCTCCTCTAGACTTGTTTTATTTTTTTAACAATTTTTTAATTGAACATAAATAGTATACATTTAAACTATATTAGGTGCCCTCTCCCCCTCCGCCCCCGCTTTCCCTTCCCCCCTCCCACCAATGGTTGTCCAGGTTAACCATGTCTTATTCATAATTTTACACATGTTCAGATGTAGACCCTCATTAATCAAGATCAGCCTTCCTCCTCTCCTATCTTTCCATTCAAACTTTGCTGGTATTTCCCCTTCATTATATGGAGTCCCACTGGTATCCTCTACGTTCCCTAGTTTGGGCATATTAGAGGAAATATATGTACCTTCTCCTTCTGTGCTTGGCTGATCTCACATAACATAATGTTCTCCAGGGCTTTCCATCTTCTTGCAAATGATATAATTTTGTTCTTCTTTATGGCTGAGTAGAATTCCATTGTGTGTATTTCTCACAGTTTTGCTAACCATTCATCTGTTGAAGGTGATCTGGGTTGGTTCCATATTTTGGCTATTACAAATTGTGCTGCTATGAACATAGGTATGCATATGTTGCTTTATTTCTCTGACTTCAACCCCTTTGGAAAGATACCCAGGAGTGGTATAGCTGGATCATATGGTGGATCTATTCCCACCTTTTTTAGGAATCTCCACACAGATCTCCATAGTGGTTGAACTAGTTTGCATTCCCACCAACAGTGTAAGAGAGTTCCTCTTTCCCCACATCCTCACCAGCATTTGTTGTTGTTTGATTTCTTCATGCTTGCCACTCTGACTGGGGTTAGATGGAATCTCAGTGTAGTTTTGATTTGCATCTCCCTGATAGCCAGTGATGTAGAACATCTTTTCATGTATCTATTGGCCCTTTGTATCTCTTCTTTTGTGAAGTGTCTATTTAGTTCATTTGCCCATTTCTTGATTGGGTTGTTTGTTTTCCTAGTGTAGTCTTTTGAGTTCTTTGTATATTCTGTATATTAGCCCCCTATCAGAATGGTGGCTGGTAAAGATCTTTTCCCATTCTGTAGACTTCCTCTTTAGGTTATTGATAGTTTCCTTTGATGAGAAGAAACTTTTTAGTTTGATGTTATCCCACTTGTTTATTCTTGCTTTAATTTCCTGAGCTTTGGGGGTTTTGTTGAGAAAGTTACTGCCTGTGCCAATATGTTGTAGTGTTGAACCTATGGTCTCCTCTACTAACTTCACAGTCTCAGGTCTAATTTCTAAGTCTTTGATCCATCTCGAGTTGATTCCTGTGTTTGGTGAGATATAGGGGTTTAGATTCATCTTTTTACAAATGGTTAGCCAGTTCTCCCAGCACCATTTGTTGAAAAGGCTGTCTTTTCTCCAGCGTATGTGTTTGGCCCCTTTGTCAAAGATTAATTGACTAAAGATGTGTGGGTTTGTTTCTGTATCTTCTATTCTAATCCACTGGTCAGTATATCTGTTATTGTGCCATTACCATGCTGTTTTTACTACTATTGCTATATAGTATAGTTTGAAGTCTGGGATTGTAATGCCTCCTGCATGTTTCTTATTGATGAGAATTGCTTTCGCTATTCTAGGTCTTTTCTTTCTCCATATGAAAATCATGATTGATTTTTCTAGGTCTCTGAAGAATGTCATTGGTATTTTAATGGGAATTGCATTGAACCTATAGATCAGTTTTGGCAGAATGGCCATTTTGATGATATTTATTCTGCCTATCCATGAGCACGGGAGGTCTTTCCATCTTCCAAGGTCTTCTTCAATTTCTTTCTTTAATGTTTTATAGTTTTTGTTGTAGAGGTCTTTTATATCTTGGGTTAGGTTTATTCCTATGTATTTTATTGGTTTTGAGAAAACTGCTGAATTACACCGGCTCTTCCGCAGCTGCTCACCTCAGCTCGCTGTCCTCTCCTCCTCTCTGGAGCCTGGTGGCTGGTTGAGTGCGCTGGTCTGGAGCCGTCCGGTAAATTCTCCACTGCCAGTGGCAGTATGGCGCTGCTGCCGTGTCCAGGCCGTGAGGCCGGTGTATCTCCTCTCTGGTTCTGAGCTCTGTTCTGAGTCCCCCTCTGGGCACTGGGAAGCAGGAGCCAGGTCTGTCACCTCCGCGCCGGAGACACCCCTCAGGCTCCCTCCATGGCGTTTGGTCCTTCGGGGAGAATCCGGCCTTGGGCCCCGCAGCCTGGAGCAATTACCCCGATCTTCCTACCTGCCTCTGACTTTTCATACCTTCTATGCTGAGCTCAAAGAGTGGCCCACGATTTCATGGTTAGATGTCAGTTTGGGGTTGAGTCAAAAAAAAGCAAGTCTGTTTTACTCTAAAATAAGATGATTTTTATCAAAATTCCAAAATGAACATGAGCTTTGTTTTGTTTAAATAGATCTTAAGTGGCTCAGGTAATATTTTATATTCAAAATTTCATACATAGATGATGTATACCCAAAGGAAAAAGTCATCCTTTCAGCAAGGCCTGATGACCAGTAGTAAGAAAAAGAGATTTAGTCAAATCCTATTCAGTGTAGTAACTCTACCTGACAACTTCCTACCCTTTGTAGACTGATTTTGCAGGGTGCAACAAAGAGTCTTTAGCAAAATGTATCCTGTTTATCACAGCTTTGACTCCATGCCTTTCCTCCACATCTCTACAGTTCACAGTAATATGTATTATTTAAAAGGTGTTTAGATATAATGAATTAGTGATTTAAAAGTGATATAATGAATTAGTCATTTAAAAGTGTAATTAAATGTAAACATATTTCTCATAGCAAATTGGCCTTTGTAGGCATCTCTTTGCTAAATAAATCAAACCTACTGAAATCCATTGGCCTTTGACAGACAAATTCTTCAAAGTTTCTTAGAACCAAATTCAATTAAAACAATACAGCTTCTGTGGAAACAAGGCTACAAGTAATCAATTTGGAAGGGTTTCTGTTAGGTGTAGCCCTCATAAGAGTTATTCAAAAATTGTGCTCCTGGAAGCCTTAGGAAGGTAGTTAGGAATTAGTTGTAATGAGTTTTTAAGTGAATCTTCTCTCAATAAGAGAATTAATTGACAGCATAAAGCCATTGTGTGTGTGTTACTGGCAGTGGAACACAGGGCCTTTTCTACCTCCAGACTATACTACCAGACCTATTTTATACTTTATTTGGAAACATGGTCTCACTAAGTTTCTGAGAGCCTCACTAAGTAGCCGAGGGTGGCTTTAAACCTGTATGATCCTCTTGTCTCAGCCTCCCAAGTGCTGGGATTACAAGCATGCACTACCACACCCAGCTGTGTGTGTTCTTTTTAAGGAAAAGGAATAACTATTAATGGACACAACTTCATGTGATAACCAAAAGAACACATACTCTACCTGGGCCTAAATTCCAGGCATTACCTGTAAAACTGAAATAATTAAAGGGCCTTCTTATATTTCCCCCTAGTTAATTGAATGAGTACATGGAATGTACATACCTGTGGTTTAGCAGAGTAAACTCACACTGACTGTAAACTGCTGTTCCTCTGAGGTCACTCTCCTCACAGGACCATTTCTGAGTGCTCAACAAGATTTTTAGGATTTTTTCTTCTTAAGACTACCGAAAGCTATAAGAGTTGGCAGAGATTCTCTTGTGCTTATTTTGATTCAGGCTCACACATGGGCATTCAGACTGACCCCACAGAGCTTTACAGATATGTTCTTTCATGATCTCAATATTTCATTATTTCTCTATCCTTCCATAAAACTAGATTCCAGAAAAGCATGCTTAATGTGCATGCCACCCTGTGAAATGCCCCAAAGTCGTAATTCCTTTGAATCAAGAGTTCCCACGCCATAACCTGATATCAAGCACATAAGTCAAGGGTGGGAGAGAAAGGAAGAAAGGGAGGGGAAAGGAAAGGAAAACAAGTATTTAAAAGCTCATAGCACACATCATCAACACAGCATGTTGTAGAGCATAACATTTTGGAAAAACAAAGCAAAGTACACTTAATAAAATTACAAGCATATGGTAAGATTTTTAGATTAGTTATTTATGGTTAATTAACTTCACATTATTGCCATTTTATGGGTTTTATATACAATATAAAAAATGTTTTCTTTATCTCTTAACACAGCAAGATTATCTTATCTCTTGTTCTTTTACTTAGCCTTCACTTCTCTCCCTCACCCCCAAATTTCTAGCAGCTGAATCATAGAAAAACAGAGCTTCTTGTGCTCTGTGATAGTTAAATTTAGGAGTACCATTTTCCTAACATGCATAGCAACTGCACCACAAAAGGATGAGAACAGAACCACTTCTTCACAAACCTGTATTTTACATGATGTTTCCTTGCTGCTGTTTATTAAAAACATAATATATTGGCATTTCAGGTGCTCTTATCTACAGATTCATTAACCTCTTAGCTCTCTTTGGGTAGACTGAGTTTTCTTTATTCCTCCTAAACTAAAAAGTAAGCCGTTGATTGTGCTATGCTATAGGTAAATCACATGAGCAGACATACAACTATAGATATGATATATGAAAACTGATATTAGAGTCAGTGTAATATCTGTACTATCAGGAGAAAATATTGAATAGTACAAGTTGTTCATAAACTTTCCTTATATTTTAGTTTGTCCTGAATTTAGCAACATGGAAAAATTATATTCTTCAGTTTTAAATATGTATTGACACATCATGAGAATTAAATAAAATAAATTTAATTTGTGTAAGGAAGAAGTCCTATATATTTCCCAAAAAATGTGGGGTTTGGGGGGGGTTATTTTTGTTTTTGTTTTTGTTTTGGTGGTACTGGGGATGGAACCCTTGTACATACAGGGTACACTCCCAGACTTATTTTATATTTTATTTGGAAATAGGGTCTCTTAAGCCAGCAAGGCTGGCTTTGTACCTGAGTGATCCTCCTGCCTTTGCCTCCCAAGCATGGGAATTAGAAGTATGTGCCACCACGCCCAGCCAAAAAAGTATTTCAGGACCACCTTTTTTTTTTTTCCTCTGTAATAAGCTGAATGTGGATTTTGACACATTTGTTATTCAAAATTTTGTGTTCTGTGTGTGCATGTAAGTCACTATCACTAAACTACATTATGATATGAAGCTATAGTGCACCAATAAATGTATTAAAATTGTATTGAGCCCTCTATATAAACTTCCAGGCTGGATTACTGGAAAGGACTTGCTCAGAGGTGATCTGTGGAGTCAGATGGGCTAGGTTCAAATTCTGGCTTTGCTGCTTCCTGGCAGGCATGGAAGATACCAGGTATATAACTTGAGTTAGTACCTGGTATCTAAATGTGCTTTTCTGTGGTATGCAGTTGTTATATTTCATATAATCATTCTGAGGATCAGATGAGATAATACCTGTCAAGAATTAGCATGTAATAAGTGTTCAACAAATATCAGTTGCAGCTTTTATTATTGTTGTCATAATTATTTGTAGATATTGGCTTCCATCTCCTTGTGTCCACTTTGGTATCCTCTAAATATGGCTAAATTACAAATTAAATTTTATTTTATGCTTTTTTGTGTGTATGTGGTACTAGGAATGGAACCTCCAGACTACATACATGGAACTATTTTATATTTTATTTTGAAACAGGGTCTCATTAAGCTGCTGAGAGCCTCGCTAAGTAGCTGAGGCTGGCTTCGTTCTGCATGATCCTCCTGTCTCAGCCTCCCAATTGCTGGGATTACAAGCGTGCTCCACCATGCCCAGCTAAAATAAATTTTATTTTATTTTAATGATGTTTATACAGGATGCTTTCTACCTAAAAATAGGTTTACTGATACATATGTATAGAAATATAAATAATGGAAATATGTACTTTTCTTACCCATCCTACACTCATGGATGAGACCCTTATAACAAGACAGGTAAATAAAAGTATTCAAATTATTACAACAGAAGAGCCTTCATATGGAAATGAAGCCTCCAAAGAAATGGTTAAATGCATATATTTGTATGCCAGGCTCAACAACAATTGGAAAGTCATGGAGAAATATGACAGCATAGGAGAGATGATCTAATGGAAGCAAACTGGGAGAAACTTTACCCCATTTTGTTCAGATTCATTGTATCACTGAATCTGTTTTATATATACATGGGCAAAGATAGAAAGGTGCCAGCATTCATGGTCTACAGTGAGATTTGAGTCACAAATAAGATAGGTATTTTCCAAGGGATGGAATAATTCATTTGGAAGAAGGACTTGGGATGAGTATAAATAGAACTAATAGTTTAAAATTAAAAAATGAACATTTGGCTGAATATTATGACAGTGATACTTGGAGAGTTATAGAAATGCCTCTGAAAATAAATAAACAGAAAACATTCACTAGAGGACTTGAATACAGCTGAGATGCGGAATGAATAGCAACTAATTTATTACTGGTAGTATTTCTATGCCAGTGTAGGTTGGGGCAGAAAATCTATTAAGCCCTTTGCTTGCTATTTTTTTTTTGGGGGGGGGGCTGGGAAATACTAAAGCCTAAATCATAGAACCAAATTTTACTTGCAAATTTGTCGCAAACCAGCTCAGTCTAATTGGGGCGCGAGTCCACTTGCGGTCGAGAATCTCAGCAAAGATGGGGAAGGATTAGAGTGAAATACTGCAGCCTCTTATCTGCAGCGATTCTTTCCCTTCTAGGAACTAAGAGTTCCTAGTGACGGCGCTCTCTAGAAAGAATCTGATATGGACAAAGGCTTCTTGAGCCAATGACAATTTATAACAGGAACCCAGAAAAATTTATACCCTTCACCAGTGAGATTAATAATAGGAGAAAAAAAAGAAAAGGGGTGTAATCACAGCAAAACAATAGTGAATTACATGCAAACAAAGTAAATGACTAGTCCAGCATTTAGGAGATTAACTCCAGATCTTTCTTCCGATATTGCAGCAGAGCAGGTCCAAAGGGTAACTTCCAGAGGAAATACAGGCACGCCCAAGGCCCAGGGCTTGGAGAATACGCCTTCTCATGGAATCTTCTTTTGCTTTCTTTTTTGAAGTTTCCATCTATATCCATATGACAAGCATGGGGAGATATGGCGGTCCAGGGAGATGCGATGGGAGTCTCTAAGATCTCATCTGCCTTGCCTTCTGAAGTCTGAAAGCTTACAAAAACTCACAACACAGCTTGGCAAATAAAACACCACAAACAACACCATGAAGTTCTTGGATTTAGTTGTCAGATGTATTTCCTTAACTGCTGAACACTCTTCTTTAGACAACAAGCCTATTAAAAGCCTATTCATCTTTAATAATCCATTTCCCTGTCACAAACCCTCTGCAACCTGCTTCTAACTTTCTAATTCCTTTCTTTCCCAGTTGGGACGTCCTTATGATAAGCTCTTCTTCATGCAAAAATGCTTTTCTTACTCTTACAGTATTTCCTTTCCTTCATACATATATATTTAGAACATCTGTCTTTTATTTTGTCATATTCATTTCTAACCATGCGGCCAGTCTCTCTGTCTCGGGGAATGCTCATACTGGGCGTAAAAGTCAACAATCTTTTTCCTTCAGCTCTATTGTATTTGGGCAATTAAGTTGTTCATCAACTAAATTGCTTTGACGTCACACACAAAGTTTTATCTTCTCTGTCTCTAGGCAGGATCTCAAGGGTAAACAGAGTTACCTTAAACTGAGCTACCGGTTACCCGGAGTTAATGGCTTAACCTAAGTTAGTGATAGGAATGAGGGTCGGAGACCATTTGTGATTGCTGCAGCTGGAATGCTTATCACAGCATCTGAGTTCTGGCCAGTTTTTTCATTACTATTGAGCAAAGCCAAGGGCGTTTAGACAAGTTATTAGAGAATTTATTTCCACGGACTCAATTTCTTTCATAGTCCTGATCTCACATCACCGGAGCAATTCGTGTAGAGAGTTAAAAGGAATCATTACCAAGAAAATAATAGTCATGAAGGGTATCTAAAAGTGGGGGGTACTTTGGCCAGAGACGACACCCCCTTCTCGGGGCTTGTTGCCGATTGGCTATGTGGAGTGGGGTCTCAACACATAGATGCCGAGGCAGCAGGCGGTCTTGGCACAAATTACTGAAAGTCTTATTTCTCTAGTAAGATCAAATACATTTTATGTCTTCCTTTCCACTGTTCTCCCAGCTGCTGCTTCTTATGACTGAAAGGGTGGCTCATTGATATCAGTTCAATTATCAAAGTATCTGAGTACATTGAAATTCATAGTGAGTCACAGGTAGGCAGGCTAAGTGACTGTGATATCAAATGGGGTGTTTGATTTAAATTAAAGGAATACATCCAAAAGATTATTATAGAGGAAGACAATTTACTCTGAAGAACTTCCATCACCTATGTCATTAATATTTTAGGGCCCATTAAAGTAAGGAATATAGGAAAAAATAACTCTGCTTTCCTTGGTTGGGGTCAGAACTTATGGGGCTACATTATTATGGATGAGAAAACCTCAATACCAGCCTCTGAGTAAGAAAGTAACACTTAGATTGTAATTCAAAAACGTATGCCAAATTTCACTTGTAATAAGATAAGGATGTGAAAAGTGATTTTCATATTAGAATTATACAGTTGTTAACCATACAAGAAAAATACATAGAGCTGATGCTCAAAAGAGAATTTGTAGGATATAATGGGAGTCTTCTCCCATTATAGGATAAAGAGAAACATATCAAGTTCCATTAGAGGCAAGCAGTTAAGGCTACATAGGATAGCTTTTTAGCACTGTTGTGAACTAGACAAGAATTTTTCTCGTGAATAGAATATTGGAGATTTCACATTTTTGTTAGGTGTTGATATCTCTTTTCACAGCTCACTGATCAACACTTCAGTTGTATTATATATTTGGGTAAAATGGCCACCATGCCCTAAAATTTACGTGGGTAATTCTGATTAGTGGTAATAGAAGTTATTCTTGCAAACTTACTAGCATTGAGCCATAAATATATTTCCTATATCTCTGGGTTAGTGTTCATATTTGCAAAGAAGCATTAGTCCCAAAGAAATCTGGTTTTATTTTGTTCTATCTTGAAATATTAACTTATGTCAACAGTATAAAAAGCCCATGAGGAGCACTATGACATGGGGACCTTGTAGCATCATAGATGCTATTTAGTCGCTGGTCAAGGAAAGAACCTGCTTTTCCTCATTTATGCCACTCTACTCTAAAATAAACCCAGCCCCTTCCTTTGGACTATGTTTCAAAAAACATAGTCCAAAAGAAGAGTACATGAGAGTACATGTGAAAATACATATAAAGAACATTGTGCTGATTAATACCTACTTTATACCTGTTTTATCTTTTACAGCCTGTCAACCAGGGTCATCACTATCAGAAAGAAATGAATCCACCTTCTCCTTCTAACCCTCGGTAAGAATCATTAATAACCCAAATGGTTTTTTAAAACAAGATTATTTCAAAGATTGATCATTTTGCTGGATTTCCTTGAAACTGTTTTCCAAAACTTCCGAAGAGGTTTCAAAGTTCATTCACTTTTCTTATTCAAGCTGTAAAGTAGTGGTGACAGTCTATCTAGGTTTAAATACCTAGCTGTGAGACTTTGAGCAATTCATTTAATTTGAAGTAATTTGGGCATAATAATTACTTCATAGTATTTTGAGGAAGTTCAGTGCAGGAGCCAGCTGGCAAGAGTATGGGTTCTGAAGTGAGGCATGAGGATGGAGAATTTTTAATTCTAACATGGAGGAGCCGCCAGCCTACTATCTCTAGTGGTCGACCCCTGTTCATGGGTCAATATTTCCTATGGGTCGACAACTATGCCTGGGTCAGTATTCTCTATTGCGCCGACACTCCTGGCCAACGCAACTTCTGGGTCAATCTCATCTTTATTGCGCCGACACCAGGTTTGTTTTTCCAGAGGTTATTTATACAGTCACAGGTCAACATTCTCATGCTACCACCACCAGAATACAATAAAGACTAATACAAAACACATATATTGCAGATAGGCCTATCAGTACCCTCGTGCTATCACCACCTGATCCTCTCTCAGACCTCTTTGAACTTTCCATAACCCCAAACCTTGTTGACTCTGGGTGAAGGATAATCAGCTGAGTCAGAGACACCAATCTAGGGGAAAGCCTTAATGGCTCCCCGCAGTTCAGATGGACTTGTATATGAAATTCTTAGGACAGTTCTTAGCAGTTCTTAAGTATTTTGAGTGCTAATTTATTCATTGAAAATTTATTTGCATAAGTATTTTAATTTAGTAGGCATTTGATGTTTAGGGTTTTTTGTGGGGGTTTTTGTTTTTTGGGGGGGTTTTTTGGTGGTGGTGGTGGTACTGGGGGTGGGGGTTTGAAAACCCAAGGGCATTCTACCTCCAAGCTACATCCCCCATCCCTTTTTTAATTTTTGTGTGTGTGGTTTTTTTTGTAGGTATTGGGGATGGAACCCATGGGCACTGTACCTCCAAGCTATACCCTCAGCCTTAGTTTTTAGTCTTTTTTATTTTTGAAACAGGGTCTCACTGAGTTGTGAAGAGCCTCACTAAGTAGCTGTGGATCCTCCGGTCTCCACCTCCCAAATGAGTGCACCACCATGCCTGGCTTTTGTATTTTCTTGAAACTGGGTCTTGCTAAGTTGCTGAGAGTCATGCTACATTTATAAGTCTGTCCTTGAAGCTGTGATTCTCCTGTCGTAACCTCTCAAGGACTGGGATTACAGGTGTACACCACCACCCTCGGACTACTTAGTACTTTCTTTTTTTTTTTTTTTTTTTTTTGGTGGTGGTACTGGGGATGGAACCCAGGGGCCTTCTGCTCCCTGGCTATACTCCCAGACCTATTTTATATTTTATTTGGAAACAGGGTCCTTAAACCAGCTGAGGCTGGCTTCGAACCTGAGCAATCCTCCTGTCTCAGCCTCCCAAGTGTGGGGATTACGAGCGTGGGCCACTATTAGTACATTTTAAGCATAAGTATTACATACAGCTGGGCATGGTGGTGCACATCTATAATCCCAATTCTTGGGAGTCTGAAAAGAGGATCACAGGTTGAAGGTCAGCCTCAGCAACCTATCAAGACTTTCAGCAACCTAAAGAGACCCTGTTTCAAAATAAAAAATAAAAAGGGCTTCTGGTATAGCTTGGAGGTAGAATGCCTCTGAGTTCAAGCCTTAGTACAAAATATATTATTATATATTACATATATAATATATATTATATATATTATTTTTCAGGATAGCTTATGTAAGGTCAAATGGTCATTCTCCTTTCTAAATCCCAACATTTGCAATCTCAAAATTATTTTGTTATTTCAAAAGTATTGGCTCTGCAGCGTGGCCGGGATCGGAGCCTGCCATGAGGCAAGGCCGGTGCTGGGGCCTCCGAGGCCGGGATCGGAGCCAGCTGAGGGTTTAGGCTGGTGTCAGGGCCAGCGAGACCAGAATCAGGGCCTCCCATGAGGCAAAGCCACTGCTTGAGCCAGCGAGGGCTAGATCAGTCCACTGGGTAGCCAGGCCACTACTGGGGCCATCAAGAGTGGGATCAGTACTTGCAATGCGGCATGCACAGAGAAATATCGCAGAAAATAAAAATCAGATGCTTCCCCTAATCAGCAAAAACTAGGAGGAAAGGGGCAACAGGAAGAGGTCGAGCTATAGAAAGGGCCCTATAGTGAAGCAACTAAGGTGACCAATCAGAGGGCATGGAATAGGGGAGGATGGAGCCTCTTTAAAATGCAGGAGGTACATAAAAAATGTATCAAAGTTAATCACCAAAAGAGCATGGGATCGAGGGAGGGGGAGGGAATAGGATGGGGGCTGGATGAGGGCTAATTGGATCATGTGTGCTTGTATATCCTCTCAAGTCTTGTATTCCAATGTGATATATGATTACAGTGCACCAATAAAAAAATTAAATTAAAAAAATAGTATTAGCTCTGGGTTCAATCACCAGTACCACAAAAAAATATATAAATGTTCATAAATCATTGGCATCTGAATCATTTTCAGTACTAGAAAAAACTAGTTTTAGGGTGATTAGTAACAGCCAAATCTGAATTTGAGCTTTAATATGTATGTGTATGTATATTAAAATGTGGCTTTCTGATAGTTATATGTTAGCTTATCCATATAAATCAGTATTACTTTATTATATACTAAGGATTTTTGATCTGAATATTACAGAATCTTAGTTACTAGAATGCATCTCATTATCCAAATGCATTTTCTTTTCAGGCTATTTAACTTATACTATGGGTTTCCCCATGGAATCAACCAAAACCAAGGCTATTTAAGTAGCTCTAGCAGTAGGGTGTGGTTTCTGGTACTTAGTGTCTGAGCTAAGATTTTATTACATATAACAAAAACAACTTAGCTAGTATTGAGAGAGAACTAGGCAGGGAGGAAGAGGGGGAGGAATTTGTTAAATAAGAATACAGGGCTGTACCCTAGAACCCAAGAGTCCTGGAACTAAGAACTAAAAGGCACAGGCAGCCACACAATAGCCCTCCTCCATTTTTGCTTGCATCCTGCTGTCTGCTCCATTCTTTTCTTCTCTCATTCTTCTATGCTCCTTAGTCCACATTTGACTGTCTGACAGCTCTTGAGTTTACATAGCAGAGTTCAAAGTAAGAAAAGCTGACACACTCTTTTTGGGATTTCTCTTTTCTAAGAGAGATTGTGATTGGCTTTGCGTGGGCCACACATGCGCTTGTGACCCGATCAGTAGTGAAGGTGAGCCAAGCCATATAAAACCAATATGGTCCCCAGGAGACCATCTTTATGGTTTACAGGACTTTTATTGGTCCCAGAATATTCATGATATAGATAGAGTAAATGTTATTTATTAGTTTTCTAAGTGTTCCTGTTCTATGTGCCTGATACAGTCATCTTTCATCATATCCTAGTAAGGGAATTGTCCCAATTATAAATGTATATAATGAGGAGTTTCAGATTGAGTCTTGAATTTCAGTATATATAAAAGAGTAGTATAATATTGTTAAAATCACTACCTCTTTTTTAATTTTTTATTGGTGCACTGTATTCATACATCATAGTGGGATACAAACTTTTGTACACATACATGCACACATCACCCAGTCAGCCCCCACCCGATCCCCACCCCATTCTCTTCCCATCCCTCCTTCCCATGCTTGGCTTAGTGGTTGACATCTAGCATTATAGCAATTTATCCAAAAGTAAAAATGATAATCTCACATAACAGTTTCCTGTGTCTGATACCAAGCTTTTGATGACTTAAAGATAACATTTTAATATTTCTTTGTGCTTTCTTTCTTACCAGAGAATATTTTTTTCCTTAGGTGAAACTATCATACATTTATTTATTTATTTTTCAGAAAAAATCGATCCTGATATGGAATATAGACTCTAGATACCCAAAACGATCTTGAAAAAGAACAAAGCTAGAAGATATATATTTTCTGATTTCAAACCATAAAAAGCTACAATAATTGAAACAGTGTAGTACTGTTCTAAAGGCAGATATATAAACCATTGGAGTTAAATACAAGCCTAGAGCTAAATTCTTCCCTATATTGTCAAGTTATTTTTGACAAAGTTTCCACAAACATTTGGTGGTGGAAATAATAATCTTTTAACTAAATATTGTTGAAACATAATAAATACATGGAAAAGAATAAAATAGGACCCATACCTAATCCAATATACAAGTATTAACTCAAAATAGATAAAAGACCTAAAGATAAATCTTAAGACTATAAACTTTTAGAAGAAAATCGGGGTCATAAAACCTCACAACATTGAAATTGGCAGTGATTTCTTGGATATGATTTCAATGGCACAGGCAACAGAAGACTATACAAACTCCCTAAAAAAATAAAAAAAAAATTGTATATCCAAAGACAATGTAAACAGAGTTAAAAGTTACTAATAGAATGGAATAAAATATTTCCAAATGCTATATCTGAAGGTATATTAATATTCCAACTAGAAATCCTAAAAATTAACAACAATAAAGGCAAACAATACCATTTAGAGATAGGTAAAAGACTAACATAAATAATGAATCTCCACAGATAACCAATCTTAGCTGTCTGTTGGATGGAAAATCTTGTTTCTCTGGTTCTGGTGTGTGTTACCGATTTCTTCTTTGTAGTTAATCTCTTTGAGTATTTTCTCTAGTGCTGGTTTTGAAGACATAAATTCCTTCAGTTTCTGTTTGTCACGGAAGCTTCTTATTTCCCCATCTAATTTGATAGAAAGTTTTGCTGGGTAGGAAATTTTTGGCTGGAAGTTGTTTTCTTTCAGAGTTTGGAATATGTTACTCCAAGCCCTTCTGGCTCTCATGACTTGGTTTGGGAAGTCTGGAGTGATTCTAATTGGTTTGCCTCTGAATGTCACTTGGCCCTTTGTTTTTGTTGCCTTTAAGATTCTCTGCTTGGCTTCCACATTGGTCATTTTGACAATTATTTGGCGTGGGGATCCTCTTCTCTGATCCTGTCTATAGGGAGTTCTATAAGTTTCCTGGACCTGTGTATCAACCTCTTGCTCTATGTTTGGAAAATTTTCTGCTATTACTTCCTTGAAGAGATTGTTGATCCCTTTGGTTTCACCTTCTTTTCCCTCCTCTATTCCAATTATTCTTAGGTTAGCTCTCTTAAAATGGACCCATATTTCTTCAATGTCAGATTCCTGCTGTCAGATATTTTTTTCTAGATTAGAAACTATGCGTTCATTTTTGGATTATTCATCTTCTAGGAGCGAGATTCTATTTTCCATGTGGTCTAATGGGTTGTTTGTACTTTGAATTGAGGCCTTTACTTCATTAATTGCATCCTTTATCTCTTTTTAGCTCTCTCTGAGTTCTTTTCGAAGCACCTCTATTATTTCTACAGTTATTTTCCTGATTTGATCTTCTAGAAATCTCTGAATTTCTGTTTTATCAGGTTCTGATGTTGTGGGGTTGTGGGCATTCATTGCTCCAGTGTTATTCCTCTTTCCCATGATTTTGGAAGTTTGTGCCTTCTCTGGGTTCTTCCCTTGGGTCACTATGACTTCACTTAAGGTGCTCTGGATCTCAAGTCTGTGGTATCTTAGACCCCACTACTCCTTTACTGGGTTGTATCACAGAGTCTCAGACCCAGGGAGTCAATCGAGGCTGCTTTAGACCATGGGGGGTGCCAGGTTGCACGTTCTCCTATGGTGTGATATCTCTGCCACTGCCACTCCCCCACAGCGTCAAGTCCCTGGGAGTGCAGTACTGGGATTTCTCCTCTGTGGCCCGCAATTTGACTCACTGTTGTTGAATACTCAGGTGGAGCTGTAGTGGACTCAGTGAATTCTCTGGGGCTGCCGCCGGTGGCAATATGGCACCACTGACACACCCTCGGCTGTGAGGTTGGCGTATTTCTTCTCTGGTTTTGAGCTCCGCTCTGAGTCCCTCGGCTTGCTGTCCGCTGCTTCTCTCTGGAGCCTGGTGGGCTGTTGAGTGCGTTGGTCTGTAGCCGTAGCCATCTGGTGAACTCGCTGCTGCCGCGTCCTCAGGCGTGAGGCCAGCGTATCTCCTCTGTGGCTCTGAGCTCCGTTCTGAGTCCCCTTCCTCTCTGGAGCCTGGTGCTTTTTTTTGTTTCTCTGCTGATGGTGTTTTCTGGCTATGAAAGGCGCTGATTTTGTGGTAATGGAGATTGGTTGTTAGTTGGGCTCTTAAGCCCTGCTTTTCTCGGTTGCCATCTTCCCGGAAGTCGGCATTGTCTTGACTCTTGTATAAAACCTTTTTTATGGTGACAGTCCACAGAGCACACGGATGTGCCTTGCGGAACCTTCTCTCTCAGTCTTGAGGAGAAGTAAGACCTGCCTGAGTCCTCGGGATCAAGAAGAAAGAGGAAGCTCTTGTGCATATTCAGAGCAGGCTCCTGACAATGTCTATCTATCAAAGGAGCTGGAGGCCTCCAGATAATGGGGAGAGGATTATAATTAGAGTTGAGAACACAAACCAGGGCATCACCTCCAAGGGGCAAGGCAGCCCTGGAAATTGTGCAACAAGAGCAAGAACAGGTGCCAGACACAGGGAACTGGGGCAAGAAACTTAAAGAAATGGTTCATAAATGAACACAGGTGTGTGAGTAGATCTGAGCTAGAACCCCCCCCCCACCCTGCTCTTTGGATGTTGGCTGCTTATGTAGAGGTACAAAGATGATAGGTTAGTAGTAAAGGGGTTGTGGAGAAATGCAGTGGTAGACAATATAGCACCAGTGCCATAACTGCATATTAATACAAGTCACTCAATAAAAGGGTGCTTTTGAAAATAAACTTAATACACATTTATAAAGTAATATTTTTAAAATGCCACCAGCATGGGAAAATGGTGTAAGATGAAGCAGTATTTCTCAAGATGTATCACATGGTCCTGAGAGATGTGACAGTTTGATATATAATTTAGGACAGTGCTACATGGTCTATCATCCTCTTGAGAAATTCAGTGTTTTAAGGTTTCTGAAAAGTCCTGCAGGAAGAACTCTGAATAGTTTTAGTTAGCATGTAAATGCTTTCTTAGTAAAAACCCAAACAGATGAGTTGCTTTGATGAAAAATGTATCAATTGCATGAGATGTTCTAAACATATAATAAGAGACTATTACTTGTTAGTAGAACCCTGTAGTCATTTTTTGTAATTTAGGTGCAACTTATACCAGAATCAGGTGCATCTTACAACAGAATTAGATGAACCTTAGACCACATGGCTGAGCATTATACAACTTAAAAAAGGATGAGAAAACTTTCTAAGAAATGGTTTCAAGTGATTTCCAGGATGATAAAACAAATGTAAGAAGGAGTGACTATAGTATGCTCTCTGTTGCATAAGAAAGAATGGGAGTTTAAAAATAGATGTGTTTTTGCTTATTTTTTGCAAATGAAACACAGAAAGGCAATACCAGAACTAATAAAATGTAAACTTACACAGTGGTAGGTGGGATGAGAAGAGACAGGAAGGGAAATAGGGCTGGACACTTCCCTGAACAGGCCTTTCTAGATGGTCTTAACTTCTGCATTATTCATTTTTATGTATTGAACAACAATTAAAAATAATAAAAATCATCAAGAACTAAACAAAAAATGAAAACATAATAACAAGCAAAAACAGGTGACTGTTTCAAATGGATAATATAACTACACTGAAGGGGAGAAGCTACCAAGTAAATGTTGAACATAGTATTTTTAACTAAAGGTGAAAAAAGGGACTTCTGGGAAGATGGCGACCGAGAAAAGCGGGGCTTAAGAGCCCCACTAACAACTAATCTCCATTACCACAAAATCAGCGCCTTTCATAGCCAGAAAACACCATCACCAGAGAAACAAAAAAAATCACCAGGCTCCAGAGAGAAAGCGGACTGAGAACAGAGCTCAGAGCCACAGAGGAGATACACCTGCCTCACGCCCGAGGCCACGGCAGCAGCACCATACTGCCGGCAGCAGCGGCGACTTCACCGGACGGCTACAGCAAGCCGAGGTGAGCCGCTGCGGAACAGCCAGGCGGGATTTCTCGGCGCAGATAAAATCTAAAGCTCCCAGTGGCTGAGCTCAGCACACGCTGCAGGGATTCAGAGTGGAACTAAAAACCAAGAAGAAATACGCCAGCCTCACGGCCGAGGGCGTATCAGCGGTACCATATTGCCACCGGCGGCAGCAGCAGAGAATTCACCGAATCCAGTACAGCTATATCTGCATACTCAAGAACAGTGAGTCAAATTGCGGGCCACAGAGGAGAAATCCCAGTACTGTACTCCCTGGGACTTGACCCAGTGGGGGAGGGGCGGTGGCAGAGATATCACACCATAGGAGAACGTGCAACCTGGTACCCCCCACAGTCTAAAGCAGCCTCTATCCACTCTCTGGGTCAGAGACTCTGTGATACAACCCAGTAAAGGAGTAGTGGGGTCTGAGATACTACTGACTCGAGATCCAGAACACCTTAAGTGAAGTCATAGTGACCCAAGGGAAGAACCCAGAGAAGGCACAAACTTCCTAAATCATGGGAAAGAGGAATAATACTGGAGCAATCAATGTCCACAACCCCACAACATCAGAACCTGATTAAACAGAAAATCAGAGATTTCTAGAAGATCAAATCAGGAAAATAACTGTAGAAATAATAGAGGTGCTTTGAAAAGAACTCAGAGAGAGCCAAAAAGAGATAAAGGATGCAATTAATGAAGTAAAGGCCTCAATTCAAAGCACAAACAACCGATTAGACCACATGGAGAACAGAATCTCGCTCTTAGAAGATGATCATTCCAAAAATGAACGCATAGTTTCTAATCTAGGAAAAAATATCCGACAGCAGGAATCTGATATTGAAGAAATATGGGCTCATTTTAATAGAGCTAACCTAAGAATAATTGGAATAGAGGAGGGAAAAGAAGGTGAAACCAAAGGGATCAACAATCTCTTCAAGGAAGTAATAGCAGAAAATTTTCCAAACATAGAGCAAGAGGTTGATACACAGGTCCAGGAAACTTATAGAACTCCCTATAGACAGGATCAGAGAAGAGGATCCCCACGCCACATAATTGTCAAAATGACCAATGTGGAAGCCAAGCAGAGAATCTTAAAGGCAACAAAAACAAAGGGCCAAGTGACATTCAGAGGCAAACCAATTAGAATCACTCCAGACTTCCCAAACCAAGTCATGAGAGCCAGAAGGGCTTGGAGTAACATATTCCAAACTCTGAAAGAAAACAACTTCCAGCCAAAAATTTCCTACCCAGCAAAACTTTCTATCAAATTAGATGGAGAAATAAGAAGCTTCCGTGATAAACAGAAACTGAAGGAATTTATGTCTTCAAAACCAGCACTAGAGAAAATACTCAAAGAGATTAACTACAAAGAAGAAATCGGTAACACACACCAGAACCAGAGAAACAAGAGTTTCCATCCAACAGACAACTAAGATTGGTTATCTGTGGAGATTCATTATTTATGTTAGTCTTTTACCTATCTCTAAATGGTATTGTTTGCCTTTATTGTTGTTAATTTTTAGGATTTCTAGTTGGAATATTAATTTACCTTCAGATATAGCATTTGGAAATATTTTATCCCATTCTATTAGTAACTGTTAACTCTGTTTACATTGTCTTTGGATATACAATTTTTTTTTTATTTTTTTAGGGAGTTTGTATAGTCTTCTGTTGCCTGTGCCATTGAAATCATATCCAAGAAATCACTGCCAATTTCAATGTAGTGAGGTTTTATGACCCAGATTTTCTCCTAAAAGTTTATAGTCTTAAGATTTATATTTAGGTCTTTTATCTATTTTGAGTTAATATTTGTATATGGGATTAGATAAGGGTCCAACTTTATTCTTTTCCATGTAATTATTATGTTTCAACAATATTTAGTTAAAAGGTTATTATTTCTACCACCAAATGTTCGTGGAAACCCTATCAAAAATAACTTGACAATATAGGGAAGAATTTAGCTCTAGGCTTTTATTTAACTCCAATGGTTTATATATCTGCCTTTAGAACAGCCCTACACTGTTTCAATTATTGTAGCTTTATATGGTTTGAAATCAGAAAATATATATCTTCTAGCTTTATTCTTTTTCAAGATCGTTTTGGGTATCTAGAGTCCATTTTCCATATTAGGATAGATTTTTTTTTCTGAAAAATAAATAAATAAATATATGATAGTTTCACCTAAAAAAATAGAAAAAAAAATATTCTCTGGTAAGAAAGAAAGTAAAAAGAAATATTGAAATGTTATCTTTAAGTCATCAAAAGCTTGGTATCAGACACATGAAACTGTTATGTGAGATTATCATTTTTAATTTTGGATAAATTGCTATAATACTAGATGTCAACCACTAAGCCAAGCATGGGAGGGAGGGATGGGGAGAGAATGGGGTGGGGATCGGGTGGGGGCTGACTGGCGTTGTGTGCATGTATGTCTACAAAAGTTTGTATCCCACTATGATGTATGAATACAGTGCACCAATAAAAAATTAAAAAAATTTAAAAAAATAAATAAAGGTGAAAAAAGGACTATAAACAATAGAGAACTCTAAACAGCAGGTTTGAAGAAGGTTTTTATTTGTTTTGTTTTCACAGTTTTTTGTTTGTTTTGCTTAGAAATTCTGAGCCAACTTTGAGTGTGTTCTACAAGTCAGAAAATAAATAAATTGAGGATAATGGGAGCCAGGTGTCTCACTTTCAAAAGGGAGTTACAAACATGGAAAGAAAAAAGTTGATATTGAATTGTTGCATTGAATTAGTATTAGAGTAATCAACAAGAGCACCCGGTTTTAGATGAGTGGCCACCAAACGTTTTTTGTAAAGGATCAGATAAAATAATTCTCATATATCCTGAAATATTATTGTTATAGTTTGGGGAAACTGTCCCTGGGGACCCCTGTTAGGCTCCCGGACACAATTTCCCTCAAAACACACACACAAAAAAAAAACCGCACAAAAAAGATTAAAAGGCGCAGGTTCTTGTCCTGAGCTAAGGATAAGTATGCAATAGCCCAGACTCTTGCTGAAGATTTAAAGAAGTTTATTAAAAAGATAGAAATACAGAAGATAGTTACAGCCTCATGTACCCAAGGGTAACATGAGGGGGTGGTTCAAACAAATTCACCGAAATACAAAACATGGAACAGACTCTTTATACAGGACATCCTCCATCTTGTTCACATAATTTTGATGTAGTAAAAGTCCCTGTAAGGTACCTCCCTTTACCCTGTAAGGTACCTCCCCTTACTTTCCAGACAAGGTGTACTTTCCCGCCTAGGTATCTCTTTTTATGAAGGTCATGGTCCAAAGGTCAACCCCCCTCCTCCCATCCTAGCTAGATTATCTAATTATTATGTAGATCTGTCTTTAGAAAGAGGAAGTCCTAGCTCTCCTCTCCTAACTACTTACTAATTACTTTTATCTAAGTCAATTTAAGTTTCAATAGCTGTTTGCTTCCTGACTGGAACTGAAACCAAGTCTTTCTTTCCCCAGGTCTGCCATTTTTACACAATTTTTTAAAATATATCTATTAATAATCAGAGCATTCTCAAATCTTCCTAAGCCATTCCCAAGACTTGTACAATTATGTTAATTTTTAATTATTTAAAAATATTTAAAAAATCTCTTTTTTTCTTTTTTTCATACTTTTATTTGGTGCTTTGTAACTATACATCATACTGGGTTATATGTGATAGAAACATGCATGCACATAACTCTTAGAGCACTTCCCTCTGGGTTCCATCCTTCTTCCTCCCATTCCCTGTATGTGTCCTTGAGATACTAAGGCTTGAGTCCAGGGGCAATCTACCTCTGAACTATACCCTCAGCCCTTTTTGTATTTTATTTGAAACAGGGTCTTTGCTAAAGATCTCACTAAGTTGCTGAGGCTGGCCTCAAACCTGCTATCCTGTATCAGCCTCCCATGTACTAAGGTCACATTTATGCACCACCACACCTGGCATATCTATTCTATACAGGAACAGGTGGGTCACACTTGGCCTGTAGACTTCAATTTATGAACCTGCTGGCTGATTAATAGCAAATATGATTTTAAAAAATTAAAATTGGAGTTTATAAGGGAAAAGTGAGGATATACATTCAAGGGAGAAGATGGGCCAGCTTGAGAGCATGAATGGCTCCAGAGGTCTTTGGGATGCTTCTTTTCTAGGGGTCCTGGGGGAGGTATTTGGGGTGGAGGTCTCCACTTTCTCCCCTAGAATCAGTGGGTGGTGGCTGGCCTGGGTGGTATCTGACCTTGTCCTTCCTATGGATCCTTTGTATACTAAGCATCTCAGGAACTCAGATGGGGAGAGGGCCCATTGTGATTAAAGATGTGGCTCCTTGAGGCTTCCACTTAAGACTAAGACAGAACACACTATATAGGAGTTAGTGATTATGAACTTTCCAGATGTTAAAACTATATTTTTCTTTCCTTCCCAGTTCATCTCCTTTCTACCTAATATTTTATTTCTTCTATCTTACCTCATTCCCCCCAGACTTTGACCCTTAATCTTAAGAATTGATGAAGGGTAAAATTTGTTGTTCTAGGCTGGGTGTGGTGGCGCAAGCTTGTAATCCTTGCACTTGGGAGGTGGAGACAGGAGGATCAAGCAGGTTCAAAGCCAGCCATGCTGGCTTAAGAGACCCTGTTTCCAAATAAAAATATAAAATTGGTCTGGAGTGTAGCCCGGAGGTAGAAGGATTTCCAGGAACCCCAGTACCACAAAAAAAAAAAAAAAAAATTGTTGTTCTATAGTTTCTTCTGAGCTGACAAGGGATGTAGGTTCTGCCTATCCAGGGACCAAAAGTCATCCTAACTGATCTAAGGAGACATGGGGAGGTCAGGATTTTTGTTGATCTATCCTTCTTTTTAGAACTATCCTCCTTTGATATACTAGAAAAGAATGCATAAACATGTGAGATATGAGCTCCTGACAGCAGTAAATCAGACAACAGAAAAGCAACTCAATGCAAAATATACCATCCAAGAAAATGAGATTTTATATCACCAAGGTATTATCCAAAAATTTTCTTGAAAAGGAGGATATCCACCAAGGCAATCTAGATTAACAGAAAGTAGGTACTAGCCCAAAAATTGAACAAGCACTTTATTACTATTCTGTTGTTGAACCCAGTCCAGGAAACTGTTTGCTTTTCCCTGCAATAAAAATTAGGAGACTTATAAATAAGTTGATTTTTTTCCAATTATTTATTCTTTTCTAAAAATATTTTTATTGGTGCATTGTATTCATACATCATAATGGAGTAAAAAACTTGTGTATGCATACATGCACACATCACCCAATTAACCCCTACGCTGTCCCCACCCACTCCCCTCCCCATCCCTCCTTCCCATGCTTGGCTTAGTGGTTGACTACCATATAAATAAGTACATCATGTGATTTAGAGAGTTTCCTTCTTCCCCCATCCCATCCCCACAGTTAGATTGTCTTATTTGCTCCTCTTCTTTTCATCTAGAGTTCCTCATATGACCCATTTCTCCTTAGCTTTTACATATTAGGTAAAGCATCTGATTTCTTATTTTTTGTAATTGACTAATCTTGCTTAGCATAATATCCTCCAGTTCCATCCAATCTCCCTGTAAATGATCCAATTGTGTAATTTTATGGCTGAGTAAAATTCCATTGTGTACATATCCCACAGTTTTGTAATCCATTTATCTGTTGATGGACATCTTGGCTGGTTCCATAGTTTGGCTATGGTGAATTGTTTAGCTCTGAACTAGATACACATCCATTAGTTTGGTAGTTTGGTTTACTTTCTTTTCGGTAGATACCCAGAAGTGGTATTGCTAGATCAAATGGTAAATTTGTTCCCATTCTTCTGAGGATTCTCCATACTGTTTTCCAAAGTGGTTGCTCTAATTTGCAATCCCACCAACAATGTTTTAAAGTTCCCACTTCTCCACATTCTTGCCAGCATTTTTTGTTTGTGTTTTGAATGATTTCCATTCTATTTGGGGTAAGGTGAAATATTAGGGTAGTTTTGATTTGCATCTGCCTGATTGCCAATGATGTTGAGCATTTTTTCATGCATTTATTGGCCATTTGAATTTCTTTTTTTCATGAAGTATCTATTTAGTTCACTTACCCATTTTTATTGAATTATTTGGGTTTTTATTGTTGAGTTTCTTGAGTTCTCTGTATATTGTAGATATTAGTGTTTTATTGGAAGAGTATGTGGCAAAAATCTTCTCCCATTCTGTTGGCTCTCTATTGAGGTTCTTGACAGTTTCCTTTGCTGCACAGAAACTCTTCAGTTTCATCCAATCCCACGTATTGATTCACTTTTTTCAGGTCTGGGATTGGAACCTAGAGGCATTTGAGCTACAACACCCTGCCCTATTTTTTATTCTTTATTTTGAAACACTAAGTTGTAAAGGGCCTCACTAAGTAGCTGAGGCTGGCCGCAAACTGCGATCCTCCTGTCTCAGCTTCCCAAATGCTGGGATTACAAGTGTGCACCACCACACCTGGCTTGATTCCTGAGGGATCACAAGTGTGCACCACCACGCCTGGCTTGATTAGTTTGTTGTGCCTTTGGGGTCTTATTGAGAAAGTTTTTATTTGTGCCTATGTGTTGCAGTGTTGGACCTATGCCCTCTTCAAGGAGCCTCAAGGACTCTGGTTTAATTTCCCAGTCATTGATCCTTCTTGAATTGACTCTTGTACAGGGTGAGAAAGTGAGATTAATTTCCAATTTTCTGCATATGGTTAACCAATTTTGCCAAGACCATTTGTTAAACAGGCTCTCTTTTTCCCTTTGTCAAAAATCAATTGGCTCTAAGTGCATGGACTTGTTTCTGGGTCTTCTATTCTGCTCCATTGGTCTGTGTATCTGTTTTTGTGCCAGTACCATGCTGTTTTCATTACAATGGCTTTGTAGTATAATATAAAGTCAGTTATTGTGATTCCTCCTGCATGGTTTTTGTTGCTAAGAACTACTTTGGCTATTCTGGGGTTTTTGTTATTCCAAATAAATTTAAGGACTGATTTTTCTATGTCTGTGAGGAATGATCTTGGTAACTTAAAGGGCATTGCATTGAATCTATAAATCACTTTTGGAAGGATGGCCATTTTAATATTTATTCTGCCTATCCATGAACATGGCAGATCTTTCCATCTTCAAGATCTTCGATTCCTTTTTCAGTGTTTTATAATTTTCTTTGTAGAGGTCTTTTACAAAACCTCTTGGTTAAGTTTATTCCTAAGTATTTTATTTTTTTGTGGGATATCCTGAGTGGAAGTGTTTTCGAATTTCTTTTTCAATGAATTTATGGTTGGTATACAGAAAAGCTTCTGGTTTTTTAAGATTGATTTTGTATCCAGATACTTTGCTGAATTTGTTGATCAGTTATACAAGCCTTCTGGTTGAGTTTGTTGAGTTTCCTAAATAGAGTACCAAGTCATCTGCAAATAGTGAAAGTTTGAGTTCTTCTTTTCCTATTTGTACCCCTTTGACTTCCATTTCTTGCCTTATTGCTCTGGCTAGAATCTCTAGTATTATATTGAAGAGAAGTGGTGATAATGGACATCCCGGTCTTATTCCTGTTTTTAGGGGGAATTCTGGAAGTTTTTCTTCATTTAATATGATGTTGGTGGTGGGCTTATGATGTTGAGATATGTTCCTCCTATTCCAATTCTCTGCAGTGCTTTCATCATAAATGGATGTTGGATTTTATCAAATGCTTTTTCAGCGTCTATTGAAGTGCTCATGTGATTTTTGTCTTTAGTTCTGTTTTTATGATGAAATACATGGATTTTTTTTTGTATGTTGAACCAGCCTTGCATCCCTGGGATGAACCCTACCTGGTCATGGTGTATGATTTTTTTTAAAATTTTTATTGGTGCACTGTATTCATACATCATAATGGGATAAAAAAAAAAACTTTTGTAGACATACATGCACACTTCGCCTAGTTAGCCCCTACCCGATCCCCACCCCGTTCCCTCCCCATCCCTCCTTCCCATGCTTGGCTTAGTGGTTGATATCTAGTATTATAGCAATTTATCCATAATTAACAATGATAATCTCACATAACAGTTTCATTTGTCTGATACCAAGCTTTTGATGACTTAAAGATAACATTTCAATATTTCTTTTTACTTTCTTTCTTACCAGAGAATATTTTTTTTCCTTAGGTGAAACTATCATACATTTATTTATTTATTTTTCAGAAAAAAATCGATCCTGATATGGAATATGGACTCTAGATACCCAAAACGATCTTGAAAAAGAACAAAGCTAGAAGATATATATTTTCTGATTTGAAACTATATAAAGCTACAATAATTGAAACAGTGTAGTACTGTTCTAAAGGCAGATATATAAACCATTGGAGTTAAATAAAAGCCTAGAGATAAATTCTTCCCTATATTGTCAAGTTATTTTTGACAAGGTTTTCACGAACATTTGGTGGAGGAAATAATAGTCTTTTAACTAGATATGTTGAAAAATAATAATTACATGAAAAAGAATAAAATTGGACCCTTACCTAACACCATATACAAATATTAACTCAAAATATATAAAAGACCTAAATATAAATCTTAAGACTATAAACTTTTAGAAGAAAATCTGGGTCATAAAACCTCACAACATTGAAGTTGGCAGTGATTTCTTGGATATGATTTCAATGGCACAGGCAACAGAAGGGTAAACAAACTCCCTAAAAAATGAAAAAATAAGACAACACAGTCGCAATACAGCACTGCTGACACGCCCTCAGCCATGAGGCTGGCGTATTTCTTCTCTGGTTTTGAGCTCTGCTCTGAGTCCCTGCAGGGTGTGCTGAGCCCAGCCACTGGGAGCTTTAGATGCTCCCTGCGCCAAAAAATCTGCCGAATTATACCCAGCTGATCTGCAGCAGCTCTCCTTGGCTCGATGTCCACCGCTCCTCTCTGGAGCCTGGTGGGCTGTTGAGTGTGTTGGTCTAGAGCCGTCTGGTGAACTCACCGCTGCCGCCAGAGTAAGGCACTGCTGCCGCGTCCTCAGGCGTGAGGCTGGCGTATCTCTTCTCTGGCTCTGAGCTCCGTTCTGAGTTCACCTCCTCTCTGGGGCCTGGTGTTGCGAGGGAAGATGGCGCCTGCGCCGCTCCACGCCACGGCTCTGGCCACAGCACTGCTGTCTGGTTTCTTTCTGGTGTCTCATTTTTTCAGCCCTCTTTTTCTCTGTCCCTTGTAATTACATTTTTTGTTTCTCTGCTTATGGTGTTTTCTGGCTATGAAAGGCGCTGATTTTGTGATAATAGGATTGGTTGTTAGCGGGGCTCATAAGCCCCGCTTTTCTCCATCGCCATCTTCCCAGAAGTCCATGATTTTCTTTATGTGGTTTTGAATGTGTGTTTTAGTATTTAGATTAGTAGTTTTACATTCAAATTCATCAAAGATACAGGCTTGTAGTTCTCCTTCCTGGAACTGTCTTTATTTGGTTTGGTATTAATGTGATGCTGTATTCATAGAATATATTTGGGAGAGTCCCTTTTTTTTCTATTTCACGAAATAGATTAAGGAGTATTGGGATTAGGTCTTCTATAAAGGTTTTATAGAATTCACTTGGGAAACCATCTGGTCCTGGGCTTTTCTTTGATGGTTGGCTCTTTATTGCTTTTTCAGTCTCTTTGATTGTTATTGGTTGGTTTAAATGTTCTATATCTTCTTTACGCAGTTTAGGAAGGTTGTATTTATCTAGAATATTGTCAATTTCCTTCAGATTTTCCATTTTGTTGGAGTATAGTTTTTCAAAGTAGTTTCTGATAATACTCACTGTCAGTAGTAATTTCTCCTTTTTCATCCCTTATCTTCATAATTTGGGTTGATTCTTTCTTTTTCTTTTAGTTAGGTTGGCTAGTGGTTTATCTACCTTGTTAATTTTTTTGAGAAACCAGCTTTTGGTTTTGTTGATTTTCTGTATTTTTTATTCTGTACTTTGTTAAATTCTGTTCTGATTTTTATAATTTCCTGACTTTTACTGGCTTTGGGGTTAGATTGTTCCTGTTTTTCAAGGACTTCTGAGGTATGTCATTAGGTCATTTATTTGATTATTTTTTTTCTTATATGAGCACTCAGTGCTATAAAAATTTCCTCTTAATACTATCTTCAAAGTGTCCCAGAGGTCTTGATATGTTGTATCTCTGTTTTTATTTGTTTCTAGAAATTTCTTGATTTCACCTCTTAAGTCTTCTATGACCCATTCTTCATTCAGAAGTGTGCTGTTCAGTCTCCACATGTTTGTGTGGTTTGTCTGGGTCTTCTTATAGTTGATTTCTAATTTCATTCCATTATGGTCTGAAAAGGAACAGGGAAATATGTCACACTTTTTTAATTTGCTAGTGCTCACTTTGTGGCCCAGGATGTGATCTGTTTTGGAGAAGGTTCTGTGAGCTGCTGAGAAAAATGTGAACTCTGCTGTAGTTGAGTGAAATATTCTATATGTGTCCAACAGGTCCATTTGTTTAACGGTGTTCTTTAGGTCTTAGGCATCTTTACTGACCTTTTGTCTAGAAGATCGTGTGGGAGGGGTGTTGAAGTCTCCCAGTATTATTGTATTGGGATTTATGTGTGACTTAATGTCACAGAGTGTGTTTCTTGAAAGTAGCTGCACCTATATTTGGGGCATTAATATTGATTATTGTTATTTCTTCTTGCTGGATTGTTCCTTTTACCAGTAAAAACTGACCTTCTTTGTCTCTTCTAATAAGTTTGGGCTTGAAGTCTAACTTGTCTGATATCATAGTTGCTACTCCTGCTTGCCTTCAAGTTTCATTGGCATGGAATAACTTGCCCCAGCCTTTTACCTTAAATTTGTTACTATCTTTACTTGTAAGGTGTGTTTCTTGCAGGCAGCAGATAGATGGGTTCTGGGTTTTAATCCATTTTAACACTTTATGTCTTTTTATTGGGGGTTGAGGCCATTTACTTTCAGTGTGATTATTGAGATGATTTTTAATTCCTAACATGTTAAGATTTTATTTCAGTTTGAAATACTGCTTGTTCTTCATTGCTTAGTTGTCTGCTGGATGGAAAATCTTGTTTCTCTGGTTCCGGTGTGAATTACTTATTTCTTCTTTGTAGTTAATCTCTTTGAATATTTCTCTAGTGCTGGTTTTGAAGACTTAAATTCTTTCAGCTTCTGTTTGTCATGGAAGCTTCTTATTTCCCCATGTAATTTGAAGTATAGTTTGCTGGATAGGAAATTATTGGCTGCAAGTTGTTTTCTTTCAGAGTTTGGAATATGTTACTCCAGGCACTTCTGGCTTTCATGACTTGGTTTGGGAAGTCTGGAGTGATTCTAATTGGTTTGCCTCATATCACTTGGCCTTTTGTTTTTGTTTCCTTTAAGATTCTCTCCTTGGCTTCTACATTGGTCATTTTGACTATTATGTGGTGTGGGGAACCTTTTCTCTGATCTTTTCTAAAGGGAGTTCTAATCTGGAAGTGGTGGCACACGCTTGTAATCCCTGCACTTGGGAGGCTGAGACAGGAGGATCGCACAGGTTCAAAGCCAGCCTTGCTGGTTTAAGAGACCCTGTTTCTAAATAAAATATAAAAAAGGTCTGGGAGTGTGGCCCGGAGGTAGAAGGCCCCTGGGTTCCATCCGCAGTACCACAATAAATAAATAAATAAATAAATAAATAAATAAATGGAGTTCAATAAGTTTCTTCCACCTGTGTATTGGCCTCTTGCTCTTTGTTTGGAAATTTTTCTATTACTTCTTTTCTTCTTTTTTTTTTTTTTTTTTTTTTTTGGTGGTGGTACTGGGGGTGGAACCCAGAGGCTTTCTACCTCCGGGCTATACTCCCATACTTTTGTATATTTTGTTTGGAAACAGGGTCTCACTAGGTTGCTGAGAGCCTCACTAAGTAGCTGAGGCTGACTTCGAACCTGTGTGATCTTCTTGTCTCAGCCTCCCAAGAGTGGGGATTACAAGCATGCACCACCATGCCTGGCCTGCTATTACTTCCTTGAAGAATAGGTTGTTCTTCTTTCCCATGATTTTAGAAGTTTGTACCTGTTGCTTTTGGTAGAATTCTCTCAGTCTCTAGGTGTTAGCTGGTATATTCAAGGGCAAGTTGTATTGTATTCAACAGTGAAGGCTGAGTAAGGAGGGAAGTGAAGGAGTTAATGGAAGAATAGGGGAAGTCTCAGATAGGGTCAAATAGTATGAGTATATGAATTTGGTAAGGTAGTATATATTAGAGATTAGAAATAATACAAATTTAGTAGTATTATAACAATAAAAAAAAACAAGACTTCCGGGAAGATGGCGACGGAGAAAAGCAGGGCTTACGAACCCCACTAACAACCAATCTCTATTACTACAAAATTAGCGCCTTTCATAGTCAGAAAACACCATCAGCAGAAAAACAAAAAATGTAATTACAATGGACAGAGAAAAAGAGGGCTGGAAAAATGAGACACCAGAAAGAAACCAGACTGCAGTGCTGCGGCCGGAGCCACGGCGTGGAGCAGCGGGTGCCATCTTTCCTTGCAGCACCAGGCCCCAAAGAGGAGGGGGACTCAAAACAGAGCTCAGAGCCACAGAAGAGATACGCCGGCCTCACGCCTGAGGATGCGGCAGCAGCGCCTTACTGCCAGCAGCAGCAGCAAGCTCACCGGATGGCACCAGACCAACAAACTCAACAGCCCACCAGGCTCCAGAGAGGAGTGACAGACAGCAAGCCGAGGTGAGCTGCTGTGGAAGAGCCAGGCAGGATTCGGCAGATTTTTCGGCGCAGGGAGCATCTAAAGCTCCCAGAGGCTGGGCTCAGAACACCCTGCAGGGACTCAGAGCAGAGCTCAAAAACAGAAAAGAAATACGCCAGCCTCACGGCTGAGTGTGTGACAGCAGCGCCATATTGCCACCGGCGGCAAACAGCAGCAAATTCACCAGTCCACTACAGCTCCATCAGCGAACTCATCAACAGTAAGTAAAACTGCGGCCCCTCGAGGAGAAATCCCAGTACTGCACTCCCAGGGACTTGACACAGTGGGGGAGTGGCGGTGGCAGAGATATCACACCAAAGGAGAACGCCCAACCTGGCACCGCCCATGGTCTAAAGCAGCCTCGATTGACTCCCTGGGTCTGAGACTCTGCAATACAACCTAATAAAGGAGTAGTGGGGAGTGAGATCCAGAGCACCTTAAATGAAGTCATAGTGACCCAGGAAAGAACGCAGAGGAGGCACAAACTTCCGAAATCATGGGGAAAAGAAATAACAATGGAGCAATAAATGCCCACAACCCACAACATCAGAACCCGATAAAACATAATTCAGAGATTTCTAGATCAAATCAGGAAAATAACTGTAGAAATAATAGAGGTGTTTTGAAAAGAATTCAGAGATGATCAATCCAAAAATGAACGCATAGTTTCTAATTTAGAAAAAAAATATCTGACAGCAGGAATCTGACTTTGAAGAAATATGGGTCCATTTTAAGAGAGCTAACCTAAGAATAATTGGAATAGAGGAGGGAAAAGAAGGTGAAACCAAAGGGATCAACAATCTCTTCAAGGAAGTAATAGCAGAAAATTTTCCAAACATAGAGCAAGAGGTTGATACACAGGTCCAGGAAACTTATAGAACTCCCTATAGACAGGATCAGAGAAGAGGATCCCCACACCACATAATTGTCAAAATGACCAATGTGGAAGCCAAGCAGAGAATCTTAAAGGCAACAAAAACAAAGGGCCAAGTGACATTCAGAGGCAAACCAATTAGAATCACTCCAGACTTCCCAAACCAAGTCATGAGAGCCAGAAGGGCTTGGAGTAACATATTCCAAACTCTGAAAGAAAACAACTTCCAGACAAAAATTTCCTACCCAGCAAAACTTTCTATCAAATTAGATGGGGAAATAAGAAGCTTCCATGACAAACAGACACTGAAGGAATTTATGTCTTCAAAACCAGCGCTAGAGAAAATACTCAAAGAGATTAACTACAAAGAAGAAATAGGTAACACACACCAGAACCAGAGAAACAAGATTTTCCATCCAACAGACAACTAAGACTGGTTATCTGTGGAGATTCATTATTTATGTTAGTCTTTTACCTATCTCTAAATGGTATTGTTTGCTTTGATTGTTGCTAATTTTTAGGATTTCTAGTTGGAATATTAATATACCTTCATATATAGCATTTGGAAATATTTTATCCCATTCTATCAGTAACTTTTAACTCTATTTACATTGTCTTTGGATATACAATTTTTTTTTATTTTCTAGGGAGTTTGTTTACCCTTTTGTTGCCTGTGCCATTGAAATCATATCCAAGAAATCACTCCCAATTTCAATGTTGTGAGGTTTTATGACCCCGATTTTCTTCTAAAAGTTTATAGTCTTAAGATTTATATTGAAGGACAAGAGGAAGATGGCGACGGAGGAAAGTGGCACTTACAAGTCCCGCTAACAATCCAACTCTACTACCACAAAACCAGCACCTTTCAGAGCCAGAAAACACTACCAGCAAAGAAATAAAAACGGTAAATACAAGGGACAGAGAAAAAGGGCTGGAAAATCAAGACACCGGAAAAAAAACCAGCCCGAAGTGCCGTGCCCGTGTAGCGCGGAGTGGACAGAGCTGCAACGCAGATTTGGGGGAGCTGCGGAGCGGAGCGGCCAGAGCAGCCGGAGCGGCCAGAGCCGCAGCGAGGATTGGGGGGAGCCGCGGAGCGGCCAGTGCAGCCGGAGCGGCCAGAGCCGCAGCACAGATTGGGGGGAGCCGTGGAGCGGAGCGGCCTGAGCAGCCGGAGCAGCCAGAGCCGCGTCGCGGAACCGCCTGAGTGGCCGGAGTGGCCAGACCCGCGGTGCAGAGCAGCTGAAGCCTCGGTTCAGAGCAGCTCAGCGGAGCAGCCAGAGCAGCCGAGCGGAGCGGCCAGAAGAGCCGGAGCAGCCACAGCCACAGCGCGGATTGGCTGGAGCGGCGGCGTGGAGTGGCCAGAGCCGCGGAGTGACCAGAGCCGCGGAGTGGCCCAGCTGGAGCAGCCGGAGCAGAGCGGCCAGAACAGCTGAGCGGAGCAGCCAGAGCAGCCGAGCAGAGCGGCCAGAGCAGCCGGAGCAGCCAGAGCCGCGTCACGGAACAGCCGGAGTGGCCAGACCCGCGGTGCAGAGCAGCCAGAGCCGCGGTGCAGAGCGGCCGGAGCAGCCAGAGCGGCCAGAGCCGTGGTGCGGAGCAGCCAGAGCCATGGTGCAGAGTGGCCGGAGCGGCGCGGCCTACATCTCCCCTAGCAGCACCAGGCTCCAGAGAGGAGGGAGACTCAAAACAGAGATCAAATCCAGAGAGGAGGTACTCTGGCCTCACGGCCTAGGATGCAGAAACAGCGTCTTACTGCTGGCGGCAGCGGTGAGTTCACCGGACGGCCCTAGACCAACCCACTCAACCAGCAACCAGGAGCCTGAGAGGAGGGGTGGACAGCGAGCCGAGGTGAGCAGGTGCTGAACAGCCGGGCGGCAGTCAGCAGTTTTGTTGGTGTAGGGAACATCTAAATCTCCCAGGGGCCGGGCACACCACAACTGGCAAGGACTCAGAGAGGAGTTCAAAACCAGAGAAGAAATACGCCGCATCACGGCCGAGGGCGTGGCAGTGGTGCCATATTGCCAGTGGCGGCAGCAGCGAATCCACCGAGTTCACTACAGCTCCATCAGCGCACTCAACAACCGTGAGTCAAATTGCGGCCCCTAGGGGAGAAATCCCAGTACTGCACTCCCAGGGACTTGCGCAGAAAGTCTCCCTGGGTCGGAGATTTTAGCAGTGCAGCCCAGTGGGGGAGTGGCAGTGGCAGAGATATCATACCATAGTCACAACTCCCCACTGGAGAACTCCCAACTTGGCACCCCCCACGGTCTAAGCAGCCTTGATTGACTCCCTGGGTCTGAGACTTTGTGATACAACCCAGTAAAGGAGTAGTGGTGACTTAGATACCACAGACACAAGATCCAGAGCATCTTAAGTGAACTCATAGTAACTCAGGGAAGAACCCAGAGAAGGCACAAACTTCCAAAATCATGGGAAAGAGAAATAACAATGTAGCAGTGAATGCCAACAAACCCACAACATCAGAATCTGATAACACAGAAATCCAAAGATCTCGAGAAGATCAAATTAGGAAAATAACTTTAGAAATAATAGAGGACTTTCGAAAAGAATTTAGAATCAAAAAGAGATAAAGGATGCAATTAATGAAGTAAAGGCTTCAATTCAAAGTATAAACAACAGATTAGACCACATGGAGAATAGAATCTCGCTTCTTGAAGATGATCATTCTAAAAATGAACGCATAGTTTCTAATTTAGAAAAAAAATATCTGACAGCAGGAATCTGACATTGAAGAAATATGGGCCCATTTCAAGAGAGCTAACCTAAGAATAATTGGAATAGAGGAGGGAAAAGAAGGTGAAACCAAAGGGATCAACAATCTCTTCAAGGAAGTAATGAAAAGTTATGAAAGCCAGAAGGGCTTGGAGTAATATATTCCAAACTTTGAAAGAAAACAACTTCCAGCCAAAAATTTCCTACCCAGCAAAACTATCCATCAAATTAGATGGGGAAATAAGAATCTTCCATGACAAACAGCAACTGAAGGAATTTATGTCTTCAAAACCAGCGCTAGAGAAAATACTCAAGGAGATTAACTGCAAAGAGGAAATGGGTAATACACGCCAGAACCAAAGAAACAAGAATTCCCATCCAGCAGACAACTAAGCAAAGAAGAATAAACAGTATCTCAAACAGAAATAAGATCTTAACATCTTGGGAATTAAAAATTATCTCTCTATAATCACACTGAATGTAAACGGCCTCAACTCCCCAATAAAAAAACATAAAGTGGCAAAATGGATTAAAAGCCAGAATCCATCCATCTGCTGCTTACAAGAAACACACCTTACAAGTAAAGATAGGAACAAACTCAAGGTAAAGGGCTGGAGCAAGGTAATCCATGCTAATGGTACTCGAAGACAAGCAGGAGTAGCAACTATGATATCAGACAAGTTAGACTTCAAACCCAAACTTATTAGAAGAGAAAAAGAGGGTCACATTTTACTGGTAAAAGGAATAGTCCAGCAAGAGGAAATAACAATAATCAACATCTATGCCCCAAACATAAATCAAACTCTTTGTGATATGAAGTCACACATAAATCCCAACACAATAATACTGGGAGACTTCAACACACCTCTCACAATACTAGACCGATCTTCCAGACAAAGGGTCAGTAAAGATGTCTCAGAACTAAAGAACACCATTAACCAAATGGACCTTTTGGACACATATAGAATATTTCACCCAACTACAGCAGAGTTTACATTTTTCTCAGCTGCTCATGGAACCTTCTCCAAAATAGATCACATCCTGGGACACAAAATGAGCACTAGCAAATTTAAAAAATGTTACATACTTCCCTGTGTCATTTCAGACCATAATGGAATGAAACTAGAAATCAACTATTAAGAAGACCCAGAGAAACAACATAAACATGTGGAGACTGAACACCACACTTTTGAATGAAGAATGGGTCATAGAAGATGTAAGAGGTGAAATCAAGAAATTTCTAGAAACAAATGAAAATGAAACAACATATCAAAACCTCTGGGACACTTTGAAGGCAGTATTAAGAGGAAAATTTATAGCACTGAGTGCTCACATAAGAAAAACAGAAAATCTTCAAATAAATAGCCTTATGACACACCTCAAAGCCCTTGAAAAGCAGGAACAATTGAACCCCAAAGCCAGCAGAAGACGGGAAATTATAAAAATGAGAGCAGAAATTAATAAAATAGAGAATAAAAAAACAATACAGAAAATCAACAAAACCCAAAGCTGGTTTCTTGAAAAAATTAACAAGATTGATAAACCACTAGCCAACCTAACTAAAAAAAAGAGAGAATCAACCCAAATTATGAAGATAAGGGATGAAAAAGGAGACATTACTACTGACAGCGTAGAAATCCAGAGGATTATCAGAAACTACTTTGAAAAACTATAGTCCAACAAAATGGAAAATCTGGAGGAAATCGACAACTTCCTAGATAAATACAACCTTCCTAAACTGAGTCAAGAAGATATAGAACACTTAAACCAACCAATAACAATCAAAGAGATTAAAATAGCAATAAAGAGCTTACCATCAAAGAAAAGCCCAGGACCAGATGGTTTCCCAAGTGAATTCTATAAAACCTTTATAGGAGAACTAATCCCAATACTACTCAAACTATTCAGGAAATAGAAAAAAACGGGACTCTCCCAAATACATTCTATGAAGCCAACATCACACTAATAGCCAAACCGAATAAAGACAGTTCAAGGAAGGAAAACTACAGGCCTATATCTCTGATGAACTTGGATGCAAAACTATTAAACAAAATACTAGCAACATGCATTCAAAACCACATCAAGAAAATCATTCACCATGACCAGGTAGGGTTCATCCCAGGGATGCAAGGCTGGTTCAATATAAGAAAATCAATCCATGTAATTCATCATATAAACAGAATCAAAGACAAAAACCACATGATCATCTCAATAGACGCTGAAAAAGCATTTGATAAAATTCAACATCCATTTATGATAAAAACACTGCAGAGAATTGGAATAAAAGGAACATTTCTCAACATTGTTAAGGCAATCTACAATAAGCCCACTGCCAACATCATATTAAATGGGGAAAAACTTCAAGAATTTCCCCTAAAAACTGGAACGAGACAAGGATGTCCACTATCACCACTTCTCTTCAATATAGTACTAGAGACTCTAGCCAGAGCAATAAGGCAAGAAAAGGAAATCAAAGGAGTACAAATAGGAAAAGAAGAACTTAAGCTTTCACTATTTGCAGATGACATGATACTATATTTAGAAAACCCAACAAACTCAACCAAAAGGCTTATAGAACTGATCAACAAATTCAGCAAGGTATCTGGATACAAAATCAATCTTAAAAAATCAGAAGCTTTCCTGTACACCAACCATAAATCCACTGAAAAAGAAATTCAGAAAACACTTCCACTCAGGATCTCCCACAAAAAAATAAAATACCTAGGAATAAACTTGACCAAGGAGGTAAAAGATCTCTACAAAGAAAATTATAAAACACTGAAAAAATAAATCGAAGAAGATCTTAGAAGATGGAAAGACCTTCCATGTTCATGGATTGGGAGAATAAATATCATTAAAATGGCCATCCTCCCAAAAGTGATCTACAGATATAATGCAATGCCCATTAAACTACCAAGATCATTCCTCACAGACATAAAAAAAAATCAGTCCTTAAATATATCTGGAATAACAAAAAGCCCAGAATAGCCAAGGTAGTTCTCAGCAACAAAAACCATTCAGGAGGAATCACAATACCTGACTTTAAACTGTACTACAAAGCCATTGTAATAAAAACAGCATGGTACTGGCAAAAGAACAAATATATAGACCAATGGGGCAGAATAGAAGCCCCAGAAACAAGTCCACACACTTTGAGCCAATTGATTTTTGACAAAGGGGCCAAAAACATACACTGGAAAAAAGATAGCCTCTTCAACAAATGGTGTTGGCAAAACTGGTTAACCATATGCAGAAAATTGGATGTTAATCCCACTTTTTCACCATGTACAAAAGTCAACTCACGATGGATCAAAGACTTGGAAATTAAACCAGAGACTTTGAAGCTCCTTGAAGAGGGCATAGGTCCAACACTACAACACATAGGCACAGACAAACATTTCCTCAACAAGACCCCAAAGGCACAACAAATTAAAAGGAGAATCAATACATGGGATTGCATGAAACTGAAGAGCTTCTGTTCAGCAAAGGAAACTATCAAGAATCTCAATCGAGAGCCAACAGAATGGGAGAAGATTTTTGCCACCTACTCCACTGATAGAGGACTAATATCTAGAATATACAGAGAACTCAAGAAACTCAACACTAAGAAAACAAAGCATCCAATAACAAAATGGGCAAATGAACTAAATAGACACTTCACAAAAGAAGAAATTCAAATGGCCAATAAATGCATGAAAAAATGCTCAACATCACTGGCAATCAGAGAGATGCAAATCAAAACTACCCTTAGATTTCACCTAACTCCAACTAGAATGGCCATCATTCAAAACACAAACAACAACAGATGCTGGCGAGGATGTGGAGAAGTGGGAACTCTAAGACATTGTTGGTGGGATTGCAAATTAGTGCAACCACTTTGGAAAACAGTATGGAGAATCCTCAGAAGAATGGGAACAAATCTACCATTTGATCCAGCAATACCACTGTTGGGTATCTACCCAAAAGAAAAGAAACCAAACTTCCAAACTAATGCATGTGTATCTATGTTCATAGCTGCACAATTCACCATAGCCAAACTATGGAACCAGCCAAGATGTCCATCAACAGATGAATGGATTACAAAACTGTGGGATATGTACACAATGGAATTTTACTCAGCCATCAAAAAAAACTCAATTACATCATTTTCAGGGAAATGGATGGAACTGGAGGACATTATGCTAAGTGAGATTAGTCAGGCACAAAAAATAAGAAATCAGATGCTTTCCCTAATATGTGAGAGTTAGGGAGAAAAGAGGAGCAAACAAGACAACCTAAAGGAGGAGAAATGAGGGGGGAAGAGGAAAATCTCTAAAGCTCACAATGTACTAAACATATCAAAGTCAATCACTAAGCCAAGCAAGGGAGGGAAGGACGGGGAAGGAATGGGGTGGGATTTGGGTAGGGGTTAAATCAGCGATGAGTACATGTTTGTACACACAAGTTTTTTACCCCAATAAGTTGTATGAATATAATGCACCAATAAAAAAAATTTTTAAAAAAGATTTATATTTAGGTCTTTTATATATTTTGAGTTAATATTTGTATGTGTGTTAGGTAAAGGTCCAATTTTATTCTTTTACACGTAATTATTATTGTTCAACATATTTAGTTAAAAGATTATTATTTCCTCCACCAAATGTTTGTGGAAACCTTGTCAAAAATAACTTGACAATATATGGAAGAATTTATCTCTAGGCTTTTATTTAACTCCAATGGTTTATATATCTGCCTTTAGAACAGTACTACACTGTTTCAAATATTGTAGCTTTATATAGTTTCAAATCAGAAAATATATATCTTCTAGCTTTGTTCTTTTTCAAGATCGTTTTGGGTATCTAGAGTCCATATTCCATATCAGGATAGATTTTTTTTCTGAAAAATAAATAAATAAATGTATGAGAGTTTCACTTAAAAAAAAGAAAAAAATATTCTCTGGTAAGAAAGAAAGCACAAAGAAATATTGAAATATTATCTTTAAGTCATCAAAAGCTTGGTATCAGACAAATGAAACTGTTATGTGAGATTATTATCGTTAATATTGGATAAATTGCTATAAAACTAGATGTCAACCACTAAGCCAAGCATGGGAAGGAGGGATGGGGAGGGAACGGGGTGGGGATCGGGTAGGGGCTAACTGGGCGATGTGTGCATGTATGTCTACAAAAGTATTTTCTTTATACCATTATGATGTATGAATATATTGCACCAATAAAAAAAGAAATTTAATTTTAAAAAAAGAAAGAAAAAATATTTGTATATGGTGTTAGGGAAGGGTCCAATTTTATTCTTTTTCATGTAATTATTATTTTTCAACATATTTAGTTAAAAGATTATTATTTCCTCCACCAAATGTTTGTGGAAACCTTGTCAAAAAGAACTTGACAATATATGGAAGAATTTATCTCTAGGCTTTTATTTAACTCCAATGGTTTATATATCTGCCTTTAGAACAGTACTACACTGTTTCAAATATTGTAGCTTTATAAGGTTTGAAATCAGAAAATATACATCTTCTAGCTTTGTTCTTTTTTGAGATTGTTTTGGGTATCTAGAGTCCATATTAGGGTCGATTTTTTTCTGAAAAATAAATAAATGTATGATAGTTTCACCTAAAAAAATATTCTCTGGTAAGAAAGAAAGCACAAAGAAATATTGAAATATGTTATCTTTAAGTCATCAAAAGCTTGGTATCAGACAAATGAAACTGTTATGTGAGATTATCATTGTTAATTTTGGATAAATTTCTATAATACTAGATATCAACCACTAAGCCAAGCATGGGAAGGTGGGTTGGGGAGGGAACTGGATGGGAATCGGGTAGTGGCTAACTGGGTGATGTGTGCATGTATGTCTACAAAAGTGGTTTTTTTTTTATCACATTGTGATGTATGAATACAGTGCACCAATTTAAAAAGTAAAAAATAATAAATAAATAATAAAAATAAAAACACAATCTCCCTCCCCCAAAAAAGAAAAAGAAACATCCAGACATACACTGTCATACACACACACACACAAAAAAAAATCTCAACAATGAATTAATATGACTCTACAGATAAATGACTATTCACCAGATAGATCCTTTGCAGTGGTGCCACCGGCACCTTTCCCTCTTTGAGTCTGGTTCTCTGAGTCTTCTCAGTCTATGCAGATGGTCTATATCAATGGGGCTGGATTTAATATTGAATGAAGTTCACCCTCCACACTTTCCACAGATTGGAATCTAGGTCTCTCCTTGCCTCTGTTGGTAGTGTATGTCTCTGAGACCAAACTCAATGTAGGAGTCTCTGTTCTCCACAGCTAGGGCTTGGCTAGTCTGACTTCTCCCTGTTCACCACAATTGGGATGTCTGTGGTGTTCCTGGAGATCCTACTCATTGGGTTTAGTGTTATGCATAAGACTCCCCCCACACTTTCCACTAATCAGAGCCTGAGTCTGTCTGAGTTCTGATATGATCAATAGCAGATACCACTCCCACCTTCTCTGGATCACTTCATTTATTGTGGTCTGAATCTCTGGAGGATGTGATAATCTCAGCCCCGCCACTCCTTTTCTGGGTTGTATCACAAAGTCTTAGACCCAGGGAGTTAATCTTGGGCTGCACAAGACCCCGGGGGCACCTGGCTGGGTGTTTTCCCTCAGGGAACTGAGACTTGGATGTGGTAATCTCTGCCACTACTACTCCTTCACTGGGTTGAACTGCAAGATCTCAGAGTTTATCAAAGCTGCGCGAGTCCCAGGGGGTGCAGCGCTGGGATTTCTCCTGTTGGGGCCTCAATTTCACTTATGATTGTGGTGCGCATTGGTCTATAGCACTTGCAGGCATGGTGAACTCACCACCTTTGCTGGTGATATGACACTGATGCCACACCCTCAGCCTTGAGGCTGGGGTATTTCATTTCTTGTTTTGAGCTCCTGCTCTGAATCCCTGGAGGGCATGGTGGGCTTGGCCTCTGGAAGTTTTAGCAGGTCTTTGCAGTAGAAGAACTGAGGAATTACAACTGACTAGTCAGCACCTGGTCACTTCAGCTCTTTGTTTTCCTTTTCATGCTGTGAGACAAGTTGGCACTGGCATGGTGGCCGCTGCCGCAAGGCATTCAGGTTTCTTTTCTGCTCTCTGGTTGTTCTTCTAGTCTTCTTTTTCTCTGACCTTTGTATTTATAGCTTTTATTCCTCTATTGATAGTATTTTCTGGCTACGTAAGGCGTTTCTTTTGAAGCTATGGAAATCGAGTATCAGCCGAACTCGTAGACTCTGCTTTTCTCAGTCACCATCTTCCCTGTCTCCAAGATGATTTTCTTTTTTAGTCTGGATAGACATAATATAGCTATAAGGAAAAAATCACAATAATAAGACTTATCCTGCTTTAGTCTTTTTTTTTTTTTTTTACTAATACTTTTATATCTTCCAAAGGCTCAGAGGAATAGTTTTGTGGGTCTTTTCAGCATCTGGGGGTTTATTTCTGACTATAGAGACTTGTTCCTATAAATTCTCAAGAGGGACAAGTTTAATTCTAGACATCTTAATCCAGGAATTATGTCCCTGTAGTTTTAATACCTGTGGGAGTGCTAAAAATAATTTAGAAAGTATCCTTCCACTTTGGGAGAAGCTGATCTAAGGGTGAGTCCTTTTCCAGATTGAATAAGACATGATCACTTGGTTGTACTTTTGCCGTGTAGGTTAATGGGCAGTTAGCCTAACCAGGGATCTGAGGAAGTGATTTTTCCTCTATTACTTCCTGAAGGCTTTCTACTCTGTAGCCTGATTTTTTAGTTCTCTCACTCATATACTTGCTCTTATCAGTAAACCATTCTATTTCAGGGTTAGTTAGAGGCTGATCCTTAAGATCATGGCTTTTAGCATATACCTGACCTATAATCTCTGTACAAGAGTGGACAAAATCATGTTTTTACAAGTTAAAGACATTGTAAATCTTTTTGGCCTTTGGGTGCCATCAACCCCAGTTACAACACATGTCTGTTTTAGAAAAAAGGCCTAAGAGAGACAAGGCAAGCAGAGGATTAAGTCCCCATATCTAAAAGAAAATTAACATCTTTTCTTGCCACATCAAGAGTCATAAGAGGCTCCTCTGTTGTGATGTCCAGCTGATCAGAGAGGCCCTTGCTGAATCTCAGGCATCCCCAGTCTTCAAAGGCAAACATGATGGGAGCAGATGGCCTCACTTCCCTTCAGAGGTGTGGGCAATCATGCTTCTAGTATTTCTCCTTTTTGCAAAGGGGGTACAACCCAGGCACAGATAGACTCTTCTTAAAGCAGTCCTTGACTCAATGCCCAGGCTTTTTGCAATAATGGCAGGTGGCAAGTTTCCTTCCCTCTTTCTGGAAGGAGACTTTGGGTATCTCTGAGGGGGTGGAGTCTTACCACCCTATTCTAAAGCAATTAAGTGGGCTTGTCCTTATGTTCATATTTGTCTCTTCTGATTCTTAATTTCATTTGCCTTGTCTCTGTTGTTGAAAACCCCAGAGACCAAAATTAAAAGATGAGTAATGGGAGTCTGAGGTCCCATTTCCTGATTTTAGAGTTTTCTCCTAATAGCTGGGGCTGATTGGCTTCTAAAATGAGTCTGAAATAATATCTGCCCCTCACGTGAGTCTGAGTCAATATGAATATATCTCCAGTGGGTCTTAGTTAATAATCCCAGAAATATAGCAGGATTTTCATTCGTTTATTTTGTCATCTCTCTGATCTTATCATAATTATTCATACATCTCCTCATTCCTTCAATTAAACATGTGACCATGTGATTTCATTTGTTAAGGCCCTCACTCTCATCTTGATAATTCCACTTAGGGTATTAACCAGACATAGCCTCCTCCCTGTAGGCTCCCTTTGGTCTTGGACATAGATTGTATTACCATATGTCTTTGCTGCTTAATGTATATGAGTCCTTTTTTTCAGGAGTGCAGCAAGTGGAAAAGATTACATAAAGATCCATCCATATTTGATCAGGCATAATTGCCAGGTTTTGAAACCCATTCATAAGTCTGTATCAAGATCCTCTGAAAACTGACCAGTATTTATAGTCAAATTTATAGTCCGGTATAAAGAAAATCTTTAGTCATAAAAAAGGAACATTCCATCATCTCTAATTATCTTTGCTAGAAGAGTGAGTGGTATGAAAGAAAACCTCTCTTGTCCATGTTTTCCACCGTCCATTACTGGTATAATTTCAGCTATATCAAAAGCCCACCTTGTTTTACCACTGGATACAGTCACACTTTGATCTTCATCAATAATGAAGAAGATGGTGGCAGAAATGAAATTTACTGAGTTCTAATTTCTCACCCAAATCCATGCCAAATGGTTTTTATTCATTTTTTCTATTTACTACTAGTAGCCACATTCTATCATTATCTCCTTCATATAAATTGGACTTAGTAATATTAAGTGTCTTGGCCACATTCTTACTTTCTGGGACTGGCCTTGAGAGCTGATGCTCTTAGCTCTTGGTTAGGACTATCTCCCGTTGTAGGAAGACAGTGGGAAAATCAGAAAATTAGAGAAAAAGTGTTTTAGTCAGAAAGACATGCTCCTGTCCAGAAGAAAAGGATCCAAGATGCAGAGAACTGAGGCCAATGAGAGAACTGGGACACACATTGTCAAATCCTTCACATCCTCCAGCCTCCATCCACCAAAGTGGCTCAGGTGCAGGTTTACAGAGGAGAAGGGCTTGAAATAGAGCACACAGTGACTCGTGCCCTCTGGATGTTGCCTTTGTGAGTTGTACCCACCCAGGTGTCTACTAGGGGAAACAGGAGAATTGAAAGAGCAGAACAAAAGTGAAGAGACTGGGAAATGAAGGCAGAAGTTTGAGCAGAGGGAGGGGAAGGGGGGAGGAACTTTCAGGAGTGACTTTGCCCATTCTTAATGGAATTGCATTTAGAGTCCTTTGGAGCTGGCTGTCCTCCCTTCCTTCTGCTTCTCTGAAGCCCCGAGTAAATGCATGCTGACCCAGGGTCTTGATGGTTCCCTGCTGTTTCAAAATGGAGAATACTGTCTCCTCAACACATGTGTGAATCTGTCTGGCTTTCTCACCCTATTGTGTTTCTTCTGAGTTATTGAAATAATTTCTTATGTGAGAAAAATTGTGCTACAGTTTAATGGCAATCTTAGTAAACTTTTAAAGGGATATTTGTCATTTCAACAAGGTCTTTATCAAATGCCTACTGAGTTAAGTGATTGACTTCATATTCTATATTAGCCAACTCATAAAACTTACTAATAATATCTGGACATCTTGCCAGGTATGGTACTATACACCTATACCTACTTGGGAGGCTGAGACAGGAAGATCACAGGTTTGAGGCTAGCTTCAGTGACTTAGCAAGGCTCTTAGGAACTTATCAAGACCCTCTTTCAAAGTAAAAAATAAAAAATGACAGGATTGTAGTTCAGAGGTAGAATGCCATGGGTTCATTCCCAAGTACCAAAAACAATAAAATAAATAAATATCTGGACACCTTACCTTTCTGAAATAAGGATAGAAAAAATTTTTCTTAGTGGAAGCCCCAGGGAATTGAAAATACAGGGGAAACATACAGTTTATATTTGAAATTATAGACATTTCTGTTCATTTACTTTCTTTTTAGGGACTGGTTGAACATGCTAAGCCCACCAATTGTTCCTCACAGTCAGCAGCCAACCAAGCAGCATCTGGATTCCTCTGGAAGTCTGAGCACTCAAGGTGGGCATTGGAAACATATCATGCATAAAATTTTTTTTAATTTCCTGTGAATAGAGAAATAGATGTCACTTTGACATCTCAACGTGACTGCCATTGTTTTCATGAAATACTCATCCTTTCAGTTTATACACCTAAAATAAGGTAAGCTGATGCCATTGTTTAGGATGATAGGTTCTTACCAACTAAACAAAAGAGAAGGAGAAACCATCCCTGTTCTTCAACAGGTCATTCCTGGGGCAGAATCTAGTTTGAGTATGGCTTGGGTATAAAGTTGACCTGCTGTTGAAAGCCAGCTAGTCCAATGGGGCGCGAGTTTGCTCGCGGTCGAGGGTCTCAGTAAAGGTGGGGAAAGATAGAGTGACGTACTACAGATTCTTATCTGTAGCGGTTCTTTCCTAGGAAAATAATCCTATGATCGGCGCTTTTGAAAAAGAACCTGACATGGATCAATGCTTCTTGTGCAATTGAACACTTTATTTTGGACACAAGATTTTTTATATATTCCCCTCTCCCAGTGAATATCTAGTAAAAAGAAGTGCAAAACACCCAAGGTACAAAAGAGAGATACACATGCAAATTACCAACCCTGAACAAAAGTAAGGCATGGGATATCCCAGGTCTTTGTGATTGAGATCAGTCCCATTATCTCAGGTGGGCCTTGTGCTCCAGAGCCCAGCCCCCTTTGGCCTTGCAGCTGCAGAGGCTTCTATTTGGCTAAAAGTCACACCCAAAATCCCTTGAAGAATTTAGTTTTTAAGATCACTCGAAGAATCCAGTTTTTAAGAGTTTTCTTTAACCCTTTCGGAGCTCTCATTCCTAGGGCTTAGTCCAATGTCTTCCTTTATATATAATGGGGGACGAAGTCCGAGATTCCAGCTTTCATATAGTTATCGTAAGGTAAATCCGTGTTCCTTTATGATGATTTAAGGAATTTCGATGAATGTCTGCTGGATTTTGTCTGCAATACTATCCGCTGTCTGAAAACTTAAACTCATGACACAGTTTAGCAGGTAAACACCAAGAAATAACATGAGTTAGTTGTCAGATATATTTCTCTAGCAGCTGAGCATTTTCCTTCTTTTAATAATCCATATTCCTATCACTAACCTTCTGCAACTTTCTTTTCTTCTCTGATTACCCTAATTCTCTCTTTCCCATTCGGGCCAATCTCAGGATAAGCTCTTCTTCATACAAAAATACTTTCTTATTCTCACCATATTTTCTTTCTTTCTTTCATCTTTACACATCTATTTTATCTGTCCTTTGTTTCGACATAGCTATTTTTAACCAGGTGGTGTCGCTGAACTAACTAGGTGCAAAAGCCAAGATTTATTGAAGATCAAAGGTGGACTGGAATGCTGCTTCTAATTACCATTTGAACAAGGCTCATCTAATTACCATTTGAGCAAGGCTGAAAGTTTACTGGAAGGATTATTTTACATGGATTCAATTTTCACTCGCAGTCCTGATCTTTTTCCCACTGGAGCAATTCGCTTGGAAAGTTAAAAGAATCATTACCAAAAGAATAATAGTTATGAAAGAATATCTAAGAGTGGAGAATACTTTTGGCCAGCGACCACACCTTCTCTCGGGGCTTATTTCTCATGTTGAGAATCGCCTATGGACTGCATGAATAAGAATGCAGATGCCGAGAGGGCGTGGCTGCAGCTGGTATCTGCAACCTGCATCTGGATTCCAGCTCTGCCACTTTCTACTGTATGGCCTTTGTCAGTTTCAGTTACCATATCTGTAAAGTAATAAGGAACTGTGTATGAAGCACTTACAATGGTGTCTACCAAATGCTATTAGTATTATTATAAAACAGACCCAGTAATCCAGCATCATTGAGACATAGTCATGCATTGTATAATGATGTTCCAGTCAACAACAGACCACCACATATACAATGGTGGCCCCATAAGATTATAATGAAGCTGAAATTTTTCTGTTGCCTAGTTTCCTATCATCACAGACATCATAACATCACAGAGCAACACATTTCTCATGTGTTTGTGGCTGTAAACAAATCTATTTTGCTGCTAGTCATATAAAAATATAACCCAGAGAATTATGCATAATACATAATACTTGATGATAATAAAAGCTATGTTATATATGTACAATGGTTAATGTATTTATTGTACTGTACTTTTATTGGTATTTTAGAAAATACCCTTTACAAAAGAAAATTCTCTTTACAAAAGCCAGTTTAAGACAGTATGCCCTGTTATGCTGATGGCAACCTTCTTGAACCTCTCTTCACAGTGTCCCTTGACTGCACCATCTAAGTTTGCATTCAGCACTCTCTGTGACATTCACGTGATGAATTCTAACACTGCATTTCTCAGCATACATTAACATCATTAAGTAATGTATGTCTGTACATGTTTTTGTAAATATAGAGATACCGCCTTTTCATTAAAACAAAGGTTGTCCCAGCTATGCTAGGTATTAGTGATATAAAATCTAGAAAGAAGCAACAATGAAAATTTTTCTGGTGTTCCTTTTGTGGAGAGAGCCATGAAGATGGAGCCTTGGTTTCTGATTATGAGCTGGGAACCTGATTGTCAGGCCTGCATGTAAGAGGAACATAAAAGAATCTTTGGTGAGAACAAGGGATGAGGTGGAAGGAAATCACAAGAGCATAATTGGAATGACAGATAATCTCAGAGTGACACTCTGAGATAATTTTCCGGGATGAATTTTGAAGATGAATTTTTTAAAAAAATGGACGTCAAACCAATATAAATCGCTCTAATAAAAGTACTGGGGCTTTTATTTTTTTTATTTTTTTTCCTAACTGCCCCAGAGAGAAAACAGAGCATACCATTTTTCTTCAGGTATGGAGAATTCAAAGTGAGAGCTCATACATCTGAGTTGTACCAAGGGATGGAAATGTCTCCATGATTTACTATCTGAAATAGATTATGCCTTTCAAATTGGGACTCTTTTTAGAGGTGTACACTTATAATTACTGTTGACAGAAAAATAGAATCTTAGCTGTCAGGAGAAGACCTTGCTGTGAGGGAACAAATAATATGTTAAGTGTCCTAAGTAAGCCACAGAAAGCAAGAGCAGGGTCCTTGAACAAAGGCACCTAAGATATATGATAGTGATAAGTGACTGGAAGGATCTCTTAAAGTCACCGTTGCCGAGCTCAGTTCTGACAACAAGAGCTCTACTCAAGTTCCTCTGAGGACAAATTAACGAATTAAACCCAGAAGATGGGAGAAATGTACTGAATAGTGCTAACTAGACCGGGTGTTCCCTGTGCCCTTCACCTTTGGCTGTTCCAGCTGCCCCTCTTCCCTGTGCTTGGGTGGTTTGTAGTTAATTCCATCACAAACTAGGATTTTCCATTTGTTCACCTTCCCCTTTTCTGATATTCTCAGGTGGCTTGTAGTTAATTAATACCATCAAAACTACTGTTGCCACCAGGTGTGGTGGTGCATGCTTGTAATCCCAGCATTCAGGAGGCAGAGACCAGAGGATCATGGTTCACATACAGCCTCAGCTACTTAGTGAGGCCCTTCGTAACTCAGTGAAACCCTGTTTCAAAAAATTAAAAAAAAAAAACTAAAAAATAGGGCTGGGGGTTTAGCTCAGAGGTAGAATGCCCCCTGGGTTCCACCTCAGGTACCTCAAAAAAAAAAAAAAAAAACTACTGTTGCCTATTTAGTTAATCTTAATATGGTAATGGTGTAGTTTAGACAGCCTGGCACAGTTCATTTTTAAAATATACTGAGATAGGCTTTCCATCTGTTCCTACAAAGTGTTGCTCAAGGAAAATTTGTAGGCTCAAGTTTCCAGTTCATATCAACAGAAGTAAAAGGGAGACATGGTTGAGGGTAGTCTGGGATTCTTCCTGAATCTGTTGCACAGCACCATTTATTTGTCACATACTGTATGCCAGAGACTGTGTTGTTATCTTTAACCCTCACAATACTGATACCGTGTGTGTGTGTGTGTGTGTGTGTGTGTGTGTGTGTATGTGTTTTGCAGCTAAAGAAACTGAGGTACAAAGCTTTTAAATAACACACCCATAGTCATACAGTACCAGTATTGGGAAAAGGTTTCAAAATGTATTAATGTACCAGTATTGGGAAAGATTTCCAATTTTTAAAAATATATCTTTGGTAGTAAAGAAATCCGGGAGTGTCAGGAAAAAGGGCCATTTTATATTTCTAAAGAGAAGTAAAAAAAAAAAAAAAAAGCTAGGAATGCCAGGGAAAAGGGCCTCTTTATATTTCTAAGGAGAGACAGACTGCCTCAAGGATGGGAGGAAATCCCAGATCCTGGATAAGCAACTTAACACATTTTGGGAGTATAACAAAAGGTGTGGGGTCTGTGCCTGAGACAGAGCTGCTGGGAGACAGAGCTCCCCCCCCCCTCAGAGCAGATACTTGGGCTAGGGCAGCATATCTACATATCAAAGGACCTGCCCCAGACTTGGTCAGGATAAGAACACTCAGCATGCAGGGACTTTGGGTGAATTCCTTCAAATCACCCCCCTGTGCCATTTCTGAATGGTATGGGGCTTTAACTGTCTTCTGTATTTCTATCTTTTTAGTAAACTTCTTTAAATCTTCAGCAAGTGTCTGAGCTATGTATACTTATCCTTAGCTCAGGACAAGAACCTGCAGTTTTTCTGTTTGTGTGGTTGTGTTGGGGGAATTATTTCTCCCCTCACACACTGAACATATTTTACCATAACAATACAACTAAGTGTCAGAGCTAGAATTTGAAACCAAACAGCCTGGTCCCAGAGCCCAGCTAACTTATTTTTATACTCTTTGGATTTGAACCAGGTAAATAGATTACCTGCTCAAAAAGTTAAATATAAAGCCAGGAAGTAGGAAAATCTCTTTCTACTGAGAGTTTAGTTTGTTTGTTTGTTTTCAGGGGTGGGGGTAGGGGTACTGGGGGGTGGAATCCAAGTGCTTTTCTACCCTCCAGGCTACACGCCCAGACCTTTTTTATACTTTATTTGGAAACAGGGTCTTGCTAAGTTGCTGAGAGCCTCACTAAGTAGCTGGGCTGGCTTCGAACCTGCACGATCCTCCTGTCTCAGCCTCCCAAGCGTTGGAATTATAAGCATGTACCACCATGCCCAGCTCTCTACTGAGAGTTTTGATTTACAGGAAAACCAAATTAAAACATCTCAAGAGCTTAGTGAGTGAGTGAGTGGCTAGATTCTTAAAGACCAAAAAAAAAAAAAAAAAAAGGAAGCCTGAGGTTGTAGCTTCACCCCTAGCCCCTGCCTGCCCTCCCATGCATGCTTGTTCAAAGTGACAGGCAGGCACAATGAGCAAGATGGGTAAGGCTGAGGGGACTAGCAAATGGATCACTACACCCAGGGACTGCAGGCTGGGTCTTTGCACATAGCATGGGCTTCCAGGATGGTCTTGTCAGCCCCCCACTTTTTCTTTGATCTCTTGCTTTACAGTCTTACACTTTCTTCAGGCCCTTCTACAGCTTATAATCTTGATTTGTTTACTGTTTATTGTCGGGGGTTTTTTTCATTCTTTTTTTGTGTGTGGTACTAGGGATGGAACCCAGGGGCATTCTACCTCCAAGCTACACCTCCAGCCCTATTTTTTATTCTTTATTTTGAAACAGAGTCTCACTGAGTTGCAAAGGACCTCATTAAGTAGCTGAGGCTCACGAACTGTGATCCTCCTATTTCAGCCTCCCAAATGCTGGGATTACAAGTGCGTGCCACCACACCTGGCTTACTGTCTTTCTTTTTAAGCATCCTAAGAGTATTTTAGAGCAGAGACTTTGTTGGTTTGCCCACTTCTGGATCCCGGATCCCTCTGCAATTGCTGGCATATATCAGACTGTAAATTCTCATTAGAAAAAGACAAAAAAGGAGGAAAAGAAGGTGAGAAATGTTTTTCAACTGGCCATTTCTTATAGAAACCATAAAAAATTAAGGCAATTCATAGAAACCTGACCTTCAGGTTTTTTCCCTTCAGTTTTTTTAAATAATCGGTATATTTCTATATTTCAAACATGAAAGTATTGAACTTAAACCCATACATTTAAGCTATTAAAAGGTTATAGATTGCTTTAGGCAGTGACTCTTAAAGTTTATTTTTAAACAGTAAAAATTTTTATTTTAAATTAAATCTCATAGAGTTCTAAAACATAAAAGAGGTAAAGCAGAGCCCCTCTGGCTAAAGGGAGAGTTAGGTCTCTGAATTCTACCCTGTAGCTCTGGTGAGCCAGTTAAAAACTCTGGTATGAGTCAAGTGTGAAGACACATGCCTGTAATCCCATTACTTAGAAGACTAAGACAGGAGGATGGCAGATTCAAAACCAGCCTCAGGAACCTAGCAAGACCCTGCTTCAAAACAAAAAGGACTGGGGATATAGATTGGGGTTAGAATACCCCTGGGTTCTATCTCCAGAAAAAAAAAAAATAAGCACTGGTGTGGTTGGGCCCCTCAGTTTGTCTCAAGAGTAAATGACCCTATCCAAGGCCAAATGCCCAATCAGAACCCAAGCTGGGATGGCTTCTAGGCCTCCTCCACTTCAGTGTCTTCCTCCTGAGCTGTTTTGTTGGTTTGTGAATGTGATCTATGAGGGCTGATTCACAGGGAAAGGAACTGCCTATCTTCAGACTTCTGGAATAAAAAGAATACCTAGCATATATTTCATCTTACTGTGTTTTGGGCCTGAATCTGCACTTTAGTTCTCCAAAGAGGTTTGGTGCCAATATTACCCCCATCTGCCACACAGCTTTCTGGGACTCCCAGCAGTGAACAATGTGCTGGAGCACTGCTCCTCCACCAGAGATAGGGAGGCCAAGGAGCAGCCTCTATCTTAGATAGAGGACAAGGTACAGGCTCCTTTGGAGATGAAGAAGCCAATGTGCAGCCTACAACAGCAATGAAAAGTCCAAGAAGCAGCCTCTACCAAACAGCCTCCATCAGAGATGGAGGGGCCAAGATGCATTTGTGCAGCTGGATATATGACTGCATTCTAACAGCAGGAAAAGATGGCCAGACCAATCCATAATTCTAGAAGATTTTCCCAAGCCATACAGAAGAAAGTGCATGAGTTACACCTGGCAGAAGTCAGAGTTCCTGTCCCTATTTTATTCATCAGGAGTTAAGTGTCACGGCCCATTTCTACTCTCAGCTGGAATGTCTCACCTTTAAGTGAGCAGAAAGAACAGCCAGAACAGCTGGGCTCTGATCCCTGCCTCCTGTCCAGAGGAGGAAGGTGGGCTCTTCACAGTTCCTCCTGGCTGTAATAGATTTCCTGAATACCAGTTACCACAAGCTTAGGGCCCTTAACACTAAGTAAAAATGTGTTTTCCTGGAGATTGTGTAAAATATAAAAATGAGAAGTTAAGACCTCAGACTTAATCAAGAAAACTACCAATCTGACCTTTTTCCTTGAAAAATGCTTTTCAATTTGTTTTTCACATTTGTTCCTTTATAGATATGACCCTTAAATTATTCGTGCCTACTGTCTCCAAACTGGAATAATAATGGCCTCTCTCTTCAGCCTGTGGAACTTGCTTGTAGCTTGTACAGATTTTGAGTAAGAAAGGCATCCTGAAGGATGCCTTCAGTGTTGCCAGATTCTCCATAAATAACATTCTTGCACATCTTTTGTAGTAATGCCACAGAGGAGATTTCCTTTATAAACATTGATTAATCTCCCAAGAGATAAAAATAAGCATAAGATACTTATTTTTTAGTTGTAGTGTCTAGGAAGGGATTCACAAACATCTCATGACTCCCCAGAGGTAAACAGAGAGAGAGTGATAACTGGCCACCTGCTTAACTCCAACAGAGAAATTCCTTTGCAGTCTTTCTGTTTACAATCATATAATTGTTTGACATTTACCTAACACTCTGAGTCTGAAAGGCTATTTGAACATCTCTGGTGCCCCTAGTGTCTACTGTAGTGCCCAGGATGTGGTAAACACTCCATAAATAGTAATGAGTGAATGAATGAGTGTGCAGCCCATGGGAAACCTGAGGATAACTAGAGCTATGCTTTAGATCTTTTCTGTATCTTGACATTTTACTTAATATGAGAAGAAGAACTTCCCCCCAAAAAAATGCTGACAATATAAAATGAGAATAAAAGCTAGCAATAAGACTATAATGCACCAATAAAAGTATTTTCAAAAATAAAATAGGGCTGGGAATGTAAATTCAGAAATAGAATGCCCCTGGGTTCAATCTCCAGTACCAAGGGAAGGAGGAAGAGAGGAAGGAAGGGAGGGAGGAAGGAGAACGCACCGCTGTTGTGTGCCCCACACTGCATAGACCCTCTCTGTGCATAACCAACACTGCCCAGCATAAGGTGGTGCTGTGTCTCCACTTTACAGTGAGGCTAAGGAGCTAGCCTGTGCCATAGATACAAGGGTTGTGAAGCAGGATGCTGCCACAGGCCTGTGTGACCAGAGGCTACACCCTCAGTCCCTACTACAGTCTCAATGCAGAATTCCCCTGAGATGAGTAAGAGCCACATAACTGAACTACCCACTGCAATTTCAAATTTAGGAAGCTCTCTTTTCCTGAAACTTTCTGGACTAAATGTATTCTTCCTAATACTCTACTCCACAGCACCACCACCCCAAGGCTCAGCTTCTAAAGTGGCTCATGTCTTTATGATGGTCTTGAGTGCAAAGCATGCTTCCACTTGTTACCTTTTGTTTCCTGTTTAAACTTGGGCCAAAGAGATATGAGATATTCATATTCATTCATTCATATTCTCTATCTTGTACTGGAGATTGAACCCAGGAGCATCCTATCTCTGATCTACACTCCCCAGTTCTATTTTCAGTTTTTTTGTTTTGTTTTGTTTTGTTTTTTGTGGTACTGGGGATGGAATCCAGGGGCATTCTACCTCTTAGCTACATCCCCACCCCTATTTTTTATTCTTTATTTGAAACAGTGTCTCACCAAGTTGCAAAGGGCCTCCTTGCTAAGTAGCTAAGACTGTCTGAGAACTGTGATCCTCAGTTTCAGCCTCCAAAATGCTGGGATTACAAGTATGCGCCACCATGCCTGGCTTTCATTTCTTATTTTGAAGCAGGATCTAAATTTCTAAGGATCTCCCTTATTTGCCCAGGCTGGTCTCCAACCTGTGATGCTCCTATTTTGGCTCCCAAGTACTGAGATTATAGGCATGTGCCAATACCCTATTTTCTCCTAATAGCCATTGGGGTACAGATGCTGTCCTTTCTCCACAGAAGTAATAGGAGAGGAGAGAATCAATGCTTTCATTCACATAAAGAGATGAACTCATTTGGGGACATTGGAAGTGAACTCTTCAATAGAAATGTAAACATGTTGCTGATTCTTCCTACTGAAACCACTCCACCTACTGATCCACACACACATGCAACCCAGAAGGGATTCTGTCATAAGGTTGTGGGCTCAGCTTCCCCTACTGGAAGTGGAATGCATTTTCTCATTCCTGGACCTTGGCCCTGGACCTTGAACAAAATCAGGATCTCAGAATGCTATGGGCTCTGTTGGCCTCAGAACCATAGCTTGGCCAAGAACCTTCCTTCACATGTATCCAAATGTATTCAGAATTGTAAACCCCACATCTACAGGAGCACCGTTGAATCACTACCCATTTATAAATAGACACTACCTGGAGAGAATGAAATTTCAATAACCCCCAATGAATCATCTAAATCTTTCAACATGGCATTAAGTGGTATCTTCCAAATAAAAGAAAGTAAAAAACAAAAGCTATTTATTTCCCAAATGACACTGGACTGTAATCATGGCATGTTATTTGCCTTCCAAAATATAGCTTTCTACGCCGGGCGTGGTGGCGCACGCTTGTAATCCCTGCGCTTGGGAGGCGGAGACAGGAGGATCGTGCAGGTTCGAAGCCAGCCTCGCTGGCTTAAGAGACCCTGTTTCAAAAATATAAAAAATAGGTCTGGGAGTGGAGCCCGGAGGTAGAAGGGCTTCCAGGAACCCCAGTACCACACACACACACACACACACACACACACACACACACACACAATATATATATATATATATATATCTTTCTAATAGAAGACAATATATTTTCATCATTTTTATCCTACTAGCAGAAAGATGACCACTCATCTTTCTGCTATTAGAAGGTATATGTTTACCTAAGATCAAAATTCAGCAGTTTACAGTAGATTTTCCAGATTTTAGTACAAGATAATTTTTCCCTAATATGAAGGATGTTGGTAGAAGAGTTTGCAGCTATCTAGCTTAGCAAAATCTTATCTCAAATGTCATCTTTATTGATTTTTCAGGGCGAACTGCTCCAGGTGAGAATGCCTCATTTCAAAATAAATTTTCAGCCTTTCCCACTTAGAAGGATAGAAACGGCCTTGGAGACCACTCTTATGGTAACAAAGAAAATAAAAGAACGGAGCCTTCCTTCCCTAATTACCGTGTGTGTGTGTGTGTGTGTGTGTGTGTGTGTGTGTGTGTGTGTTGTGTGTGTGTGTGTGTGTGTGTGTGTGTCTTGAACCCAAAACTTCATGCATGCTAGGCAAGTGTATCTCCACTGAGATACACTTGATTTCTTGATCTCAATTAGAAACAATGTACTCAGGTCAGCTAATATTATTTATCCAACATTATCATCAGCAAAGTCCCAGAAGCTCATCAGAGGTGCTTGGAGGGATTGTTGGATTCGTTTTCCTGTTCCATGCAGGTTTACCTACAAAATCCTGTACAAATGGCTGCCCCAGTCCTCACAGTGTCCTCCCTAGAGGACAATTTGCCAATCAGCTCTCATGCTTAGAAAATGCTTTCTTAATGGGATAATCCCAGTACTTGGGAGGCTGAGGGGGGAGGATCACAAGTTCCCAGCCAGACTCAGCAATTTAACAAGAGCCTGTTTTAAAATAAAAGAAAAGAAAATGGTGCTGGGGATCTAGCTCAGAGGTAGAATGCCACTGGGCTCAATCCCCAGAACCACAAAAACAAAAGGGAGGGATGGAGGGAGGAGGAAAGGAAGAAAAGAAGGAAGGAAGGAAGGGAGGGAGGAAGGGAGGAAAGGAGGGTGGGCTTTCTTGTACTGAGCCACAACTTCCCTTTACTTCCACCCTGTAGCCCTGCTGCCTCCTTCTGGAACCTCATAGAATCTTGGAGCCCAAAGCTGTTTCCCTTACCCAGCATTCTCTTTTCTGGAGTTCAGAAGCCCAGTCCCTTGGGGCTTCATGAGCTCTTTGCCTCTGCCTTCCTACATGATCTCTGATGTTCACCAGTATTTTTAAACTTTATTTTTTATAGTTTTTAAAATAAAAAAAATTATTTTGTTTCCAATATTTATGTTTTAAAATGTAGGAAACCTGCACATTTTTATCTTTCTCACATTTTAAATTTATTTAGTGTAATAGTTCCCAATTAAATCTTACTCCACACTTTCACAAAAATAGCAAGCACCGTGTCAAAATATAATCTTAGCCACACTATATAAAGCAATCTATAGATTCAGTGTAATTCCTATTAAAATACCAATGTCATTCTGCACAAAGCTGGAAAAAAGCAACCCTAAAATGCATCTGGAAGAACAAAAGACTGAGAATAGTCAAAGCAATCCTGAACAAGAATAGTCAAAGCAATCCTGAACAATAAGAACTAGGCAGGAGACATCACAATACTTGACTTCAAATTATACTGCAGAGTTACAAAAACAGCATGGTATTAACACAAAAACAGACACATAGACCAATGAAACAGAAGATACACAGACAAATTCTTACACTTATAGCCAGTTGATTTTTTACAAAGATGCAAAAAAAAAAAATACACTGGAGGAAAGACAGCCTTTTCAACAAGTGGTATTGTGAAAACTGGATATCCATGTGTAAAAGAATGATATTAGACCTCTATCTCCCACCCTGCACACAAGTCAACTCAAGATGGACCAACGACCTAGAAATTAGACTAGGAACTGCAATTACTAGAATAAGACATAGTATCAACTTTCCAGCTTATTGGCACTAGTTGAGATTTTCTCAATATGACCTCTAAAGCTCATGAAATAGAATTTTTTTTTTAAATAAGTAAATGTGACCACCTCAAGTTGAAAAGCTGCAGCCAGGCCTGGTGATACACACCTGCAATTTCAGCACTTGGGAGGCTGAGAGGGGAGGGTCTCAGGCTTGAGGATAGCCTCGGCAACTTAGCAAGACCCTGTTTCAAAACAAATACTTAAAAAAGGCTTGGGATGTAGCTCAGCGGTAGAGTTCCCCTGTGTTTAATCCCCAGTTCTACGACCACAACAAAAAAAAAGTAACAAATTAAAAAGTTTCTATGCAACAAAGGAAACAAGTCTGAAGAAAAGAGCCTACAGATTGGGAGGAAATCACTGCCAGGTATGCCTCTGATAGAGGACTAATACCTGTAATAAATAAAGAACTCAAAAAACTTGACACCAAGAAAACAAACCAAAAAAATGGTCAATTGAACTTCAGACAGTTCTCAAAAGAAAAAATACATATGGCCAATAAATACATGAAAAAATGTTCAACGTCATTAGCAGTCAGGGAACTGCAAATCAAAACTACACTGAAATTTCATCTAACTCCAGTTAGAATGGTAATCATGAAGAATACAAACAATAAAAAATTCTGGCAATGGTATGGGGAAATTGAAACTCTTTTATGCTGTTCATGAGACTTTAAATTAGTTTAACCATTAGTCAATAGAGTAGGAATGGAACCACCATATGACCCAGCTATACCACTCCTCAGTATCTTAAAGTTAGAATACTGTGGTGATATATGCATGACCATGTTTGTAGCACAATAGCCAAATTATGAAATCAACCTAGGTGTTTGTCAACAGATGAATGGATAAGGAAAGTGTGGTATATATACACATTGGAATTTTACTCAGCCATAAATTTAAAAGAACAAAATTATGTCATTTTGAGGAAAATGGTTGGAACTAGAAAATATTATGCTAAGTGAGATCAGCTAGTTTTTGAAAGCCAAGAGTTGTATATTTTCTCTCATATGTGGAAACTAGAGGAAAAAAATAGAAAACAAAAGGGACTTCAATTAAATAAGGAGAGAGACCAGTAGAACAATGGAAGGTGATTGGGAAAGCCAGATGGGAGGGAAAAAAGAGGCCTAAGAATGGAACAGTTCAAATAATGTTATGTCCATATCTGAAGGTATTACCAATTTCACTAACATATACTGAGTGGGGTGCAAAGGGAAACACACCAAGCACTGTGTGCAAATATGATGTATCACTTTGAACCTCACTATGATGTGTAATTACAATGTACTAATAAAAGCATAAAAATTAAAAGGATAAGCAAGGTTCATTAAATTTTATGGAGTTTATTTGAACAGACAACAATTTATGAATCAGTCAGCACAGACCATAAGCAAGTGGATTCAACTGAAATGGGAACAAAAGCTCAGAAGCTAAAACAAGAAAATATATTTTATTGAAGTAAGAAGTTCCTAGTTAAGAGATTTGGTGGTTCCTGTTATTTTATCTTAAGTTCTATTTAACTGAAGTTAGACTTCAGTTTACTTATTATGTAGGAACACAAAGCTCTAGAGGCAACTCAAATAATAGCCTCTCCACTAACTTTTTTGTTGTTTGTTTGGTACTAGGGCATTGAACTCAGGAGCATTCTACCTCTAAGCTATACCCCTAGCCTTATTTTATTTTTTATTTTAAACTTTATTTTTTATTTTGAAACAGTCTCACTAAGTTGCTAAAACTGGCCTCTGACATGTGATCTTGTGTCTCAGCCTCCCAAATACTGGGATTATCAGTGCGCATCACCATACCCAGCTTCAGTTAATGTGTGTGTGTGGGTGTGTGTGTGTGTTTTAGTTTTACTAGGGATTCAACCAAGGAGGAGTTCTGTCTCCGAACTATATCCACAGCCCTATTTTGTTTGTTATTTTGAAATAGGGTCTCACTAGGTTTCCCAGGCTGGCCTGGAACTAGCAATCCTCCTGTCTCAGCCTACCAGCTTCAATTTACTTTTTTTAAGTAAATATATGAAAAGACCACTGAATTTGAGTCTGGAAACCTGAGTTTGTCCCCAACTCCATCTCCAACTCACCAGGAAACCTCAGTTGAGCTATTGGACTTTGAAGAGCTTGACTCCTTCACCTGTAAAATGAGCACAGTAATGCCTGCTTATTCACTGGGTCATGAGGGTCTAATGAGCTTTCTAAACCATGAAAGCTGTTGAGGCAGATATGCTCATTCCTTCTAGTCTCCACTCATTTGGGACTGCTAGCACTGTATGCATGGTCATCAGTTATACATTCCACCCACTTCTTTGCACACTACTGGTTTCTTATAATCCTTATTATGTCACCAACGCCTAGCTCAGTGCCTAGCTCAGGTTACATGGTTTCAGATGGTCCCAAAATAGAGTAGCTGCTGTGGTGTGCTGTGGGGTCAACCCCTCACTCACTATTGGGGCACCACTCTCTTGGACCCCACTAGTTTGTCAATGTCCTGATGGTAACCGTGTGTATCTGCCTGTTCTGGTTTGGGCTGGGTAAGATGGAATCCTACCACCACCATCTTCCCTTATTCTGGACAATGAAGCTTAAGATCATAGGCTTTTATCCACACCATCAAGAAATGGTCTGTTTCTACTGAGACTGTTACTTGCCCTGCCCCTCTCCCACTACCCACAGCCTTTTAAAGTCAACCCTGTTGAGCTCATAGCATAAAGGCTTGGTTTTCTTTGGTCTTCAACAGCCTATGCCAATGGAGAGAGGAGTGTGACTGTTAGCACCCCATTTTCCCTAAACTCTCATCTCTGGCTCAGATATCAACACCTAGGCCTCTGAACCCCGGCATGCAAATTTTCTGAAGGACTCACTTCCAAATACCTAAGTATTTAGCACAACTCTAAGCACATAAAAGATGATCAGGAAACATCCTTGGCAAACATTTTTTTCGTTTCATGCCATTTATTGGAACTCCTTTAATGATGTGTGGGGGAGTTCTTTTCATCTAAGCCATTTAAATGACTGCCACAACAAGATCTAAGCCATGTTTATATCTCTAACAAACTTACCCTTCCTATCCTATCACTAATGAAACTATGGATAGATATATTGACATGCTGTTTTCTATCCATGTTCTCTGCTTGTGTGTCTTATACTTGTAAATGCCCTTATTACCTTAATTCATATTTGTTTTGATGTGTGAATGGGGCTAATTCTCTATTTTATCATCTAATTTGAGCTACTTTACTTTTGGTACAGTGCTGGGTTTAAGATTGTGTTTATTAGGTTTTGAATCCTGCCCAATTTCCCCTAATCCTGATGAGCATAACTCTCTTTAGTCATTTGGTCCTGATTCTTTTTTCTTTCACCTTTCCACCAGTTCTCCACACTGTTTTGTCTTTTTTTTTTTTCAGTCCTGTGGAAGGAACCCAGGGGCATTCTGCCTCTGAGCTACACCCCCAGCCCTACTTTTCATTATTTATTTTGAAACAGGGTCTCACTAAGTTGCAGAGGGCCTCACTAAGTAGACTGGCCACAAACCTGCGATGCTCCTATCTCAACCTCCCCAAATGCTGGGATTACAAGCATGCACCACCATGCCCAGCTTGTTTTTCTTGTCTTTACTGTGAAGCTGGTCCTTCAGATCACTAGTGTTTCTTCTCTGTCTTATGCTGTCTATGGAGACTCTTATTATTTCCTCAGTTCCTTTCCAGCTAACATCCACCTGTAACCCAGGAGAGGTGGCTATTTATGCCTTGTTGCTCTCCTCATGTTGGAGTCTAAGAATTCTGGGTGATTCCAACAGCTAATATGTCTGTGGTTCCCCTTCCCTGCAGGTGAAGAAGACCTGAGTGTGGAAGAGGATGAGGAGGTGCTGACTCTGTTGTATGACCCATGTCTGAATTGTTACTTTGACCCACAGACTGGAAAATACTATGAGTTGGTATAATCCTTCCTTCCAAGGAGAGAATGCCCTGGGATTGCAGCTCCAAGCCTGTTCAGGGGCACCACAGCTGAGTGTCAGGTGGGCCTGTAGCATCAAAAGCAACAGAGACACAAAACCATGTTGTAAATAATGTTCAATGTTTAAAAAAATCTACATTCTTTTGTAGATGTATGTGATTTGGAAACCATGAAGGAATTAACAGACAAAATTTTAGGACTTTCGAGTACTTCTTATTTGTTGGTTCTCATCCTATGTATAATATTTCACATAATTTGATATATAAATTAAGAGTTATTCATTCAATTTTTGCAGTGTTAATCTGTAAATGATGGCTTGGTATACTACAGAAAATGTATTCTTGTTTAAGAGATGTCTGGGTACTTTCAATTTTATGACATAATTGTATTAAAAATAAAGTATGATGATAAAAAATACCTTTTAAATTTGCTTCTTTTTCATCACCTTGCTGTCTGTACCAGAGTATTCCTAGGTGATAGCTACCTTTCCTTAGACTCTTAGAGAAGGAAATAGGAGCCAGTCAGGCTCTGTGGCCATGGCTTATTGGCACTTGCTGAGTATTTCCCTTTTCATTTTAGTTTACCTAGAGTTTGCCAAAGATGACAACACTGTTAATCACTTAAGCTGCTTAGCACTGTACTTTGTTTTTTCTCTTTTTAATCTTTTACCAATTATCTTTGAATTCTAATAATCTAGCTCCATGGTGATTAAACAAGAAGTCACCTTTTAGACACCCACCACCCCTTACCACTTGGGCCTGAAGAACTCTTAGGGTCTTTCTCTGATCTCTAAGGTTATAAATCAGTGCAAATCTGCTTGCTGCAACAAAAGGCAGTAATCCTGTGTTTCCTGCATTCAAGTAGATAGCCTTGAATTGTGTGCCAAGTACATTACTATTGAGCTGGAGGAAGTATTTATTATATTAGCTGGCATATTTTATTTAATAAAGATTTTTAATAAAGAAAAGTAGCATTGGAAATGAAAAATTACTAGTGTACAGTTGGATTTAATGGCAGTACTATTATTTCATTTAATATTGTTTGATAGAGGAAATGCACTCTTTTTTTCTCAAATAGATTTGGGCTTCTGTTCAAAGGATCATACATTATTGAGAACCATATTTGTATTTATAAGCTTTTTTTGTGTGGTGGTGGTACTGGGGTTCCTGGAAGCCCTTCTATCTCCAGGCTTCACTCCCAGACCTATTTATTATATTTTTTTTCAATTTGGAAACAGAGTCTCTTAAGCCAGCGAGGCTGGCTCCTAACCAGCACGATCCCAAGTGGGGGGATTACGAGCATGTACCACCACACCCAGCTTTAATAAGCGTTTAATCCTGTTATTCACAAAGTATACCTTTGTTACAAATTCCTCTCCAAGATCATCCCACTTGCAAAGTGAAAAGGAGTAATTGAGGCTTCACAAAGCATGCAGAATGATAAAAGGGTTGGGGTGCTCTTGATTATGACCTCGAACCCTGGAGCAGGAGTTGGAAAGCCCTGTTTGTGCTTTAGAATCTCAAGACCAAGCACATGAGTAGGGGAGACAATTAAAAGTTTCTGATAGAGCTGAGCATGGTGGCACATGCCTGTAATCCCAGTACTTGAGAGGCTGAGGCAGGAGGACTATAGGTTCAGGGCCAGCCTCAGCAACTTAGCAAGACCCTGTTTTAAAAAAAAAAAAATAGAGCCTGGGGGGTGTATCTCAGAAGTAGAATGCCCCTGGGTTCCATCCCCAATACCAAAAAAAGATTTATAGTTATAAACATCATAAGTTGTTATTTGTTTGTTTGTTTGTTTGTAGTACTGGGGATTGAACCCAGGAGCATTATACCTCCAAGCTACACCCCCAGATCTATTTTTTTATTCTTTATTTTGAAACAGGATCTCACTAAGTTGCAGAGGACCTCACTAAGTATCTGAAGCTGGCCACAAACTTGTGATTCAACTGTCTCAGTCTCCCAAGTACTGTGATTACAAGCACATGCCACCATGCCTGCCTTATGAGTTGTATTATTAAGCTGAAAAATAAAAGGATACAATAATGCCTCATGAACCTCAAAACATAGTGCTACACAGCCTCAACATAATTTGAGCTGAGACCTTGAGGACTGTAGAGGGCTGTTGGAATTCTTGAATTGTAAGCAACACATACAGTTCATCCCAGAATCCAGACTGGCTAAACAAACGGGCTACACAAGGCACAGGAATCAAGGGTTCTGCAGAGGTCCCTGCAGCAGCAACCAATTGCTTCTCGTGACAGTTGGTGATCACCAAAATAACAGTGCCACTTTTTCTGTCTATGGTTTTTCCTCAAGGACTTGTCCCCAGGACCACATGGAATGAGGGTGAGATAGATCCAGGAGAAGAGAGTGCTATTAACATTACATGGAGGGATGCCAGGTGGGCAAGCACAACACATGTCTATGGTAGAAATCCCAAAGTGTCTCTGATTCCTCTTGCTGTCTCTTTTCTCCTCTCTCTTTCCTCATAACTTTCTTGTCTACTCAGTCCACCTGCCAGAACACTCAGCAGCTCTGCCCCTTGTACATCCAATCACACAGGAACATTAACTTTAAGTTTCAATTTAAAAATCCCAGAGTTGGGATTCAAATCAACCCAATGTAAGCCATCAGCTGCCAGGACCCTCTTCTGAGTAGGAGGGAAGAAGACAGCTGAGTAAAGTTCCATTGTGCACATATCCCAGAGTTTTGTAGTCCATTCATCTGTTGATGGACATTGTGGCTGGTTCCATAGTTTGGCTACGGTGAATTGTGCAGCTATGAACATAGATACACATGCATTAGTTCGGTAGTTTGGTTTCCTTTCTTTGGGGTAGATACTCAGAAGTGGTATTGCTGGATCAAATGGTAGATTTGTTCCCATTCTTCTGAGGATTCTCCATACTGTTTTCCAAAGTGTTTGCACTAATTTGCAATCCCACCAACAATGTTTTAGAGTTCCCACTTCTCCACATTCTTGCCAGCATCTGTTGTTTGTATTTTGAATGATTGCCATTCTAGTTGGAGTTAGGTGAAATCTCAGGGTAGTTTTGATGAAATGGGTCATAAGAGGAAGTCTAGATGAAAAAGGAAATCCTAGGAGGATTCAAAATGGCGACTGAGGGGACTTCCGGGAAAATGGCGACGGAGGAAAGCGGCACTTACAAGTCCCGCTAACAATCCAACTCTACTACCTCAAAACCAGTGCCTTTCAGAGCCAGAAAACACCACAGCAAAGAAATAAAAACGGTAAATACAAGGGACAGAGAAAAGGGGCTGGAAAACAAGACACCGGAAAAAAACCAGCCCGAAGTGCCGCGCCCGCGCGGCACGGAGCGGCCAGAGCAGCCGGAGCGGCCAGAGCCGCAGCACGGATTGGGGGGAGCCGCGGAGCGGAGCGGCCTGAGCAGCCGGAGCAGCCAGAGCCGTGGCGCGGAACGGCCGGAGTGGCCAGAGTGGCCAGACCTGCGATACAGAGCAGCTGGAGTCGCGGTTCCGAGCAGCTGAGCAGAGCAGCCAGAGCAGCCAAGCGGAGCGGCCAGAACAGCCGGAGCAGTCAGAGCTGCAGCGCAGATTGGCTGGAGCGGCGGCGCGGAGTGGCCGGAGCCGCGGAGTGGAGCGGCCGGAGCAGCCGGACCAGAGTGGCCAGAACAGCTGAGCGGAGCGGCCAGAGCAGCCGGAGCGAAGCGGCCAGCACAGCCGGAGCAGCCAGAGCCGCGTCGCGGAACGGCCGGAGCGGCCGGAGTGGCCAGAGCCGCGGCGCAGAGCGGCCGGAGCGGCGCGGCCTACATCTCCCCTAGCAACACCAGGCTCCAGAGAGGAGGGAGACTCAAAACAGAGCTCAAATCCAGAGAGGAGGTACTCTGGCCTCGCGGCCTAGGATGCAGAAGCAGCGTCTTACTGCTGGCGGCAGCGGCGAGTTCACTGGACAGCCCTAGACCAACCCACTCAACCAGCCACCAGGCGCCTGAGAGGAGGGGTGGACAGCGAGCCGAGGTGAGCAGGTGCTGAACAGCCGGGCGGCAGTCAGCAGTTTTGTTGGTGCAGGGAACATCTAAAGCTCCCAAGGGCTGGGCGCAGCACAACTGGCAAGGACTCAGAGCAGAGTTCAAAACCAGAGAAGAAATACGCCGCATCACGGCCGAGGGCGTGGCAGTGGTGTCATATTGCCAGTGGCGGCAGCAGCGAATCCACCGAGTTCACTACAGCTCCATCAGGTCACTCAACAACCGTGAGTCAAATTGCGGCCCCTAGGGGAGAAATCCCAGTACTGCACTCCCAGGGACTTGCGCAGATAGTCTCCCTGGGTCGGAGATTTTAGCAGTGCAGCCCAGTGGGGGAGTGGCAGTGGCAGAGATATCATACCATAGTCACAACTCCCCACTGGAGAACGCCCAACTTGGCACCCCCCACGGTCTAAGCAGCCTTGATTGACTCCCTGGGTCTGAGACTTTGTGATACAACACAGTAAAGGAGTAGTGGTGACTGAGATACCACAGACACAAGATCCAGAGCATCTTAAGTGAACTCGTAGTGACTCAGGGAAGAACCCAGAGAAGGCACAAACTTCCAAAATCATGGGAAAGAGAAATAACAATGAAGCAGTGAATGCCAACAACACCACAACATCAGAATCTGATAACACAGAAACCCAAAGATCTCTAGAAGATCAAATTAGGAAAATAACTTTAGAAATAATAGAGGACTTTCGAAAAGAATTTAGAGAGAGTCAAAAAGAGATAAAGGATGCAATTAATGAAGTAAAGGCCTCAATTCAAAGTATAAACAACAGATTAGACCACATGGAGAATAGAATCTCGCTTCTTGAAGATGATCATTCTAAAAATGAACGCATAGTTTCTAATTTAGAAAAAAAACCCGACAGCAGGAATCTGACATTGAAGAAATATGGGCCCATTTCAAGAGAGCTAACCTAAGAATAATTGGAATAGAGGAGGGAAAAGAAGGTGAAACCAAAGGGATCAACAATCTCTTCAAGGAAGTAATAGTAGAAAATTTTCCAAACATAGAGCACAGGTCCAGGAAACTTATAGAACTCCCTTTAGACAGGATCAGAGAAGAGGATCCCCACGCCACATAATTGTCAAAATGACTAATGTGGAAGCCAAGGAGAGAATCTTAAAGGCAACAAAAACAAAAGGCCATGTGACATACAGAGGCAAACCAATTAGAATCACTCCAGACTTCCCAAACCAAGTTATGAGAGCCAGAAGGGCTTGGAGTAACATATTCCAAACTCTGAAAGAAAACAACTTCCAGCCAAAAATTTCCTACCCAGCAAAACTATCCATCAAATTAGATGGGGAAATAAGAAGCTTCCATGACAAACAGCAACTGAAGGAATTTATGTCTTCAAAACCAGCGCTAGAGAAAATACTCAAGGAGATTAACTGCAAAGAGGAAATGGGTAATACACGCCAGAACCAAAGAAACAAGAATTCCCATCCAGCAGACAACTAAGCAAAGAAGAATAAACAGTATCTCAAACAGAAATAAGATCTTAACATGTTGGGAATTAAAAATTATCTCTCTATAATCACACTGAATGTAAACGGCCTCGACTCCCCAATAAAAAGACATAAAGTGGCAAAATGGATTAAAAGCCAGAATCCATCCATCTGCTGCTTACAAGAAACACACCTCACAAGTAAAGATAGGAACAAACTCAAGGTAAAGGGCTGGAGCAAGGTAATCCATGCTAATGGTACTCGAAGACAAGCAGGAGTAGCAACTATGATATCAGACAAGTTAGACTTCAAACCCAAACTTATTAGAAGAGACAAAGAAGGTCACATTTTACTGGTAAAAGGAATAGTCCAGCAAGAGGAAATAACAATAATCAACACCTATGCCCAAAACATAGGGGCAGCTACTTTCATAAATCAAACTCTTTGTGACATGAAGCCACACATAAATCCCAACACAATAATACTGGGAGACTTCAACACACCTCTCACAATACTAGACCGATCTTCCAGACAAAGGGTCAGTAAAGATGTCTCAGAACTAAAGAACACCATTAACCAAATGGACCTTTTGGACACATATAGAATATTTCACCCAACTACAGCAGAGTTTACATTTTTCTCAGCTGCTCATGGAACCTTCTCCAAAATAGATCACATCCTGGGACACAAAATGAGCACTAGCAAATTTAAAAAATGTTACATACTTCCCTGTGTCATTTCAGACCATAATGGAATGAAACTAGAAATCAACTATAAGAAGACCCAGAGAAACAACATAAACATGTGGAGACTGAACACCACAGTTCTGAATGAAGAATGGGTCGTAGAAGATGTAAGAGGTGAAATCAAGAAATTTCTAGAAACAAATGAAAATAAAGAAACAACATATCAAAACCTCTAGGACACTTTGAAGGCAGTATTAAGAGGAAAATTTATAGCACTGAGTGCTCACATAAGAAAAACAGAAAATCTTCAAATAAATAGCCTTATGACACACCTCAAAGCCCTTGAAAAGCAGGAACAATTGAACCCCAAATCCAGCAGAAGACGGGAAATTATTAAAATTAGAGCAGAAATTAACAAAATAGAGAATAAAAAAACAATACAGAAAATCAACAAAACCCAAAGCTGGTTTCTTGAAAAAAATTAACAAGATTGATAAACCACTAGCCAACCTAACTAAAAAAAAGAGAGAATCAACCCAAATTATGAAGATAAGGAATGAAAAAGGAGACATTACTACTGACAGCGTAGAAATCCAGAGGATTATCAGAAACTACTTTGAAAAACTATACTCCAACAAAATGGAAAATCTGGAGGAAATTGACAACTTCCTAGACAAATACAACCTTCCTAAACTGAGTCAAGAAGATATAGAACACTTAAACCAACCAATAACAATCAAAGAGATTTAAATAGCAATAAAGAGCTTACCATCAAAGAAAATCCCAGGACCAGATGGTTTCCCAAGTGAATTCTATAAAACCTTTATAGGAGAACTAATCCCAATACTACTCAAACTATTTCGGGAAATAGAAAAAACCGGGACTCTCCCAAATACATTCTATGAAGCCAACATCACACTAATACCCAAACCGAATAAAGACAGTTCAAGGAAGGAAAACTACAGGCCTATATCTCTGATGAACTTGGATGCAAAACTATTAAACAAAATACTAGCAACACGCATTCAAAACCACATCAAGAAAATCATTCACCATGACCAGGTAGGGTTCATCCCAGGGATGCAAGGCTGGTTCAATATACGAAAAACAATCCATGTAATTCATCATATAAACAGAATCAAAGACAAAAACCACATGATCATCTCAATAGATGCTGAAAAAGCATTTGATAAAATTCAACATCCATTTATGATAAAAACACTGCAGAGAATTGGAATATAAGGAACATATCTCAACATTATTAAGGCAATCTACAATAAGCCCACTGCCAACATCATATTAAATGGGGAAAAACTTCAAGAATTTCCCCTAAAAACTGGAACGAGACAAGGATGTCCACTATCACTACTTCTCTTCAATATAGTACTAGAGACTCTAGCCAGAGCAATAAGGCAAGAAAAGGAAATCAAAGGAGTACAAATAGGAAAAGAACTTAAGCTTTCACTATTTGCAGATGACATGATACTATATTTAGAAAACCCAACAAACTCAACCAAAAGGCTTATAGAACTGATCAACAAATTCAGCAAGGTATCTGGATACAAAATCAATCTTAAAAAATCAGAAGCTTTCCTGTACACCAACCATAAATCCACTGAAAAAGAAATTCAGAAAACACTTCCACTCAGGATCTCCCACAAAAAAATAAAATACCTAGGAATAAACTTGACCAAGGAAGTAAAAGATCTCTACAAAGAAAATTATAAAACACTGAAAAAATAAATCGAAGAAGATCTTAGAAGATGGAAAGACCTTCCATGTTCATGGATTGGCAGAATTAATATCATTAAAATGGCCATCCTCCCAAAAGTGATCTACAGATTTAATGCAATGCCCATTAAACTACCAAGATCATTCCTCACAGACATAGAAAAATCAGTCCTTAAATTTATCTGGAATAACAAAAAGCCCAGAATAGCCAAGGTAGTTCTCAGCAACAAAAACCACGCAGGAGGAATCACAATACCTGACTTTAAACTATACTACAAAGCCATTGTAATAAAAACAGCATGGTACTGGCAAAAGAACAGATATATAGACCAATGGAGCAGAATAGAAGACCCAGAAACAAGTCCACACACTTTCAGCCAATTGATTTTTGACAAAGGGGCCAAAAACATACACTGGAAAAAAGATAGCCTCTTCAACAAATGGTGTTGGCAAAACTGGTTAACCATATGCAGAAAATTGGATGTCAATCCCACTTTTTCACCCTGTACAAAAGTCAACTCACGATGGGTCAAAGACTTGGAAATTAAACCAGAGACCTTGAAGCTTCTTGAAGAGGGCATAGGTCCAACACTACAACACATAGGCACAGACAAACATTTCCTCAACAAGACCCCAAAGGCACAACAAATTAAAAGGAGAATCAATACATGGGATTGCATGAAACTGAAGAGCTTCTGTTCAGCAAAGAAAACTATCAAGAACCTCAATCGAGAGCCAACAGAATGGGAGAAGATTTTTGCCACCTACACCACTGATAGAGGACTAATATCTAGAATATACAGAGAACTCAAGAAACTCAACACTAAGAAAACAAAGCATCCAATAACAAAATGGGCAAATGAACTAAATAGACACTTCACAAAAGAAGAAATTCAAATGGCCAATAAATGCATGAAAAAATGCTCAACATCACTGGCAATCAGAGAGATGCAAATCAAAACTACCCTTAGATTTCACCTAACTCCAACTAGAATGGCCATCATCCAAAACACAAACAACAACAGATGCTGGCGAGGATGTGGAGAAGTGGGAACTCTAAGACATTGTTGGTGGGATTGCAAATTAGTGCAACCACTTTGGAAAACAGTATGGAGAATCCTCAGAAGAATGGGAACAAATCTTCCATTTGATCCAGCAATACCACTGTTGGGTATCTACCCAAAAGAAAAGAAACCAAACTACCAAACTAATGCATGTGTATCTATGTTCATAGCTGCACAATTCACCATAGCCAAACTATGGAACCAGCCAAGATGTCCATCAACAGATGAATGGATTACAAAACTGTGGGATATGTACACAATGGAATTTTACTCAGCCATCAAAAAAAACTCAATTACATCATTTTCAGGGAAATGGATGGAACTGGAGGACATTATGCTAAGTGAGATTAGTCAGGCACAAAAAATAAGAAATCAGATGCTTTCCCTAATATGTGAGAGTTAGGGAGAAATGGATCATAGGAGGAACTCTTGGAAGAGGATCAGTAGTAACTTTTAACTCTGTTTACATTGTCTTTGGATATACAATATTTTTTTTATTTTTTAGGAAGTTTATTTACTCTTTTGTTGCCTGTGCCATTGAAATCATATCCAAGAAATCACTTCCAATTTCAATGTTGTGAGGTTTTATGACCCAGATTTTCTTCTAAAAGCTTATAGTATTAAGATTTATATTTAGGTCTTTTATCTATTTTGAGTTAATATTTGTATATGTGTTAGGTAAGGGTCCAATTTTATTCTTTTTCATTTATTATTATTTTTCAACAATATTTAGTTAAAAGACTAGTATTTCCTCCACCAAAAGTTCATGGAAACCTTGTCAAAAATAACTTGACAATGTATGGAAGAATTTATCTCTAGGCTTTTATTTAGCTCCAATGGTTTATATATCTGCCTTTAGAACAGTACTATACTGTTTCAATTATTGTAGCTTTATATGGTTTGAAATCAGAAAATATACATCTTCTAGCTTTGTTCTCCTTTGAGACTGTTTTGGGTATCTAGAGTCCATACTCCATATCAGGATAGATTTTTTCTGAAAAATAAATAAATAAATGTATGATAGTTTCACCTAAAAAAAAAAAAAAGAAAAAAGAATAAAATATTCTCTGGTAAGAAAGAAAGCAAAAAGAAATATTGAAATGTTATCTTTAAGTCATCAAAAGTTTGGTACCAGACAAATGAAACTGTTATGTGAGATTATCAATGTTAATACTGTATAAATTGCTATAATACTAGATGTCAACCAGTAAGCCAAGCATGGGAAGGAGGGATGGGGAGGGAATGGGGTGGGGATCGTGGTAGGGGCTAACTGGGCGAGATGTGCATGTATGTCTACAAAAGTATTTTCTTTATACCACTATGATGTATGAATACATTGCACCAATAAAAAATAAATTAAAAAAAAAGAAAAAAAATGGCGACTGAGGGACACAGCACTTCTCAGTAACTGAAACAAATAAAGTTCAACTACTTAGAAAGCAGTGTCTTAATCAACAAAATAAATACATACCAGGAACCAAAACAGATCCAGGTACCTCAGCGGAACTCTGAACTTAAAGAAGAAGAACACAAATCGGCACCGGACCTGCTGCAGATGCAATCGGAACGCCCGCTGGCGGGCTGCCTGCGCGGCTGCCTGCCTGCCTGAAATCTCTGCAGCAAGATAATCCAGGACTGAAAACGAACATAGGACCGCATCTTAAGCAGCGAGCAGCACCCACGTCAGAATTCTGTGTGCTCACCAGCAACTGGATCACAACAGCACAGAGACTCCCACGGAAGCCTGAACCAAGGAAGCCAGGTACCTGAGTGCATCCAGGGAAAGTGCGGGTCCTAGCGTGCGCCCCAGCCCCAACCCCAGCACTGGCCCAGGGCATCTGTCCCACGCCTCAGAACCCAGCACTGTCCTCGCGCACCCGGTCTGCACCCCGGACCCCTGCTAGTAGTCAGTGCCTGCGCCACTGCCACCCCTAAATCAGAGCCTACCTTCCAGGCGGCGAAAGCTCTGTGCGCCCCTGAAATCTCCTCGCCCCCCCCCAGCTTCTACATCCCGCAGGAGGCAGAGATCACTGCTGGACACCATGCACTGCCTGTGTACCCGGACCCTTGCGCACCTATCCTGCACCCCTGGCCCACCGCTGGGAGTTGCTGCCCGCCCGGTAGCCTGATGTTTAGTTCTAATCGAGAACACAGCTCAATACACCTTGGAAGAGCATAACAGCAGCAATAGGCAACTGCACCCACTCACACCTGGGTCCAGTAATAGCAGTGCACCCAGCCTGCACTCTCGGAATAGGCAGAGCTCTGGCAGTAAGTGTGGGCATCCAGGAACTGGCATCCTTTTGCCCAGGGTACATCTTGGGACCACACCGGCTAGCCCAGTTGGAATTTCCAGAGACACAGGAAAATCCATTGAGACACAATATCTGCACAGGACCTCAGGGGGAGGCTCCAAGTATACTTTGGACATCCTCCACCCCTGCTGTAGGGAAGCACAGGCAGGAGTCTAGGGTGGTGAGTACAGAGGTACTGACTACAGGTTGGAATTTCGCAGAACCTGAGATTTGTACAGAATCTAATAACAGTGAAACCAGATATCCTGACACATAAACCCAAAGCAGTTAAAGGAAATAAAGGTGTCCAAACACCCAGAGTGACCTAAGAAGATAAAAATAGAGTACAAAGAAAACTAAGGGACATTGGATTATATTCTGAAAGCTACCAAAGCAATCAATACGCAAATATTATATGGACCTGACCCCATATTCATAAATAAGTAGGACTGTTTGTTTTACTTTTATTGTGGATGTTTTGTTTTGTTTTGCTTTTACAGTGCTTTTGTTTTTGGTATGGTTATTGCTGTTTTATATTTTTTTTCTTAACCCACCCTTCTTTTACTTTAACTTGTTTTTTTATATAAATATTTGATAGTTTGCCTTATTTTATGATTTCACAAAACACTGCAAAAAATTGGGATAGAAGGAAAGTACTTCAACATCATTAAGGCAATATACTGTAAACCCAAAGCCAACATTATATTGAATGGGGAAAAACTGCAAGAATTTCCGCTGACGTCAGGAACAAGACAAGGATGCCCGCTATCACCACTCCTTTTCAATATAGTCCTTGAGACTCTTGCTGCGGCTATCAGACAAGAGAAGGAAATCAAAGGAATTCACATAGGAAGAGAGGAATTAAAATTATCCTTATTCACAGATGACATGATCCTTTATCTGGAAGACCCAAAGAACTCAACCAAAAGACTTCTGGAGCTGATTGACAAATTCAGAAAAGTTGCAGGTTACAAAACCAACCTAAAGAAATCAGTGGCTTTTCTTTATGCCAACAACAAATCCACAATGACAGAAACAAAAAAACAATGCCATTCACTATAACCTCAAAACCAATAAAATACCTAGGAATAAACCTAACCCAAGATGTAAAAGACCTCTACAACAAAAACTATAAAACACTAAAGAAAGAAATTGAAGAAGACCTTGGAAGATGGAAAGATCTCCCGTGCTTATGGATAGGCAGAATAAATATCATCAAAATGGACATTCCGCCAAAACTGATCTATAGGTTCAATGCAATTCCCATTAAAATACCAGTGGCATTCTTCAGAGACCTAGAAAAATCAATCATGAGTTTCATATGGAGAAAGAAAAGACCTAGAATAGCCAAAGAAATTCTCAACAATAAGAAACATGCAGGAGGCATTACAATCCCAGACTTCAAACTATACTATAGAGCAATAGTAGTAAAAACAGCATGGTACTGGCACAATAACAGATATGCTGGCTAGTGGATTAGAATAGAAGATACAGAAACAAACCCACACATCTTTAGTCAATTAATCTTTGACAAAGGGGCCAAACACATACGCTGGAGAAAAGACAGCCTTTTCAACAAGTGGTGCTGGGAGAACTGGCTAACCATTTGTAAAAAGATGAATCTAAACCTCTATATCTCACCAAACACAGGAATCAACTCAAGATGGATCAAAGAATTAGAAATTAGACCTGAGACTGTGAAGTTAGTAGAGGAGACCATAGGTTCAACACTACAACATATTGGCACAGGCAGTAACTTTCTCAACAAAACCCCCAAAGCTCAGGAAATTAAAGCAAGAATAAACAAGTGGGATAACATCAAACTAAAAAGTTTCTTCTCATCAAAGGAAACTATCAATAACCTAAAGAGGAAGTCTACAGAATGGGAAAAGATCTTTACCAGCCACCACTCTGATAGGGGGCTAATATCCAGAATATACAAAGAGCTCAAAAGACTCTACACTAGCAAAACAAATAACCCAATCAAGAAATGGGCAAATAAACTAAATAGACACTTCACAAAAGAAGAGATACAAAGGGCCAATAGATACATGAAAAGATGTTCTTCATCACTGGCCATCAGGGAGATGCAAATCAAAACTACACTGAGATTCCATCTAACCCCAGTCAGAGTGGCAAGCATAAAGAAATCAAACAACAACAAATGCTGGTGAGGATGTGGGGAAAGAGGAACTCTCTTACACTGTTGGTGGGAATGCAAACTAGTTCAGCCACTATGGAGATCTGTGTGGAGATTCCTAAGAAAGGTGGGAATAGATCCACCATATGATCCAGCTATACCACTTAACATTATGTTAAGTGAGATCAGCCAAGCACAGAAGGAGAAGGTACATATATTTCCTCTAATATGCCCAAACTAGAAAACACAAAGGATACCAGTGGGACTCCAGATAATGGAGGGGAAATACCAGCAAAGTTTGAATGAAAAGATAGGAGAAGAGGAAGGCTGATCCTCATTAATGAGGGTCTACATCTGAACATGTGTAAAATTATGAATAAGACATGGTTAACCTGGACAACCATTGGTGGGAGGGGGGAAGGGAAAATGGGGGCGGGAGGGAGAGGGCACCAAATATAGTTTAAATGTATACTATTTATGTTTGATACAAAAATTGTTAAAACACAAAGTATAAATAAAGGAGCAAACTCAAGGTAAAGAACTGGAGCAAGGTAATCCATGCTAACAGAACTCGAAGGCAAGCAGGAGTAGGAATTATGATATCAGACAAGTTAGACTTCAAACCCAAACTTATTAGAAGAGACAAAGAAGGTCATATTTTACTGGTAAAAGGAATAATCCAGCAAGAGGAAATAACAATAATCAACATCTATGCCCAAAACATAGGGGCAGCTACTTTCATAAACTCTTTGTGACATGAAGTCACACATAAATCCCAATACAATAATACTGGGAGACTTCAACACACCTCTCACAACATTAGAACGATCCTCCAGAAAAAGGGTCAGTAAAGATGCCTCAGAACTAAAGAACACCATTAATCAAATGGACCTATTGGACACATATAGAATATTTCACCAAACAACAGCAAAGTTGACATTTTTCTCAGCTGCTCACGGAACCTTCTCCAAAATAGATCACATCCTGGGATACAAAATGAGCACTAGCAAATTCAAAAAATGTTACATACTTCCCTGTGTCATTTCAGACCATAATGGAATGAAACTAGAGATCAACTATAAGAAGACCCAGAGAAACAACATAAACATGTGGAGACTGAACACCACAGTTCTGAATGAAGAATAAGTCATAGAAGATGTAAGAGGTGAAATCAAGAAATTTCTAGAAACAAATGAAAATAAAGATACAACATATCAAAAACTCTGGGACACTTTGAAGGCAGTATTAAGAGGAAAATTTATAGCACTGAATGCTCACATAAGAAAATAGAAAATCTTCAAATAAATAGCCTAACAACACACCTCAAAGCCCTTGAAAAGCAGGAACAATTGAACCTCAAAGTCAGCAGAAGACAGGAAATTATTAAATTTAGAGCAGAAATTAATGAAATAGAGAATAAAACAATACAGAAAATCAACAAAGCCAAAAGCTGGTTTCTCAAAAAAATTAACAAGATAGATAAACCACTAGCCAACCTAATTAAAAAAAAAGAGATAATCAACCCAAATTATGAAGATAAGAGCTGAAAAAGAAGACATTACTACTGACAGTGTAGAAATCCAGAGGCTTATCAGAAAATACCTTGAAAAACTATACTCCAACAAAATGGAAAATATGGAGGAAATTGACAGCTTCCTAGATAAATACAACCTTCCTAAACTGAATCAAGAAGATATAGGACACTTAAACCAACCAATAACAAATAAAGAGATTGAAATAGCAACAAAGAGCTTACAATCAAAGAAAAGCCTAGGTCCGTATGGTTTCCCAAGTGAATTCCATAAAACCTTTATAAAAGAGCTAACCCCAATACTCCTCGAACTACTTCGTGAAATAGGAAAAACCGGGACTCTCCCAAATACATTCTATGAAGCCAACATAACACTAATACCCAAACCAAATAAAGACAGTTCTATGAAGGAAAACTACAAGCCTATATCTCTGATGAACTTGGATACAAAACTATTAAACAAAATACTAGCAACACGCATTCAAAACCACATCAAGAAAATCATACACTATGACCAGATAGGGTTCATCCCAGGGATGCAAGGCTGGTTCAACATATGAAAAACAATACATGTAATTTACCATATAAATAGAACCAAAGACAAAAATCACGTGATGATTTCAATAAATGCTGAAAAAGCATTTGATAAAATTTAACACCCATTTATAATTAAAAAAAAAACACTGCAGAGAATTGGAATAGAAGGAACATATCTCAACATCATAAAGGCAATCTACAATAAGCCCACTGCCAACATCATATTAAATGGGAAAAACCTTCACGAATTCCCCCTAAAAACAGAAATGAGAGAAGGATGTCCATTATCACCACTTCTCTTCAATATAGTACTAGAGACTCTAGCCAGAACAATAAGGCAAGAAAAGGAAATCAAAGGAGTAAAAATAGGAAAAGAAGAACTCAAACTTTCACTATTTGCAGATGACAAGATACTATATTTAGAAAACCCAACAAACTCAAGCAAAAGGCTTATAAACTGATCAACATATTCAGCAAAGTATCTGGATACAAAATCAATCTTAAAAAATCAGAAGTTTTCCTGTACACCAACCATAAATCCACTGAAAAAGAAATTCAGAAAACACTTCCACTGGCCAGGCATGGTGGCGCATGCTTGTAATCCCTGTGCTTACAGGGCGAAGACAGGAGGATCACGCTGGTTTGGAGCTAGCCTTGCTTGCTTAAGAGACCCTGTTTCAAAATAAAAATATATAAAATGGGTCTGGGAGTGTAGCGTGGAGGTGAAGGGCTTCCAGGAACCCCAATACCACCAAAAAAAAAAAAGAAAACACTTCCACTCAAGATCTCCCACAAAAAAAAAAAAATACTTAGGAATAAACTTAACCAGGAGGTAAAAGATCTCTACAAAGAAAATTATAAAAACATTTGAAAAAGAAATTGGAGAAGATCTTAGAAGATGGAAAGATCTTCCATGTTCATGGATTGGCAGAATAAATATCATTAAAATGGCCATCCTCCCAAAAGTCATCTACATATTTAATGCAATGCCCATTAAACTACCAAGATCATTCCTCACAGACATAAAAAAAATCAGTCCTTAAATTTATTTGGAATAACAAAAAACCCAGAATAGCCAGAGTAGTTCTCAGCAACAAAAAACATACAGGAGGAATCACAATACCTGACTTTAAACTATACTACAAAGCCATTGTAATAAAAACAGTATGGTACTGACACAAAAACAGATACATAGACCAATGGAGCAGAATAGAAGACCCAGAAACAAGTCCACACACTTTCAGCCAATTGATTTTTGACAAAGGGGCCAAAAACATATACTGGAAAAAGGATAGCCTGTTCAACAAAAGGTGTTGGCAAAACTGGTTAACCATATGCAGAAAATTGGATGTCAATCCCACTTTTTCACCCTGTACAAGAGTCAATTCAAAATGAATCAAAGACTTGGAAATCAAACCAGAGACCTTGAAGCTCCTTGAAGAGGGCATAGGTCCAACACTGCAACACATAGGCACAGATAAACACTTTCTCAACAAGACCCCAAAGGCACAACAAATTAAAAGGAGAATCAATCCGTGAGATTGCATGACACTGAAGAGCTTCTGTTCAGCAAAGGAAACTGTCAAGAACCTTAAAAGAGAGCCAACAGAATGGGAGAAGATTTTTCCCACCTACACCACTGGTAGAGGACTAATATCTAGAATATACAGAGAACTCAAGAAACTCAACACTAAGAAAACAAAGCATCCAATAACAAAATGGGCAAATGAACTAAATAGACACTTCACAAAAGAAGAAATTCAAATGGCCAATAAATGCATGAAAAAATGCTCAACATCACTGGCAATCAGAGAGATGCAAATCAAAGCTACCCTGAGATTTCACCTAACTCCAACTAGAATGGCAATCATTCCAAACACAAAAAACAACAGATGCTGGCGAGGATGTGGAGAAGTGGAAACTCTAAGACATTGTTGGTGGGATTGCAAATTAGTGCAACCACTTTGGAAAACAGTATGGAGAATCCTCAGAAGAATGGGAACAAATCTACCATTTGATCCAGCAATACCACTTCTGGGTATCTACCCAAAAGATAGGAAACCAAACTACCGAACTAATGCATGTGTATCTATGTTCATAGCTGCACAATTCACCATTGCCAGACTGTGGAACCAGCCAAGATGTCCATCAACAGATGAATGGATTACAAAACTGTGGGATATGTACACAATGGAATTTTACTCAGCCATCAAAAAAAAAACTCAATTACATCATTTTCAGGGAAATGGATGGAAGTGGAGGACATTATGCTAAGTGAGATTTGTCAATCACAAAAAATAAGAAATCAGATGCTTTCCCTAATATGTGAGAGCTAAGGAGAAGTGGGTCATAGGAGGAACTCTTGAAAAAGGAAATCCTATAGAGGAGCAAACAAGACAACCTAAATGAGGAGAAAGGAGGGGGAAGAGGAAAATCTCTGAAACACACAATGTACTTAAACAAATTGAAGTCAATCACTAAGCAAAGCAAGGGAGGGAGAGATGGGGATAGAATGGGGTGGGAATTGGGTAGGGGTTAAATCAGTGATGTGTACATGTATGTACACACATGTTTTTTACCCCAATATGATGTATGAATACGATGCACCAATAAAATATTTAAAAAGAAAGAAAAAAATACATTTTGACTTTTACAATTATACAAACATTCAACATGAGCTAATTTCCCACCAATTTTCCCTCATTTCTATCACATGAATGTACCCCTTAGCAAAGGAATAAGGACATTGAGTTGGTCATAAACTGCTTAGAGCTGAACAGGAACAAAGGCCCTACTTTAGAGTAACATTCATGCATGTAGTTGGCATGGGGGAATCAGATGGGTCTGTGCCGTGTTTGTCTATGACCATCAAAAGGGCTTTAATAGATGTTCCTCTTGTGTGTTCATACCACCATCTGATGTCTGAAAGCTTCAACCCTATGAGACGACACTCACAATACAGGTTAACCATGAAAACCTAAACATAGCACTTAAATTAAATTAAAACCTGTTTTGCTGGCTTAGCCTGAAACACACAAAAAGTGCGATGTATTTAGTTTATTTTGTGCCACATGAATCCAGAAATTAGTGCTGTGGAGACCTGAAATAGGCTTTGGAATAAAGATTTTAGATGATTTAATGGGTACCAGGTCAGCTGGACAAAACAGAATTTACCCTTTTCCTCTGGCACTGTTTGAAGTTTACTTAAAACTTGCTGGTATGCTGACAATAGGGTCACATTGTTATCTAGGACTATGTCCCAGTCAGAAAAGATCTAAAAGTTTCCCCTGGCATATGAGTGAAACCAAGCTGCCAATCTTCACCTGGACATGTGTCTCTAGATTGCTTGCCTGGTGGACTTAATAAGCTATTTTTGGAATTAATTTCTAAGGCAAATTTCAAATCCCTATATGATATGACTTAGTCTCCTGTGATTGTTTTCCCAGTAAACAACCTTGAAGCCAGTTTTAAGGAATTATTACAGACTTTGGGGTCTCCTGATTTCACTGCCAAAAGTAATCCTCTAGCCTTTCTATCCATAGTACACCCCTGCTGCTGAACTCTAGTACTTTTCTTTTGGGAATATACAAGTTGTAGGCTTATTAAAAACCTACACCCTTTTAATAATCCATCTTCATCAAATATGCAAACAAATGTACCACAAACACTTTACAATTTGCTTTAAGTGCTTTATTCCTTGCTTTAACCCTCTGGTTCTTTTTTCCCATTTGGGACAATCTTGGGATAAACCTTACAATGTGCTTTTTTAATCTCACAAAAGTTCCTTTCTCTGTATTTACCAAAATATAAAGAAATGCATCTATAGACTCTCTACATCTGTCTTTGGTTGTTACATACAAGCAAACCCACCCCAAAAACATACCATTTAATAATGTTGTTCATATACCAGCAATTTAAAAAACCCATTTAAAAGACTTAAGTGTTATTTTAAACCTTAAGAAGTTAAGAGCATTTTTAAAGCATTGCATTTTGCATTTCCCCAATTTAATAAATGAATTATAAGACATTAGATAAATATCACTAGCACCTTAAAATATTAGTTCTACAAAAGGAATAAAATTCAAAATACACTGTATATTATATTTGATCATATAACTTAACAAATGTATAATAAATTACCACAGAAATCCACAACATAATAAGCATCATGAGTGTCTTAAAACATTAATTTTGTCAAAGAAGAAAATTTTAGTCACATCTCACAGGGGTCTGATTGGACAGCTATTCTGAAGTTACCATTTTAGCTAAGACTGATTGAGATAAAAAAAATCTTTGAGCAATAACTTTAGTGCAGCCAGGAAAAGGAAAAAACTTTTGGTTTACTGACATTATATCTCCTTGTTAGCAGAGGAGCTGAAATCTCTGGTATGGCTAGGAATGGGAGAATGGAAGGTTACCCTGGATGCAGTAGGCTGAATATTGGGTAAAAAGTCTGGGGGCTGGCCTGATATGCCCCCCACCCTGGCTAAGCTTTTGGACCTTGGGCCAGGAAAGAAGGGCACCGCCTTAGATCTGGCCTCTGAGATCTCACTGTGATTGTCTAAGGCTTTTTTTTTCTCTTAATTCAGGTGGTGGGAATTGGGAGGACTCAGTGGGAACCTAGGTCTAGGGACCCCAGTTCCCTCTGGAACTGGGGCACTTAGCCGTTTAATGGTCCCCCTTTGCACCATGAACTGGGCCTCGGAGGGCCTTTTTGGCCTCCTGGTTGAGAGCATCTACTCCAGAGATGCCCTTGCTTTCCACCCTTAAGCAGACTTGAGCCTAGGCTTCTGTGCTTGGCCACAGTCCTTTCATGGCTTTTGTCCATCTGTCTTTCCCTTTTCAAGTCCCTGTTAAACTGAATTGGCAGCCTGCAGTAGTAGACTTTGTCTGAGGATGGCCTCCCGTTTTACCGAGTAAAGATTTAAGAATGCCAACACCTATTGTTTGAGTTGGTGATGTAGTCTTACACTCATCCCTTAAGAAAGAACTGCATATGAACAGATCAAACTCTAAACTCTCCTCTCCAGGTGGCATAAGGAGGCCTGTAGGCAGAACCAAATGGAGACTCATCTGGTGACACTAAGACCCTGTGGATCCCAGGCCGCTGAAGCTGTGCCTGGGATACTCTGGCTTTACTGTGGCCGGGTTCAAGTGCCGAAGAACCTTTGCATTTTGGGAATTGTCTCAACCCTGCAGTCATTAAAGAAATCTGGGCGGTCTCTGAAGTTAAAGAACAGCTGAAGATAAGCTACTTCCATCTATCTTTCCTCCTTTTTACAAAATAGATCTAGTTGCTGAATAGTGTTTAAACCTCCCTGACAGGGCCACATATCTCCATCCCCCAGCACATACTGTGGCCATACTTGGGTGCAGGAAAAAAAAAGAGCTTTCTTTAGCATTTTGGGATCAAATTTTCCCAGTTTTGGAGAACACATGCGTGTGGAGATCCGGCACTCACTTTGGATTGCTGGGATCCCCCTTGAGAGAGAAAGGGTGTGGTTTTAGTGGCCTGTCTGGGCAAGTTTGCCCACCCTTCCCAGAGCTTCCCACTCAAAAACCAATTAATTACCCTAGCATTTAGGATATTGCTGGGATCCCATTTAAGACAGAGAGAGGTCTGCGTGGCCTTTCTCTGTCCAGATGAAGTTCCCTGCACCCCTAAAGCTAGTGGCCCAGCTGGGGGCATCCAGCTGGGATTGCATGGAGCAGTGAAGTGGCTTACCCATTTATGCTTCCATTAGCTCCTGGGGACTACCAACTGCCATAGTTCTCCGACCAACAGGGTGCATGTGGCCACAGTTGCTAATAGCCACGCTTCCTAGACCCTGATGCAAAAATACAAGCTATCTTAGAACCTGTTTCTAACTACCGAAAAAAAAAAAAAACTTACTACCATTTTAGAAATGGGTGCTGGCTGGTATCTCCTGTTTGGGGAGCTATCTCTGTCTATTTACCCTCCTTTAGCTTACTTATCTCCCTAGAACCTGTTTCTCATTGCCAGGGGAAAAAAACTCACTGTGATTTACAAATGGGTGCTGGCTGGCGTCTCCTGTTTGGGGTGTTTTCTGAAGGTGGGCCATGGACCTTTCTCTTTAGATTTAACCTTGTATAGGGCTTTTAAAAGTGTCCCATCTGTGAAGTGAGCAGAATGGATGGTCACTCATTGGGCCTATCATGCCTATGCTATTTAATGGGGAATGTTCCCGCTCCTCTGGAGATTCTGTCATAGCTAGTCCATGGCAGGGGATTCTCCATGGTTCCAGAGAGCCTGTTGGCACCAGCAATCCAGTCATCTGTCACGATCTGATCCATTTTGGGGAGGGTTGCTGATCTTCAAGATGCAGTGGCTTTGGGGCCACTGTTGGCTGGAGTCGCCTTTGGCTGAACAGATAGCCTCACGTGTGCACCAAATATGTTACAGATTGGGAGAATATGGTTTGGGAAACTGTCCCCAGGGATCTTTGTTGGATCCCTGGGAATAATTTCCTGAAAACTCCCCCAAAAAACAAACAAACAAAAAAAAAAAAACAGAAAAGAGAAAAAGATAGAAATACAGAAGATAGTTACAGCCCCATGCCAGAATGGCATTGGGGGGGGGGGTCTGAGCCAATTCACCACACCCCAGTTTTTTGTTTTATATAATTGGGGTGCAATTTACAAAATGACTTTAATTCATCCCTCTCTAAACTATTAATTAGTTACAGAACCTGATTTATGGGAATTAAGGGAAAACAGCTGTCAGCAATACATGGCATCAGATTGATGATGTATTTTCCTGGCAAATGTAAGTTTTCTCTCTCTCTAATAAAATTGATTTGATTTTCTATTAAAGGAAAAAACTGACAGGCAAAATACATAGAGAAATTTGCAAAATAGTTTGCCCAATTGTGTTTTTCCATATGTTATATTAGCTTAATTTAATCAGTTGTTTCAGCAATATTTTGGGGTTTTTTTTGTAGTGTAAACTGTGTTTAATCACTGAGAATAGGGTAGTCACAGAATGTACAATTCAAAGGACAAATAATTAAAGTAACTAATTTTAAAATTACCCTTTGGTTTTAATTAAGGATTTAGCTGCTGAAAGTTTGGGGAATGTTCTTTTTTGCTAAACTATGGGATGACAGAAACTACAGGATCAAAATGCAATTTATTCCAGGTTACATATTATGACTTTTGTTCTTTAATCAAAATTGCTAGATAAAAATTCATCATCACCTACCCATCTGTGGGTGTATAGTAGAATTCTATTTTATACATCATTCATTTTTTAGTCCAGAAAATCTGGTCATAAAGAAAGTTCTTGTCAGGCAAATGCTGTTTTCTGTCTTTCTCCCAGTATAATAGTTGAGATAGAATCATTTCATCGAGCCTAGAAAGGACAATCAAGATATTTCTTTAAACTCTCTGATGTCACAAATGAGAAAAAATGATATCTAACTTGGGAAGTTGATTTCCAAAGTGCTCAGCTGCAGGGGCAGCACTGTTCAGAGCCCTCACTTCTGAGTCAGTTTCCTGCCTTGGAAGAATGAAGATGATGTGAAGGACAGATTGTAGGTGGGCAGCACAGCCTGAACAGAGGGCCCAACACTGTGCCCAGAGTTTGGGGCTATCTGGTTCTCAATTAGCATTCCTTCTCTTTTGCTTTGTGCACATTAACTCTTACCTTTGTTTTTCAGCCTTTATATCTTGAGGATTGGCATTCCACAGTGTGTATTCCAAGAAACAGAACTTCTACTACATATTAATAAGTACAATGGGAATGGGGAAGAGGTCCATGGTCAAAGCTGGAAAGTTCTGGAGAAGTGGAATGGTTATCTGTTTTTAACTGAAGATGTTCTTAGTGGCTTCTTTTTTTTTTTTTTTTTTTTTTTTTTTTGTACTGGGGATTAAACCCAGGGACATTCTACCTCCAACCTACACCCCCAGGCTTTTTTATTTTTTATATTGAAACAGGATCTCACTAAGTTGCTGAGGCTGGCCTTGAACCTTCAATCTTCTTGTTTCAACCTCCCAAGTACTGGAATTACAGGTGGGAACATCACACCTGGATTTTCAGTGGATTTAATAGGCTAATATGCCCAATAAATCTCCAAGTGAAGAGTAGAATAGGCACACTTATCAAATTTGTCTACAGTGCCCTTTCAGAGCATTTCAGAGTCTTGTACACCCATATAGCTTCCTTGGAGAAGTGTTGCCATAGATTATGTCACCAGAACTCTGAGTTTGATTGGTTGGTTAATTTGTTGCTTGTTTGCTTGGGATGCCTGGATTGCTGGGGATGGGGTTATTGTGGAATTTTTACAGTTTGATTTTTTTTTTTGGCCAGATATTCCACAGATCCCTAATCCAACTGCAGCAAGATTATTCTTCACAATCATTTTTCAATCCAAAACAAAGTATGCTACGGCCTGAACATGCCCTAAGTCTGAAACTTTGGACACCTGAGACAAAGAAGTTTTTTCTCATGTTTTAAATTACACAAACTTGCTGGGCGTGGTGGTGCACGCTTGTAATCCCCGTGCTTGGGAGGCAGAGACAGGAGGATTGCTCAGGTTCGAAGCCAGCCACGCTGGCTTAAGAGACCCTGTTTCCAAATTTAAAGAGTATAAAAATGGGTCTGGGAGTGTAGCCCGGAGGTAGAAGGGTTTCCAGGGACCCAATACCACCAATAAATAAATAAATAAATAAATAAATAAATAAATAAATAAATACTTTACACAAACTTTTGTTACTTTTGGTAACACAATTAACGTCTAACAAAGAATAAATCTAAGTTAAGGTCAATTCATCATGAATATTGGAGCTTTACATCTTAATGAACATTTTGGTTCTGGTTTGCGTGGTTTTAATATAATTTAGAATCACATTAAGTCAAAATAATTTGACTTATAAGAATTAAGTTACCAATAAACATGGGCCACAGATAGCACCAATTTTTATTGCTGACATATTCTTATGTAGTTTCACCTGTAATTCCATGAAGCATGGCAGAAGTGAAGTGTGGGCAATGGTATTGATTGGTTTTCATCAGCCCAACTTACCATTGTCAAGGTTTATGCTGAACCTGGCAAGATTTAAGCACATGAACTTGCTTATAATAGTATTAAGTGTTATCAATATTTTAACCAGGAGAAATTATCTCTAATTTGCTTTCATGGATACTTCCAATGTTGTATGGTGTAGGAAGAGGTTCTCTTGGGACCTTATTGTAAAAGCATCTGGGAGTATCTGACCAAATAAGTTCAGGGGAGAAAATTATTCTTTGTTAATTTCTGATACCATGCTATTCTGAAATATAATTTCCATTAATAATGGAGTTTCAATAATGTTTAATTATGAGATGGGTTTAGAATCACCCCCAATTTTGCTTTATGGATGCCTTAATTTTCTTAAGACAATCAAAAATTTACTATTGGTTTTTTCTTTTTTAGTCAGCTTTGCATTGCTATAATGAAATACCTGACACAAACTACTTGTGAGAAAAAGAGGTTTATGCATTACACAATTGTAGAGAGTCAGAATCCAAATGGCAACATGCGGGCTCAATGATGAGAGTCCCCCATGGCTTTGACACCTCCTGGCAGAGCACAGAGGCAGGAGCAGGGATTCTGTGTCCCCCCTGGAGAAGAGAGAGACTGAGTGAGGCCAGACTCAGCCTCTATACCAGCCCACTCAGGAAAGCCATGAAAACTAACTTCCAAGGGATGGTCACAAAGGACCTCAGGAGCTCCTGTGGGTCCCACCTTGTGCAGTTCCACAGCACTGCTCAGCATTGTCAGTCTGCACATCAGCCTCCAATCACAGCAAGTTCTTAGATGACATTCAAATCACACCCAAACCATAGAACTTAACAATCACAAAGTGACTCAGACACTTAAAACCCTGACCTTACAAAACTTTTAACCAGCTTTTTCAAAGAGAGCTTCCTTTTTCCTTAATACCTTTTTGACTGATCAAAAAATTAATAGTATCCTCCTGTGGGCTAATTTTAGTAAGTAAATTATCTTCTCCACAACCACCACAATACTTGTCTTTTCTTTGATTTTAACACCTAGACAGTTCTAAAATTCATCAAAAAATAAAGTAAAATGGGTTTCAATTTCTGGATCTGAATACCCTTTATTTATTTATTTACTTATTTTTTATAGTACTGGGGATTGAACCCAGGGACATTCTACCTCTGAGCTACACAATCAGCCCTATTTTATTATTTTTTAAATTTGAAACAGGGCCTCACTAAGTTGTTAAGAGCCTCACTAAGTTGTTTTATCATATTTTTAAATTAGATTAATTAAAGAGGTTTTTAGCTGGGTGTGATCCCACTGGGGAAGCTAAGACAGGAGGAATGCAGGCTTAAGGCCAGTCTCAGAAACTTAGGGAGGCCCTGTTTCAAAATAAAAAGGGTCAGAGGTGTAGTTCAGAGGTACAATGCCCAAGGTTCAATCCCCAGTACCAAAATAAGTTTTAATCTCCTCAGGCAGGGTACTCTTAACGATATCTACCATTATCAAAAGATATTTAGATAAATTTTTTAAAGTAGCTAAGAAGAGTCTGTGGACGCTTCAAATCCCAAGTAAACAGACAAAGAATTAAGTCCAAAGATTCCTGCTCTAATCTTCACTGACCAACAAATATGTTTCATTTATAGCCTTAATTGGCTAAAGGACTTCACTGTTTGCATTTCTTTTATAATTTTCAGGTCTCTTTCTAATATAGCATCTTTCAACATTGACTGCACATTGCATTTCAGTTGACTGTAGAAAAAATACTGCTGCCTTGGTCCTACCCCTGGAAATCCCTACCTTCTTCCTCTTCTGGGCTATGACTGAGTGTTATGGTGTTTAAAAGCTCCTTGAATGCAGCCAAGGCTGAGGCCTTCTGGGCAAACCTCTTCTCATTTCTTATCCTTCTTTTCTTTACTTTCTCTGGAGCACTAATAAGCAGTTTGGAGATTCCCCAGGGAAGAGAGTCTCAATGACATTCAACAATTTTAATCAGCAAGCTAACCATCGCTTGATGGATTTCATCTGTGAGCAATCCAATACTGTCCTGACAACCTGCCTTGGACCCACATGGTTGATAACCACTGGAAGGGAAAAACTGTTTTGCTTTGTCTTGCTGTCTTCAACCTCATATACACTTCAAACTAAGCCACTCTCCCTCCTGCCCGGGTGTCAGACCATATTCAATGTTACTGAACAGATTTGGGTTTCAACTTCCAAATTAAGAAAGGGAGGAAGATGCATCAGATTGTTTGAAAGAGACAAGACACACTGTCTTAAGCTATTAAAATTAGTACAAGCCAGGCATGGTGACACATACCTATAATTCCAGTACTAGGAGGCTGAGACAGGAAGAATTTCAGGTTCAAGGACAGCCTCGGCTACTTAGGACCTTCACAACTTAGACCTTGTTTCAAAAATGAAGAATAAAAAATAGGGCTGGGGGTGTAGCTTGGAAGTAGAATTCCCTGGGTTCAATCCCCAATACTGTAAATAAATAAATAAATAAATAAATAAATAAATAAATAAATCATAATATAGGGCTGTAGGTGTAGCTCAGCAGTAACATGCCCCCTGGGTTTAATCCCTAACACAAGAAAGGGAGGGAGGAAGAAAGGAAGGAAGGGTAGTTGTGCCTTAGCCTAGGATGTGTTCAAGACTCCGTGGGGATGCCAGAAACATGAATAGTGCCAAACCCTGTATATGCTGATTTTTCATGTATATACATTGCTATAATAAACTTTTGATTTATAAATTAGACACAGTAAGAGATTAACAATAATATCTGTACGATTCTTTTAAATGTGAGGCCATAAATTCAAAACCTTGCTTAAGTCACCATCTTGATATCATAAACCTTTTGTAAAGTCTGATTTGTACCCAGCCTTGAATGGGAAGCACTTTGGGCCATGAAGGGATTAAGACAGTTCCTATACAGTGAGGCAACCCAATGCAGAATAGAGAGCAGAGTGGGAGGAAAAGTAAAAGTGGAGGTCAGGAAACCAATAAAGCAACAACTTTAATACATGAGCTCTTCAAGGGACATTCTATATCTAATGGTAACATCCAAGATGCTGACAAATGAGCTACCCATGGAAAACTACTTAGCGGATGTAAGTGCTTAGAGAATGTTTCCTATTTCTTCCTGTCCCTACTGTTCCTGTTCCTTCTTGTTTAGGCCTTTGGCGGTATATACAAAGGCAATAGCATTATTTCTAAAAAGATGTGTGGACACAAACATACTTTTATGTGTGTAAATTAGTTTCATATTTTGCTCTAAGACTAAGCTTTAAAAAAATGTTTCCTCAACACTGAAAAAATGGAAAGATCAGCTTCATCCAATGAACGCTGAAGAAAATTAACAACTTCCTGAGAATTGGGAAGAATAAAGTCAACTCTTAGTTACATCTTTAATGACTGGGGCCAAGTAGTTGGAAAGTAGATGCTTCAGAAATTCATTGAACACATATATTTTCAGTATTTGAAATAATTCAGGTCTGCCTCATATCATTGAAATAACTGACCTCAATGTGAATTTTCAGAGTTTTATTCCTAATTAAATTGAAAGTCCAAGATCAAAGCAACAGCCTCTATTCAAAACAAGGATTTCAGAAATGATAGATTCTGGACCAAGCAGCTCATGCATGTTAAAGGTGCTTTTGTAGCCAGGTGTGATGGCACATGACTATAATCTGGGTACTTGGGAGGCTGAGACAGGAGGATAGCAGGTTCGTGGCCGGAATCTGCAACTTACCAGATTCTACAATGTAATGAGACCCTGTTTCAAAAAAATAAAATAGGGCTGGGGAGTATGGCTTAGTAGAATTCCCCTGGGTTCAATCTCCAGTACCATATAATAAAATAAATAAATAAATAAATAGTAAATAAATATGTTTGTGTTATTGTCATTTTTACTTTTATTCTTTATTTTACTGTGTAGAATTGTGCTGAATTATCTCATTTTATCCTTAATATACTTTTTTGGGGGGTAGTCTTGGAATTGAACCCAGAGGTATTCTGTGAGCTATAACCCCAGCCCTATTTTATTCCTTATTTCTTACTTTGAAACAGGGTCTGGCTAAATTTCTGAAGGTCTCACTAAGTTGCTGATACTGGTCTCAAATATTTGGTCCCCCTGTCTCAACTTCCCAAGTACTGGGATTACAGGCATAAGCCACCATGCCGTTGATACTTTTTATTTTAGAGCATATGAATATGTGAAATAGTTCAAGCATATTTGTTTAAATAAGATCTGTGATTTTAAAAAAAAACTGTATACTTCCAGACTGGTTCTCTCCCACTTAGATAAAACTAATGTGGTTTGTCTAATGATTGGATGAAATCATGTGAAGAAGTTATGTAAATAATTTGTCTCAGCTTTGCCTTTATTTTCTATTTGGAAGGTCAGCCATTCCCTATAAATACTACTCCCCAAGTTTCTATACAGAACTTAACCCCAAGTCACAGATGCAGAACACTTCACCAAATGCCCCTGGTGTCTTCATTCTGCATTCTCTCACTCCCAGAGGAGTTTGCTACCATCAAGAACTGCAAAGAGGGAAACTGGCAACCACTTGGCAGCTTCCAAGCCCTGGTGAGGGTTATAAGCCCATTAGGATGACAAGCAATTTTTTCTCTTTTCTTCTTACTTTCCTTTACCTCCTACTAATTCTAGCACTATCCAATTTTATTTCAATTTCTAATACCATGCCATAAAAATTGTACAGTCATCCTCTAAAATATTGTGTACTATAAATTTCTTCTATTGTTTTAAGGAAGTTAAATTTCGTCTATCTGAAATGATAAAAAACATTAAAACACATTTTGATTTATCATGGATCACCCAGGTTGTGTAGCATCCTCTGCTACACAGTCACAGGCAATAAACAGTATATGGATAGTTATAATAATTATTAGTTCAAGCTAATATGCAAAATTAATTGGTTTTAAAAACCACATTCCTATGGTATTCCTATAGCATTTATACCAAGCTTAATTTGGCAAATACCACCAGTTTACATATTGAAAGGGAACTGTCCCTCTTTTTCATTTGACCTAATGATCCAATTAAGGTGTCCTTTGGGCTATGACTCTAGTCAATGCTTTATTATGCCCCCAAAATGCTACAGCTGCCACTGGCTGAGAATGACTCAGAAATTGTCCTCAGCATTTTTTTTTTTGTGTGTGGTACTGGGGTTCCTGGAAGCCTTTCTACTTCCGGGCTACACTCCCAGACCTATTTTACATTTTTTTTATTTGGAAACAGGGTCTCCTAAGCCAGCGCACGTGGCTGACTTCGAACCTGCGCCATCCTCCTGTCTCTGCCTCCCAAGCGCGGGGATTACAAGCGTGCGCCACCACGCCCGGCGTCCTCAGCATTTTTATCAACACAATCATTTTTTGTTTTTTGGTGGTACTGGGTTCCTTGGAAACCCTTCTACCTCGGGGCTACACTCCCAGATATATATACATACATACATATATGTATATGTATATACATACATACAATATATATATACATATATATATATTGGGGGGAACAGGGTCTCTTAAGCAAGCATGGCTGGCTTCAAACCTGCACGATCCTCCTGTCTCCGCCTCCCAAGTGCGAGGATTACAAGCACCACGCCGGGCACAATCATTTTTGAGTGTTCATTCTGTTCCCAAGAATCACACTGAACAGTATGTGTATATTTTCTTATTTAGTCCTCATAATAAATCTTATATAAGCATTAACCCCCACCCCTTACAAATTAGGAAATCGTACTACTGACAGGTTCAGTAACTTTCTGCTGGTGATGCATATAGCTATATAGTCATGTGTATATCAAACCTCATGACTTAGCTCTCAGAAACACTATTGACACCATTGTTCTTGTGATAGCTAAAATCCATATTGCTTATTAACAGAGGAAGTGCTAACAGCTGTATTTTGCTTCCTGTTTAAGTGTCAACTCCATAGTTATGGCTTGAAAAATATTTTTTCTGTTTATCTGCTGCCCCTTATGCTTAAAAGTGGTTCTACTTTTTAAAAATAATCCATGAGGAATTTACCTTCATATGTACCTAAATACATTTCAAAGTTATTGATATTTTGTTTATTAAGAACATTTTTCCATCATGTACAAATTGAATAAAAGAAATCCATTGACATGGAAGGCAGGTATCATTTCAAGGATTTGTTCCTTCTCCAAGTGACACCCTCCTTGCTCTTACCCTTCCCTGGCCTTCCCATGGTAACCCAGAACCCTCCACTACCACCTTGTTGTTAGCACTAAAGGATCCTTTATAAGCAGCCCTCCACTTGTACTGAAATGGGACCCTCAGATTCAAAAACACAACATGCAACATGTAAGTTTAACAGGACCCAGAACATTTCTTATCTTGAGTTAAACTCACACATTCTGAGGAGTAAAAATATCAAGAACCATAGTGTTGCAGAATTCAGCTCTCAGCTTTATGATTAAAGAAAACAACACACTGGTTTCTGGAATCTTGGGAGTCAAGCTAAATCCCTTCACGCTCAATACCAACTTCTACTGTTGAGATCGGCGCCCCGTGCGATAACCAAGGAGGACCCCAAGACACTCTCTTCATGCAAAAGCAAAGGTTTTATTCTTCCAGCATGCTGGGGCTCAAAGCATGATCAGCAAAGCTGAACAGAGGCTGAGAGACCCGAGCTTTGGGCGCAGGGGTTTTTATAGGTCTTACAAACAAAGGAATAAAGGTTTGGCAAACATCAGCAACCTTGTGGTTCCAAGAATACAGTGATCCTTACACCGGATCCAGCTTCAAGCACGTCTGCATCCCTAGTTTAGTCTCAAGGCTATCTCCAGGTTGTAACTGTCGAGGTCAGCCGGCTGTGCAGCTGGAGTACAGTTCTCCCTTTGTTAACCACAAGTGTGGTGTCAGCACAAGCAGGATAAGGGGAGAGAAGTGGGGGAGAAACGGGAAAGATCCTGTCTTGCTGTCTTAGTTTGATCTCCCCTATTTCTTAGTCTGATTTCCTTTTCATTCCCCCCTTTTGTTTTGGAAGTTCTCTAATCTTAGAGATCACTGGGATCTTCCCTATTAAGAATAGAGTATTGTTGCCTTATGATCATGAGCTTAACGTCCCCTATACGTTCTTACAGAAAATTTATCACACGGTTAAGGATGCATGGTCCTATAGTTAGGAGTAAAAGCAATATCAGCAGGGGGCCTGCAAGGGCTGACAGTAAAGTAGTCAGCCAAGGGGACCGTGTGAACCAAGACTCAAATCATCCTTTTTGCAGATTTCGTTCCTGCTGTCTATCCTCTAACCGCTTCCTAAGTTTTGCCATAGATTTCTGAACTACTCCAGAATGATCAGCATAAAAGCAGCATTCCTCTTTTAAGGTAGCACAGAGTCCTCCCTCCTGCAGGAAGAGGAGATCTAGTCCTCTCCTATTTTGTAGCACTACCTCTGACAGGGAAGTCAATGAGTCTTGCAAAGCTGTCACCGAGGTCTCCAATGCTTTTAGGTCTTGGTCAACGGTGACCTGCAGTTGGACCATTTGCTGAGCGCTATGGATTAGGGAGGCAGTACCTGTTGCCATCCCTGCCGCCACTCCTAGTCCCATCAGGACCGCCAGGGTGAGGGATACAGGTTCCCTGCGGAAACGAGTGATCCGCCCTTCAAACTGATCTTCAAAGTCACTGGCCTCATGAAACAGGACCCTGGGGTACAGTCGAACCATAATACAGAAGTGGCTGGTATTGTTAAAAACAGAGGCTGACACGCATGGGGTTAGGCCAGTGTTACATGCCCACCACATACCAGAGTGGGGAATCAAATAATTGTCTTGAGAGCTATTAATTAGGGTGGTCTTTGCACAGAGGGGTTGAACATCAGCAGGAGGGCTCCCTATACATAGCCCTTGCCCAGTAACTTCAGGGAGGGTCAGTTTGGGTTTAGCATCCCAATTACAATTATTACTGGTGGTTTTATTATAGGTTCCCATTATAGCAATACCTTCATAGTAAGGAGGGGAGGCTGATAGACATAGCCAGCAGGATTGGGTCAGGTTACTATGAGTAGCATTTAAGGCTGCATAGGCTCCAGTTATCAAGTTAAAGAGGGATAGTGGATTGTTTTTCACAGAGGATAGACTCGAGACAAAGATGGAATGGCTGGGAACCGGTGTGGGGTCTGGTGGGACAGGCATGGGTAGGGCTATTTCCTGGGGGTGAACTGCAAAGTTCGGACCAATTGTCCTAGTAACTGGCTTCTGTTTGAGTCGAATAGTAAACCATAGCCCAAAATCATAATTGGAGACATAAAACCGGATTCCCCATGTTCTTCCTCTAATCCAACTAGCAAGGTTGTTAGGTGAATGCCCAAGAGCAGTAAAGGTAATATTCAGTGGATTACAGAGAGAAATGGCATGGCAGGCGGAGGAATGTAGTTTGAAGGCATAACATTTGTCCCTCCCTTCAGGAGTAAAATTCTTATATACCGTAATCCAATCCCATTTAGAGGTGGGCTTCCACCAGGCACTCCCAGTGGTTTCACAACCCCAAGCATTACAGTATAATGATTCAGGACCCCCACACTGTCTTATCTGCTCACGGTTACGACCGTCCTTGGGGCGGACATAGAAATTCTGTTGTCTTAGGAAGCATCTTTTTTTGGCGGTCACGGCATCCAGTGAAGTCCCCCAGATAGGATCTTGGATAATCCCCTGAGTTGGAGACAGTTAAAGGGATGTTGGATGGAGATTCTATCTCCAGGACATCCCAGGTATCCAGTCCAATGGCTAACTGACATATATCTGGAAATAGGCTGGGCCACCATGTCCCAGGAGCATGGGTACCTTTTACTGACCAGACTATCTGTCCAGTGGGGTTTAATATCTCCCAGGTAAGCTGTTGGGGGGCATGAGGGTTAGAGTCACAGTTAAACAGGGGAAGGTTGATCCAGAGTCCTACCCACACGGCGAACACGGAGCTTGAGAGGGTTATCAGTCGTCAATAATATTCGGAAGTGGCGATGGGCGTCCATCAAGCCCAAGCACATGTTTTCTAGCCTCTATTAACACACGATCTCGCTCCTCAGTAGTGAGGAGGGTGCCCAGTAGTTGCTGGCAGTCATCCCAGGTAGGTTGGTGGGAATACATGAGAGAATCAATTAGATTAATCAAGCGGGTAGGATCCTCAGAGAAGGGAGGATTATTATTTTTCCAATTATATAAGTCTGAAGAAGAGAAAGGCCAATATTGAAGACCCGGCATTTCTCCTAGTAGGAGAAGGTGTAGGTAAGCGGTCATTGTTGCCATCACAGGACTTTCTAATGAGGTGCAGCTTTAATGGGTTGGTAAGATGTCATCTAAGTTCCACTCCTTAATCTCCTCTGGCTTGTTGGTCTGTGCTTTTCACACGTGGGAAAAGTGCTTTCAAGGTCCAATCCCATTAACAGTTCTGTCTATGGTTTAAATATCCTCGTTGCCTGTTCCAGTTGCTGCTTGACTAGAGAGCGGTGAATCCAGTGGCGTTTTTCTTTCATCTTCACTGCGGCCAGGGTGCTACTCAGACCAGGTCACCTGGCTGTGCAACTGGGGTGTTGGGTTGATCTGCACTTGTCTCCCGTTGCGTGGCTCACACCAGGTAGTGGGTCTGCTCTCTCACTGTTTGGAGAGCCTGTAAGGACCTAGGCACAAGGCTGGCATTTCTCAGTCAGACTCTGTATAGTTCTGGAATGTAGTATTTTTCTTTTTAAGGGTTCAGACAATGTACTGCCTTCCTACATTTTGAAATCATTTTTGTACATTTTTAACAAAATAAGAAATAAATTAACAGCATCAATCTAAGTTTTACAGTAGCCTGTACCCCAAAGAGTTAGTTTTTCTTTTAGAGGCTTACATTTCAATCAGAACTGGCTAGAATAGCAATGTTTTGAACAACCTTGAATAGTGAAATTTGGAATCCAAATGGGTCAGATTTTTAACATTCAGAAATGTTTTTTGGAGGGCTCACTATAACCTGATTACTGAGTTTTTTTTTTTTTTACTCATGAGGTTGTTCTTCTCGGCCACTCATTTTATATTAGGGTTAGAGGCGAATCATTAGGATCAGGCCAGCTAGCATACAAGGCTAGGCTAAATTATCTTTTATAAGCTTAAGATATTATAAATTCCTTTGGCCCTGGAGTGTTGTCAACAGCCATATCCTAGAAAGGAAAGTTACAAACACTTATCTTTACTAAGGTTTGTGTCATTTTCCCCCTGCAAAGCCTCGGCCTCCCTCATCTACAGAACAGGCTATGACCAGGCTTTTTCGTTGCATCAGATAATCAAACTCCCTGTTCTGAGCCTATCATGACAGAGATAGAAAGGCCATTTCAGTGTCTTTGTATTACCTCTGAGGAAGACTCACAGGAATACACCAGAACCCCCCTACAAAGAAAATAGTCATCATTCCACTTTAACCTTAAGTCTTACCTTAAGTCTTTGACCACACTACTTGTTGTATGATTAATTACTTTATTAAAACATCTACAATTTTATCAATAGCCCAATTATTTGTTATTTGAGGAGAATGAGGTCATTATTTTTTCAAATATAAGCACTCAGAATTCGCCACATCAGTGCCATTCACAATTTTCCCCCAAATATAGTCCTCCCTCATCCCAACTGATGGCAACACTTTTTAAATTTTTAAAAAATAAGGTTTTCTATTAGTGCATTTTAATCATACATCTTGATGAAATTCAGGATGGTAGAGGCATACATGCACATAGCACTCATTTAGCTCTCCCCCAGTTCCCACCCAATACCCTTTCCCCACCCTCCTTCTCATATCCAGCTTAGTGATACATTTCTGAATGTGCATCATGTTCATTGAGGTGTTTCCCACTTCCTCCCTCCCATCTCCCTCAGGTCACCTTCTTCACTCACTGAAGGTTTCTCCTCCTTTGTCTGGAGTCCTTCCAATGAGGGCATCTAATATTTCACTTTTGTGACCGACTAACCACACTTAGCTTAATGTTCTCCAGTTCTATCTATTCCTTGCAAATGACATAATTTTGTTCTTTTTTTTTTTTTTTTTTTTTTTTTTTGGTGGTACTGGGGTTCCTGGAAGCCCTTCTACCTCCGGGCTACGCTCCCAGACCTATTTTATATTTTTGAAACAGGGTCTCTTATGCCAGCGCGGCTGGCTTCGAACCTGCGCGATCCTCCTGTCTCCGCCTCCCAAGCGCGGGGATTACAAGCGTGCGCCACCACGCCCGGCAATTTTGTTCTTTTTTATGGCTGAATTTAAAAGTGTATATATGGGGGGCGGGCTGGCGGCCGGCGAGCGGGGACTGGGGCCGAGTGCCTGAGCGCCAGGCTTGGTGCGTGGGTCCTGCGGCTCGGTCCGCCCGCACCGCCGCTGTGATTGGGTGGAAGATGGCGCTGGATGGATGGAAATCCTAATGACAGTCTCCAAATTCGCCTCCATCTATACCATGGGCGCCAATGCCTCGGCATTAGAGAAAGAAATTGGTCCAGAAAAGTTTCCAGTCAATGAGCACTATTTTGGATTAGTCAATTTTGGGAATAACTGCTACTGCAATTCAGTTCTTCAAGCACTTTATTTTTGTGGTCCATTTCGGGAAAAAGTTCTAGCATGCAAGAGTCAGCCTAGGAAGAAAGAGAACCTTCTTACGTGCTTAGCAGATTTCTTCCATAGCATAGCCACTCAGAGGCAAAAGGTTGGAGTAATAGCTCCTAAGAAGTTCATAACAAGATTACGGAAAGAAAATGAGCTTTTTGACAACTACATGCAACAAGATGCTCATGAGTTTTTAAATTACCTACTAAATACAACTGCTGATATTTTACAAGAAGAGAGAAAGCAGGAAAAACAAAATAGTCGTTTACCTAATGGTAACATTGACAGTGAAATTAACAACAGCACACCAGACCCAACGTGGGTTCATGAAATTTTTCAAGAAACATTAACTAATGAAACCAGATGTCTTACTTGTGAAACTATAAGCAGCAAAGATGAAGATTTTTTAGACCTTTCTGTTGACGTGGAACAAAACACATCAATTACTCACTGTTTAAAGGGCTTTAGCAACACAGAGACTCTGTGCAGTAAATACAAGTATTATTGTGAAGAGTGTCACAGCAAACAGGAAGCACACAAATGGATGAAAGTGAAAAAACTTCCCATGATTCTAGCTCTACACCTGAAAAGATTTAAATATATGGATCAACTTCATCGATACACAAAACTTTCTTACCAGGTAGTTTTTCCTTTAGAACTCTGTCTGTTCAACACTTCAGGTGAAGCAACCAATCCTGACAGAATGTACGACCTTGTTGCTGTTGTGGTTCACTGTGGAAGTGGTCCCAGTTGAGGCCATTATATTGCAAGAGTTAAGAGTCTTGATTTTTGGTTGTTGTTTGATGACGACATTGTAGAAAAAATAGATGCACAAGCTATTGAAGAATTCTACGGGTTGACAACAGATATCTCGAAGACCTCTGAGTCTGGTTACAACCTTTTTTATCAGTCTCGGGACTGAGGGGGAACCATGATGAAGAGATATTTTCTGCCTCTTTTCTTCTTTGATTATTTTGGAAAGGATCAAGCCCTGATTTTTCAAGAAAAGAAATGCAGGAAGCTCAGGGGACAGTAGCACACTTTGCACACAGTAAAGCAAAGACTCTGGATGAACAAGCCCTTCCTATCATGGTAGTTGATTTATTTGCTCAGGTATCATGTGCAGTTCCATACAACAAGGAAATGAAATCAGAGATACCAGTTCCTCCTGTAAAACAGCCTTCTGGTTATTGGCACGCATTTTCTCTTTATTAATTGCACCAATAATGATTTGGATTCCATGAGGGTGCAGTTGAAAGAATTGGCCTCTGTGCTGGGTTGTACTATGGTTTAAGGAGGTGATGCGGAGCATGCTGCGCACATGCCTGTGTTTGGAATGTCTTTTCAAGCATGAACCAGAAGTGTTTTGGGGCCCAACACTTGCAATTGCCTTCCTGATGTAAAAAAAACTAACAGATACTAGAACCCAGTGTCAGGAAGACAAATATTGTTTGCTTCTCTGAAGAAGCTTATTAAAATATACAGTATATTTATATGTAGTGAACAATTGGTCAAAAGTAGCTTTTTGTTTCCCCAAGGGGAAAGACTGGCTTTGTAATTATAATTTTTCCTTATTTATTTTACTTTAAACTGGTAGAGTCTAAGTATTGTATGAAGTGGTCATGATTCTGCCAGTAAGTTTTAGCATATTTTTATTAGTGTTGTCAGTTTTAAGTATTCCTTTTGTTTGCTTCTATTTTTAAGGTTACTTTTAAGTTCAATCTGAAATCACTAAGATAACTTGAGAAAAATTGCAGTGAGAGAAGGTAAATATTCCTTTTCAGGAGGAACTGCTATCTCTGGCTAAATATGTTTTCTTTTGTCATAGTTTATAAGTCAGTTATTTTACTCAGCTTTAATTTCAGTAAAACAAAAACTCAAATTTTCTGTAGTTCTTGGAATGATAAAAGCAATTTTGGTGCAATGGTGATATGCCAGTCTTTAGAATTCTTAAATACTCTAATATTTCAAGTTGAGCCATGTTTGAAAAATTCATGTCATCACAACACATTATTTTCAAATGTCTCTTTTACCTTGGAAAGAAGTACTATACTCACCATTACATTACATTACATTACATTAGCAGCCTGGATAGTAGTTAAAAACTTTCTGAAGATTACATTTTGATGAAGTAGACCAGAGATCTAAACACAAGTTCTTCTTCCTCTAGTCTTATAAATCTGATTGGAAGATTGCTCAGAATTTAAAATTCATGTTTAAGACTTTATTTTGTTGGAGGTTTTAAGAAGTAATATATGTAATGTAAATGTATGTAAACCATTGAAGTTGACATTTTTCCGTGCACCTGTCAGTTAATAGTGGTTGGATGTAACTTGCAGAAAATAATTGAAAATTATGTTTAAAATAATAGCAATCAAGCATTAGATATCCCTAATCACTCTCCTTTTCAGGTGGTAATTTTTCTCTCTAATTTCCTAGAGTTATTTTACTAAATCTGTTGACTATGGAAAAAACACAAGAGAATTTTTTGTGCTGCTATTTTAACATTATTATTTGTATCTTTTAGCTCAGGAAATGACTTCAGCTATTCATCCCATAAACAGATCTTTAACAGGGTCACTTAGCTAAGTGGGCTGCTTAGACAGTTGTGCTGGGAGAAAATTATGATACCTGGTATTTATACTAAATATCAAAATTATTTTGACAAACTTGTTTTTAAGATACAGTTTCTTAACGCCTTACCCTGGCTGGAGGTGTTTTTTACAAATTATGTACAGCCTGCCAGATCTATTGACATTGCACAGAGAATCACAACCAAGCATGTGAGGATCTTCAGAGCAAGTGGAGGTGCTTGGAGTTTGAGGGCTTAAACCAAATTTTCTTAGAACTTAAAGCTGAGTTTTGCAGCTTTCTATTCAGAGAACAAGGGTGAAATGAAAGAGAGTCAGTGTTAACATCAGCTCGGCCACAGCATGTATAAGACAGATAGATGAAGTCATTTGCATAAAGGTACAGCATTGAGATAAACTATTGTTTTTGTTCTTACATCTTTGCATTTAATAAAAACAAGGAATGGTAAGCTAAATTTCAGAGTAGAACAAGTTCTGGCATTTGTGTTGAGTTCCGTGGTAGTCACACACTTTGTTCACATCGACACCGTATTTTGTATTATGATTTGTCAGAGGAGGCACTATGGGTGATGGTTCTAAATTCACTTTTTACTCTTACTGCAGCTGGATCTAAGTAAAATTTTTTGAACCTTACCAGAAACTCGATATACTTTAAAACATATAGGGTTAGGGTTGGGAGAAAAAAATACAGATGTAATAAGTAAGACAAGTGACCCATCTAGAGAGCATTGTAAGGTTGTCTGTTGGCTGGCTGTGATTAAAATGAGGGGCAGGTTCAAGTTGTAAATGGGGCTGATTGCTATAGAACTATGTACATGTTTTGGTGATAGCTGTCCCATATTTTGTATTTTGGAATGAAAAGTTTCTATAAATTATAACTAAATGTAAATATTTGAAATTAAGTCCTATTTCAAAGTCACATGGTTTCTGTCTTAGAAATGTGACCTTTAGAAGATTACTTAAGACAGGAGCCAGAAGGCTTTAGGAAAATGGAGGGAAGGAAATGTACTATATATGGGTCTCGTGGCCTCTAATCATCATTATAGGGTTTTTTTCTTTCCTTGATGGCAGTAGAAAGGCCTCATTTTCATAACATAACTACTCTTGCTACTTTGTGTAAAGATACTGTTCATTAAGGATTCTCTCCTGAGGTATTTGGCTGAGAGCTGGGCGGCTTAGGAACTTGGGTCCTGGCTCTTCAGGGAACTTAATTATGTGACCCTGGGCAAGTCACTTAACCTCTGTGCTTCAGTCTCCTGTCTTATAAAATGGGAGTAATACCTACCTCACAGGGTTGTTGTGGGGATTCATTAGAGAAAATGTCTATAAAGTATCTAAGGTTCTCCAAGAAGGCACTATATAAATACAAAATAATATCTATTAAAGTTGGTTTATTTGTGAAAAGAAGTGTGTATATCCCATAGTTTTGTAATCCATTCATCTCTTGATGGACATCTAGGCTGGTTCCATAGTTTAGCAATTATGAAGTGTACAGCTGTAAACATAGATATGCACACATTACTCTGGTGGTTTGGTTTCCATTCTTTTGGGTAGATACACAGTAGTATTGCAGGGTCATATGGTAGGTTCATTCCCATTCTTCTGAGGATCCCCTATACTATTTTCCAAAGTGGTTGCACTAGTTTGCAATCACACAATAATGTATTAGAATTCCTGAGCAGTTGCAGGACTTCCGGGAAGGTGGCGACCGAGAAAAGCGGGGCTTAAGAGCCCCGCTAACAACAAATCTCCATTACCACAAAATCAGCGCCTTTCATAGCCAGAAAACACCATCACCAGTGAAACAAAAAATCACCAGGCTCCAGAGAGAAAGCGGACTGAGAACAGAGCCACAGAGGAGATACACCGGCCTCACGCCCGAGGACGCGGCAGACGCGGCAGCAGCGCCATACTGCCGGCGGCAGCGGGGAGTTCACCGGACGGCTACAGCAAGCCGAGGTGAGCCACTGCGGAACAGCCAGGCGGGATTTCTCCGCGCAGAGAGCATCTAAAGCTCCCAGTGGCCGAGCTCAGCACACGCTGCAGGGATTCAGAGTAGAAATCAAAATCAAGAAGAAAAACGCCAGCCCCATAGCCGAGGGCGTAGCAGCGGCGCCATATTGCCACCGGCGGCAGCAGCAGCGAATTCAGCGAGGCCAGTACAGCCACATCTGCGTACTCAAGAACAGTGAGTCAAATTGCGGGCCCCAGAGGAGAAATCCCAGTACTGTACTCCCTGGGACTTGACCCAGTGGGGGAGGGGCGGTGGCAGAGATATCACACCATAGGAGAACGTGCAACCTGGCACCCCCCACAGTCTAAAGCAGCCTCTATCGACTCTCTGGGTCGGAGACTCTGTGATAAAACCCAGTAAAGGAGTAGTGGGGTCCGAGATACTACTGACTCGAGATCCAGAACACCTTAAGGGAAGTCATAGTGACCCAAGGGAAGAACCCAGAGAAGGCACAAACATCGGAAATCATGGGAAAGAGGAATAATACTGGAGCAATGAATGCCCACAACCCCACAACATCAGAACCCGATAAAACAGAAAATCAGAGATTTCTAGAAGATCAAATCAGGAAAATAACTGTAGAAATAATAGAGGTGCTTCGAAAAGAACTCAGAGAGAGCCAAAAAGAGATAAAGGATGCAATTAATGAAGTAAAGGCCTCAATTCAAAGCACAAACAACTGATTAGAACACATGGAGAACAGAATCTCGCTCTTAGAAGATGAGCAATCCAAAAATGAACTCATAGTTTCTAATCTAGGAAAAAATATCCGACAGCAGGAATCTGATATTGAAGAAATATGGGCCCATTTTAAGAGAGCTAACCTAAGAATAATTGGAATAGAGGAGGGAAAAGAAAGTGAAACCAAAGGGATCAACAATCTCTTCAAGGAAGTAATAGCAGAAAATTTTCCAAACATAGAGCAAGAGGTTGATACAAAGGTCCAGGAAACTTATAGAACTCCCTTTAGACAGGATCGGAGAAGAGGATCCCCATGCCACATAATTGTCAAAATGACCAATGTGGAAGCCAAGCAGAGAATCTTAAAGGCAACAAAAGCAAAGGGCCAAGTGACATTCAGAGGCAAACCAATTAGAATCACTCCAGACTTCCCAAACCAAGTTATGAGAGCCAGAAGGGCTTGGAGTAACATATTCCCAATTTTGAAAGAAAACAACTTCCAGCCAAAAATTTCCTATCCAGCAAAACTTTCTATCAAATTAGATGGGGAAATAAGAAGCTTCCATGACAAACAGAAACTGAAGGGATTTATGTCTTCAAAACCAGCGCTAGAGAAAATACTCAAAGAGATTAACTACAAAGAAGAAATAGGTAACACACACCAGAACCAGAGAAACAAGATTTTCCATCCAACAAACAACTAAGATTGGTTATCTGTGGAGATTCATTATTTATGTTAGTCTTTTACCTATCTCTAAATGGTATTGTTTGCCTTTATTGTTGTTAATTTTTAGGATTTCTAGTTGGAATATTAATATACCTTCAGATATAGCAATTGGAAATATTTTATCCCATTCTATTAGTAACTGTTAACTCTGTTTACATTGTCTTTGGATATACAATTTTTTTATTTTTTTATTTTTTAGGGAGTCTGTATACTCCTCTGTTGCCTGTGTCATTGAAATCATAACCAAGAAATTACTGCCAATTTCAATGTTGTGAGGTTTTATGACCCAGATTTTCTCCTAAAAGTTTTTAGTCTTAAGATTTGTATTTAGGTCTATTATCTATTTTGAGTTAATATTTGTATATGGGATTAGGTAAGGGTCCAATTTTATTCTTTTCCATGTAATTATTATTTTTTAACAATATTTAGTTAAAAGATTATCATTTCCACCACCAAATGTTCGTGGAAACCTTGTCAAAAATAACTTGACAATATAGGGAAGAATTTAGCTCTAGGCTTTTATTTAACTCCAATGGTTTATATATCTGCCTTTAGAATAGTACTACACTGTTTCAATTATTGTAGCTTTATATGGTTTGAAATCAGAAAATATATATCTTCTAGTTTTGTTCTTTTTCAAGATCGTTGTGGGTACCTAGACTCCATATTCCATACTAGGATAGATTTTTTTCTGAAAAATAAATATATAAATATATGATAGTTTCACCTAAAAAATAGAAAAAAATATTCTCTGGTAAGAAAGAAAGCAAAAAGAAATATTGAAATGTTATCTTTAAGTCATCAAAAGCTTGGTATCAGACAAATGAAACTGTTATGTGAGATTATCATTTTTAATTTTAGATAAATTGCCATAATACTAGATGTCAACTACTAAGCCAAGCATGGGAGGGAGGGATAGGGAGAGAATGGGGTGGGGATTGGGTGGGGGCTGACTGGGAAAAGTGTGCATGTATGTCTACAAAAGTATGTATCCTACTATGATGTATGAATACAGTGCACCAATAAAAAAAAAATAAAATAAAATTCCTATTTCACATCTTCACCAGCATTGTTGTTGTTTGTGTTTTTAATGATTGCCATTTTAACTGGAATTAGGTGAAGTCTCAGGGTAGTTTTGATTAAAATCTCTCTGACTGCTAATTATGTTGAACATTTTTTCATATATTTATTGGCCATTTGAATTTCTTCTTTTTTGAAGTGTCTATTTCATTCTCTTGCCCATTTTTTGGTTGGGCTATTTGTTTTGGGGGGGTTAGGTGGTGAGTTTCTTGAGTCAGCTGGTATATTTAAGGGCAAATTTTGCTTTATTCAGTAGTGAAAGGTGAGTGACAAACATTGATTGTGGCAAACATTCAAGATGGCATCCAATGATTTTCACCTCTTGATATTAACAAGAGAATGTTGTCCTTTCACATACTAAAAAGAGCTAACCTGTGTCAACACTATAGCCTTCCAGAAATGATGGAATGTACTTTTCAAGGTTGTATTCTGAACGACATTGTGGCTTCCATATTGCCCTCTCTTGGATCACTCTCTGCAGAAGCCCGTTGCTATGTTATGGGGACACCCAGGGAGCCTTCTAGAAAGACCCCAGTGATGAAGAACTGAGACCTCCAGCCAACAGCAAGCTCAGAGCAGCCAGACATCTGAGGAGGAGCTCTTGAAAAAAATCACCCAACCACTGGGCAGGGTGGTGCACACTTGTAATCCCCGCTCTTGGAGGATCGCGCAGGTTCGAAGCCAGCCTTGCTGGCTTAAGAGACCCTGTTTCCAAATAAAAATATAAAAATAGGTCTGAGAGTGTAGCTCAGAGAAGGGTTCCATCCCCAGTACCACCAAAAAAAAAAAAAAAAAATCACCCAACCAAATCAAATCTTCAGATGGCTGTGGCCCATACCAGCATTTTAACTATAACCTCGTTTGAGAGCCTATGGTTTATTTATTTATTTATTTATTTATTTTGGTACTGGGGTTCCTGGAAGCCCTTCTACCTCAGGGCTACACCTTCAGACCTGTTTTATATATTTTTTTTTTAAATTTGGAAACAGGGTCTCTTAAGTCAGTGCGGCTGGCTTCGAACCTGCACGATCCTCCCATCTCCGCCTCCCAAGCGTGAGGATTACAAGTGTGCGTCACCACGCCCAGCCAGAGCCTATGGTTTAGATGTGGCTATGAATCAAGGCAGTGGCTCTCCTGGTTTTGCCTGTCTGGTCCCTGACTATGCTCCTAGAATATCTTCCCTGGCAGGATTCCCAATGTAGAGACTCTAAGACAACTAGTGGCACTCAGGAGTTAAGCTGCTCCTAAATTCCTGCCCTGGAATAATTATGAGAGATAATATTTATTTGTTAATAATATTTAAGAGCAGGGTGTGGTGGTGCATGCTTGTAATCCCAGCATTCGGGAGGCTGAGACTGGAGGATTGTGGTTTGTGGACAGCCTCAGCTACTTAGTGAGGCCCTCCGCAACTTAGTGAGACCCTGTTTCAAAATAAAGAATAAAAACTAGGGTAGGGGTGTATCTCGGAGGTCAAATGCCCCTGGGTTCCATCCCTAGATCTGCAAAAAATATATATTTAATATTTACTTGTTAATAAATAAATAATGCATTTATTTATTCATTAGATTTTAGGGTATCTTGTTACACAGTGGTAGATAACTAATATATCAAGACTGAATTACCACCAAATGACTTAAAAATAAGGCTGCTGGGGAGAAGCAGAGCTGAGCACATTATCTGTACCATACCCCTCAGCCTTGCAACATACCAACTTCAGCATCACAGGAAGAGACCCAAATGACTAAATAAAATGCCAGTATGAAATTTGAAGTTGGATTATTGTAGACTTTGGGTACCTATTTTTATGCTCCCCTGGTGGTCAGATACCAAAATGTGCAATGAAGTGAGTCTGTGTCAGGCACCTTGGACCCAGTATGGGGCCCTGAGATGTTGAGGAGGGAAGGGGGAGAGGACGGTGACAGGAGACACCCCGCAAACACCTGGCCAGGCTTCTGTCCTGGCAGCATGAGGGCCTTCAGCCAGAACACCTGGCCTCTGAAGTGTCCCATCCCCCAGGAAGTCTAGCCTTTTTTAAAAGCCACACTGAAACCCACCCCTTGTATAAACATTTCTAATTCCCTCCTGCCTACTTCTGCTCCAGCTCTGTGAACAAAGGTGCATGCTGACACCCAGGGTGGAAAGCTAAGCCCTGTGAACACCGGATAACCCTGGTCCTGATAAAAGCAAGTAGTGTGTTGAAGAAAGCACGCCCAGCTGTAAAGCATGTAACAGGTACAAGGAAATTAGGACAGAGGCTATTTGGCAATGATTACTCCCTATAACCTGAAGCCATTCTACTCTTTGAACAAGCATCCTCAAACATTTGTGTGTATATTCTGTGGGTGTGGCTGGGGATGGGAAGAGGTAGAAGAGGAGGTGGGAGACCTGGCCCCCAGCCATGGTGTAAGGCGTGTTGGAAGGAGACATCACAGAGCCATGTACGTGTGAGGCATGCATTCCCAGCAAGTGCTGGCCAGCCAGGAGACAGGGAACAAGCTGCTAACCACTGACCAGAGAAGCAAGCTCTGTGTAACACATAACAGTCCATTTCATCTTGTTCAGAACATGAAAAGAGAGTCCTCCATTGCTTTGGCAAGTACTGCCCTCTTCCATGGAGAGATTCCAAGCCTCAGAATATGTGACTGCCCATCCTCCTGGAGGACTGCTAAATGCCTTCATTTAGAGGGAAGTCCCTGGGTTCCCAGGAATGAGAGCCTAAGACTACAGGCAACTCCTTAAACTACTATGTACCTTATCAGCAAAATAGGAACAATAATCATTTCTCAGTATGCAATAACTTACTGTATGCTGATCTTCAACCACATACCAGGCAGTAGATTAAACATAGTTTATTTAATTCCCACAGCCCTAAGAGCTGACAAGGAAGTTAAAATTTCTCTGAATTTCCTAGCTAGTCAAAAATCAAGCTGGGATTTGTTTCTACGTATCTCAAAACTTATACTACAAGTTTGGCATGATGGTGCCAATCCGGTATTAGGAAAGGTGAGACAAGAGGATTGCAAGTTCTCAGCAACTTAGCCAAGCCCTTAGTAAATTAAAGAGACCCTGTTTCAAAATATAAGGGGCAGGGGGTATAGCTCAAAGGTAGAATGCCCCTGAATTCAATTCCCAGTACAGAGAGAAGAAAAGAGAAAGAGAAGAAAGAGAGTGAGAGAGAGAAGGAACATTCATTCAGTTAGATTTTTTTTTTTTTTTTTTGGCGGGTCGGGGGTGGAACCCAGAGGCATTTGACCTCTAAGCTACACTCCCTGCCCTATTATTTATTCTTTATTTTGAAACAGGGTCTCACTAAGTTGCAGAGAGCCTTACTAAGTAGCTAAGGCTGTCCGCAAACTGTGATCCTCCAGTCTCAGGCTCCCGAATGCTGAGATTACAAGCGTGCGTCACCACGCCCCGCTCCAGTTAGATTTTTTTTACCTATTTGCTGAGATCTCAGTCATTTTTGTTCATTCTTAAGAGAGAGAGAGAGATTCATGGGTAGCATAAGCAAGGTGAGCCTTCTGATAAAGACAATCCTTCAGTCAACATTTTCTCTATCATTTCTCATCAAGGTACTTATTTATTCATTTATTTATTTATTTATTTATTTATTGGTGCTACTGGGGTTTCTGGAAGCCCTTCTACCTCTGGGCTACACTCCCAGACCTATTTTATTTTTGGAAACAGGGTCTCTTAAGCCAGCACGGCTGGCTTCGAACTGTGAGATCCTCCTAAGCACGAGGATTACAAGCGTGCACCACCACGCCCGGCCAAGGTACTTATTTAAAGCTAACAAGCCATTATCCTTTAACAGAGACTCTAAATGTTGACCCTAGTCAAAGAATGCACATACTGTATAAATTTTGGTCGAGGTGGGTTGCTGCAGCAGAATTCCAGTATCACTTGGATGCTCAGGTATATATAGTGGGGTGGCCAAGAGACCAGAAAGACCAGAAATAGAGCCAGAAATTCTACCATATGGAGCTCTTTGCTCCAGGAAAATATATCATCTGAGTTGGAGAATTGGGAGCCTCCTGCAGGCAACTGGACTTGAGTCCTAGGACCTACTAGAGCCTGGATTCTTCCAAAAGAGGAAAGGAGACAAAGACCACCTTCTTCCAGAAGTTCTGCTACTTGACTCAAGTGCTAGAAGTATATATTCCAGTCCATTCAATGGGCAAGGGAATTTCAGCAAAATGGGATCTGAAAATATTAACCTGAAAATCACAGTTCGTAGAATCCTTGACAGCCACGAGTTCCTCCAAGGTGAGGACTGTCACTCACTCATATGAATACTTGCTCCCTTTGTGCCTAGCGCCCAGGCCCTGGGCCCAGTCTCTGCAGAGTCATTTTCAATAGCCTCCAAGATAAAATGTTAAAAAGAATTCTGATTTTTCTTGTGTTTCTCAAGGAGAGGCAGTGAACAGCCTTCAAATCTCTCTAATTTTCTCAGCCCCAGCTGCAGGCCTTCTGAAAAACAGCTCCCCAAATCCCTCTACCTCTGACCTCAAGGACTTTCTTCCTTCTCCCTTCTCTGCCTCCATCTCCAGTCCTTCACATCTAGTTTCCATGTTGCCTTCTCAGCTAAGTCTTTCTCCCTCTCTTCTCCATCCATTTCTCCATCTTTTCTCCAGGATGCATATAACAAAAGTACTGGGAATTGGATTCTCAGAGACCAAATAATTCCCCTTGGACAGGAAGGGAACTGGATTGTCAGAAACCAGATAATTCCCCTAGGATAGGAAGTGTGTTGAATATAAAGAAGGAAAATCAAAGCAGTCAAAGGCAATACACAATAAGAAAGGAAAGGTAAAATAAAATGTCTCAAACTGGGCAAGGTGGTGCACGCTTGTAATCCCAATATTTGTAAGGCTGAGATAGGTTTAAGGTTTAAGACCAGCCTCAACAACTTAACGATACTCACAGCAATTTAGCAAGACTGTTTAGAAATAAAAAATAAAATTGGGCTGGGGTAGCTCAAAGGCAGAATGCCTCTGGGTTCAACCTCTAGTATTCTTTCCAAGAAAATACAAAATCAAAAACAAGATGGAGATGTAGCTCGGTGGTAGAATGCCCCAGGTTTCAATCCCCAGTGCCACATACACACAAAGAGAGGTATTTTTGAATGTTTACTGTTTCCTTCTTTCCTAAGACTGCATCTATGCTTAGCAAAAGCCACTTGCTGGAGACTGGGCATTGGAACCCCATTAGCCCAGACCCTGAAGGCCTATTTTAACAAGTGCACCAACACTTGTCCCCTTACTGCTCTAGAAAACATCTGGCACCATCCCTGGCTCTGTACCTCTCTCTGCTCAGACCAAGGGCTGGCTTTTCAAGCTCATGTGTGCCTATCAGGAAATCACAGAGAAGCAAACCCATCTCCCCAACAACCCAGGGCTGGAACTGTCTGACTTTCAGAGTGCAACTGGCAGGCGTCAGGGTCGAGGTATGAACGGTACGTTTCAGCACTTCCAGAAATAGGAAGTATGCTCTTCTGTTACTGTGCTAACAGCAGCTGTCCAACAGCATGGGCTGCGGTTACAGAAATGCTTCTTAAACAGGCAAACAGGCTTCCTGGACTGGGAGCAGCAAGACCTGTGGCTATGATGAGCTGCGGGGGTATGGGGAGGATGTACTCAAACCAGACAGTGGGAACGGCTGGCCAGAATGGCTTTGGGAAGCACAGGCCTGTAAAAAGAGTAGTGGGGCTTTCTTTCTAGACAAAGGTTGAAGGAATATAATAAAATATTTGATATGAGAATGAAAAACAAAGATTTACACTACTAATTACAAAACCAAAGTGCCTTTCCAAGGTGATCTTTTCCATTCACTAGCAAAGAGAACAGTGTGAACGCCTGTTGTATAGGTGACTCCCAGGATAAGTCAGGCATATACAAAAGTCTGTTAAGTGCAATTTCAATTTCAGCAGACAAAACCCATCAAACCTCGGTTCCTGCACTCTCTGGCTGCATCCTTTGGTTTGTTGTCAAGTGTCTGTGTGCCTCAGTTTCCTGTCTTAAAAGTTGTACCTTTCTCATAGGTTCTGAGAATTCACTGACAGCACAGTGCTTTGCAAATTATTAGTACTCCACAACTAAATGTGATTAGATTCAGGAAAAATTAAGACAGGTATAGTGGCACACACCTGTAATCCCAGTACTTGGGAAGCTGAGACAGGAGGATCGTAGGTTCAAGGACAGCCTCAGCAAGTAGTGAGACTCTCATCAACCTAGCAAGACCCTGTTTGAAAATAAAAAATAAAATAGGGCTAGGGGTGTATATGAGAGAATTCCCCTGGGTTTGATCTCCAGTATCAAAACTTAGGAAATTAGGTTTTAAGAATGAGTAATGTAACCTCTGAGTAGTGCTTACATTGGGAGAAATTTGGAAGGAGAGGTGACGAGGCAGAGAGGCAACATTTACCACACCTGCCCGCCGCACGGCACTGAGGAGGAGGTCTTGAGCTCTCACACCAGGGATCAAAAGGCTTGGAAGGGTAGAGGTGTCTGCAGATGAGAGTGTGTCAGAAGCGGGGGCATTTGTAGAGAAAAATAAACAATAGTTATTGATGACTAGTTACTCTCATATGGAATATAACACATACCACTATTTAATGTACCATCAAAACAAAGCCACTACTGAATAATGGCAGTGTCTTTTTAACAGCAATGATAAGATTCATCCCAATTTCAGATGTCAAGAGGCAAGAAAAATGCTCACCTGATGAATCTGGAGAATGTTGTGCTAAGGGAGGCCAGCCAGTCTCAGGGGTCAGGGGCTGTGCGTTCAGTCCCACCTGTGGAAGCCAGAGAGAAAGTGAGAAACAAAAGACTTCAGACATGTAAAGAGAGGGGCCCAGAGAATAAAGGAAGGGGATCAGGAGAGAAAGGCAGGGGGCTCCATGAAGGAAACCATTCAGATAATGCAATGTACTTATACAAAGTAATCAATACCAATCTCAATAACATATACAAGAAGAGGGAGGGAGCAGGGTAGACTCTAGAAGGAAACACACCAAGTGCTGTGATGGTGTGTTCTATCCTCTGGACCTCATTATGATGTAAAGTTACAATGCACCAATAAAACATTAAAAATGTACATCTGAGCCGGGCGTGAGGTACAAGCTTGTGATCCCAGGACTCTGGAGGCTGAGACAGGAGGATGGCAGGTTTGGGGCCAGCCTCAGCAACTTAGTGAGGCCCTGTTTCAAAAATAAAGAACAAAAAATCAGGATGGGGGTGTAGCTCAGAGATAGAATGCCCCTGGGTTCAATCCCCAGTACCAATATATATATATATATATATATATATATATATATATATATATATACACATCTGAGAATAAGGGAAGTATGGTATCTACCATGTTCTTTAATAACGCATCCTAGCAAAATCATTTTTTCATTAAGTCCTCTCAATTAAATAGGTATCATGGAATTCACTTGACAGATGGGGAAATTGAGGCTCCAAGCAGTAAAACAATTTGCCCAGGGTCCTGTAACAAGGGACCACTGAAACTGAAAATTGGATTCAGAGTGCCTGTCCAAAGTTTATGGGCTTATCATCCATGCTATATACAAAACACCAAAGACCCAAAGCCACTGGGTGAAGAGGGACAGAGAGGAGTATGTTCAGATATGCAGAAAGCACAGAATGCTAGAGCGAGGGATGGATGTTCTTCAAGGAAGGCTTCCCAAACCCTCTGTAGATGCCAGGTGCTTGGCTGACACTGAGGAGACAGACTAGTTCCTGTCTTCCCAAGCTCAAAGCTGAGCAGAGGACCTGCCAACAGCCAGACCATTCAGGGTGAAGGTTTGCATGGATCCCAAGTAGAAGGAAACTTGAACCCAGTATTCAGGGATCCAGGAGGGCTTCCCACAGAGACCTGAAGAATGGCACCAAGAAGCCAGTGCACCAAGCCGTCCATGTGCTCCTGTATATTACCTAGCCTCCTTTGCAGTTCCCTTAGGGACATGTGACCAATTTTTGCCAATCCAGAGGGGCATGTGCCACTTCCAGGCTGATTTAGTTAAGGTCTAGGTGCCTAGGACTCCCTCCTCTTTTCCTGTGCTGCAGTCTCCTTGGGTGGGGAAATGGCACTTAGAGAAAGACAACCAGACCCACCCAGGAGGTGCAATAAATTTTTATTGTATTGTGAAAAAATGAGGGGTTGTTTACCACATAACCTTTCTGATTTTGACTAATTCAGTAGGAAAGAGTGTTTCTTGTAGGACAAATGGCTAGTGTAAAGGCAAGGAAGAAAAATGGCACCACAAAGGAGCCGAATACTCCCCTGGCCAGGCAGGGGCAGCTTCCCCAAAGACCCCACCGGAGGCTAGGCTGCCTGCCCCCAAGAACAGATTAGAAGAAGAGATAGACCAGGCGATGGGTACTGGAGTCAAAGTTATGAAAGTGGTAATGAGGATGAATATAAAGAAGCAGGAACTGGACATAATGGTGCAGGCCTATAATCCCAGTATGTGCGAGGCTGAAACAGGAAGATTTCAGGTTTAAGGCCACCCTCAGCAACTTAGAAAGACCTTGTTTCAAAGTGAAAAATAGAAAAAGGGCTGGGGGTATAACTCAGAGGTAGAATAACTCTGGATTAAATCTCCAGTGTGATGACAATGGAGGAGAAAGAGGAGGAGAATGACAGCAATGGTGGGTGACAGGAGAGGATGGGGAAGAGGAGGAGAAGGAAATGCAATCTATTCAGATCTACTGATTGAAGGTGAGGGACAAGAGAGAAGGAGCTGCTTCAAGTTGCCTCCAAGGTTTGAAACTTGAGAGACCAGGGTAATGATAGCATTCTCAAAGAAATGAAAAAATCCAAAGAGAAGCTGACTTGCAGGGGCTGTTCCACCTGGGAGCGCGAGGCTGAGGTTCTAAAGGAGCAGCACCCAAGGGCTGGGCTGCAGGCTCACAGCCACCCTCTTCCTCCACCTGGCTGAAGTTGCTGCCTCTCTTCATTCACAACACGTTACACTAGAGAATGTTCTCTAGATAAAGCTTCTTATGATGGCTGGACTTTCCTAAATGGTTTATAAATACCAATTAATTGCACTAATTCATCTATCAGCTTTTTCCGGAATGAGCTTCTAAGACATAACTAGACAATTTTTATTAAACCAATGCAAGCGTTCCCTGAGAGCAGTCAGCAGCAAGGAGACACTGTGTGTTTTTTGTGGCTGCCCCCTGAGGGGCTATGGGAAAAATACAAAAGAAACAGAGGGATAGTGGGGATAGGAGGAGAAGGAGCTCTCCTACCTGTGGTGGGCTGTGCTGGAGCTGATCCCTACTGGCTCATGAGATCTAGTTAGCTACTCAGCTTGAAGATGGCCATGGGAAGAGAATTTGCAGCCCAGAAACCAACAAATGCTGCAAATCAGGGTTTTCTGTGAAAGTGTTACCAAACCCAGAGTGAGAAGCATATCCCAGAGAAAAACCAGTGTCCAAGAGAAAGCTGGGGAGAAAGAAAGGCTCTCTTCATTGGCTCAAGAATGGAAATGAAGGAGCATTGCTCATAAATCAGCTTCTCAACTCCAGGGGTTATGGGGTTGCAGATAGAGGATAGGAATAATAAGGGGAAGGAATAGGAAGGAATAAAGAGGAGGGGTGTCCATGTCTCAGGGATAGGTGGGGACCTTCCAGAGACTCAGGTGCCAGCCCTTTCACTCCTTTCATTGTCCGGTATTGCCACTCATGGTGGTTGAGAGTGTCTTTATCACTGAAGTAGGGCTGGAGCCCAAGGAGGTGGAGACTAGGCAAGTCTAGGTCAAGGTAACTATATTATAGTTTGGGACAAAATATATTTCAAGTGATCAACCTGTCTATGTGCAGTGCTGGTGAGACCCAAGGGTCAAGGCAGCAAAGGAGAGAGACATGAAGACAGAAATGCCAGCTGTTGAATTCCCTCCAGTCACCCACAGGGCATCTGCAGAACCAAGTGAAGTCTGTTTTCAGCAGACGTGGCCTTTAGGTTCCTGAAGAGGAGCCCAGGCAACTGCTTCATTGCAACCCACTCATCAGAGGTGATTTACAGCAAAACTAGGTGGAGAGTGGTAATATATTTCCCAGCACCTTGACCTCCAAAATTAGTTATCTGAAGCCAATGGAGAGCACGTGAAGCTAAAGGGTTTGCTTAGTATTTTCCTCAATAACAGGAAGGAGGAGCCTGTTTGCCTGTACATCACAAGTTCATACCAGAGGAAGATTATAGGGAAGAGAGGGTAGGTGGAAAGCCATCTAAGTATGCGGCTTAATCTAGTTCTCAAGTGATCATATGAGTCACTTGTGGAAACTACCTTGCCCTCATCGTCCAGGACCAATCCATCAAATCCTGGAATATACCCTGCTGATGTGGCTCCTGACCCCCATAAGGCCACCACTTCCTGAGCGAGCCATCTGGCTCCTCACACCCCCCGCCTCTCCCCAAAGCCCAGGAAAAGCTGTGGTGAAATGAAAGGAAGAGCGCCTCCCGCTCCTAGCAAGGATTCTCCACAGGGTTGGCCCGTGCCCACGGCCGCAGGGCCCGGTAGATGCCGGAGTGAGGCAGGCGGTGGCGCCTAGAGCACTAAGTGAACCTCACCATGGACGGTATAAAGTGAAATGTGCACTGCAGCAGAAGAAAGAGTGGCATTGAGAAGAAAACTGAGATCTGCATAATCCCACCTCCGGGAACTAGCCATAGGTGGCACTTGACTACATTTCTTGTCTTTCTGTGTGTGTCATTCATGTTGTTAATAGGGACCACTTGCAGACACTCTGGGATCTGTGACTGTGTGAAAGAAAAGGCGCTTCCAGAGCCTGCTTCCGGACCTCACTAAGCCCCTCCCAAGCTGGCCGTGATGCCGGAGCTCTGGAACGATGTGAACACTGAAGCTAAACCAGTGGGTGCCGAAGTTCTCACCACCTGGACAAGTGGAAATTAACTTGATTTAGAAAAATAAAGCACTATGAACATTTTTTTCTTTTTTTCTAATACCAGGGATTAAACCTAGGGGTGCTCTACCACTGAGCTACACATCCAACGCTTTTTAATTTTTATTTTGAAACAGGGTCTCACTAAGTTGCTGATACTAGCCTTGAATTTGTGATCCACCTGCATCAGCCTCTGAGTAGCTGGAATTACAGGGGTGTGTGCCCCACACGCACCTGGCATTTGTCATACACATGGTGTGGAGTAAAATTCTCCTGCAAAACAGATGGGGGATGGATGCCTGGCTAGAGAGACACACACATGTATGCTTATGTGTGCAGAGAGAAAATTCCAGGATACTTAAATATGTGAACAATGGTTCCATCCCAGATATTGGGAAAAAATAATCATTCAGATATGTGTGTGTGTGTGTGTGTGTATGTGTGTGTATCCTGACTATTTTACAACGTCTTATAAATATTAAAACATATGAAGTAATTTTCTTGCTTCAAATATTACAATTATATAATGTTTCAGGGCAAAAGGAAGGTGGAATTAAGGATTAAATTACCCCTGTTCATCAGTCGATTGTGCGTGTGTGTGTGTGTGTGTGTGTGTGTGTGTGTTACTAGAGATTGAACCCAGAGCCATTCTACCTCCAAGCTATACCCTCAGCCCATTTTGTTTTTTATTTTGTTTTGTTTTGTTATTTGCAGTACCAGGGATGGAACCCAGGGACATTCAACCTCCAAGATCCACTCCCAGCCCTATTTGTTTAGTCTTTTAAATTTTGAAACAGAGTCTCACTGAGTTGCCAAGGGCCTCGCTAAGTAGCTGAGACTGTTCACGAACCAGTATCCTCCAGTTACAGCCTCCTGAATGCTGGGATTACAAGCATGCGCCACCACACCCGGCTCCATTTTGTTTTTTATTTTGAAACAGAGTCTCGTTCGGTTACTGAGAGTTTCACTAAGCTGCTAAGGCTGGTGCTAAGGCACTCCTCCTGTCTCAGCCTCCCAAGTACTGGCATCAACTGATTTTAAGATGGAGAAAAGCCTGGGTGATTTGGGAGCCCAGTGCATCTTGAGGTCATTAAAAGCAGAAGAGGGAAGCAGAGCAGGATTAGAGGGCAATGTGAGAAAGGATGAATGATCATAGAGAGGCCGTGGTGCTGGCTTTGAAGATGGAGGAAGGCCCCATGAGCCAAGGAGACTGTGAGACCTGCAGAAGCTAGAGAGGGCAAAGACATGATCCAGCCACCACACACACACACACACACACACACACACACACACACACACACACGTTGCACGTTGCGACCCTAAGGCTCTGACCAGCAGAGCCTAGGGAAGAAACACACAAATGCCGACTTGCTGATGAAGCTACTTCCTCTTTATTCCCTGCAGCAGTTTCCTTATATACCATACCAAGCCTGTTCCCAAAATATCCACCAATCCCATTCCACCCATGTCCATCCCATGCTCCCTAGAAGGTACCTCATAGGCGTACTGGCCTAACCACGAGGCATTACGTCACAGTCCATGCATGAGGCGCGTGATACTGACAATAGCACATGCGCCAGCCAAGACCACCATCCTTGGCAGTCGGCCCGGGCGCCATCTTGGGCTGACGTGCCACACCCTGACTTCACACACACACACACACACACACTGAGAACAGGACACACTGTGGACAGTCCAGCCAGGCCCCAGCCACCCAGGCCTCTGAGCCCAGTGTCTGCCCCAACAGCCTGCCTCAGTCCTTGGACCCCACAGTGCAAGAGCTATTGTCAACAGACCTCCAATACCATGAGAGGTGAAGGAAGGAAGGAAGGAAGGAAGGAAGGAAGGAAGGAAGGAAGGAAGGAAAGATGGTTCAGGAGACACTTCTAACTGGATTCCTATTCCATCGCGATCTTGGCCACTCAGGCTGTAGCACTGATTTCACTACGAGGCAGATGGGAACAGAAGGCATGGTGGCCATGCTGCCAGCAACTGGCAAGAGTGAGGAGGATGAATCGGTGGTGGTTTATTGACGGCACCACTTGGCAAGGGCTGAAGGAAGCACAGACATGCCCAACTATGTCCTCGTCCAGTTTCTTCTCAAAGAAAAAAACTAGGGAAATCAGCACAGTAGATGTTGATTTAATTGGTGAGCTATCTCTTCCGTCTTCAGGCACACAGAAGGTCAGCTAGAGCCTGCGTAGGTAGATACAGACCTGTACACAAGAGACACTGCAGAGGTGGGCGCCAACACACGCAGGCCATTCCATCCACACTGCTCTTTTGTTTCAGACATGCCGGGAGGATTCTGCTCCTTGCTCTTCCCTTTGAATGGAGCATTCTAATTCAGAAACTACCCCAGTTCTGGGGAAATAATCTTCAGCATAGTCTGCCTGCCAGGATCCAGACTGTGCTCAAATAAAAAGTACACACACACACACACACACACACACACACACACACACACACACACTACCTCATTTCAAGCTGGGCTTGGTGGTGCATGCCTGTAATCCCAGTAGTTGGGAAACTGAGACAAGAGAATTTCAGTTTCAAGGCTGGCTTCAGACCTGAGGGAGACCGTCAGCAACTTAATGAGATCTCATTTCAAAATAAATAATAAAGAGAGCTGGAGGTGCAGCTCAATGTAGACTGCCCCTGGGTTCTACCTGCAGTACCAAAAGAAAAAAAAATACCCTATTTCAGGAAACGCTGGGACCTGAGGTGTTCTGAAGCCCCAGGGAACCGGTTCTGTAGCATCCAAGAGCCCTAGCGGCTGATGCCTGCACCTCTCAGAGGACATCATTCCCAGGGACGCATATCCCTGTGTGTCCCAACTACCAGCTAGCGGCGTCACGGCCAAAAGATTCAACTGCTCTGCGCTTCCATCTTCCCATTTGCAGATTGTAGCAATATAGGAACTCCCCCTTGAGGATCGTCAAGGATGACTTGAGGGTTATGCACATATCTTGTTTAACAGAGGGCTCTATAAATGTTGAATGCTATTATTATCAGTTCACATTCATCCCTTTTCCAACTGTTGAGGAGTGTGCACGTGCGCACACACACACACAAGCACACATACATGTGCACACACACACACACACACACACACACACGTGCACCTGAAAAAGGGAGTGTCAAAATGGAAGGCTCTCTGCCCACGGCTTTTAGAGCACCTTGATAGGTTTCTTTTTTTGAGCCTCATAAACCCTTGTGAGGTGGGAGGCTGGAATTATTGTCCCCATAAGAAGTAAAGGGCCACATAAAAGTGCACCATGGTCACAGGTCACGAGGCTGCCTGCCAGGCTGTGCTGCGGTGTCACGACCACCCACACTCACCCAGGAGCTACGCACAGCCCTGGGAAGGGAAGCGGGGAGTGCACCGTGTTTGCGGCCCTGAGATGGCCCATCCACAGGCCTCCAGGGGGACGGGGCCAACTTGGCCCAACAGCACTTGAAACCGAAAGACACAGCATCAAAGGCACAGAAAGAATGCCACACCATGGGGGGAGGCGCACTGAGAAGTTAGCATCACTCCCGGAGGACAGTACCTGAGCTTTGGAAAAGCCCTCCATACTCTTCAACATTTCCCCAAACTTGCATGATGATAGCACCTCCCCTCTCCCTCCCTTCCTCCCTCCCCACGATCCCATTCCTCCATCTACTGGTCTCCTTTCTGTTTCCATGATGTTGTAAGTTCTATAAACAAAATAAATCAGGATCACCCTTGTGATTAGCAGAAAATGGCTCCAAAGATGTTCACATGGTAATCTTCAGCCTGTGGACATTTAATGTCTCAGGGAAAAGGGGAACTTAGGTCACAGAATTTCACTTGTTCATCAGCTGATCTTAAAGCAGAGAGAGAAAGTCAGGCATGGTGGCACACACCTGCAACCCCAGTACTTGGGAGGCTGAGGTAGGAGGATTACAAGTTTAAGGCCAGCCTGAGAAAATTAGCAAGATTCTGTCTCAAAAGAAAAATAAAAAGAGCTGGGGTTATAAGTCAGTGGTAGAGCACCCCTGAGTTCAATCCCCAGTACAAAAAAAGAGGAGAGAAAGAGGGGAGGGGACCACAAGCCAAGGAACAAGGGGGCCTCTAGGAGCAGGGGAATGCAAGGGCTGATTCTCCAGTCTCCAAAAAGGGCTGCAGCCCTGTGGGTGCCCTGGTTGTACTCAGTGAAGCCTGAGTCCGACTTCTGAATTTCAGAGCCATAAAATGCTGAATGTGGCTTGTTTTGACCAAGGGGTTTGTGGGAGTTGGCTACAGCAGTGGGGGCAGAGGCGGGGGAGGGACTGACATCCTAGGCTCCTCCCCATGCTGTCCTCCTGCTGAGAAAGGTCCCCTGCTCAGGGACTTCACTGAACTTGTCCTGAGTGTGTGCATGTGTGTGTGTGTAAATGTTTGTGCTAGGGTGCAATCGTAGTGCTAGGAGGGGCATTCTCTCTCTGAGCTACACTTCCAAACCTATTTTATTTTTTATTTGGAAACAGTGTCTCACTAAGTTGTAGAGGATGGCTTTGAACCTGAAGTCCTCCTATCTCAGCCTCCCAAATACAAAGATTACAGGTGTGTGCCGTTCCCAATTTAAGAGATGTGCTGGCCGGGCTTAGTGGTGCAGACTTGTAATCCCAGCATTTGGGAGGCTGAGACAGGAGGATCACATTTTGCGGCCAGCCTCAGCTACTTAGTGAGGGCCTTTGCAACTCAGTGAGACCCTGTTTCAAAATAAAGAATAAAAAATAGGGCTGGGGTGTAGCTCAGAGAGAGAGAATGCCCCTAGGATCCATCCCCAGTACGAGAGAGAGAGAGAGAGAGAGAGAGAGAGAGAGAGAGAGAGAGAGCGCTGTGCTGTTCATTTGTTTACATTGGGAAGGGGCAGAGGCAGGGCCTCCCTGAAGAGATGACATACAAAGGCAATTCTGAAGGCTGGCACTGGCCTGGCAAAAAATAGACAATCAGGAGGGCAGGAGAACTGAGCGCTCAGGCCCCATGCTGTGCCCAGGGGCCACCAGTGCCACCAGTGCCCTCAACCTTAAGGAACTGGGCAGCTAGAGCAGCCACGGGGCTCTTGCAGCAGCCCCTGGCAGGCAGGGACCTTCTCTGTTCCACTGGTGCTAGATCTTGGCAGTAGTCTTTATTTCCTGTCACCTGTTGGACCAATGTCCCTGGATATTCACAAATGGGGGAAAGGCCCCAGGGGCCCATGTGTGTGAAGACCCAGGTATCTCCTGGGCTCAGGAATGAGTCGTGATCAGTGTAACAGCTCAGGGAGAGGACCGAGCCCTCCAGAGGCACCTCAGGCCCGGGGAGAAGGGAACAGCAGCACATTCAGCCTCTCTGTCCTCTTCCTTCCCTCTCTGATTCATCATACCCCAACCCAAATCCAGAATTTTTTCCCTAAACCACTTCTCCCCATCTTTCCCAATCTTGATCAATGGGTTTCCCCATATCCAAGCTCAATGTGTGTGTGTGTGTGTGTGTGTGTGTGTGTGTGTGTGTGTGTTACTGAGGATGGAACCCAGGAGCAAATTCTACCTCTGAGCTACCCTCCCCCGGCTATTTTATTTTATTTTATTTTATTTTAAAACAAGGTCTAAATTGCTGAGGCTGACTGTCAACCTGTGATCCTCCTCCCAAGTACTGTAATTACAGGTATGTACCGCCACACCCAGGTCAAGCTCAATATCTCATAGTCACCTTTGGCCCTGGTGATCTTGTAGTTACCTTTCACTCCCAGGTTCACCTCCTCCCATCCACATTCTACCAGAGGAGGATGTCTGCATGGGGTTAGGTGTTTCTCAGGTTTTAGAGGGTTTTTAAATTTTATTTGTTTTTAAGGCAGGTTGTAGTACTTCATTCCTAAATTGCTCTTGTTTTGTTCAAGCAGTGCTGGGCTACCCCTATGCTAGGCAAGGGCTCTCTCTACCACTGAGCCACATCCCAGCCTTTTTCATTTTATTCTTAGATGGATATGCCTCAGCCTCCAGAGAGCCAAGCAGAAATATAAGCACAAAGCAGGGATCACAGACCACCTATCCAGCCTCAGTGGCTTAACCCCACCCCCATCACACACACACACACACACACACACACACACACACACACACACACGTCCCCACAAAGGCTAGCACAGCCTTCTCCCAGGCCCTGGGCAAGATTTTAGACTCATTTCCTCCCAAGTGAGCACTCCAATCAAACTTCCTCCTTCCTGGTGAGATGTTTAACAAGGCAGGGAGAGTTCATGGCAAACCTTTCAGGGAGGGCAGAGCCTGGGCAGGGCCAGGGGTAGCTGAGCTGCTGAGGCTCCGGAGCCTGTTTCTCCTTCTGAGCGCCGGCATCTAGAGGCCCTGAGCCCTGGGAGGATCAGGAGGCTGGACTCCACCAAGCAACAGGGCCAAGGGGCTGTCAGCTGGGTCAGGACCCACAGCATCGCTGGACCAGCTGGCCTCCAGCAGAGCAGAGAAGCTGAGCACTGAGCCTCAGGTAGGTCTCTGCATGATGGAAAGGGCCACACTTCAGTCCACATTATTGATAGAAGAATGATGAGGTGGGCAGGTGGGAAATGAGTTAAGAGCCTGCAAGAGAAAAATAAAAGAACATAAAGAGGAACCACATAATCAAAGAAATTTCTGACCTCAGACTGAGGAAAGCAAAGAGATTTCATCTAAGGGGCCAAGCCAGATGGACAGATGGATAGTGGGCTGACAGAAAGGCTTCTGAGGCTGGGTCAGGCTCAGGGCAAAGGCGGTGATTGAATGCTGTCTGCCGTGGGCACAAGCAGGAGATATAGGGCGCACAGCCAGCTTGATCCGCTGCCACGCAGGCCATGCTCCTCACCACAGGCCCTCCACATGCGTTCATCCACTCATTCATTGATTCTAAAGCTCACATTCAGAGCATCAAGAATGAGCCACACAAAACATGTGAAAAATGAATAAAGAAGGGAAGAATGTGGTTCTTTGGCTACAAATCTCATCTTTCTGTAAAAATAATGATGTGAAAAGTTATAGCAAAGGTATGTGATCAGCCAGGCATGGCGGTGCATGCCTGTAATCCCAGTACTTAGGAAGCTGAGACAGGAGGACTGACTCCAGCCTTAGTAAGACTCTGTTTCAAAATAAAATATAAAATAGAACAGCTCAGAGGTAGAACACCCCTAAGTTCAATCCCCAGTAAAATACACGCGCACACACACACACACACATACGTATACACACACACAATACATGGTCTTGAGAGATATTCTAGGTGTGAAATGTCAGGCCAGTCCCCTTCCTTCTCCAAGACTCAATTTCCTCATCTGTAAAACGAGTCTGAATATCCTGTTAACCCATGCAGTCCTCACTGTCTCAGCCTGTATGATAATAATCTCCCAAACTCATGAAATAGCATCTATTCTGTGCTTAGTGCTCTCCATATAATAGCAATCAACTCCCTGAGGGAACTCCACCCAATGATTCCCACTCTGCAACTGGGAAACCAAAGTGCTGGAGATTTGTTAACTTTCACCAGCAATCAGGCTGCCAAGTGTGTGCCCTGCCTCTTTGCTCCCTCTATGATGCAGTTGACTCTAAGTCCAGAGCCGGAAGTGGGCAGCCTGGTCATTGGAGTGTCCTGCCATGATTCATTAAAGAGCATTAATCGAGCCCTTCTGCATGTCAGGTAACTAGGCATAAGTGATGGACAAGACAGGGTACCAAGCCTCTAGCCAGGAAGCAAAACATAACTGGCAGAGTCTTCAAAAGTGTCAACATGCTGGGCGTGGTGGCGCACTCTTGTAATCCCCACGCTTGGGAGGCTGGGACAGGAGGATCACACAGGTTCAAAGCCAGCCTCAGCTACTTAGTGAGGCTCTCAGCAACTTAGTGAGATCCTGCTTCCAAATAAAATATATTTTTTAAAAAGGTCTGGGAGTATAGCCCAGTAGTAGAAAGCCTCTGAGTTCCACCCCCAGTACCACAAAAAAAAAAAAAAAGTTTCGACATTTGCCATGGAGGTGACCTAAGAGTCAGGACACACTTCTCCAAGATTAAGTTTAAGATTAACCAGGTGCAGCAGTGCATGACTGAAATCCTAGTACTTGAGAGGCTGAGATAGGGGAATCTCAGGTTCCAGGACAGTCTAAGCAACTTAGTAATACCCTCAAAAACCTAGCAAGACCATGTTTCAAATTAAAACATAAAAAGGGATAGGGATATATGTAGTTCAAAGGTAGAATGCCCCTGGTTTCAATCTTCAGTACCAAAAAAGAAAATATTTTCTGAAGCATGCTGGGACCTCAGGGGGGTAGGAAAACAGTGCTGGAAAGGATGGGGAATCTGAAAGGAAGGCACAGGACGGGGTAGAAGGGGGCGGTTCTGGCCAGAGAAGGGAAGGGCTGGTCTTGGGAGGTGGTAAGGGCCGCCCAGGCCAAGTACAGCTGAGGGGAGATGGGCTTTGCCAACCTTTGCCCCCAGGCACCCACACGCCATAGGTCTGCTCTTGTGCACCTGGAGGTCCAGGACTCTGTCTTGCAATCATTTCTGCAGCTCCGTCTGCAGTGCTTCCCCAGCAACTCTGCACCAATAAGAATTCTGCAGCCTGCAGAGCTGAGAGCCGACTTCCTTCTGCCCCCTCTGCGGCATGAAGTCCTCCGTGGTTTGCCCACCTTTCCCTGGGGCAGAGGTGACTGCCCCTCCTAGGAGATTAGCCCATCTAGTATTGAGGAGCCGGCCCCTGGAGCCCATGCTTCCTACAGCTGGAGTCAATCCCTGGCTTCTGGAAGTCTGGAGAACAGGTGGTAACTGAGATTTGCTCCCCGAGTACACACCCTGAGAGACAAAGATCCAGAAGCTGGGGGAGCACCCTGCCTTTGCATCTGAGTCCCCTCTCTGCCTTCTTACCAGCCTTGTCTCCTCCGGCCAGATGCCACCACATCTCTTGGTCTTGTCTGAGCTTCTCCTCTTTTTCAAAAAAAGGGGGGAAGGATGTTAATGAATTCTTTGGGGATTCAGTTGATGTGAATTTAGAAAAGACAATGTATGTGAAGCTCTTACCATGAAGCCTAGCAGGTCATAGGCATAGAACATAGATGGTGGTGTCTACTAAGTGCTGGGCACCGTGTGAGATACTAGGTTTTTAGACACTATCTCTGTGATAAATTCGCATTCTATCAGATGAAACAGTCACACCTAGAGTAAGGGGTGGGGGAGGGGCAGTTCAGCAAAGCATATACAAATGACGATGTGGAAGCTTGACTGTGTCTTGGGCAGCATCGAGTACTTTATATGGAGTCGCTCAATTGAATGTAACAACTTGGCATGGTAGATACCAGTGTGCCCATCCTGCCTAAGGAAGCAGGTTAACCTGCCAAGGTGGCGACACTGGGGAAGGTTGAAGGCGCTTTGTGGCCGAGCCTTCCAGTTCCAGGCAGACGTCTCAGGGGAGGCCATGCCCCACCAAGTACAGGAGCAGAGGTGTGGGCAACCCTGGTAGAGAGAATCGCATGCAGAGGTGTGGAGTAGGGGTGGAAGCAGCGAGCGGGTGAGGGAGAGGGGCACAGGCGCAGTGCAAGGACTCAGGTCTTTCTGCTGCACAATGTGTTTGTTAGAGGAACGGGCCTCTGCTGAAAACATCAGAAGTGATGGGCCTCTGGTTAGTGAAGCCACAGGAGGAAGCTGTCACTGAATACATGGGGGAAGGGCCAAGAGCTGACCTGAGGCTTCCCTCCCATCCAGTCTCAGGGAGGGAAGGAGAGAAGGGATGGGCTGGGAATTTAAGGCTTTCCTGCAGGTGTAACTGTGATTTAAAATGGGAGGATCCTTGTGTATCAGAGAAAACACTTCTTGGTGCAAGTGAAAAAAAACTCATACCAACCCAATAAATAAGGACAAATACTGCCATAAAACGTGGAAAGGCCAGAGATGATTCTGACTTCAACCAAGGCTGCACACTGGAGCCCACAAGGCCCTCCAGGGCTCTGTCTCTATCTCCAAAAGCCTCTCCTTCCAAGGTGGTAGAGATACCCTTCCACACTTCTCCTTCTGAATCTTCTCGACTCAGCAACCAAGGCAGCTCTTCTTTCCCATCAAGCCCATTAAAGCCTTGATCTTCTTGGCTAGGGATACCTGCCCACATCTGATCTTATCTCTGTGATCAAAGGATGGAACAAACCCATCAGCTAGGCCTGGACCATGTGACCAGCCCTGGAAGCAGAGAATGGGATCAGTCCTACTCAGCTGCATAGGAGGGAGGGGTCAAGGCCCAAAGGAAAATGAGTAGTCCTGGTAAGAAGGGGAGATGGTTGCTAGATGCTGGCCCAATGGCCAATGCAACAGATGTCCACCACACTCAATTATATACCTAACTACAGCTACAGAAGTAACCAGGGCCACATTACTGGTCATTATAATTATATGACCCTGGGAAAATTGCTAAATCTCTGGAAGCCTCAGGTTCCTCACTGATAAAATACAGTTAATAAAAAGAATCTGAGATGATTATTGAAAAAATTAAAAGAACATGGGCTCAAATTGGCAGAATTATAATGCTTATTAGGATCATTATTGTGATTATTAATTTTTGTGCTGCTGAGGACTGAACTTAGGGGTTTTTCCCTCTAAGCTATACCCCCGGCCCTATTTTTTTATTTATTTTTTAAAAGTCTCACTAGGTTGAAGAGGGCCTCACTAAGTTGTTGAGGCTGGTTGTGAACCTGAGATCTTCCTGTCTCATCCTCCAAAGTACTGGGATTACAGGTGTGCTCCATCTCACCCACCTGACGATTATTATTCAGATATTTCTTCTTCAATGAGAAAGAACCTATACCTCCTTTGGTATACTGCCTTCTACCTTTGGATCCTATAACTTCCTAGGTAAGACTTATTCTGTATTCCCAAGATCCCTCTGACAAATCAAAAAGGCCAAGATCTGTCCCTCTGATGGAAAGGGACAGAACTATCCACTGGGTGGGGACCTTCCTTCATGCTTGCTGAGGCAGCCCCACCCCCCAATCAGCCCATCAGTGCTCACATACAGCCAGGCGCTCAGCAGAGAGAATTCTGGGGACTTAAAATGGCCTCTGAAGATGTCCAGCACCCTGAGATCTTCTGCATCCCCTCCAACAGTGGAGGCACAGAAAGAGGACTGTGTGTTAGGACAGATGGCTTCCCTGTCCCTAGCTACTCTGTAGGGACTTGGAGAAATTCATTCCCCATCTGGAGGGCACCCACCGCTCTCAGCTTAGAGGGATCTGGGAGAGTTGAGGGCCGCTCCTCAGGGAGAGGACAAGGGGACTGCTTCCTTAACTGTCATGTATGGCCCCTCAGCACCAGGTGCTATGCGTGGGAGGCATTCTTACATATAATCTGCACTCAATTAGGGATTGTACTGTACAGTCAAAGAAACAAAGGCAAAGCCCAGAAAAGTGTCCCAGGTCCCGGTCTTTTTTTTTTTTTGGTACTGTGGATGTGGAATGAACCCAGGGGCATTATACCTCTGAGCTCTACTTCCAAGCTCTTTTCATGTATTTATTTATTTTTTGCTGAGGCTGTCCTCCAACTTGCAATCTTCCAGTCTCAGCCTCCCAAGTACTAGAATTATAAGCATGCACCACTTCATCTAACTATTTATTTAATTTTTTTATGCAGTGCTAAGGATGGAACCCAGGGGCACTCTACCTCCGAGCAACACCCCCAGCCCTATTTTTTATTATTTACTTTTTTATTTTTTATTTTTTATTTTTTTTTTGGTGGTACTGGGGTTCCTGGAAGCCCTTCTACCTCCGGGCTACATTCCCAGACCTATTTTTATTTGGAAACAGGGTCTCCTAAGCCAGCGCGCGCGGCTGGCTTCGAACCTGTACAATCCTCCTGTCTCTACCTCCCAAGCGCAGGGATTACGAGCGTGCGCCACCACGCCCGGCCATTATTCATTATTTTGAAACAGGATCTCACTGAGTTGCAAAGGGCCTCACTAAGTAGCTGAGGCTGTCCATGAACCACGATCCACCTGTCTCGGCCTCCCACAAGCTGGGATTACAAACGTGTGCCACCATGCTTTTTGAAACAGGCTCTTGCTAAGTTGCTAAGGGCCTCACTAAGTTGCTGAGGCTGGCTTTGAACCTGCAATTCTCCTGTCTCAGCCTCCCAAGTACTGGGATTGCAGGCACACCGCAGCACCTGACTTAGGTTCCCACTCTTAACCACCCTGCATTACGGACTGCCAGTTCCCAGGCAGATGAGACCTGTGCAAGATGGAAGGTGCAGACTGATAAGAGCCTTGTGGGCGCTGGCACCCAGCAAGGCGCTTTCAGGCGATGATCTGAGCCAGAACTGATCTCTGTGAACTGACAGACAGGTCATCTTGGGAGCCACGTGAGGACAGAGGGCAGGCAGCTCCCCTGCAGAGCACACAGGGGGTCCTTGGACCTTCCCTGGGGAGGGCGCTGGCTGGCGAGAAGGGGGGGGACAGAACCTTAGAAATGCCCTGATCCCATGGAAGCCTCCCTTCTCTGTCACCTTGGCTGAACCAAACCCAGACTAGCCCAAGCTCAGCACAGGGAGCACCTGGGGCCCGTGCCCACCTGCAGCTAATAGGGCACACCCACAGTACGGCTGGCAAACAATGGCCGCAGGCCAGGTGCAGCCAGATAGCTATTGTTATAAATAAGGTTGTTTTTTTTTTGGGGGGGGCTGGTTGGCTGGTTTGTGGTATTGGAGATTGAACCCAGGGGCATTCTACCCCTAAGCTGCTATACCCCGAGCCCTATCTTATTCTTTATTTTGAAACAGTGTCTCACTAAGTTGTGGAGAGCCTCACTAGTTTGCTGAGTCTGGCCACAAACCTGTGATCCTCCTGTCTCAGCCTCCCAGTACTGGGATTACAAGTGTGTGCCATCACACTCATCTCTTATAAAATAGTTTTGTTGGAACACACTCACATTCATTCATTTAGTTATGACTGATAACAAATGGCCACAAGGCCCAAAATATTTACTACCCTATCCTTTACAGAAAGCTGCTAATCTGGGCTCAAGAGAAATTAACCCAAATTCTTGAGAAAGTGGGTTCCTTACAGAGCACACCTATAATCCCAGTACTTAGGAGTCAGAAGAGGATAGCAGAGTCAAGCCCAGCCTCAGCAACTTTGCAAGACCATCAACATCTTAGCAAGACCCTGTTTTAAAATAAAAAATAAAGGCATACATGGTGGCCCATGCCTGTAATTCCAGTACTTGGGAGGCTGAAACAGGAGGATCACAGGCGGTTCAGGATAGCTTCAGCAACTTAAGAAGACTCAGGAACCAGGCAAGACACTGTTTCAAAATAAAAAGGCTGGGGGTGTGACTCACAGGTAGAATATCTCTAGGTTCAATCTCCAGTACCACAAGTTATAATAATAATAATAATAATAATAACAACAACAACAACAATGAGGGCTAGGAGTGTATCTCAGAGCACCCCTGGGTTCAATCCCCAGCACCACAAAAAATAATAATAATAAAATTAAATTAAAAATGAAGTGGGCTGGTGGTATAGCTCAAAGGTAGAGAGCCCCTGGGTTCAATCCCAGTGCCACCAGGAAAAGTTTGGTTTTTTTTTAATAAAAAATAAAGTAAAAGGGATGAAACTCAGTGATAGACCACCTGCCTAGTTGGTGCGAGACCCTGGGTTCAATTCTCCCTCTACCATTAAAAAAAGAGAGAGAGAGAGAGAGAGAGAGAGAGAGAGAGAGAGAGAGAGAAAGTAGGCTCCTAGAAGGGGCTGGGTTAACCTCTGAGGACTTTTCTTCCTCTAAGTTATACAACCTGACCACTGAGGGCCTCATCTCCCCAGCTTCCTCATTGATCTGCTGGAGGATTAAATTGCTAAAATAAGCCAGAGTCTAGTGCCTGACCACAGTATTTGTTGGCCTGTTTTGGGAAACGCCCCAGGAACACGGGGAGTCCAAGCCCTTGGCATCCCGTGCCTTCCTGTGCACTGGCATTTCCTGCTGTACCTCTGCACTGGCCCAAACACCGCCACTGGTCAGAGCTGGAGAAAACCATTGGAGCCAATAAATAAAATTAGATCAGGACATATGGAAATAAATGTCACTGGAAGAAATCAATCACATCACCAGCCTTATTGTTTATGCATCTATATGCTGTTTCTCTACCTCCGTCTTGGTAATGTGATCCACAATTGCCTGTAAATACAGAGGCTTATAAGGAGGATCATATAAGAAGAGGAGAAAAGGTGCCTCTAGTTACTTCGATGGTTTCACACAGGCCTGGGCCACAGTTGTGGATGTTTGGGGAAGCTTTGGGGGATGACTGGAAACTCAGGGAAAGGGGCAACGGGGTCTGGGCAGGGTTACACACAGGCCCCAGTTCCAAGTGGGAGCTGCGGTGGCTCCTGGCTCATGTGTGTGCGTGTGCATGCGTGTGCGTGCGTGTGTGTGTGTGTGTGTGCTTCTGTGTCCATCTATGTGTGGGCCACTTTCAGTCTTTGGAGTGTGTAATTTCCATTTTTCTGTCTCTGTACCTCAGTCTTATCTCTTTCCTTCTGAGTCTGTCTCTCCCATACTCTGCCACTACCCCCAGGGAGTTTCCATCTCCCACACCCATGCAACAAAGAATTCATCCCTTGCAAAGAATCCTGCCCACATGGGGCTGCTGGCAGAGACAGTGGGACAGAAAGAAGCTGGTGGAAGAACTGAGAGTGCACCCCTGCTTCCGCCTACAGAATGTCCAGGGATGACCAGGAAAATGGGCAGAGTTTGAATTCCTCGGAACAGCCTGGTTAGATCCTAGAATCTGAGCATGTTCTCTGGACAGAGCATAGTTTTGAAAGAAAATGTTTGACAAGTGAAAAGGAGAAGTCATTCCTGTGGAGGGAGCAGCCCCTGGTTTCTTTCCCCTCGGGCTCATTTCCCTATCAGGAAAGAACTTACATCCTTCAAGCAACATGCACTGCAGACCTACTATGTACCAGCACATGGATGAAGAAGGTCCTTGAGAGCCACTCCCTGGAGAGGAAACTGGCCCAAAAATTAGCTGAAGCAGGACACAGTGCCTCAGTGGAAGGGGCCTTGCAGTGCCAGGAAGGGGCCAGAGGCCACGGCTTACATAGGGAAAAACTCACTGTCTCCCCAGGGAGCTCTGCTCAGTCCTCCCAGCCTAGAAGGACCAACCTTTTCTGGGTCCATCTTGGCTCTGGAACAGGTCATGACTGAGCTGAAGACAACTATGTACAGAGGGATTCAGGAAACAGGAAGAAGCTGACATCCCGGATCCTGTAGGGCCATTAAGAAATGTCACAACAGGAGTTAAGGGTGTGGCTCAGCACTCCAGAGGCCTTGGGTTCAATCTCCTGCACAGAAAGAAGTTTACAAGGAGGGAGGGAGGGAGGATGGCGGCACAGCCGAGCAGAGCGATTTGCTCTGACGACACTACAGAAAGAACAAGCGTCCAGAAAGCTCCTGCCCTGAAGATGCGCTGTCTGGCAGGCCTTAGCAGGAGTGAGTGTTTCTTTCTCCCAGTTTCCATATGTCTGTCCCATGAAAGACTTTTATTAGCCTTGCTTGGGTCACATGTTCACTTTCAATCACAAGGAAATCGCGAAGCTCTGGTTAGACCGCCGCTTTTGGTAGATGTGTCTCCATCCAGTACCCAGGAGGGTGTTGAGCCATGACTTGAAGGGTCAGGGAAGGCCTCCCTCAGAAACTGAAGGGTGAGCAGGAGCATTCAGGCACAGAAACAGGATTGGTGTCCAGCAAGGATGAGGCCCAGGGGCATGCTGGTCCACACAGCCACATCGCCCGGCCTGGGACGCAGTCAGCCTCCCACACGTGCTCAGGGAAAGCTCCAGGAATGTGATCTCAAATGATCCTGTGGCCTAGACAAATTGCTTGCCATCTATGAATGTCAGCTTTCTTCTCTATCTGGTGGTTTCATCATCCTAACCTTCCAACACCTAGCAAGAATGGAATTCATTCAGTTTCCAAATATTTACCTAGCACTTCCTCATGCGCAGTTACTACCTAGACCTGCAGGGCACGGGCCCACCGTCAAAAGGAAAGTGTTTGGGGCTTCTACTTGTGGCTGACCTGCAGTCTTGGGGAGAAGCAGGGAAGGTCCCAAGGACAGTGGGGAGGGGTACTGTGGCTTTGTAGTGAGGGTGCAAAGGGGCAGCTTGCCCATCATACCTGCCCAGGTAAACACATACTACCCTGGGGCTGATTTATCTGCCCCTGGCCAGCTTCTCTCCTGAAACTGCAACTTGAAGAACAGGTTGTGAAAATCTCAAGCAGAATGAGGAGGAAAGAAACTCTTTTCAGGTTTGGTGGCTGCAGAGGGAACTCCTGCCCCACCCTGTACACTGACTCCAGGTGCCCTGCCCCTCCCCGGCCTGCTGCCCAGTCCTGGGCTCCAGCTCCAGAGCACCGCCGGCCGAGGGTGGGCGCCCTGGGGACTCAGGGGGCCTTTGGAAGTTAGGTAAGCAGCTGGGGACTCAGCCAGGAGACACCTCAGGCCAGGAGCACCCTCGAAGGCCAACGAGACTGCCCCTGCTGCTCCCTGCTCCCCAGCCCCACCTGAATCTGGAACCCAGCTCGGCATGGACAAGATAGCAAGACGCTAGACCCTCCCCAGGTGTGTGGCTCCACAACCTCTGCCCCTGACTCTCTCCTCTGACTGTCACTCTGAGTGTGTGTGTGTGTGTGTGTGTGTGTGTGTGTGTGTGTGTGTGTGTCTGTCTGTCTGTCTGTCTGTCTGCCTGAATTTGTGCATGTGTATATCAGAACTAATTGGGAGCTTTTTGTTTGTGTTTTGTTTTTTCTTTGATACTATAGATTGAGCTCAGGGGCATTCTACTGAGCTAGATTCCCTAGCCCTATTTATTTTATTTTTTTGTTTTGAAACAGGGTCTCACTAAGTTGCTAAGGCTGCTCTCAGACCTGCCATCCTTCTGCCTCAGCCTCCCAAGTACTGGGACTGCAGGCATGTGCCATCGTGCCTGGCTAGGGCTGCTTGTTCTGTCTCAGTCTCACTCACCCTGTGTCCCTGTTGCCCCCTCCTCTCTGGCCGTGCTGTCCTTTCCATCTGCCTTTCCGCTCCTCTTGCCCCTGACAGAGGATCAGTGCTGTGTCCTTGTGTGCACTGCCTCAGGCTGGCCCTGCCCTTCCAGCCTGTCTGTCTCCCAGCTATCCTGGCCCCTCCACACATACGGGAACACACAGAATGTCCTTCTAGTTTCATCCAGAGGCCACAGGTCACATCCCAAGCACAGTCATAATCATAATATACTTTTGTATCTAAAAAAAAATAAATTTGGTAACTTAAATTTCAGGAAGTTAAAGTTCTATGAAAACTCTCTGTGGGTAAAGCCAGGTGACAGCTCAGACTTTCAGCCTGTAAGGCCCTGGAGGAGGAGGGCCAGGGCCAGTGGCAGGGACTTTTATCCTTTGCTAAAGGAAATGTGTTTCTGCAGTTGCTGGTGCAGCTCTTTAAATATTAAGAGCAGATCTAGGCCCAGTGCCTGGGTGTACAGATGGGAGGCTGTAAATGCTCTGGGGAGAGAGGGAGCTGGTCGAGGCCAGGGAGAAGTGCAGGTCCCTGTCTCAGGCCTGATCCTGGCGGTTGGGCTTTGGAGGCCACGTCTGTTAAGATGGAGTCTTAGGATAAAGAAGATTCTGGGAGGGGAGGGGAGGGGAGGGGAGGAGCAGGAAGAGAGGTAGGAGTGAGATTCAGAGCAGACTGAGCAGGCCCCTGCTACCAGAGGCCAGGCCTCTACAAGGCCTCCCGGCACAGTCCTGCCCAGTGCTCCCTAGAGCCTCACACTGCCAAGACCCAGAGCCTGCAGTGGCCCTGCCGTGCCCCTCCCAGGACTCAGCAAGAGAGGTAAGCTTGACTTCAACTCCCCCTCGAGACAAAAAGCACAGACACCCCGTGGGGAGTGTGACCGGCTCAATAGCTGGAGACCCAGTACCCAGGTCTGGCTCTCACCTTTGCAAGCTGAACATCCCAGGCTGAGTCCGCCCCACCTCTCCCCAGGGAGAGCGGTCTACAGGGCACTAAGGCAAGCTTGTCCAGGATACTCTTCATCTGGCAAGTCAAGAAAGGGCCTAGGGTGCTGCCCCCTAGTGGTTTTTCTGTGCTGGCCAGCCCAGCATGGGGAGAGAGGGAGGACAGATGAATAAAACGGATGGATGGATGGATGGATGGATGGATGGATGGATGGATGGATGGATCAATGGGTAGCTGAGTGAATAAATCAAAACCTCCAAGAGACACTGCCCACCAAACTGTACCTTATTCTACTTTCTAACCTCTGCACTCAAAAAAGACTTGGTAAGCTGAACACAGTGTTCCAGGGGCATGAGGAAAGGAAAGGGCAGTAGAGCAGAGAGGAGAGGGGAGAGCTGCCATGTTCCCAAGCCGGGGGTGAGGGCCAACTGGAAGAGCCCGGGGCTCCTCGGGGGCGCCTGCCCCTTGACCTTCAGGGTCCGCTTCCCACTTGATTTTCCTCTCTCCGTAGGTGAAGGCCGAGCCCAGCTGCCCTCCACCCGCACAGGATGAGAGTGTCAGGTAGGCAGGCTCGAGGGCCCCAGCTCAGGCCTGAGGTTCCTGTTGGGTCCCTGTTCTGTCTTTACTGTCTGTCCATTATGGATTCAGAGTGCTCTGGTGTATCTGTTCTCAAATGGCCCAGCCATAATTCCAGGAGGAAACCAATCCAGGGGGACTTGGAAGAACGCACATGGCAATCCTGCCTCCAGGCTAAGGGCTGGAGAAACTTCCACAAAGGCCACCTGGGATTGTGAGGTTGGACCCCATCTTGGAAACACTGGTCTTGGCTGGAAACTAGAGACAGAATATCTACCTCCAGAGCGTTGTTTAGAATCCTCAAACCACCAGGCTACGCATGAGCAAGATGAAGGCTTTCAAGGCCACACCCTCGTGCCATACTTTGGAAAGCCGAGGCACCGAACATAAATGCTCACAACAGCTCACATCATAACAAACAGTTATGAGGAGTCAGGAGCATTGGTTTTGGAGTCAGCTTATTTCTCTGAGGTCACACCCCACTTCTGTCACTTACTAGCCAAGTGACCATGGGAAAGCAACTGCCTGAGCCTCAGTTTCCTCATCTGTAAAATGGGGGTGATCGGTAGCATCAAGCACGATGGGTGGGAGTAAGGATGAATTGAGATGATGTACTTAAAGCTCTTTGAACAGTGCCTGTCATGTAAGCACCATTGTATGAAGTCCTGGGATGTTCTGGGGCCCAAGGCCATGCCAGACCCTGCCCCACCCCACAGGATCCAGGGGCTGAGCTGAGGGCCAGGGAGCAGGGAAAAGTTGGCAGGGGTCAAAGCAGAAGGTCAGATTTGATTCAGAAACAGCATGGAAGGCTGAGGCTGTAGCTCAGTGGTAAGTGCTTGCCTAGCATGCATAAGTCCCTGGGTTCAATTCCCAGTACCACAAAGAAGTCAGGCAGGGTGGTAGTACATGCCTATAATCCCAGTACTTGAAAGGCTGAGACAGGAGGATTGCAGGTTCACGGAAGGCCTCAGCAAGTAGTGAGACTCTCAGCATCCTAGTGAGACCCTGTTTTAAAATAAGAACAAAACACAGGAACAGTGGGAAGGGGATGAAACCCACTTCTGGTCCCTGGGAGGCAGGGTGAGAGCTGGGGACTTGGTGGCTCATTCCTGTGTGGGACGGTGTCCCGGTGGCGGGGCTTCGGGTCAGGAGTGCTCTGACTGGGGGCCTGGAGGCCAGGAGCTATGACTTGTCTTGGAGCCGTAGTTATTGGTGGTGACTTGAAGGGGTGGTGACCTGGGCCCAGCACTATCCTCCAAGCCACCTTGGGGTCTGCCTACTGTTGATAACTGTGACATCCCTCCTAACATGCTGCGACCTTAGTGGCCAGGGGATTTCCGTGTGCACTCTGCAGCTGACCGACGCAATCTTGGAGAGGCTGAGCGCCTGCCCCAGCCCTGAGCACTGAGTACAGCCTTCCTGACTCCCATTTCAGTGCTCACTTGCCAGAGCCCACCCCTGGCCCTTCAGCTGTAGCTCTCAGGCCTCGTCTCCGTGCGCTGTATAAAACACAGACCACCAGGCCTCGTCCCTGGAGGTGGTCCCTGGAGCCAGGGAAGGGGAATTTTGATCTCTCTCTCCCAGAGGCCCCTGTGGGGAGCATGTTCATGAAAACTGGCAGCGCAATCTGACAAACACGTGGAGTCACACATGGCCCCATGGTCTGGTGCGCAGTATGGATGCTGTTTGCACTACGACAGAGGTCTGGTGAGGCTTAATGCGGGGACCTAGTGGAGGTCATGGTGGTCTTGCCTTCACTGTGGTCTCCTTGCTCTGCAGGTCTGATTCGCCTCCTGACCCTGGTCTTTGCCTTGGTTGCCACATGGGTCTTCCTCCGCAGCTATGACAGCTTCAGCGTGAAAACTCTCCGTCTGCCACGCTGGCTGAGTGAGTGGGCTGGGGGCGAAGGCAGGGGCTGCAGACCAGATTGGGGGCCCATAAGGTTTCCACCCTGCATCCTGGGGGGGGGGGGTCCAAGAGCCATGTGGCAAAATACCTGGGAGCCGGGCACCTGAGAGGAACCACAGGCTGCCAGGATGGCTGGAGCCCTGAGGAACAGAGGCTCTGGGCACCTCATGGGTTCACACCAGGGGAGGACAGAGGGAAGAGAGCACCAAGGGCAGAGGCAGCCTCACCCACCTGGAGCCAGAAGATCCCCTACACACTGCCTCTCCGCCCGGCCTCTGCTCAGACGCCAGCCTCTAGCCACAGCCTCCCCAGGGCACGCGCACATCCTCCACACCACCACCCTCCACGATAATGTTCATTTGTTCATTTCCTTGGCTATGACTTGTCTTCACTCCCTAGAATGAAAGTCTCTTGAAGGAAAGGGTTTTATTTTGTGTACGTCTATTTCTGTAGCACCTGGGACAAAGAAAGTGCCCTGTAAACATCTGAATAACTAAAGAAAAATGGGTGGGTGCGTGGGTGGGTGGTGGAAATAACAGGTGGGTGAAGAAATGGGTGAATGGACAGATGGACAGGTGAATAGATAGACAGATGAATGGATGGAATGTCAGATGGGTGGCTAAATGAATGGTTGGAGGAACTGGTAGACTGGATGGATGGATGGATGGATGGATGGATGGATGGATGAATGGATGGATGGGATGACAGGTGGGTGGGTGAGTGGATGGACAAGCTGCACTTAATCTGCCCAAATGGTCAATGGAGTGGTCTGTGGCATGGCTGTAGTGTGGACTCAAGCATTGTCTGCAGTGCAGCTTACATGTGTTCTGAGAAGACAAAAACTCAGATTTTTTTAAACCTAAAGTTCTCCTTTGAGACATGAGGATAGGAATGAGAACCCAGGTCTCTCAGATTCAAATAATTTCTGATCAAAGGAAGGAAGGAAGGGATTTATGGCTCTGGATTTGTTCTTCTGGAAGAATAGAGCCACCTCCTCTGACAGTTTTCAACATAATCTCCCATGAGCCAGGCCAGCTCTCAGCTTCCCAAGACATCAAGACACTGGTCAGTGTCATTAACCCAGCCCCATGGAGGGCCAGGGGTCCCTCATCTCATCCACTTTTCTTCAGCCACAACCCACGGCCTATATCAGGATGATTTAGATGTTTATGTAGCGGCTGGGACCACACATCCCCAGCCCCAGGGGCAAGATTTTATGGACTAGATATGGATGTAGCTGCATTTAAGCCTCAGAGCAGGGCCCAGAAGGTGCAGAGCTCAGAGTGTCTTCTACAGAAAAGCCACAGCCCAAACTGGGGCAATAGTTGAAAGGGTACCCCATGATTATTTCTCTCTTAGTACTTGACACCTGGGGTTTGACAAATCAGTGTCTCCAACTCCATCCTCAGGTATTGGGCTCTGTGAGGTCCCAGGGACCCCTCAGTGAGGAACAGGCACCCTCTGCTCATGGTCTGAGAACTGACCCACTTGGTTAGAGCAGTCACAAAACAGCAGTGCCTCGATATCACTCAGTGTCCCCAGAAGTGCTCACGCAGGGGTGTGGGCCCAGCAGGAACCAAGGCCACTGAGAGGGCTCCCCCCAGGTGCACACACCCCAGGGCATTGTTACTTAATGCATTAATATTGAAGCATATATATTACAATAGCACCAATTTATTTTTGGTATTATTATATGGATCGATCATTGGCTCCCTTGTAATCCAAATTATTTTACTTTATGCATTTAATAACTTGCAATCTATTGGAAATTAAGTGCTAAGTGTCTCAAGGGAAATGGGAATAAATTAATTTATAAGTTGTTCTGAAGCAACAAAGGGAGTCATGGCACAGACATCAGAAAATCAAGGACTCCTTTTCTGCCTGGCATATTAGGCAGGGTTTTTCAGGTGGAAATGACAAACTCCTCTATCTGCAACAAAGCAGGATGTCTCAAATCACAGAATTGGAAGTGCATGGGCAACTGGCTTCAGGTATAGCTGGATCCAGCAGCTCCCACAAAGCCTCCAGAACCCAACACCCTGGCATCCCCTATTGCTACTGAGCCTGAACAGGATGGAACCCACTTCTGTAGGCTGTCTCTTCTCCAAGACCAGCATGGTGGCTACCAGCTCTCTGAGTGTACATCTAGCTCAGCCGAAAAAGTCCCCCTCCCAGAGATCAGAGAATATGTCAACCCAGGGCTCTGTCTCCAAGAGATGTAAGATTCTATAGTGGCCCAGCCTGCGTCACTTGATACTCCTGGGGCCTTGGAGGCAGGGGCAGGGACACAGCAGGATGGATGGCACCTTGAGGACTAGCTGGAAAGTGTGACTGCATGGGACTCCCCAAAAAGGAGAGCTGCCTCCCCCTGGCGTTCCTATGTCCATGAGGCCCTGTTCTCTAGGACATACTGCCAGTATGAGGAGGGAGGGACCACGGGTAGACCACACTGGAAGATGCTGGAGTGAGCAAGGTCCCCAAAGCCTGGCGCCGGCATGGGGACTGGCCAAAGCAACAGCAGCAGCAAATGTTCCCAGGCACCGGGCCGGTCCCTCAGACTGACCTCAGCCTGGCAGGACCGCTTTGCGCCAGGGCACACCGGCACAGCTCAGCTTCTTAGCACAAGGGTTGTACTTGTGTGTTCACACGCATCTGTGTAAGTTTGTGTGCATGTACACCTGCACATGCATGTTGGTGTGTGTACACGTGTCTGCATGTGTGCATGAGTGTGTGTGTACATGTGCTTGTGTGTGAGCCGGTGACAGCAGCAATGAGAGAGGACTGCCAGCTCCCGGTGACAGCTCCCAGTGCTGCTGAGAAGTCCCTCTTCCCACGGCCAGCCCCAGCCGCCCCTCAGGGGCCCCAGTGACTTCCCTGACCACATCTGTCTTCTCTCCTGCAGGCTTCACTCACCAGGAGGCCGAGGCTGGTGAGTACCCAGACCCCATCTGCCTAGGGTTGGGAGGACAGGCTCAACTGTCTCCCTTCCTAGCCCCTAACAGCCCAGACCACACCTGGTCCTGCCTCACCTCCCCAAAACCCACTGATGCATAGTGCCAGGGGCCCCCAAGACCAGCAGGAGGGGGTTCGGGCTGTTTGCTGTGGTAAAAACACCAAATATGAGTCAGGCATGGTGGCACACCTGTAATCCCAGCACTTGAGAGGCTGAGATGGGAGAAGCACAGGTTTGAGGCCGCCCTCAGCAACTTTGAGACTTTCAGCAACTTAGTAAGACCCTATTCAGAATAAAAGAGCTGGGGTTCAGCTCAAGGTGGAATGCCCCTGGGCTCAGTACCCAGTACCAAAAAGGCCACCAAGCATGCCTTGAGTTGGGAAAGTGCTCCAGCAGGCCCCTCCATCCACAGCACAACACGGTGGTGACTGCAGAGGCCACAGTGCCAGGGACAGGTTTTTCCCTGACGAGAAGGGAACAGAAGCCTGGCACACTGTGGGATTATAGAAAGCAAAGACTATGTACACTAACACACACCACTCACCCACATCCCTAACGCTGTCTCCATGCAGCCTCGCCAGTCATACTCTGTAGCAGATAGACTCACAGCAGCTCAGTGCTGAAGAGACAGGCATCATCTGCTAGGGGAAACACAAACATGCCTGCTGCCTCCCACCCTGCCAACTCCCTTGACAGACATCACTAATCAAGCCCCACATCCTTCCCCTCCAGACCTACAGGCAGCCTTGAGAGTTTTATCACTAAGCTTCTCACAGAAGGTCAAAATTGACAACTAAGAGGAAACTTATTTGGCCACCCCAATCTAAGCCAACTCCCTGATTCCACAGTTGGCAGAGGCAGTGAGAGAGACTTCTGGCAAGTTGTGGAAGACCAGTGTAGTGTCCTGACTGCTCTCTCCGGATGGCACAGCAGCTCTGATCCCTGAACAGGAGGGCTGGGGTTCCAGAGAGCTTGGGCCTCAGGGATTGGAGCAGCTGGTGGATTGGGGTGGCCAGAAAGCAAATCCAGCTCCCAGCCATCATCCCTTCAGACAATGCCTGACTGTGAGGCTGAAAGGTCATAAAATCAATCCCAGGAAGGCTTGCACATGTGGGCTCTTGGCACCAGGCTCCCAGGCTCTAGCAAACTCTAGGTGGTCCCCAAGCCAGCATCAGCTGTCTCTGCACAAGCAAGAACCTCTGGTCTCTAGAGGCAGCCCAGTGCCTCTCCTCAGCACAGCCCCTCTGAGCCCCCACACCCAGCCCTTGCTCTCTGAACACATGGCCTGCTCTGAGCTCAGGCACCCATCAAGTGGGCATGAACCCCATCAGGGCAGGGAGCCTAGGGCAGGCCTTCCCCAGAGATCATCTGGACTTTCTAACTTAAACCAGAGGCAGCCCTAGTGTGGGCTGAGCTCATACTAAGGACAGCTGTGAGCTGTCCCTGCTCAGAGCTACCCTCAGCCTGCTGGCCTATAGGAGCTGTCCCTCTGACCATATGCCCCTCCCATCTTACAGCTCAAGCCAGCCAAAGGCTACCTTGGAGATGTCCTGAGCATTTACTATGCATCAGGCCCAGGAGTTACTGGGATAACTTAGTGAATAATCACAAAGTGCTTGCCATCATGCCCGCACCTCCTAGCAAGGCCATAGGTTTACTCCAAAGCCCACTCAGCGCAGCTGCTCTGTGCCCAGCATCAGCAGGGAGAGCGCCCCATCACCACCACATCCTATCTCTGACTCCATGTTTACCTGGTCCTCCCTGATCCTGCCTTTCCCACTGGCACATCATATCACGCTAAAAAGCATCTCTAGGATAAATCAGAGCCAGCCAGGCCAGGAGCATGGCTGTCCCAGCTCTCAGGGGGCCATCCACAATTCCTACCAATCACAGGCCTCCTAGCCAAGCCTAGCCACTCAGCAACCACACAGTTACCAGAGGTGCACAGTGGGCCTGCGGACAGCGGACAGCACGGGCACCAGGCAGGGCAGCCCCCACCTCCCACCTGCTACCTGTAGTGTCCAGGTCTGGCACTTAAATTCTCAGTAAACCAATGGTGAGTGAATGAATTGTAAGAATAGCCAACACGCACTGAGTGCCCACATGTTCCCCAAGATGACCCCATGGGAAAGATTCCCTGGTTACAGTTGAGAAGATGAGATACAAAGAGTTCTCCAAAGGAGACAAGCAAGGGCGAGACGCCTGGCCACCAGGAGGCCAGCAGGTTGTGAGCAGGGCCTTGGGGAGCCCAAGAGGCTGCTGTGGCCCTGGAGAGCTGTTCTCAGGAAGGCCCTTCCTCCTGGTGACTCTGGTTGTCACCCACCACTCACTGCTCCTCACATTTTGGACGTGCTGGGTTGGAGCTATGATGGGAAGCCTGAAAATTTATTCTGGGGTGCCCGGACACAGCCAGTGGCCCGTGTGCTTCGTGGTCAGTGAAGGCATCTCAGAGCCCAGAGAGGCCAAATTTCCCAGATTCGGGGGGGCGGGAGGGCTCCTCCCGGAAAAGGCTGTCCAGCTCATTCTGAGATGGCCTCCTGGCCCGGCCCTGGCCCTTCCCAGGCTGCTGCCCCCTGAGGCTCACCTGTCCCTGCAGGGGCCGTGAAGACCAAGTGTGGCCTCAGCAAGCCCTGTCCAGCCAACTTCTTCGCGTTCAGAATCTGCAGTGGAGCAGCCAACGTCGTGGGCCCCTCCATGTGCTTTGAGAATGAGATGTGAGTATTTGAGAATGAGGTGTGAGTACCCTGGGCCATGCTGCTGCCCTTGCATTTCTTATATCATTCATTCATTCATTCATTCATTCATTCATTCATTCATTCATCTATTCATTTAAAAATCCAGGCTCCAAGATCATACCTTTGCTGACTTCCTCTAACTCCTGGTAAGAAAGTCACAAATAGCACTAACCCAACAGCCCTGGCACCCTGCTGAGGGCTTCCCAGCACCTCCTCATTCACACCCTCACACACACACACACACACACACACACACACACACACACACACACCTGGGGCGCGGGGCTGTTATTGTCCCCACTGTAAAGAGGGGAAGGTAAGGTCCTCCTGCCCAGCCCAGGTTTAAACTTGGTCTGAGCCAAGCATCCAAGCCCACAGGTAGCCAGCACCAGAGCCTCCACCCTGCACGGGAGGGAGACTGTACCTGCTATAATCCTGGCTTTGTCCTACACAAGACAGGTGGGCATTTATGGCAGGATTCTGAGCCCAAGTAGAATTTGCTTAGGCAAAACAAAGAACTTACTGATTCGTTTACCTGAAAGGTCAGTGGTAGCAGGTTTCAGCATCGGCAGGATCCAGGGAGTTCTAGCTATTTATAAGGCCTATTACACAGTCTTTATCTCTGCTTTTCGGTCTGTTAGCTATGTTCTTTTCCACTGAAAATGAATTTCTCTTTGTGCCCAGAAGAGAGACCCCGCTCAGTGCCCTGTTGGGTAGAGCTTTTCTCCCTGAGGGAAGCTTCCCTGTAAAACTCCCAGGCAGGATCCTCTGGCTAGCCTGGGTCACATGACTGTGCCCCCAATCACTGTGGCCAGGGAGACGACTTGCCCTGCTCCTCCAGGCCTGAGAGAAAGGTCGGTCTCAGGAGCCACCTGGCCGGATAGGGGCACAGAACAGCTCTCCCAAGGAGAGCTGTGGTGTGGATGTAGGGGAGCATGGCCGTGCTACACATGGGAACCCAGACACCCAGCACATCAGTGGCATCCTGGGTTCCATCTCCTGGCAGCCTAGGGAAGTGGGCTAGCTTGCCTCTAGCACCCTGGAGCCCCAGCAAGGACCCTGCCTCTTCTCTGAGCCCAAATGTGCCACAATCAACTACCTGGTAGGTTGCTACCAGGAAAAAAGATGCCAGCTATCCCAGGTTTCCTGGTGTGCCACATGGGCCTCAAAGAGTTCGCCTTTGAGAAGCAGAGCGTGTGGCCCACGCTCAGCACCAACTGCTGTGTTTTGTTTTCATTCTTCATCTTTAGCATCATGAGTCCCGTGAAGAACAACGTGGGCAGAGGCCTGAACATCGCCCTGGTGAATGGTGAGTTACAGATGGTCCCTGCCGCACTCAAAACCCAGGTGGGGCTGTGTCCTCCCTTACCAGCCTGGGCTCAGTCCCTGCTGCCCGCCCACTCAGGTCCTGCGAGCTCAGGAGCTGAAGCGCGGCTGGCCTAGGGGCCAAGGTCTTGGAGGAGACCCCAGGAGGCGCACAAGGGGGACAGAGGGTCTTTCTGGCTGAAACCCAGAAGCAGCAGCAGGAAGAGGCAATGCCGAGAGCAGCAGGGCAGGGAATGAGGAACTAGGCGCCCTGCTAGCAAGTGTGAATTTGAAGCTCAGGGGAGGGCACTCCCATGGAAAGCCTTGTGCAGGGCCTGAGAGGCCAGCCCGAATTCCAGAAGCCTCCTTTCAGCTTGGAATGTGGATGCTGGAGACAGGGAGGCCCTGGAGGCCGTCTTAATTGCCAGGTATCTCCAGCAGGTGATAAATGGGAGGCCAGGCCTGGAGGGAGGGTTTATAAGGTCAAGTAAGGACCAGGTGGTGTGGCCCCAGCCAAGCCCTCCTCTCTGCCGCCACCCTTAGTCAGGGAATTGGACCCTTTCTCTGGCTTTAGGGGATATTTCCTGGGACAAAGGTCAGGGCAGATGGGGGATGGGTACTAGGGATGCTCAAGAGAGTAAAAACAAGCTTGTGGCAGGTGGGAAAGGAGCCTGGCCTGGCCAAATCCAGGGCCCTGCACTGGAAGCCATTTTCCCCTCTGCCAAGAAATCCTGCTGGGCTTTGTGGAGATGAAGGCCTGGAATGAAGGGAGTCCTGGCCAAGTCCCAGGCTGGGGCCGGCAAGGCAGGACACCAAGCCCCTTGACCATTGCCTGGGCCTACAGCCTTTGTGGCTCCAGCCTCCTCAGGAATGGAGGCCCCTGCCTCCCGGACAGGTGTGGGACCCCTCAGGCCAGCCAGAGACTGCAACCTCAGCCTCGGTCATCTCCCCGGGGTTGTGGGAAATGGTTCCAGCTGCAGAGGACACAGCTGAAACCTGCAACCTGGGGAGCCTCTCTTCCCCCAAACAAGCCGCCAGCTGTGAAGCCCTCTACACACCCTCCTGGCTGGCATCCCTGTCTCTCACAAAGCCAAGAAGACCCAACATGATAATGGTGCCCAACATGATAATGTGCACCAGCGAGTTTCTCTAACCCACTGCCAAGCTAGAACGATGTGCTCAGCATCTCCACCTCCCAGCTAGGGAACAGGCTCAGAAGAAATGAGCAGCTTGCCCACGGTCACACCCACAGCATCATCTGATCTGACCTCAGAGCTGGCCAACTCCATGTCTTACCTTTGGGCTGGACTACCAACCTGGACTATAAGCGTCTCCAGACATATTCACGGAGCCCCCTGAGGGACAGCTATGGGATGCCCAACAAGTCACCTCCAGGGTCCTCAGCTATGTGATGATCCAGAACAACAAAAGCATTGCTAAAATCAATTCTATTTTTTGTTTTGTTTTAGTTTATTTTGGGGGTTGGGTAGGAGGGTTGTTTGGGGTTTTGGTTTTGATTTTCTGGTGCTGGGGATAGAACCCTGGGCCATTCTACCTCTGAGCTACACTTCCAGCCTTCTTTTATTTTTTATTTTGAAACAAGGTCTTACTAAGTTTTTGAAGTCTAACTTGTCAAGGCTGTCCCTGAACCTACAATCCTACTGGGATTACAGGTATGCGCCAACACAACTGGCTTGATCAATGGTCCTTAACCTTTTTGTGGGTAGAGAGTCCTCTAAGAAACAGCTCAGACTGTGCTACCCACCTCTCACCCCAATTCCAGGAAAAAAAACCACAAAGTAGCAGCTTCTAGGGTCCATAGATCCCCTTCCAAGGACCTCCAAGTGAAGCTCTACACTGACGCCACGTGGCTTCATGAATTTGGAGGGTCTGCTAGGTGAGGCCCTTAGACCTAAGTACAGAAGCCACTGCGCACCAGCTTCGGGAAGCCACAGCTGCCATCTCTGCTGCAACAGCGCCATGCAACCTTCCCTGAGAACATGCTTTTGCCACAAAACCCAGTCACCATGTTTAGCAAAATGAGCGCCAGAATGGCTCAGGTTGTAGGAAGTAATTATTCTGTTCTACTGTCCACCAGGAACCACAGGGCAGGTGCTGAAGAAGAATTACTTCGACATGTACTCCGGAGGTAGGCCCCTGCTGTGGGCACTGCCCTCGTGGGCTGGGAGCAGTGGGCACAGGCGCAGGGCCCAGCTGGTCCCACTGCCCTCCTGAGGTCTGCGAGGGGCTCTCCCAAATGCAGATTCTGAAACAAGGATTCAAGTGCAATGGTCCATTTGAAAGACATTCCAGGAAGTGTCCACGGGGTGGTGGGGAGGAGAGACAAAAGGAGAAGGGTGCAGCAGGGAGCTCTAGCTAGCCTCTGAGCCAGCAGCCCCGGGTCCAGAGACAGCCAGGAGGCCAGGAGGGGGGACGCTCCCCTAATTCTCTCACCTCAGAGAGTATGTGGGCGCTGGAAGTCAGAGAGACCTAAGGCAAAGAAATACGGGGGGGGGGGGCAGGGAGCACAGGGCCTAGGTGTGTGTGCACCACCATGGGATGAGAAGGATGAGACACCGGGCCTGGTCAGTAACCCACCCAAGGTCTGCCAAAAGACAGCACTTCACTTTAGGGTCACAGGGAATCTCTAGAGGACCCACGGCCAGGTGGGGCCTCCTGAGGGCAAGAAAGGACCTCTGTGAGGCTTGATGTCTGCTTCTCTCTAGATGTCTTTTCTTCTCTTATGCACAGATAGGCTGTTTGAGCGTCTCTGCACCTGGCTGCCCTAGGCAAGGCCCTGGCCTCCTTAGTGTAGTGGGACACGGCGCTGACCCCTGGGCCGGACTCCCAGACATCTAAATTCCCAACACCAGTGTGGCCAGTGGTTAGAGGCTCTGCCACCACGGACTAGTAATGTTTTTCTTAAAAGGTCCAGTGTTTTCATTTTGTAGTGGATCTCACAGATTATGAGGCCAGATCTTCTAACAGTTTCTAATTTCTTTACAACACATTTAATGTATGTCCAAAGTTTTTGTTGCCTCTACCTTTACAAAGATGATAGGAGCAGGCACTGCTCACCTTTGCTCACCTTGGCTTGTCCCGCTTTAACCTCTGGCTCCATTTCCAAACTTCAGCTACTCAGGAGGGGTGTGTGTGTGTGTGCGTGTGTGTGTGTGCGTGTGTGTTACTAGGGGTGGAACCCAGGGGCACTCGACCTCTGAGCTACACCCCCAGCCCTATTTTTTTATTCTTTATTTTGAGAAAGGTCTCACTAAGTTACAGAGAGCCTCACTAAGTAGCAGAGGCTGTCCTTGAACTGTGATCCTCCAGTCTCAGCCTCCCAAGTACTGGGAAAGGAGGCTCATTCTTAAGTTGCCCCATATTTATTTTTCTTTAAAGTAGCTCATGGGGTTTTTTGTTTTGTATTGTTTTTCTTTAACCTAAACAGATATATCTTAAAAGGAAACTATCACTGCCCTAGGTAGAAAGCCATTTTTGCTTGTTATGCAGGGAAGGTGACAATCAAAGTAACCATAATGGGAAGAGATCTGCGTATTTGTGGAGAACTCACACACCTTTGCTAGTGCTGAAATAGGTCCAGTCAGCAGACTTGCAAGTCTAGGGTGTTGAAGACACCAACGGAGCTTTGCTCCCTGGTGCCCCAGAGTGTGGGGCTCCTGTTCTCTCCCACAGGTCTCAGTCCTCTGAGTCAGAACAAACAATCCGGGCATGCACCAGTGTGGAAGAGGGTGAGGAGTTGTGCGAACAGCCCAGAGCTCCTGAGAGATGAGGGTGCTTGGTCCCTGGGGAGAGGTCCAAAAGGGACCTTCTACCAGTGGTTCTTATGCCTGGCTGCACATGACAGCACCCTAGGGACTTTAAAATGCCAGTGCCCAGGAGCCACCCCAGACCCCTGAGTGAGGGCCCCTCACCATGCTCACGGTTTCCCACCCCAGGATGCTACCTCCCTCTGCTGCCCGGCTCCCAAGCTCTGTACCAGCCGCCCAGGCCACTCCTGAGCCACTAGGTCAGTAGACGAGAATGGCAGTGATCAGTAGTCACTGCCCCTAGTGACCAGCACCCCACTTTTCTCCTTTCCCTAGATGCCAAACTCCTGGCGAAATTCCTTGCAGAAATCCAGGAGGGCATGCTGGTATTGGTGGCCTCCTACGATGACCCAGGGACCAAGTAAGTGGGAACTTCAGCTTGCCAAATGCATGGTGATGTAAACCAAATGCCTTCTACCTCCCCACAGCGCCACGCCCTGGTAACCTGTGTGAAGGAAGTACGCAGCTGAGTGCACAGGCAGGCGCTGGGGGAGACAGCCCACTTCGTTACCTCGGTGACTGACCCTCCCCTGCCTGATAGCAGTTGGCTGGTTGCAGAAATTATAACACAGGGTGGGCTGGGGATGTAGCTTAGTGGCTGAGTGCTTAGCCTGCACAAGGCCCTCGGTGCAACCCCCTGCACCACAAATAAAAAATATGTATAGAACACACAGCGATCGATGATGTTTTATATACACACATAGGAAGATATACTGCACCAAAAGTGATGGTGTAGGAAACATCTGAGGACACAGAAGAACGCTTGCCCTTTAGTGCTGAGAAAATACAGTCCACCATCATGTGCTCAAAACATCAGTCAACGACGAATGACCCCATAAAATGAGGTCCTTAGCAACATGGCGGCCGCCTGGGCTTGGATGTATACACTGCCACATTCACACGACATGTACATCACCTGCAAAGACATGTCAGAGCATCCCCACCCTGGAGCAACTCGGGGCTGTGGCTGATTCACCCTGATTTTGGCACAGCAGGGGTGCGACTATTTTTCTGTCACTTTTTAGTGGCATCTCTGTTTTCTAGATGCATGTGCATTGTGTTTGTAAATAGAGCCGTGCTGTTTTAACACCCACCTGAGGCCCTTCCAGAGAGGAAGCCTCGGGCCCCTCGGGCCCGTCTAGCCCATGTTCTCTGGGCACCGTAAGGCAGGTGCTGCCCATAGCAGAGGGCAGGCACACCCGAGGCTCGCCCTGCTCCTGCCTCAAGGCCCTGCAGCCCATCGCAGCATCCTCAACACCATTTCCTGCCCTCTGCAGAATGAACAACGAGATCAGGAAGCTCTTCTCCAGCCTGGGAAGCTCCTACGCCAAGCAGCTGGGCTTCCGGGACAGCTGGGTCTTCCTAGGTGCCAAAAACCTCAAGGATAAAAGCCCCTTTGAACAGGTGGGCTCCTAGCTGCCTCCCTCCTGCAGGGAGGGGTTGAGGGTGCTGGGGTTGGTGGGTGGCGAGGGCTGGGGGCAAGGGCAGGTGCTTGCCATGGCTTCGCCCTTGGGAGGAGGCTCTGTGAGGCCATTCTCTCCAATTCAGGGCAGTCCAGTTGGCCAGGCTCCGGTAGGCAGCTGCCTTGACCATTTTGCAAGGGGTGGGCGAGATATAATGCATAAGTACATGGAAAATACCCAGAAAAGAAGGAATGGAGGGGAGAAGGACAGAGGAAAGCAAGGTGCAGAGGAGAAAGAAAGAAGGGTGGGGATGAAGCTGTGCCTTGGAGCAAGGGGAGCCAGAGCGGGGCAGCCCCTCCCTCCCCCAGCCTCAGTCTCCCCTTCTGTAAAGGGAGGTCTGTGAACCAGCAGGGCCCTGGTCCTCTCTAAGCTCCTTGGGGAGAGAGTGGACTTACAACATGAGGGGACACTGGGAGCCCCTCCTAAGTGTGTGGACGATTCGGGAAGGATTCCCAATATGTGGTTCTGCAGTCACGCTCCGGGGATAGCCCTAGTCTGCAGGGTCTGGGGCTCATGTGTGGAGTTTAAGGAATGCTTATAGGAAGGAGGGAGTGGACAGAGGTTGGGGGACCCCAGGAAATGCTGTGCCTTCTCCCCTGCCAGGGGCTGCCCTGTCTCTATACATACCCTGCTCAGAGCAATTCTGGAAACTGGGGAGAAGGGACCACCTTCTGCAGCAGAGTGTGGCTGTCCAGCGCAGCCAGGTCCAGGGTGGGGGGGCCAAGGCCAAGGATTCTGCCATGCCTGGCACTGAGGATAGTGTGGGCTCTGACCAGAAGGCAGCGGGTAGCCATGGAGGATTGCAGAGGAGAGTGGCACAATGAGACAGAAAATAAGAAAACCTGCTCTGCTTCGGATCACAATAAAGTAGCTACAATTTGTATCTCAACTCCAGACAAAAGCCCAGAGCCTGGGAGGGCTGCTTGCTTGCTTGCTCCGATCTTGAACAAGCTGGAAGGCGAGTGCCTTTCTCATTCAGGTCTCCTCACACACACAAAGGCTGTCTGTCCTTAGGGTGGTCTCGCTGGCTGGGTACAGAGAACGCCGTCAAGGGAGGCAGAGGCAAACATAGGCCCACTGGGCAACCTGGCAGGATGGGCTGTGAGAGGCAGAGCGGGCCCTGCAGGGAACCGCCATGGGGCTGGAAGGGGCCTGCTTATTGTCTGGAAATCCTGATTTGGTTTGCAATGCATGTTCTTAAAAAGACATACTGAGCTAGTTAGAAATTATGTCTTACAGCCAGGCACCGTGGCGCATGCCTATGATGCCAGTACTCGGCAGACCAAGACAGGAGGATCACAGGTTTGAAGCTAGCCTTGGCAAATTAGCAAGGCTCTCAGCAGCCTCCTGGTGGGAATGTAGGGCCTGGGCAGGGCTCTGCAGACAGACTGGAGCTCTGTGGCTGGGCAGGTGCTGTCCCTCCCCAGAGTGAAGTCCAGAGCCATCCAAAGTGGGCAGAAAGCACACCAGAAGAAAGAAACAGAAGGAAGGGAGAAGGGAGGCAGGAGGGGGAGGAGGGAATAGTGCTGTGCTCGCCCCATCCTTAGGACAACTAATGGGACTCAGTGCCCAGAGACCACCATGACACCAAAGCCAACGTGCCCTCCACCCCCAGGCAGGGACACCGGGAGGGCGGTGCTGAGGATGCCTTTTCTTCCTAAGTGACTGGCCTCCGTGGTTTCAGCGGTGGATTCTGCCACTCACCTTGTGCTTTCACAAGCACTCTTGACTGCACTTAATTTTGATATATTTAGTGTTGGTAATCATTAGAGCTCCACAGGGCCCCGCCACCTGCCAGCTGGTGAGCACAGGCAGTGATATCAGTGCTGTGCCTCGGTTTCCCCATCTGTAGCACAGGATGGTGACAGCACACACTTTGTAGGGCTGTCGCGCAGGTTAAACATCCAGTGGGATTTTGAATTGTGCCTAGTATACAGCCAGTGCTCAAGAATTGCTAGGATCCTACTGTTTATGGACACCATTGTTCTTGTTATTTGGGGTAGTCTAGAGTGGCTGATGGGGACTTGGGAGGAGGAACTGAAGTCCCCCAGCCCCGCCCTGTTCTTGGTAACAGGCCGCTGGCCCCATTCCTGAGCCTCGGGGAGGCTGCTGCCCCGCTCCAGGCCTCCTGTTTCCCCATCTGTGGAATGGGGCTTCAGCAAGAACCCCATTAGTGAGTTATTTCATTGTTAAGTGCAATGTTTGTGTGGCTCCTAAACAGCCCCCCAAATCTCCACACCTCTCTCCTCTCTCTAGTTCTTAAAGAACAACCCAGAAACGAACAAGTATGAGGGGTGGCCAGAGCTGCTGGAACTGGAGGGCTGTGTGCCCCAGAAGACATTTTAGGGTGGCCATGGCCCCAAGAGACTCCTGCCTGACGTGGGAGCCCGAGACAAGGACGCTGGAGCCGGCAGGAGAGGACCTCAGAGGAGGAGACCACATGGGAAGCGGGCTGTCCCTCTGCCTGGACTGCCTTCCATCTACAGATTCGGGCCCTCCCACTGCCCTGGGGTGTCCAGCCAGGGAGGCCGCCCCATCCTTATGGGACAGGTGTGTTCTTGCTGGGGATGGCCGCTGGATAGTACCAAGGAAGGACCGGCCACCCACACTTGAGCTAAATTAAATTTTATTTTCACTGGTCTTGAATGAGCTTTCTGGCCACTCACATCACCTCGTTTCTCCCTGGAAATGAACCAGTCCAAACTCAGCTTGGGCCATGGGTCTGGAAAAGGCTACTGACAGCCTGGGGCTTGCTGTTAGGTAGCTGTGACAGGGCTCAGTTTCAGAGGGATCACATTTAAGTGTGCAAGAAATCTTTGGTGAGAGGCAGGAAAGAGGAGGCCAGAATACAGGACACAGGAATATTGTCATAGCCAGCCACTGGACAAGAGCTGGAGGAAACCCAGAGCTGGAGACGCAGAGGAAGCTGGCAGACAGGGACTGTGTGGAGAGCTGCCACAGCCCGGAGCAGCTCCTGGGATGCCTCCTGCCCTGCTTAGCTTGGGCTCCCTGGAGCAGACCCAGAGACAAGGATTCAAGTGCAGGCTGTTTATTTAGCAGGTGACTCCAGAAAACACCATGGGGGAGAGAGCACATGAGACCGGAGAGGGAAGGTGTGTTTCCTCGTGGCTACCACCAGGGTGGCAAGAGCTGGGCCCCAGCAGGACCCTGGAGGCACCTTGTAACACACACCTCAGAGATGCCCTCCTTGGGGGAGGAGCAGGTATTATCACCCCACCTCTGGGCAGTCACTTGTTGAGGGCTGCCAGTGTTGGGGTGATGCAAGTTCCTGGTGCCTCATCTCTGCCCCACATAGAGAAGAGTGGCCATCCTCAGCTTCACAGTGAGCCTCTGGTGAAGAGGTTTCTGTTACAGTTTTGAGAGATGTTACTGTTTGAGGACTGTCCCCAAGGACCTTTGTTAGACCCCTGGGAATAATTCCCCACAAACACAAAAACACAAAAACCACAGGTTCTTGTCCTGAGCTAAGGATAAATATGCAATAGCCCTGACTTTTATACTTTTTTATTTTTGGAAACAGGGTCTCTTAAGCCAGCGTGGCTGGCTCCGAACCTGTGCGATCCTCCTGTCTCCGCCTCCCAGGGATTACAAGCGTGCGCCACCACACCCGGCTCACAAACAGATTTCTTTTACAGGGGGCCAGTAACAGCCTAGTTGGTTGGAGACTAATCTGGCAGCACTAGGACCCTGTGAATCCCATGCCGCTGGACTGCATCTGGGATGGTCAGGCTTTCTTAGCTGCCTAGAGTTGTCAAACATGCTTAGCTAATTGCCTCTGGCCTCTGGGAGTTCGAGGCCACTGGGCGCTTGAACTGCCAGGGTTTACAGACCAACAGGGCACACATGACCATGGTTGGTAATGGCCACACTTCCTAGGGGCTGCGCTAGAAGCAAGCTGGCTTACCTCCCTAGAACCCATTTCCCATTGCCGGAAAAAAACCTCACTGCCATTTAGAAATGGGTGCTGGCTGGTATCTCCTGTTTGGGGAGTTTTCTGGAGGTGAGCTATGGGCATTTCTTTTTAGATTTAACAGTTTACAGAGCTTTTAAAAGAGTGTGCCATCTTTGATGTGAGCAGAATGGACGGGCAGTCATTGGGCCTATCAAGCCTACACTATTTAAAGGGAAATGTTCCCCTCCCTTGGAGATTCTGCCCTGGCTAGTCCATGGCAGGGGGGTCTCCACGGTTCCAAAGAGCCCATTGGCGCCAGCAATCAAGTCATCCACCAGGATCTGGTCCCATTTGGGGGAGGGTTACTGACCTTTAAGATGCAGTGACCTCTGGGCCACCGTTGGCTTGAAAGAGCCCTGTGTGGGCGCCAAAGACATTACGGTTTGGCGCCCTTAGCACAGGGAAAGCTAGAGCTTAGAGTAAAGCACCACGCCACAGAGTGACACAGTGGGACGACCCGAGACAAAGCCCCGCGTGGGCGCCAGATATGTTATGGTTTTGAGAAGATGTTACAGTTTTGGAAACTGTCCCCGGGGACCTCTGTTAGGCTTCCGGACACAATTTTCCTCAAAACGCACAAAAAATTTAAAAAGCACGGGTTCTTGTCCTGAGCTAAGGATAAATATACAATAGCCCGGACTCTTGCTGAAGATTTAAAGAAGTTTATTAAAAAGATAGAAATACAGAAGACAGTTACTTTGAACGAAATCACCGAAAAATCCCTGGATGCAGAGTATTCTTATAACCAGCCTTCAACCAGGTTTGCGACAGGTCCTTTGATATGTGATATCCTGCCCCATCTTTAGCCCAGGTATCCTGCTCTGTCTCTGACCCAACCAGATCCACCCACTCTGAGGCAGGGGGGGCAGCTCTGACTCCACTACAGACCCCCACACCTTTTGTTACACTCCAAAACGTGTTAAGTTGCTTATCCGGAATCTGGGATTTCCTCACATCCTTGAGGAAGTTTGCCTCTCTTCAGATATGTAAAAAGGCCCTAGGCTTCTTCTATTCCTTTGCTAATTATCCATGGTGAAATCTGCCGCCCTCTCCCCACAGCTCCTGGCTTTCTTCACTATCAAAGATATATATATATATATTTTTTTTTTTTTTTTTTTTTTTTTTTGGTGGTACTGGGGTTCCTGGAAGCCCTTCTACCTCCGGGATACACTCCCACGGGCTACACTCCCAGACCTATTTTTTAACTTTATGTGGAAACAGGGTCTCTTAAGCCAGAGAGGCTGGCTCCGAACCAGCGCGATCCTCCTGTCTCTGCCTCCCAAGCGCGGGGATTACAAGCGTGCGCCACCACGCCCGACTCAAAGATATATTTTAAAATTGGAAATCTTTCCCAATACTGGTACATTAATACATTTTGAAACCTCTTCCCAATACTGGTACAGTGTCCTGCCAGATGTGGCCAGGTTGCTGGAGCACACTAAAATGGGAAAGGCCTGAGGACTGAGAAAGGCCCTGGTTCCTGGGCTCTAGATGAGTCCTAGGAGGGGTCCTGGGATTAGCTTTGTGCTCAGCCTCCTGGAACACGCGCTGGGGAGATTGCAAGTGCTCTGGGAAGAGGCCCAGCCCACAAGTGCTGTGGGTGTTTATTTATTTACTTATTTTTTTTGTGGTACTGTGTCGGGGCCCACTCGGCTGGACCGAGGTGGCACCCAGGCTTGTTGCCAGCGTGGACTCAAGATGGCGCCTGGGCTTGCAGCCAAGTCACGAGGCTCACGAGGCTGGTGGTGCCCTGAGTCTGCGCAGTGAGCCCTATCAGGCGCCTTACGGATGATTAGTGACGCAGCGCCTCGTGCTACCACCGGCCCGCCCAGGAGAAGGTTAAAAAAGCGCGCATGCCCTAGCGGGCGGGCGCGGAGGGTTGGAGGAGTGATGAAGGAGGGGAGAGAAGACTGATGTTGTTTTTACCTGAGAGGGCATTGAGAGAGCATTAAAGAGGAAGGAGCTTCATCAACAGAGTCAGCGTTCGTGTGTTTCTTCCCTAGGCTCTGCTGGTCAGAGCCCTAGGGACGCGACAGTACTGAGGTTCCTGGAAGCCCTTCTACCTCTGGACTACACTCCCAGACCTATTTTATACTTTTTTATAAAGGAAACTGTACCAGTATTGGGAACAGCCTAGGAAGATTTGGGAAAGCTCTGATTATTAATATATTTCAAAAGAAGATGATTGATATTTCAAAAATAGTTGTATCAAAATGGCAGCAGACATGGGTGAGGGGCAGATCTGTGCAAAGACTTGACCTCTGCCTAAGACAGGCAGCTATTCCAATGTAAATTAACCTAGCTCAAAATAATTACCAAGTCAATAGAGGAGAGCTAGGACTTCTGCTTTCTAAAGAGATCTACAAGATGATCTAGAGAGGATAGGGCAGGGTTTGACCTTGCCCTTCGCCCTTCAGGAAAGGAGACCCTGGCCACACCTGGCTGGGGGAGGTGCCTTACAGGGTTAAGGGGAGGTACCTTACAGGGACGTTCACTACAGCAGAGTCAAACAAGATGGAGGTCATGGGTATAAAAAGGCCGAATCCACGTGTAATTCCTTTGGTGTACTCATTTTGAGTCACCCCCCCCATGCCATTTTAGCATGGGGCTGTATTTCTATTTTCTGTATTTCTGTCTTTTTAATAAACTCCTTTAAATCTTCAGCAATGGTCCAAGCGATGAATACTTATTCTTAGCTTAGGACAAGAATCCATGGTTTTTCTGTTTGTCTGTTTGTGTGGTGGTGGGGGGGGGATTGCTTCTCCCCACACACACCAAACCCATTTCAACCGCAACAGAAACAGGGTCTCTTAAGCCAGCACGGCTGGCTTCGAACCTGAGCGATCCTCCTGTCTCCACCTCCCAAGTGCGGGGATTACAAGTGTGCACCCGGCGTTGTGGGATGTTTCTAACGCCTGGGGACAGGAAGGTCATCAAATGAGCTGAGAGAGTGTGGAGTAGAGATTAAAAGTGTGGGAGCCTCTAGCCAGGTGGTGGCAGGCTGGGACGGGGCCACAGACGCAGTGAAGTCAAAACCAACACCGAGAACCCAGTGGGGCAACTCAGAGCAGGCCTGACAAAGACGGAAGGAGCCAGCCAGTCCACCCGCCGCACCCCCAGCATCCTCAGGGACACCACGGGGTCTACTGGCATCGCCAAGTAACTGCCTGCACCCAACCAGCATAACGCTTGCTACAACAACTGGCCAAAATGTGCCCTGGCAACCAGTGACGGGAAATTTCCGTTACTGCCATAAACACCTCTGTACACTGGGAATGTATCCTCACAGCAAGCCAGAATGCCTTATAAAATGTAAAAGCCAATGAAACCTTGTAAGGTGAGTTCATGGCCAGAGGCGGGGCTAGGCAGAGATCTCTCAACAGCAGCACCATTTTAAAAGGGCCTGGGGCAGCCACATGGGGTAAGGGAAGACAAGGGAGCCGTGCTGCAGGACACCTCACGAAGACTGAGCTGGGTGCAGAGGCACATGCCTGTAACCACAATACCTGGGAGACAGAGACAGGATTGCACATGTAAGGCGAGCCTCGGCAATTTAGAAAGACCCTCAGCAGCTTAACAAGACCTTGTTCAAAATTTAAAAAACTAAAAAAGGAGCACTGGGGTATAGCTTGGAGATAGAATGCCCCAGGGCTCAATCTCCAGTACTACAAAAACCAAAAAACAGATTGAGAACATGGAGCTTTCTTAAGAGTTGGTCGGAGGTGTCCTGGGGACGAGGGAGAGGGATGGCCAAGGAGGCCTCCCACCCATGCTCCCGCGTTCGCCCTGAGCTCTTCTTGGGGACAGCCCTTGGGCCAGCTGCAGCTGCTTTGCTCACAGGTACAAACAAGAGAGGCCTGAAGTTAGCAGTGCCATGTGCAGTGCAGCCTCGGGTAATGGCTGGGCGTGAACACCCACTCCTTGCCTCCAGGCAGCAACCATGAGGTTCCTTGACACTCATGAGTTCTCCAAGGAATCTCCTGACTCTGGGACTTTGCCCCAGAAGTGTCATTGGCATGGCTGCCTGCCCTTCTTCATCCTATTCCTTACAGGTGTACCAGGGGCTGGTGCTTGGTAACACCGGCTTGAGAGTCCTTATTCTGAAGGTGGTTTCTGGGGTTGCAGTGTTGTACACTAACGAGCAAGAATAACTGTCCATAGCCAATTGTTTGTCCGAAAAGCCACACTTTATTAACAGGTTCAAATCTGGACCCAAGCATCTCTGCTCAGCAGATAATAACAAGGGCCCCATCTTTTGTTAACCCTCTCCTTACATAGCATCTTGTTTGAAAAGCAACCATAAAGCACACAACTGACCTAGGAACAGGGTCCCTCCTCTTATGGTATGTTTACCCAGATGTTGAGGAATGAGGTAACGGGGATGTGTGAGTCGGCTGCTGCTATTATTTTACCTTCCCCCAAGGACAGCTGGGGTTCCTTGCCCCATTTGTCTTTCTATCTGCCAGTTAGATAGAGGAGATGAGGGAGAGCAGGCTTGGGAAGGTATACACTTTTTAAATTTATAACTCCTATGTTTAAATTGCCTGAGAAGCATAGATGTTCAGGGGTAGCAGGGGCTCACGGAAGAGGGTCTCTTATCTATGGAATGTTTGTTCAGACACAAGGGCAGTGGAGCTGGCTCCGGCTGGCGCTTGTTCTTTAACTGCCTTGGGAATTTTCCTATAAGTTATTTCCCGCCCTGTACCTGGATTTAAATCTCAAGAGGAAGTTAAGCTAAAAAACTTAAATTTAAGACTAAAATAAAACTTATAGAATCAAACTCTATTACGATATAATTTCTAAAAACACACTAAATTATTGATCTTACTAATGATTATAACAAATTTTGTATTAGCAAAACTTAAACTAAGCCTTAATACCTAATTTAAAACAAAACACTTAAAGCAAGGCACAACAGCAGGAAGGGACTGAGTAGCCAGGGCTGGGAGCCAGACCACCCCTCTGCAGGAACTGTGGTGCTTAAAGCGGTCAGTTCTCCAGGAGGAGATGCTCAGAGTAGGGGGCTGCAGGCCCAGGGCGTGGGACTCTGCTCCCTGGAGGTTCTGGATGAGGCCACCCGCTGTTCCTGCAAGGGGTGACCTGCACCCTCCCGCCTCGCCCTCATCTATGGATGTGGGCTCCACTAAGGTTCCTCAGTGCATTTTGGAGGAACGAGCCGCCTGGCCATCAGCTGTTCCTCCAAAGCCCACCCAGGATGCTGCATCCTTGACCAGCCGCCCTGCATCTCTTCCAGTGAGCTTCACAGAAGTGACAAACGTCTTGACATTGTTTACAGAGCACGGTGCCACAGTAGGAACTGCCAAGCCAGCTCGGGATGGGGCAGGACCAAACCCAAGATGGCTGGCTCCATCTCCCCACAGTAAATTCCCTCCCTTGCTGGTCATTAGCTACCTGCTGTGCTTCAGGACCTGGGACACCACGGTGAGGAAACCCCAGCGGGCATAGCTCCTGCCCAGTGAGTGGCTGCAGAAGAGGAGCCAGATGAACACAGGCTGCAGGGGGAGAGCTGCAGGGCCCTTCCCCAGCCTCAGGGGATGCAGGAAGTCAGCCTGGAGGAGATGTGTCCACTGAGCCCCTGAGGAGGTGTAACAGGCCAGGGAACAGCATGAATGAGGCCCAGAAGAGGCAGGAGAACTGAGTAGCAGGGCGAGCTAGCACCCAACAGGCCACTGGGTTCACAGAGGCAGGGCTTTGTCCTGGGGACATGCAGAGATTTAAGAGAGGGGTAGTGTGATCAGTTCTGCATGTTTAAAAACTCCTGGAGAAGGGAATGGAAGCAGGGAGGCCTATGAGAAGGCTGCTGAATTGTCCATGGACAGAAGGAAGAGTCCTGGCCCAGGAGGAGATGTGAGGATGGAAAAGGAATATTCAGAAAGTAAGACGGGTAAAGCCAGGGTGACGTTCTCGCTGAGTAGACACCATCAGACACTTCTGTAGCTACTCATGGCCTCAGAATTGGAAGGTGTATTACTCGCCCCTTCCTGCCCACTCAGAGGGAGAGGACAGGAGAGTTGGCTCCCTCTGCTCTGGGGAGGTTTTGCAGAAACTGTACTTCTGGTCCTGACCAGCAGGTGCCAGCCCAGGCTTCAAAAGGAAGGCAAGGACTGCAATTCTGGACCTCGCCAGCAGGTGGTGGGCTCTGGGAAAGAGTGCTGGGTTAGAAGACTGGTTACCTGGGCAGTGGATGTATCATTGGAATTATTAATAATGTGATAACAGAAACCCCCACTTCTATAGAGATAGCTCTTTTTCAGACACTCAGTCACAACTTTCCACTAATTACCTTATTTTAATCTCACAGCGCCATGGGGTGGGAATCATGATTAGCCCCTTAATTACAAGGAGAATGAGGGCCAGAGAGGTCACGTGACTTGTCCAGTGTCACACAGCAAGATGCCTCAGAATTAAGATTGCAATCCCAGTGTGCCCCATCACTGCTTGAAACATCCTTCAGATATCCCTTCCCTAAAACTACTCATAGATAAACGATCTTCATTCTCTTCTCCCTTCTTCCCTCCCCACCTCCTGGTGCTCCAGAGCGCCTCTAAAGATAGCTGCGGGTGGCACAGAGCCATTCTCCACCTCTGCCATCATATCTCTGGGAGAAACGGCCAGCGGGTGGCTGGAGGGACGGCTGCTTTCTTCAGAGCCCTCGCACCTGTAAGCCTTGCTTCCTTCCACCAGGCTGGGGTTCAAGGAGCAGGTGTTTAGCCCCAATTTGCAGATAAAGGAGAGGCTGAGAGAGGCACCATGAGGCCAGGCGCAGAGGGGTCCAGGAGGCCTGGTCCTTGGCCATCTGCCACCAACCATTATCCTGTAAGTCACGTGTGCACATAATTCAGGCGCCTCCTCCGAGGCAGATGTTGTGGAGGCAGATGTTGTGCTAGTAGGCTCCAAGGCCATCCCCTCCCCCCATGCCAGTGGCCAGGATGTTGCCTTGAGACCCCTACAACACCTGGAGCCTACTCGAGAGCTCAGTGAGCCAGGCTTGCATGCAGCCTATACACCATGATTTAGCAGGACTCCAAGCAGATGGAGAATTAATAAATGTATAAAACTCCCTTCTCTCCTCCCTTCCTACCAAAAGCCGAGTTGGTGGATAATTGTGGGATGTTTGCCGAGGAAGTATCTTTGGGGCTGACAAGAGCATCTTTAATGCTCCAGCTGACTGCCAATTTAATCGCTGCCCTTTCAATCCTGGGGGTTCTCTCCTTTCTGCAAGAGAGAGAAGCTGTGCCCAAGCCAGGGTCACACCCCGCAGAATGAGGCAGTGAGGGCCGGGATGGATGCAGAAGGGGCAAGGATGGAGCGCATGTCACTTGGCTGGAGGGGCCACAGGGCCAGAAGAAAAATAGTAACAAAGCTGGGCGTGGTACTGCACACTGTGACCCCAGTACTTGAGAGGCAGAGATAGGAGGATCTCAGGTCCAAGGCCATCCTTAACATATTAGCCAGACTCTCAGCAACCTAGTGAGAACTTCTTTCAAAAATAAAACATAAAAAGAGTTGGGAGTGTAGCAAAGAGGTAGAATGTCCTTGGTTCCATTTCCAGTATCACACACAAAAAGTGTAATAACAGCAGCAGAATTAATCATTGCCATCATGTGGGCTCTTATGACAAGCCAGGGCTGTTAAGACAACTACATACTTAGACTAGTTCACTTAATCCTGCATCACTTATTCTTCCAGCAATAACTGTGACTGTGCCAAGCGCTGCTCTAGACCCAGTGGGTAAACTGAGGATCAAGACAGATCACACCTCAGCCTTGGCAGCGGTGCCATTCCAAGTAGGGGAGAAACACAGTAAACACAGAAATAACATCGTTTCAGTTGCTAAGTGCTATGAAAAAATAGTAAACAGGGAGCCCAGGAGGCTGTTCCAAGCCTCCTGGGAGTGGGAGGATTCTCAGAAGGGGAGTGACTGAGGCTGAAGGAGGACTGAGCAAGAACCATTTTAAAGATCTGGTGGAGGCGGCGCCATTCCTGCTGTATGACAGGGTCACAGCTGGGAAGAGAATTCCACAGAGCTGGAAGACTCTGGCAAAACTGAAGCCATTATCCCTCTTGATTTTAGTTATAATAATGATAATATTAATGAAATTTGAATATTGCTTTGATTGAGGATTGATGTTTTATAATAATGTGAAAATTGATGTGAAAATGATTGGAAAATGCCCTAAGATTTGTGCTGGGAATAGCATTAAGAAGAATATGACTATGAGAAAACTTTCAAAAAACTACCTAGAAAAGAACTCTTTGCTCCTCTGCTTACAACACCTGACTCACTTAAGGTTTTAGTTATGAAAGGAAAAAGTTAACTTTAGGCAAATTATACCTACTGTGCAAGGCCCTCCATATGACTGCTTAGAAGTTAGGGGGTCGACTATAGTATCCCCCTCAGGGGGCTAGCACTAATCAGAATACTTTTCCACCTCCAACCATCCTCTACTTTCCTGTAAGGAGCGATGATCATTGGAAAACACAGAATTAATATTACTGGAAAATGGCTTGATATTAGGACTCCGCCATTCCTATAGAGGGTTGGGCAGGCAGGGACCTTCTTGGTGTCTGCTCACTAAAGACAAAGTTCGCTTGGTAAACAACTTAATAGGTATTATAGAAAATTAGATGTAGGCATTGTATGTTATCGTCCCCTAAGACTCCGACCCACAGGGACTTAGAGAACGACACAGACACCTCTTCAGCTGAAATATGAACTCTTCTTTAATGGATCCTTAATTCTTCTTTCAGTATGTCTCAATATGTCTATCAATATATCTCTCAATGCGTACAGCAAGCACAATATATATCAGCATCATAAACCCTCCCTCTATTCCCTACCAACCCCAAGCTTCCCACAGCTAGGGCATGCACATTTCTGACTCTCTCATAGGCAGGCTGGTGGTAGCACGAGGTGCTGCATCACTGATCATTCTGCAGGCACGTAATATGGCACACTGCGCATGCTCAAGGAGACGTCAATCTTGTGAGTCTTATGACTTGGCTGCAGGCCTAGGCGCCATCTTGAGTCCACGCTGGCAACAAGCCTGGGTGCCATCTCGGTCCAGCCGAGTGGGCCCCAACAGTATGTTAAAGAAATAGAATCAGTTTAGTATAAATTTGTTGGTTGGGTCAAAATAAGTTATAGAATACCTAGTAGTTAAAAATAAGAAATAAAATTAGCAGCTATTTTAGAAGTAGAAATAGTAAGTTTAGCATTTAGTAGTTAAGGATAAGTTTAGTTAAAGTTTATTATGTGTGATGGAGAAATCGGCTAGGCAGAGCCCCCTCCCCCTTTCTAGTGTTTTTGATCAAAGATCATAAGAATTTAAGAAAATAAATTGTATATTTAGTATTTTTTATTGGTGCACTGTATTCATACATCATAGTGGGATATAAACTTTTGTAGACATACATGCACACATCACCCAGTCAGCCCCCACCCGATCCCCACCCCATTCTCTCCCCATCCCTCCCTCCCATGCTTGGCTTAGTGGTTGACATCTAGTATTATAGCAATTTATCCAAAATTAAAAATGATAATCTCACATAACAGTTTCATTTGTCTGATACCAAGCTTTTGATGACTTAAAGATAACATTTCAATATTTCTTTTTGTTTTCTTTCTTACCAGAGAATATTTTTTTCTAATTTTTTTTAGGTGAAACTATCATATATTTATATATTTATTTTTCAGAAAAAAAATCTATCCTAATATGGAATATGGACTCTAGATACCCACAACGATCTTGAAAAAGAACAAAGCTAGAAGATATATATTTTCTGATTTAAAACCATATAAAGCTACAATAATTGAAACAGTGTAGTACTATTCTAAAGGCAGATATATAAACCATTGGAGTTAAATAAAAGCCTAGAGCTAAATTCTTCCCTATATTGTCAAGTTATTTTTGACAAGGTTTCCATGAACATTTGGTGGTGAAAATAATAATCTTTTAACTAAATATTGTTGAAAAATAATAATTACATGGAAAATAATAATACTGTCCAATACAATAGAGCCGAAGGCCAGGTAGATTCTTGACCCTTACTGTTAGATGAATTAGGTTTTTATTTCAGATCCCCCCCCCATAAGCTAAGTCTCCTGAAAGGCCCTGGTCTGACCAGTTAAGCTACCATCCCCTTCTGACCACACCTGGTCATTTACCCGGGAGACCTGCCCCTTCCTGGTGCCCTTGGCCAATCAGTGAAAGGGACATTCCCCGCTGACCCGAGCCAATTACCTGGCTGCACGACCCCCTCCCATGGTGTTGCAGGGGATAGGTTGGGGGGGGGCGAAAGGTGTGTGATGTGAAATAATACCCCCCTACCACCAGACACACAGAGACAAACAGAAAAACCGTGGATTCTTGTCCTAAGCTAAGAATAAGTATTCATCGCTTGGACAGCTGCTGCAGATTTAAAGAAGTTTATTAAAAGATAGAAATATAGAGATAGTCACAGCCCTGTGCCGGAGCAGACACAGGGGAGCAATTCGAACGAAAATGCCAACAAATTCCAGTTTCCTGAATTTTTATCCTGTCTAAGTCCAGCAGGTCCCTTTGATTTTTGGAGATCATGTTACACCTTATCGCCAGCCCCGGCTCTGCTTCTGTTATCTCTCCAGCTGGGTTTATGGCCTGAAAGGGGGAAACATCTCTATCTTCAAACACAGACCCAGATTTATGGCCGGAGGGGGGAGGCATCTCTGTCTTCAAACACAGGCTTTTACATTTCGTCTTTTCCCCCACAATGTGTTAAATTATTCTTAGGAATGCAAGGACATGTTAGCTAACCCTGGCTTTCTTAGTAAAGACGATATGTTTCAAGGTTGGACATCTTTCCCAGGATTGATACATTAATACTTTTTAAACTCTTTTCCCAATACCAGTACAATGGGACTCTAGCCAATTAGTTCAAAGGGCATTTCTCCTAGTCTATTAGCCCCCAATCTGTAACCCCCAAGTCCCTATATAATCCTGATCCCAGCACATGCTCCCTCTCTTCCTGGATTCTTCTTTCTCTCTCCCCTTCTGCCACTCACTCTCTCTCTCTCTCTCTCTCTCTCTCTCTCTCTCTCTCTCTCTCTCTCTCTCTCTCTCTTTCTCTTCCTTTCATACCAGCCCCTCCAATAAATCTCTTGGCTACAAGGTGGTCTCTGGAGTGGTCAAACTTTGTCCTTTTAGTGGTGCCTTGTGACTCAGTTGGGACTCCCTGCCTCGTGGTGGTGACCATGGGCAGAACCCCATCTAAACCGGACGACAAACACCCACCGAGCCCCTTTAGCCAGGGTCCATCCTTTCGATCACTTCTCAGCAGCACTCAACACTGACCTCCGATTGATAAGTTTCCCCACCCTCCTGGGCTCCTAAACTCGGATTGACCATTGATTGTCCCCGGCAACTTGTTCAAGGATCTCAGGGAGGAATGTACCCCCCACTTAGACCTTCAAGGTCACAGTGGTCTTTGTGGAGTCCCAGTGTGTTCCTTCTCAGAAACTCCCCTCAGATCGTGGGTCTCTCCCTCCCTCACACTCCCTCAGGGGGAAAAATCCCGGCCGGGTAACCCCATGATTTCTGGTCTCTTGACCTCTTTCCACCTCCTGAACTCCGGTGATGATCTCAGAGGATTCAGTGAGCGGACAGGGTGGTGGTTAGCTCGAGAAGGACGCTTCTCCAGGTATTCCATCACTAAACCCTCCCCCTCATGGGTGGTCTTCTATTCTGGCCGATTTTCTGCTAAGATATCTTTTAAATGCCCTTAGTCCACCCAATGTATAAAACTCTTTAGTCTGGATTGGACTATGTAGCCCTTAAAAAAAAAAATGCCCCCCCAGGGGCCTCTGGATTTCTCCCTGCTAAGGAATATTTTTAACATCTGTGGGTGATCGAAACTATGGACAGAGATTTTCTTTTCTCCCGCCACAGCTACAGCTCTACAATCAGCAGTGGCTCCTCCCTGTCCCCCCTTCCAACCTCTTAGTCTGCTTCAGCCTCCTCTACTTGGCTCCGCTCCTCACCCTTCCTCCTCTTCCCGCACAACTGCGGACCCCTCCTCCTGCAGCCATCTCACAGCTAGTCCCTGCCTCCACCCTCAGGTCTTGTCCACCGCTGCTTCAACCCTACCCTCAGAGAATGCCTATCAGCCATGGTTCTCCCTGCATCGCAGCAGCAGCTCCTGGTGCAGCGGCTGCTCTTCCCTCTCCTCTCTTCCTCCGCGTCCTCCCCACCTTCAGTGGGCCCTTCACACGCTCTCCTTCACAGGCTGCTCATTTTCCCTACTCTCCCCTTTCTGCCCCATCTGTACGGATTCTGGCCCCTCAGTGCTGGCTAATCAGGCTGACGCATTTCCTTCCCTGGCTTCCTTAACATTGGTCGTGATCGGAAGCCCTCCAGTTCTTCACTCCATCTCTAAACCCTAAAGCACAGGCCAGCGCACCCAGAACTCGCGTCTGCCTGCTCCCCTCAGACTAGTGGGAAAGTGCCTTACAAGTCACTGGGTCTGCCCCTCCCCCTAGGCAGCCAGGGGGTGGGAGCCCAGGGTAGATGGAAGATCAGCCTGATAAGAGGGAACGGGACAACTTATTTTACACAGCCCTGGCCAAAGGTCAGACTGTATATGGGCCAGGGGCTGGAAAGCTGAAAGTAACTGCCTGGACCATCAGGCTGATTACAGAGAGACCCTCTCCCGCTTATCAGTTTCCCAAGATTTCTTAGTCTGTAAATCTGATGTCTTAATTCTCTACAGTAATCTGTAATTCGGTTACTAAGTAAAATAAATGTAAAGTGTGAGTAATGCTTTAAAATGCTCTTAACTTCATAAGGTTTAAAGTAACATTTAAGTCTTTTAAATGGGTTTCTAGATTGTTGGTGTAAAGACAACATTATAAAATGACATTGCTTTTGGGTCAGCTTGTATGTAGGATATAAAGAACGGAAAATCTGTAAGAATAAGAAAGCATTTGGTATAATGTGTATTCGACAATTGTCCTAAATGGATAAAAGAAAAGAGGGACTAGTATAAAAATCAAAGGGTTTTTGGCAAATCGTAAAGCATTTGTGGATGCTTGTTTGTATATGTGTAAAGATGGTTTTATATAAAATTTATTTAAAAACCAGTAAGTTTCTATGCAGCCTACCTTTTTAGGCCTCTGGAGACCATTCAATTCATACTTAAATTTGGTGCGTGGTTACCAAATTATGTGGTTAAGTTTGTCAACAGATTTGAAACCATCAAGATGCAGATGATGCTCCAGATAATATCCAAGATAATTATGTCTGTAAAATCTGCCTATAAAATAACGCTCTCCTGCAACCCAGACTGGCAAAAGGCAGGAGTCTTTCTATCTCCATGAGTTTTTCCTACTCTGTCCCAGTCATCCATTTGTAAAACTTGCTTCCCCCTCACATCCCTCCTCCTCAGTGCGCCCATCCACCTGGCCCAGGGTCCAGGCTCCAAGTCTACCTGTTTCCTGCCCACACCTGGTGCTGAGCCTCAGCCTTGCCTCCGCACCACCTTTAAAGCTAAAGAAATTTTAAAATGCCCTGGTGGCCTGGGTTCTGTTCCTAGTGATTAATGATTAAAGATGCGGCGGGTCCCAATCGTGCACAGATACACGCGGAAATCCCTTATAGGTGCTATGGATGCCTTTATTCGTGGAGTTGACCGCCAGCCCCGCAGGCCCGCGGGGGCTAATGGGGGAGAGCACGTCCCTCTGTCTCTCTATCTCTCTATCGGGCTTCTCTCTGAGGTAGCCGACAGGCTCTCTTACATCGAGGGGCGTGGTCTCCTCTGGGAATCACAGGGCTCCGCCTCCTAGCTTCCGGCCCCGCCCCCTGCAGGGCAGGGGGCTCAAACCTTTCACCTAGTTAGGAACTCAAATACCTAAAAGGTAAATTGCAGACCTAGTTTTCTGATGCAAGCCTTTATATAAGTTTATTATGATCATTTCCACTCTTTTAGAGCTCATGGATGTTTCCAAATACAATGTTTATTTCTCTTAAAAGGTTTTTCTTTGGCACTGGAAATATATATTGCTGTGATGATCCTTCCTATCACATTGATCTGCCTTGGGTAAAGTTTTGTAAGACCTGTGTATACCTATGAACTATAACATTTTAGTTATTTGTGTTCTGAATATGTACAAGCCTAATTCTGCTTTGTATTTTTTTCCCCAAAAAGAGCTATGTAACTGTTCTGTCACCTGTAAGGCAGCTTAATAGACCTGGTGGAACTGACCTTCTGGGTCTTCAAGCTGAGACTTAGGAAACAATCTAAAAATAAAGGACTAAGGTAAAACCACCAATATTTTGGCCCTAGTCCTCTAAGGTCAAATGCAACCCAGGGAATACGTGATGGGACTTCTAATGGCTTTGTAAATTCTGGGAAGTCACCCAATCTCCCAAGAAGGGAGATTGTGGAGACCCAGAGATAGAACCACCAACCCATGCTCTGCAAAGGGAAGGTCATCAGTGAGGAAGAAGTCCTCTATGCTCCAAGTGGAGCAAAATGCTCAGCAGTACCATGCATGACCCGTCCTGACAGAGGGCACGGCGGGCAGAGGTGGAGCCTCACCAAGTCCCTAAGAGTAACCCTGAGGGGCCTCGACTGACCTTAACAGCAAAATTCTTAAACAAATATGTTTGCCCAGCTTGGCCTTGAATTCCCAGAAAAACAGTATAACCAGAGGCAAATATGCTATTTCAAGGGTGACAAATAGGATCTGTATTAAAGCCATTTGTAAGTTTTACAGGTCCAAGACCATCAGACTTCTAACAAGTAAACATTGCTATTTGTGTAAACTCCTAGAGGATTTGAGTCCTGTTCAAAGTCCTATAAAACATGCTGAATCTTTTTCCAAGATTTATGTCACAAAAGTTTCAAGGTGTTATCAACCTTGTTACACCTGTTCCCCTCAATACCCTCATCCAAATTTTTTTCTTCTCACCTTGATTTTTTGTCCCTTGCCCATATTTAATAGATGAAATAGGACAATGATAACCTCTTACTCCTGCTTACTCACTTCATCCTTTGGGATGTCAGAAATTTCCTGTGGTATGTTATTTTAATATCACTGATAATTCAAGGGCATAACTAGTTTAATGTATGATGTGTAAAACTGGACATTACTTGCCAAGCAAGTAAAATCTTTGGGTATGTTCCCCCTGGATAGCATGGCTTGTTCTAACTCCTTACTCCTCTTCATCCTACTTTTTGGGCCATGCATAATCAACCTGATTAGGTTGCAAATACACAAACAAAAAAGAAAAAAAATCACTAACTGCTCTGTTAAGGAGCTTCTTCTCTTGCAGACCAAAAGCCAACATACCCTCTTCTCAGATGCACAGGACCTCTGAAGACCCTCACAGTGCCTGCGACACAGCTCCCATTTCTGGGTCTACCTTCATCCCATTGTCATGCAGGAAGTAGCCAGAGAGAAAACCCAGCTGCCCATTTCCCAATATGTGGGCACTGTGAGGTCTGGCTGTGAGGCCTGGCCAGAGGAGGTAGGGAACAAGACACTCCAGCAGTGGCAGGAAAGAGATCCTAACCAACTCCCTGCCTGCAGCCCAGAAACCCACCTGCTGCACCCTATCAAGACCACCAGTGGGGATTTCACGCTTCTTTTCCTCTCCACTATTGTCCCCCCTCCCCCATTCTGTATTGCTTTCTCTGTCAAGTCCTCCTTAACGCAAAACTTCCCTGTCTCCAGCCCATATCTGCACTCCCAGTGCCCCTCCTCTGCTCTAACATCCTGTGGCACTTTCACATTCCTTATCACCCTCAATCCTTAGGTAAAGTTGAAAGGACCAGTCGAACTCTCAAAAGTTCTCTCTAAGCTCTCTTTGCAACTCCACCTTGATTGGGTAAAATTAAATTCTCCCCCACAAAAAAAACCTTCTTTGCTGTCCCCTTCTGAGGCCATGTTTAGGCATCCGGCCCTCCCACCTGGAATTACCCGTTAAGGGCCCTTGCCTAAGGAAATCGTCTCCCCACTTCTTCCCTTTATAAGGCACTAACTGGAAATCTCAGGACACACTGCTGTCTGACCAAATAGGCTTGCCTCCCAGTTTCTGTTAACACCTGGGGCTGGGGTCCATTTCTCTCCCCCTTGGGACTTAAGAAAGGTTTCTCTTGCTCCAAAGTGGACATGCCCTCTCTAAGTGGTGCTGTGCAACCCACTGCTGCTAAGCTGCGTAAACCGTCTGGAACCCTAACATCCTGGATTCATGTCTCCCGACTTAAGCCTGCTGAGCGTGACAACGCAGACCCTCCTAAATATCTCCCACCCCGCTCTTCTCACTTTACTTGTACACCCTCTCTCACAATCCCCTTAAACTCCACTTCCCCTGCGCTCGCACCTCTTCTCCCATCCCAGAAAAAGCATGATTCTACCTTTTCTTGGCCTCTGTTTCCTGCCTTCCTACATCAGCTACGCTGCTCAGTGCCTAACTGTACTGTACCTCCTTGCCAGTATCTTTTTGAAGTCTGGCAATTAGGTAACAGGAGAAGATAAATCCATCTTCTTGATAAAAAAAAATTGTGCCCATTTGATAATTGCCCACATGTTCTTCTCATGTTTGCTGCAGTCTCCACATGTGCTCATCAGTGCCTGCCGCAATCTAGGAGAACAAGTGGGATTAAACACCTCTGCCTCCAGGAGGACCAGGCGGATAACACTAGCAGAGACCCTGGAGGAAGGGAGGGATGCCCACGTTGGACATGCAGCTTCTTCTCAGGGATTATCAGCCACTCCTGACAGCAACACCAGAAGACTGCTCACAGGGAGAAGAGATCACCCCGATATAAAGTCTGGAGATCTACAAGCAGACACTGACTCGCTACCTCATCCATCTGCCCACCACTGGCCTTGCCCACTTTCACCTCTTCATTTGAATGCTGACAGATGCTACCTCGGACACACCAAGGTGTACTCTTCCTACACAGGCTCAGACAAGGCAGCTGGACAATTCCTCCTATCAATTCCATCGCCAACTGGGCCACCGTCCTTGAAGATATGTGGCTACAAGGAACCTTTTCCAAATTCAGCCCTTGTGAAATTTTTGCTTTTGGTACCTGGGTCCTTGGATTCCTAGCTGGACTCCTAGTCACTTTGAGACTGAACTTTCTTCCCCTTAACTCCTCCCTGAGTCCCCTCACGACGCCCCTATTCAGCTCGAAGCAGCCAGACTGATGAACAACACCCCGTTTCCACAACCAAAACAAAAAGGGAGGAATGTTAGAGGAATTAGGTTCTCATTTCAGATCTCCCCCCATAAGCTAAGTCTCCTGAAAGGCCCTGGTCTGACCAGTTAAGCTACCATCCCCCTCTGACCACACCTGGTCACTTACCTGGGAGACCTGCCCCCTCCTGGTGCCCTTGGCCAATCAATGAAAGGGACATTCCCCGCTGACCCCGAGCCAATTACCTGGCTGCACGACCCCCTCCCATGGGACTCTAGCCAATTAGTTCAAAGGGCATTTCTCCTAGCCTATTAGCCCCATTCTGTAACCCCAAGTCCCTAAAGTCCCTATATAACCCTGATCCCAGCACATGCTCCCTCTCTTCCCGGATTCTTCTTTCTCTCTCCCCTCTGTCTGTCTGTCTGTCTGTCTGTCTGTCTGTCTCTCTCTCTTCCTTTCATACTGGCCCCTCCAATAAATCTCTTGGCTACAAGGTGGTCTCTGGCATGGTCAAACTTTGTCCTTTCACTTACACTTAGTAAGTGCACTGTCCAGAGACAAAGAGGCACCACCTGGCAAAGGAATAAGAAACTAGCCCATTGCCTTGGTAATGCTGATGAGAAAGATACCAACACAAAATCTATTTAAAGGTTGGGGTCCCCAAAAGGGGCCGGAGTTCCATTTTCAGGCTGGCTATCCAGCATGTGGGTCAACATGCTGCTTTTTTCTTCTCTTCTCTATTTCCTACTGATCTATTTCCTACTCATTTTGTAATATAGATTTGTTAAAGCCACACTGAGCTGCCTGTTAGTTTTAATTTTTCTATTCAACCAACCTTAGTTGAATAAGAAAAAGAACCCCCACCATTCAAACCATAACATCTGTCACCCCCTGGATTTAACAGTCCCTGAGCACTCCCCTCCTCCACCTAAGCAAATTGATAAACACACTGTCCTTCCACCTGTCCCCTATCCCATTCACAGCTGCCCCCCTCAGAATGGCCCGGGGTTAAGCCTTTGAAAAAGCTAAAGCTGAAATTTCTCCCCTGAGGAAGCTCAGGACAGGGTGGGGGGCGGGGTAGCTGAAATGGATGCTTGAAGGTAGGCAGAGAAGGTGCAGAGGCAGGGAGACGACAGTTCTCCTGTCCCTCAAGGCTTTCCAACGTGGCTTTCATTCTCCTCCATCCCTGGCCGTCTTCAAACTAGGTGCAAGAGTTGAATGCCCATGGATGCCTCGAAAAGATAAGTTGTGCACAGTACAAGGCAGCCAGTGCATGGGCTGGCAGGGTGGAACTTGGCTATCCGCTGCTCTGCAGGAGCCTGTGGGCCTCCCAATCAGGTGGGGCAGCCTCAGGTGACACCTTGCCCCCCCCACCCCCGCACATAGCCAGCTCCACCTCCAATTCCAAGCATCAGGTGAACAGATGGAGATGGGCTGGATTGGGACAGACGTGAGCAGGGACAGCAGAAGGCTCAGACTGCCCTGGGGAGGCTAGCAGAGTCACTGGGTGGGGCCTGAAAAGACAGTGACCCCTCCAAATGCATGTGCACGGGGGCAGGTGTCCAGTGGGGACACCAGGTTCGCCACCGTTTTTTTTGTTTTGTTTTGTTTTTGTTTTTGTGTGTGTGTGCTATTGGGAGTGGAACCCAAAGGCTTCCTACCTCCGGGCTATACTCCCAGACCTATTTTAAATTTTATTTGGAAACAGGGTCTCACTAAATTGCTGAGAGCCTCACTAAGTAGCTGAGGCTGGCTTTGGACCTGTGTGATCCTCCTGTCTCAGCCTCCCAAGCGCAGCAATTTATTTTTTTAACTCCATAAAACACCTGTATTTAAAAAGCCCCCCTTCTTTTTATCCTAGCCTTCTTTGCACCTGGCTTCACTTCCCTAAATAAGCCTTTTGCACGAATTCCTTCCCCATGGAGAAGCAAAGACTGAGGAGAGACTACCACCTAGTGGAGCAAGAGGCAGGCTCTTTTTTCTCTCCCTCCTTTCTTCTAGTTAATTGTTCGAAATAGAGCTGAGAGAGAATGAGGAAGACTGAGAGGGAGGAAGAGACTCAAAGACACCAGGGAGGAAGACAGGAGAGACAGTGGTACAGAGGAGGGAGTAGAGAGAGCCCAAGCTTCCCTCCAGGTGCCTCCACCCCACCTCTCTCCCCTCCCATGTTATTTACTTATTTATTTAGATTTGGTACTGGGAATTGAATTCAGGATTATTCTACCTCCAACCCACACCCCCTACACTTCCTTTTTATTTTTTGTTATAAAACAGGGTCTCACTAGGTTCTGAAAGTCTCACTAAGTTGCTGAAGATGATCTTAAACTTGTGATCCTCCTGTGTCAGCTTCCCAAGTGCTGGTATTACCAGGCGTGCACTGCCACACCTGGCCACCCTCCAGCATCTAATCCTCTCCTGGGAGGAAAGGGCAGGAGCCAAGATGGCTACCCTCACCCCAGCCGCAGGTGAATCTCATTTCTGATACACTGAAGGGAAGGAATGCCTCATGTCATCCCTGTGCCGGTATTAGAAAATTGCTCCAGTATTAGTTTCCAAAATATTAAAAGCAGTTGGGAGTCTGGATGCTACACAGGTACTCCAGTGGGGGGGGGGCAGCTGTTACTGTTCTCTCTTTCTCTCTCTCTCTCTCTCTCTCTCTCTCTCTCTCTCTCATTCTAATGATTAACCTATAGTAAAAATGTAAAGGAAATTAAGGCCTTAGAAAGACATAGAGACATCAGTGCCTCTGTTTCCCTCCTCTTCTTTAGGTATAGGAAAAGCAAATGCTGAGTGCTTCAAAGCACCCAGAGCTGAGCAGCCAATGCTGCCCAATACAACAGAGGTGGAAACACGGTAGAGTATACTGACCCTGCACTTAGAAAGTGTGCTATCTGGAGACAAAGGCACCAGCTGGCAAAAGAATAAAACAAGTCACTAGCCTATTGCCTTGGTAACGCAGATAGGAACATACAAAATCTACATTTAAAGGCTGGGGGTGCTGAGGGGGTCAGAGTTCCATTTTCGGGCTCTCCAGTGAGCCCCAGATAGGAACATACAAAATCTACATTTAAAGGCTGGGGGTGCTGAGGGGGTCAGAGTTCCATTTTCGGGCTCTCCAGTGAGCCCCAGACATACTGCTTTTTTTTCCTCTTCCCTTTCTATTTCCTACTGATTTTGTAATAATGACTTCTTAAAGCTGCACCAAGCTATTAGTCTTAATTTCCCTATTCAACAAATCCCAGTTGTGTAGAGGAAAAGAACCGACAGCACCATTGCAACCATAACAACCCCTCCTCTTAGTCGTATTGCCCATGTCCACTGACATGCAAAACATCTCAGAGGCCCAGAGGAACTCTGGGCAAGGTAGTCTCCCTCCCTGGGCTCTGAGTTCCTCCCATGCCAAAGCAGTAGCTATGCTAGCCACTGGTTTGGGGTAAAATTAGAGGAGAAGAGAGGGTGGGAACAACTATTCCTGCAAGGGCCAGCCCTGGCCCAGCCAGGCACAGAGCCCAGACCCTAGAAATGTGTCCTCAGCCCTCTCTAGCCCAGGACGTGTTCTCCCCATTTCAGAGCCCAGAAGGGGTCAGACAGAATCATGTTGTGTTAAGGCAAGCTGCAATTCAGATTCCTTCCACATTCGCCCAAAGTCAAGGTCCCCCGAAACCCAACACCATGCAGCCCTAGCTAGCCCTGTACCTTCCCGCTATACTCCATCCTTTTCATCTGAAAATGGGCATTTGCTGGAGATAAAAATAGGAATACCAAATAATTGGCCAGGCTTGGTGGTGGGATTAAAGAGGCAGGCGGGTGTGCGGGGCACACCTTTAATTACACCTTTAATCCCAGTACTTGGAAGGCTGAGACGATGCTTGGGATTGCAAGTTTGAAACCAGCTTCAGCAACTTAGCAAGGCCCTCAATGTAGTGAGAGGCTCAGAAGTAGGACATCCCTGGGTTCAATGTCCAGTAACACACAGGGGAAAAAAAGAAAAAAAAAGAACACCTAATAATTGGCCTTTGTCAGAATCCTCTCCTGAAACTCAGTCACAAAGGTTCAAGGTCTACATTTTCTCAAGGCAAAAACCCAGGCTCAGAGAGGCTGAGTGTATAGCTCAAGCTCACACAGACAGCAAGGGCTGGAGCCAGGGCTTAAACCTCCACATACCTGGGCCTGACCCTAACCCCACAGCCCAGGTTGTTACTGATTTGTTTTTCAAGCATCAGGATTGAAAGCTATTAATCTCAAGCCAGAATAAATCTTCACTTCCCTAGGAAGAGTTAATACCCATAGCCTACACCCCTTAAGCTTGCTGAAGAGGGGCCTCACAGTTCAGAGGAATTTAATTTCTCTTATGAAAAGACTGGGAGGTGGGATGGGAGGGCTGAATCAAAGCCCGTCTTCCTGCAGGCAGAAACCCAAAAGCAACTCCCTCACTGCCCTGGGATCGGCTTTCAGAACATTGTGTCTCCTGAGCCTCAGTGACCCAGAGGCTTTGTTCAAGGGAGAGATCAGATCTCAGGCCCAGGGTGGTGGCAGAGGGCACGGAGGTGCTGGAACTTTCTGTTGTTGTCTACAGTGCAGGCTGCAGGGAAGCTAGAAGAGCCCAGTTTGGTGACATCTCACTCCTAAAAAGCCTGGGAGGGAACCTGAGCTGCCCCCGCACACCCGCCTGCCTCTTTTTTGGTTTTGTTTTATGTTTTTGTTTGTTCTGGGTACTGGGGATCAAACCCAGAAGCATTCTATCTTCAAGCTACACCCCCCCCCCAGCCCTATTTTGTTTGTTTTGAAAATGTATCCTGCCAAGTTGCTGAGTTTCCTATGTCGCTAAGGCTGTCCTCAAATCTGCAACCTCCTGTCTCAATCTCCTGAGTACTAGGAGAACAGGCATGCACCACTGCTCCAGGTTCTGCCTGCCATTCTGAAGGACCACCCAAGGGTTTTTCTTACTCCCTGAGCTCTTAGGAACACTTTAGAGCATTTGTGATGTAGGAATGCAGGAAGAAAAGTCTTCCCCAGCCTGAGATTTTAGTTAAGGAAGCCCTTTCCAATATTAGAGTTAAGGGAATATTATATAAAAATAGAACATAATGTAGGATGTCAGCATATAAGATTAGAATAAGAATGTAGCAGTTTGTGTGAGCAATGAATTGAATAAATGGGCAAACTTCTTACTTCTGTTATAACCTGCTTAAGACCCTGGCTGAGGTACCGGAGATGAGTGTCAAGAGATAGCCGTTTGTTTCAGACAGGGGTGAAAGAATGTTGGGAGCTGTAAAAGTTTATCTGACGGGAAACATTTGCCAGCTAGGGGCGGCTCCTGAAGCATGGGCGCACATCCCCCCATAGGGAAGACAAAAGGAGACCCTTTGTGGGCAATGACGTAGGGAGGCAGCTCTGTGAAACCATTTGCTATAATTCAAATGTATGTGTGATTGCTTTAAACTTAGTGGTTGTACCTGTTTACCAGTTTAATTGATTGGATGTATCTTTCGCGGGCTTCTCTTTGGCGGGCTCTGACGTGTATGCCCGCTCCCTATTCTGGCTATAAAGTCAGAGCGAGCCGGAGACAAAGGGCCGGACCCGCGACTGACTCCCCCTCCCCGGGTGAATGCAGTCCGGGCAGGCCCTCGGCTAGCCGGGAAAGCTGCGGCAAATAAACCCTGCATGATATTACATCCCTTGTGTGTCCTTCGTTATTTGGAGTTGGTGGGCAAATCTCGAACTCTTCAGTGAATATCCGCTACGGCAGATGTCCCTGAAGAATGTAGCCAGCAGGCCCTGCAGACCCTGCAGCAGCCTTTGCCAAGGCCTGATGGAGACACACCAGTTACCTGGGGCTGCCATAACAAGTCACCAGCAACACCAGCAGCCCGGTGCCAGAGAACGACAGAAATATGTTGCCGCTCAGCCCTGAGGCTGGAAGCTGAAATCAAGGTGTAGACAGGCAGGCTCTGCCGATGATGCTGGGGACTGTCCTGTGCTCTTTTTATTTGGAAACAGGGTCTCACTAAGTTGCTGAGAACCTCACTAGGTAGCTGAGGCTGGCTTCGAACCTGCGCGATACTCCTGTCTCAGCCTCCCAAGTACTGGGATTACAAGTGTGCCACCGCCCCAGCTGTTGTCCTGTGCCTTTGTCTTGGCTTCCAGTGAGCCAACCATCCACAGCTGGGCAGTTCTGCATCCTCCCTCCGGTCTCTGCCCCACCCACACAAGGCGTCATCCCTGCTCGCCTGTGTCTTCTCTCTTTTTAAGAAGACTCTAGTCAGCTTAGGGCCTACCTTGGTGACCTTGCCTCAGCTTGAGAACATCAGCAAAGACCCTCATTTCCAAGTAAGGTCAGTTCGCAGGTACGAGGGGCCAGGACTCCAACCCCTGATGGCGACACCCAGCTCACAGGCCTCTGGGTGTACAGGCATGCTCCCCTAGGCACCTGAAATTCTGCACTGCCCACTGAGTCCCCGCGTCCCCTGCTGCTCTCAGAGGACCCTGAGTTCACTTTAGCTCCTCTCCAGCCACAGTGGGTTCTGGGTTCACTCACAGCTATTTTGCCTTTTTGTCATTGTTCTAGGAATTGAACCCAGGGGCATTCTACCTCTTTCTTTCTTTCTTTTTTTTTTTTTTTTTTTTGGTGGTACTGGGAGTGGAACCCAGAGGCTTTCTACCTCCCAGACCTATTTTATATTTTATTTGGAAACAGGGTCTCACTAAGTTGCTGAGAGCCTCACTAGGTAGCTGAGGCTGGCTTCGAACCTGTGCGATCCTCCTGTCTCAGACTCCCAAGTGCAGGGATTACAAGCATGTGCCACCACACCCGGCTCAGCATTCTACTTCTGAGCTATACTCCAGCCCTTTTAAATTTTATGTTTTGATTTGAAACAGGGTCTTGATAATAAGTTGTTGAGGGCAATGCTAAATTATTGAGGCTGGCCTCGAACCTGCAATCTTCCTTTCTCAGCTTCTCAGGTATAACACCTGGCTTGCTTTTGTTTGTTTGTTTGTTTTTGTTTTTTTGAGACTGGATCTCACTCAGTTGCTCAGGCTGGCCTTAAACTTGGCAATCCTCCTGCCTCTGTCCTCAGCCTTCCAAATGGCTGAGACGATAGACTTGTGCCCCCATGCCCGACTCAGAGTAAGCTGTTTTGATTCTGAATTCGATGCTCCATTCTCCTGGGTGAAACCCTTCTTCCAGAGCAGTTCACAAGGAAATGTACAACCGTAGCCTCTGAGACCTTCTCCAGTCCCACTGGGCCTCACCTGTTTCCTGACATACCGGGATCCTCACTATCCTTCTGTTGTAGAAATTCCCTGAAATAATCGACCCAAGACCCAACGCCAGTTAGGGGAGGAAGTTTATTACACCTGTGGCCTGAGGTTATAATAGTTCCTGAAAGATCCCAGCCTTGAGTTCAATGTGAGCTCCCATTTTATAGATTTGTGACAAAGGGCAGAAGCAGGCAGGCGGGCTTACAGGGGTCAGAATGGGACAGTGATCCAAGTTGGGTCTGGGGAGGGCAAAGAGGAGAAATTCCTGAGCAAGTTACTGACATATGTGTCTCTTACAAACAGCTGCTGGGTACCAGTCCTCCAGCGAGTCGCCTCTCTGTAGTTACATCCCTAGCTAAGAGTCTAGGTTTAGGAGTTTTCTGCCCCCTCCCCCAGTCCAGACACCTGATGCTTAGCAGAGAAAAGAGAGTGCCTTGCAAGTCAATGGGGTCAGCTCCTCCCACTAGGCAACCAGGAGAAGGCACCAGTGGGGAGTCCCTTTCTAGTGTAAACAGAGCATCAGCCTGATAATACAGACAAGACAACTTAATTTAGCTATGTTTTTGGTTTTTATAACACAGGCCAGCTAGGTGTAATCTGCCTTTAACTCCTCTCTAAATTACTTGGCCAAATGGTGTAAGGTTAAAATGTCTCTGTTTATGAGCCAGGGGCTGGAAAGCCAGAATTAACCCCTGGACATCAGCTGATGAAAGACACTCACTCTTCTGCTTATCAGCTCTGGAATTTTCTGTCTCTGAAGTCTGGCTTTGGGGACACTCTCCTAGGAAGAGGAAATTTGGGCCTTTTATTTTAGTAATTTGGGGGTCTACTACACTTCTACCTGCACCCCTCTCCCTGGGCCTTCCTGAGACAGTCTTAGGGCAGAGAGAAGCCTCCTCAGCCCCTCCAGCTGCAGACCCCATGCAGGCCGCTTCCTGGGAGTTACACTGTCTAAAGTTACCTTCTTAGGTTGTTTATCTGTTTAAAAAACAGGTTGCCAGAAAAATTAAAAGCTCAAATTTTACTTGTTACCATGACTACCGGTGGATACCCACATGGAGAGGCTCCAAAGGACCAGATGCTCCCTCCAAGGAGCCCACCCTCCAGGGCCTCAACCCCCAACATCCCTGGAGCAAAGGGTTTCAAAATGATGGAGGTGGAGATGCAATTTCTGCTCACCAACAGCCTGAGGATTTAAATTGAAAGTTAGGTCCCATGAAATAATCAAGAAGAAACTCTCAGCCAGGCACAATGGGTAATAACAATAGTAATAATCCCAGTAATCCAGTATGTGGTGTGCTGGTATTGGAAAATTGCTTTGGTATTAATTTCAAAATGTAAAAAGCAGTCAGGGCCTGGCTGCTGCACAGGCACTCAGGCAGGGAGGGGAGGCCACCTGTTACCATGCAGAATTCCCCTCCCCAAAAGTGATTACCAAGTACACAAAAGAGTTATAGCCCAGGGCCTTCATATTTAAAGACAAGTTTACATAATCAATAACTTCTAGCAGATAAGCTAAAAACTCCCCAAGAGTCAAAGTCACGGAGTCAGACTCCTGACTTTGTTAACCAAGTAACACATCTTGGTCTAACAAAGACTTGGGCTTACACCGGAGATAATGGGCGGGCCCACACCTGCATCGGATCAGGAGCAGATGGAAAGACCATTGGTTAAGCAGGATGGGAGATAATGGATCCTGTTCTATGTTCAAAAACTTTAGTGCCTTATTTTCAAGGCCCCCCACTGCGTCCCTCTGATGCAGTGCTTTATTATTCTGTCCCTTCTTTCTATCTTTGTAATAATAAAATTTGCAGTATAGTTTGGCTATTTTTTCTAAACTAGCTAAAAGAAGAATCCACATCGCCATCTCACACCGTTACAGTTTTGGCGCCCAGCAGCGGGCCACCATTACACCTGAAAGGCTAAAGCAGGAAGCTCTCGGGTTTAAGGCCAGCCTTAGCAACTTAGTGAGACCCTCAGCCACTTAGCGAGGACTTGTTTCAAGATAAATAATAAAAAGGACTGAGTGTGCACCTCAGTGGTTCTACTGAATTCAATCCCTGAGCTCAATCCCCAGTACCCAAAAAAAAAAAAAAAAATCTAAACAAGGACAGTAAAAGAAAAGTAAAGCCGGGCGTGGTGGCGCACGCTTGTAATCCCCGCGCTTGGGAGGCAGAGACAGGAGGATCGCGCAGGTTCGAAGCCAGCTGGCTTAGGAGACCCTGTTTCCAAATAAAAATGCAAAAATAGGTCTGGGAGTGTAGCCTGGAGGTAGAAGGGCTTCCAGGAACCCCAGTACCACCAAAAAAAATAAATAAAATAAAATAAATATTTCTAAAAATGAGAGTAATAAAAAAAATCTTAAAAAAAAAAGAAAAGTAAAAATAAAAGCCAATGTAAAATAAGTAAAATTTAAAACCTAAGCAGGACTCTGAAACTCTAGGACCTGGTAGACTGAAATTCATTTTGGCCTGCATGCTCCCTCCTCTCTGTGAGCGAGTACATCTGAACTGTGGAAAGCTTTCCCTCCTGTGGACAGAACCAGGCCAGAGTCAGTGGAAAATTCCAGTGGCAGCTTTTCCAGGAATGTCCCTCTGTCAGATGGAGGCTTAAACTTAAACTCAAGCTGGCCCACCCCCGGGGCAGCAAGCCCTCCAGAGCAGGGCCTCTCAGCCCTCCCCTCTCCAGGTAACTGCCCAGATAACTGCCCAGGGCGCCCAGCCCCGGGGAGGGGCCTCAGAGGAGGTGTGTCTACACAGAGTCCTAGAGAGCTGAGCCGGGCAGAGAGAGGGTGCCATCTTGTCTTTTCTAGGTGAAGGTGTACTGGTATTGGGAAGAGGGTTTGAAATGTATTAAGGTATAAGTATTGGGAAAAGAGTTCCAACTTTAAAAATATATCCTTTATACTAAGAAGGCCAGGGCTAGCAGAAAGGAGGGACTTGTAATTTACATTTCTAAAGGGAAGGAAAGGAAGCCTGAGAGGCTTCTTTACATTTCTGAAAGAGAAACAAATGGCCTAAGGGAAATCTGAAGAAATCCCAGATGCTGGAGAAACAATTTCACACATCTCGGGGGATGGAACAAGAGGTGCAGAGGGCTGTGTTTGGAGGCAGGACAGCCCCCCCTTCCAGGGCAAATCCTCCTGGAAACGGCAGAGACTGGGCTAGAGATAGGGCTAGCATATCTACAGATCAAAGGACCTTCCTCGGACTTAGACAGGATAAAAACTCAGTAAACTGGAGTTCTTTGGCATTTTCGTTCGAATTGCCCCCCTGTGTCTCCTCCGGCACAGGGCTTTAACTATCTCTATATTTCTATCTTTTTAATAAACTTCTTTAAATCTGCAGCAGCTGTCCAAGCGATGAATACTTATTCTTAGCTTAGGACAAGAATCCACGGTTTTTCTGTTTGTCTCTGTGTGTTTGGTGGTGGGGGGGATTATTTCACCTCACACACCTTTCCCCCCCCCAACCTATCCCCTGCAACAAAGGGACCTGCTTGACAAAAGCCAGAGAGACCTCGCTGCCATTCCGCATGCTGCAAGCAACTCAGGCCGAGGCAGAGGCAGGCGGGCTGGGGAAGGGCTGATTGAGCAGAAGTCCACAGAACCCGTGGAGCCAGAGCTGCCATGGGAGGCCCAGCCAGCTGGCTGGAGTCGGCCCTCGTGCGGCCAGAGCAGCCCACTGCTCCTGGCTAACCAGCTCTGAGGCCTGGGCCACCTTGACTTCACGCCTGCAAAATGGGTTCCAGGACCTATGGAGCTGCCAACCGACCAACAGTGAGAAACATTCTTCTAGACATGACTGCAACCCCAGTGGAGGAAGGAATGGGGAAATGCAGGAAAGCAGTGAACTGTTCCCTGCACCTCTCCAAAGACAGGAGTGTGGAAAGGGAGGGCAGGCTGGTTTGCTTTCTGCCAGAGAAAAGATTCCACAAAGAAACCCATCCCAATACCACACACAGATGAGTGGCAGTGGGCATGGATGGGAAGCTATAGGTGATTTGGTTGTGTCCTCTTTTCCTGCAAACTTTCCACAATACTCCAATTTTTATTGTTTTTTAAAAGCCCTATGCTTAGCCAGGTGTGGTGGCACACGCTTGTAATCTCAGTATTTGGGAGGCTGAGACAGGAGGATCACGGTTTGTGGCCAGCCTCAGCTACTTAGTGAGACCCTGTTTCAAAATTAAAAATTAAAAATAGGGCAGGGGGTGTAGCTCGGAGTTTGAATGCCCCTGGGTTCCATTCCCAGACCTGCAAAAATAAATAAAATAAAATAAAAATAAATAAAAGCCCTACGCTTGCTTCCTTCCTGGGCTTTACAACATTTCTGGGGCATTCTCTCATGCCAAAGCTTTTTTGTGAGTACATATAGTATTCCACTAATAGGGACATGCCACCGTTTATTCAATTAATCTCTGGTTTGAAGATATTTCGGGTTGGTTTTTTTTTGTTGTTGTTGTTTTGTTTTGTTTTTTGCAGTACTGAGAATGGAACTTAGGGACATTCTACCTCCAAGCTACACCCCTAGTCCTATGTTTTTGTTTTTGTTTTTTTTGCAGGTCTGGGGATGGAACCCAGGGGCATTTGACTTCCGAGCTACAGCCCCTTCCCTATTTTTTTATTCTTTATTTTGAAACAGGGTCTCACTGAGCTGCAGAGAGCCTCACTAAGTAGTAGCTGAGGCTGCCCGCGAACCACGATCCTCCGGTCTCAGCCTCCCGAACGCTGGGATTACAAGTGTGCACCACCACACCCGGCCCCTAGCCCTATTTTTTAGTCTTTTTTTTAATTTTTGAAACAGGGTCTCACTGAGTTGCAGAGGGCCTTACTAAGTAGCTAAGACTGTCCATGAACTGCAAACCTCTGGTCTCTGCCTCCCAAATGCTGGGATTACAAGTGTGTGCCACCACGCCTGGCTTTGGGTTGTTCTTTATTCCCATCCTGATTTATCACACATCCTGTTATCACACATTCTGTTTTATCACACATCCCTTATTTTCTTAAGACAAATTCCACTTTTAGGCCAGGCATGGGGTCCTACTGTGACACTTGTGAGCTCAGGCCCTCCCAGCATCTCCAGCCTTCTCCCTTCAGCCCTTAGCCCACCCAGGCTCACTGTGCATCTGGGCTCCCCGGGAGACAAGACCAGGCTTTCCTCACCAGACCATCCTCGTGAGTGGGCAGAAGGGCTCCTACATGGGATAAGCCTGAGATGAAGTTCCTGCTGGCCACTTGCCAGTGGTGCGGTCTTGGAGGCCTTGCTTAACATCTCTGAGCCTCCTTCATCTCTTCACTTATGAAGATGCCCACTGAGTCTGGTGGTTGTAAGCAGCAAGTGGGATAACACAGGGTGCTATGACCCAAAGACGGTGGCACTCATTAGTGCTGTTGGTATTTCTGTGTGTGTATGCTTGTGTGTATGTGTGTGTGTATGTGTGTGTGCGCGCACGCGAGCATCCATGCACACGCACAGAATTGGAGATTGAACCTAGGAGCATTCTACCTCTGAGTTATATCCCCAGCCCTATTTTATTTTGAAACAGAGTCTTGTTAAATTGCTGGGGCTGGCCTTGAACCTGTGACCCTCCTGCCTCAGCCTCCTGTACCAGGATCACAGGCATGTGTCAGCTGCTGTTGTGCTTGTTCTGAAAGTGATTTGGTGTTTCAAAGGGCAGTGGCTCCAGCCATTCATCCCCTGTGAGCATGGTCAGTTAGCAGCTGCTGTGAGCTGTTCACTGTCTCGGCACCAGCACAATTCTGAGTGCTGTACATCCTGACAGGCCAGAGGATCAGGGGCCAAGAAGCCACACGCAGCCCCTGCATCCTGGGCCTGCGGAGGGCACAGTCACAGCGGCCCATCAGGGCTCCAGGTCCACCCTCGTCCCCTCATCCATTTCAGGGGCCCTCCAAGACCGCACCCTCCTCCCCACTAGAGGCGGCTCTGAGTGAGCAGGGCCTGGAGACACTGAAGAGGATGTGGGGTGAGGGGCCCGGCGCCCACGGCAGTGCTCAGGCAACGCTGGAGACTGACGATGGTTGCACGTTAGTGCTCGGGGCTCAGGAGGGATGAGAAGAGGACACAGGTGAACGCTGCTGGTCTCCACTGCGGAAGGCCCTGGCTGAGGAGAGACATGGTTGTACCAATATTGGGAAAAGGTTTCAAAATGTATTAATGTACCAATATTGTGAAAGATTTCCAATTTAAAAAATATATCTTTGGTAAGCTGGGGATGGTGGCCCACGCTTGTAATCCCAGCATTCGGGACGCTGAGACCTGGAGGATCACCATTCGTGGACAGCCTCAGCTACTTAGTGAGGCCCTCTGCAACTCAGTGAGACCCGGTTTCAAAATAAAGAATAAAAAATAGGGCAGGGGGTGTAGCTCAGAGGTCAAATGTCCCTGGGTTCCATCCCCAGACCCACAAAAAATAAAAAAATAAATCTTTGGTAATAAAGAAAGCCAGGAGTGTCAGGAAAAAAAGGCCATTTTACATTTCTAAAGAGAAGTAAAGAAAGCCAGGAGCACCAAGGACAAGGACTCCTTTACATTTCTAAAGAAAGACAAACTGCTGCAAGGATGGGAGGAAATCCCAGATCCTGGATAAGCAACTTAGGTCTGTGCCAGAGACAGAGCTGCCCCTCTGAAACGGGGGTTTCTTGCGAGAAAACCCCGGCGAGTTCTTGTCTACGGAGAGCGAAGAATGACACCCACAGACCTCAGGAAGGGGAGTAAAAGGTCTATTGGAAGCAGCAGGGAATGGGGCAAGGGTGGCTGAACACCCCCAAAGGGGCTGGAACTCTGGGTCCAGCAGTTGCCTTCAGGACAATACTTGAGAGTAGCCCAAGCCGAATTGCCTTCAGGAGCAGGCTGCTTTCTTCCAGAGTCCATGCGATCTGCCAGAAGGGAATAGAGAAAAGAGGCCGAACACCCCATAGGGGCAGTCGGAACTCCGGGGTCCAGTAGCTGCCTTCAGGGTCACTACCCGAATGTCGCCCGAGCCAAGTGCCCATCAGTTGCAAACTACTTTCTCCCAGAGTCCACGCGATCTGCCAGAAAAGAGGTGCAGGTCACCCCTAGGGGCCTGGCCAGCCATGATGTCCAGCAGAGGCCTTCAGGTCACTACTCAAGAGTCACCCGAGCCACGTGCCCTCAGATGCACTCTGCCTTCTCTCAGGGCCAACACAACCTGACCTGCGAGAGAGAGAGAACAGCTCCCCAAAAGGGGAGGGGGTCCCTAGCAGGAAGTCCCCGCTTTGCCATCCGATGCCAATGCCTGACCGCTTGCAAGTCCGTTTGTGGTTAGGGTGACTTTGAGATTCCAAGGAGAATTTGCATAGGACATTTGCAAGTTCTTTGAAGGGTCTCCTTTCAGGAATGCCAGACTTGCTCAGTGGGTTTGTTGATTAGGAAACTCAGGATGGCTTTGTGAAGCTCTGGCCTTCTTGTCTCTGAGCCTTTGGAGTTTCAGGCATTTGTCACCCCTCAGGAGACTCAGGAAATCAACTTTTTCTACCTAGGCCTTTTCCCTATCTGCCTATTTCCTTTCTACCTCCTCACCTCCACCTCTCCACCCCCACCTCAGAGCAGATACCTGGGCTAGGGCAGCATATCTACATATCAGAGGACCTGCCACAGACTTGATCTGGATAAGAACACTCAGCATGCAGGGACTTTTGGTGAATTCACTGGAAACACCCCCCTGTGCCATTTCTGAATGGCATGGGCTTTAACCGTCTTCTGTATTTCTATCATTTTAATAAACTTCTTTAAATCTTCAGCAAGAGTCCAGGCTAAATTGTATTGAACCTTAGCTCAGGACAAGAACCTGTACTTTTTATCTTTGTGTGGTTGTGTTGGGGGAATTATTTCTCCCCTTACACACCAAACATATTTCACCATAACGATGGTGGTTCTTTTACTTTTTTTTTTCTTTTTTATGGAGTTGGGGATTGAACCCAGGGGCATTCTACCTTCAAGCTACATCCCCAGCCTAATTTTCCATTCTTTATTTTGAAATAGAGTCTCACTAAGTGGCAGAGGGCCTCACTAAGTAGCTGAGGTTGGCCATGAACCCAGATCCTCCTGTCTCAGCCTCCCAATTACTGAGAATGATGGTTATTTTTTTAATCTTTTAAAAAGTACTTTGAATTGAACCCAGCAGGACTGTACCTTCCATCCACATTCCCAGCCCCCCCCTTTTTTTTTAAACAGGGTCTCACTAAGCTGCTGAGAATATCACTAAATTGCTGAGGCTGTCCTTAAACTTGCAATCTTCCTGTCTTAGCCTCCCAAGTACTGGGATTACAGGCATGTTCCACCATACCTAGATAATCTTTTTCTTCTACTTTCTACATGGTCAACTATGAGCAGGTATTCACATTATAGTCAGGGGGAAATAAATTTTTTCAGGAGTTCAAGATTCATCCCTTTTAAAGGAAAAATGAAGCCTAGCTAGGTCCAGCTCTGTGCCACAGCCACATGGCTGGGAGTGGCCAGGACAGACTCACAGCCACAGTCCAGCCACCTGTGCTCCCTGGAGCCCCAGGCCCTTAGGATGGACCCATTTCCAGATCCTCCCCATCCCCCATGACAGGACCCCGTATGCCCCTTCTCCTGCGAGCTGCCCTGCTCCCAAGGGTCCCTCCCAGCGCCGCAGGTCCCTGCAGGTTGGGAAGTAGCCGGGGAAAAGAAACACAGAGAATCCCGCTCCAGCTCTCCCAGCTTGCTCTTGTTCATTAATAAAAGAATGTGCAGGCTATTTTGGGGACACCTGTAATTTTCTACTTGAATAACCAGGGAAGTGGCTGCCTGCCCGCTCCTCTGCCCTAAGCATGGCGCCAGAATGGGGGAAAGTGATCTCGCCAGGTGTAATGGGATCCAGGCCGGCCACACTGCCCATTTCCTGGGCTTTGCTCCATTGCAGAAAGCCCGGGTCCCTTGTGCCACCTCCAACAGGGATCGAGGGCTGTGGAACCCAGGCCAGGTTTGGATGGTAGGGACTGGGCGGTCCCTTCCAGAGGCAGCTCTGCCATCTTTGGGCAAATGATTCAACCTCTCTGAGCCCCAATTTATTTCCCAGCAAAATGGGAACAATTATACCATCTGGTGGGCTTGGCCTGGGGAGGCACCTAGCTCTTGGGGTGATTGTCCTGTTGCTGCTGCCATCATCCTGGCAACTGTGGGTGAGGTACTCTTCTGGAACGTTCCCCAGGCCCAGGGAGCTTGGCTATGTGACCCTCTTGCTGACCAGGGTGTGATCTCAGTTATGACAATTCCCCTCAGAATTGCTCAAAGCAAAATTATTTTTCTGGTTATTAGAACAAGATACATGATTATTGAAAATTTGGAAAACATAAAGAAAATGAACAATCCAACAAAACTCTTTATTACTTCTACTACTACTAACGATTAAACACCTACACTCAGTCTTTACACTCTTTATCTCTAGTTCTCCCAAGTCTAAACTGTTTACAGATGAGAAAACAGGGGCTTGGAGAGGTGACGCAACCCAGGCAGAGGCGCACAGCTGGTGAGTAGGGTAGAAAGCAAACCCAGGCCCCTTGATCCCCAAAGCCCACTGTCTCTGTGTAACAAAATGGAGGCTAAAACAGCACACTGTGGTCATCGTGCGACTGGCAGGAGTCCGACACGGGGGCCGGGTCCTCTGAATGCCCACAGCTGCTGTCAAGACCTCAGCAGACCACATCATTTGTGTGTGTGTTTGTGTGTGTGTGTGTGTGTGTGTGGTGCTGGGGATTGAACCCAGGGCTATTGTACCTCTGAGCTATACCCTGGCCCTATTTTTTATTCTTTATTTTGAAACAGGGTCTCACTAAGTTGCAAAGGCCTCACTAAGTAGCTGAGGCAGGTCGTGAACCTTCAATCCTCCTGTCTCGGCCTCCCGAATGCTGGGGTTATGCGTGTGTGCCACCACACCCAGCTGGACTGCATTCTCATCTGAAGGCTCCACAGAGGAAGAGCCCTCGTCCAAGCTCTTGCCGGTTGCTGGTAGGATTTGTTTCCTCACAGTTGTAGGACAGAACCCCCAGGTTATTTTCTGGTTGTTCGAGAGGTCACCCACAGTTCCTTGCCATATGGATTTCTTCAGTGTGGCTGCTAAGGTCACTAAGCTGGGAGGAGAATATCACTGCAGAAGAAACAGGAAACTGAGATCCTTAGTCAAGGAAGAATGAAACAGCCTGCAGAAACTCATTTCAAAACGATCCCTTTCCCACTGTCCTGAACCAATGACCAGCCATGCTGAGGTATGAAGGACCAGCCCCTTGGCTCCAGGGGGATGCTACTGCGCACCGCCCACACCTCCGCTCTGACCTGGCCAGGCTCCTGGGACTCCAGGGCTCGGGCTCTGTTCAGCTCCTTCTCTGGCCTCTGCTGGCTCCTCCTTCACTGACTTGGCTCTGCTCCCTTGCTGAGTCACTCCCACCAAGTCCTCACTCCAGGCTCCTTCGAGTGCCCACCCCTCGGGGCTGCAGTGAGAACCCCACAGAAGAATGCGCCGGAGAACTCCCCAGCGCCTGGGACACAGCGGGTGATCCGTAACTGCTTTTATCCCCCTTCCTGTTATTGTTACCATAATTAAAGATGGACCTGGCAGGAGAGGAGCCTCTCTGCGGAAATAATTGCACTAAGAATGGCTATGCAGGCAGATTTGCCAGTTTATTTTGTTTTCCTAAACTAAGAGTAACAAATTATTTTTCTGATTATAAAAGTAACAAGTTAATTGCAAACAAAAAACTCAAAAGCCCTGCGGTAGTGGTGGCGCAAGCTTGTAATCCCTGTGCTTGGGAGGCTGGAGGATCCTGCAGGTTCAAAGCCAGCCTCAGCTGGCTTAAGAGACCCTGTCTCCAAATAAAATATAAAATAGGTCTGAGAGTGTAGCCCAGAGGTAGAAGGCCCCTGGGTTCCATCCCCAGTACCACCAAAAAAAAAAAAAAAATGCAAACTACAAAAATGAATGAAATTCTCTTCCACTTGAGTATAATCAATCACTGAGAAACTTTGAAGCATATTTTCCACATAAATTTTCACAACATGTATAGATGCACATATATGCACACACATCTAAACATGCAAACATGCATAGATAATTGATATAAGTAGCACAATACACATATTTGATAAGTAAAATAAAAAATTATGCGAGTAAAATAAAAAATAATGTGAGTACGGCGGAGTGTGAAAAACACGAGAGAGGTCCGGTACACGTAGCATGTAAAGTTTTAATGGCACGGCTCTCCCGGGGATCAGGGCGAGGCACCGCGGGGTCCGCGTGCCTGTCCGAAGCTAGAGGGAACGGGCTCTCCTTTTCAAGGTATGCATCTCTCGAGATGGGGGTTTACTCGCGGGAACGCCCAATTCTCGCCGTGGTTTCTGCCCCTCCCTTGCCCTACAGAGGTCATGTGACACAAAGTCAAACGAGTGCAGGACCCAACTTATCAATATTATGTAGAGATAGATATGTAAATAACACTATACAGTTTAACACTACATATGCCATAATGTACACAAAATAATCCCGTGATCTTGTTTTTCAATTTAATTTTTAAATGTGGTTTGTAGAAGCCCAACTTAGTGGTGTACATCTATAATCCTGATACTTGGAACGCTGAGACAGGAGTATCTCAGGATCAAAAATGTAGTAACTTGGTGAGACCCTGTTTCAAAATAAAAAAATAAAGAAGGCTGGGGTTTAGCTCAGAGGGAGAGTACTTCTGGGTTCAATCACTAGAACCACACACAAAATATGTATATGGGTAGTAGACATCTTTTGTGTGAGTAAATATAAATCTACAACATCAATTTTAGCCCCAGATTATTACATTTTATAGAAATAACACAGTACATTTAGCCATCTCCTATCTTGCCAATTTTTTTATTATTATGAAAAATGTTAATACACATTCTCAACCATATAGTTTTGTGTGGTGTTCAATTATTTCCTTAAAACAAATTCAGATATTATAATGTGCGGTGTGTATGGCTGGACCATGTGCTTCTGCCGGACAGTCCATTGAGTGCCCCCAGGAGAGGACCAGAGCCACCGACTCATAACTCCCTCTCAACTCTGGGTATCACTATGATCCATTTCTGCTGCTCTGATAGGCAGAAGATGATACTCTGTTGTTGCAGGCATATGTACTTTTTGCTTCTGGGAGGCCACGCATCTCTTCTCCTATTGCGGGCTGTTAGAGATTCACCTACTGAGAACTGCCCTGTCCCCTCCTTGGCAGCCCTCCGGAGTGTCTCCTCTCTTCCCTCACCCCTGCCCTGAGCCCTGAACTTCGTATCTGCCCTGGTGTGCTGTTTCATAACCTGTCAATGCCCTGCTTCACACAGGAGAGGCCCTGGAAAGGAAAGGCAGAATTTCCACTATGGGCCCCAAAGCCAAGCTGAGTTGGATTAATGAGGATCCAGTCCTTGATCTCCAGAGGCTCCTCTCCAAGGCCCTCTCCTGGCCCCATCCACACGGCTCTCCAGAGAGACCTTGGAAACCAAATATGCTTAGAGAAAAAAAAGCTGTTTCCTTCCAAATTCCAAACCCACCCAGCAAATGCATTCCAAGAGCGATTATAAGCATGCCTTTAGGAATCTCTTCAGAACTTAACAGAACATTCCTTTAAAACCCAATGTTCCTAAGAGATTTAAGAAGAGATTGTACATATGCCAAGATCTAACACAATTGAAAACACCCGAACCATTGACCTAGAATTACACTGGTCAGACGCTCCACTCTGGGTGCGCACAGTTTCCCATACAGAGAAAGACACTGAAGTCACATCAGGTGTCAGCTGAAATGTTGTTCAAAATTTCAAAATGAATGCTAGCAGCTCAGCATCTCCATCCCTGGGAGTTGGGTGGGCAGAGTCTGAAGCAGGCCTCAGCTGAAGCTGCAGGAGTCCAATCCAGTGGCCTTGGACTCCCAAAGTGTGTCTCCAACATCCACAGAGGCACAGCAGTCTCCCTTCTAGGCTCAGGTATAAGCCTGCCCCATGTCTGGTGCCTCCTTCACAGAAAGAAAATGTACGTTCATAGGCTCACCCAGCAGAATAGCTCCTTCTAGTGGGTTTCCAAACTTCATAAAGGAACTGCCAACCTCCAAGGTACTGACCACAGAGGAGCCACCGGAAATAGTAGAGAACCTTGTAGAAAAACAAATCCCAAATGGCCCTGTTCTGGGCCCTTTTAAGTTGGACACAGTGCTTTAAGAGGCTGACAAGGAGGAGAAAGTAAGTCTCCATAAAACCCAGAGAGGACCTGGACATAGTGGCGCACGCTTGTAATCCCAGTACTTGAGAGGCTGAGACCGGAGGATCACAGGTTCCCAGCCAGCCTCAGTCAATTAGTGAGGCCCACGGAAACTTCGCGGGGCTTGAATGAGGGATGAGTAGCAATACCGGAAACACCTGTGAGAAAGGACCCGCGAAGTGAGTTATGAGGAGTTTCCCACACAACACTGAACATGCAGGTATGAATGTTTGTGATGTAAAACCAGGTTGCAGAATGGTCTGTCAAGGGAGACCCCATTTGCACTTTTTGAAAGGATAGATAGGAACCATTCTAAATGTTTACAAAAGTGGAGGCAAATCTTGGACAAATGCATAAGAAATGACTAACAATGGCTTCATTTGGGAAAGGGACATGAGCTTGGAGAATGTGGAAATTTTAACCTGAGCCTAGTGGTGCACACCTATAATCTGAGTACTTAGGAGGCTGAGACAGGAGGATCACAGGTTTGAGGCCAGCCTCAGCAACTTAGCAAGAACCTGTTTCAAAGTAAAAGGGGCCAGGGGATAGGTCAGAGGTAGAATACTCCCAAGTTCAGTCCCAAGGAACAACAACAAAAAAAAAATTTAGAATTTGGGAATTCTTGGGTTTTATTTCACACTTATCTGCATTGTATAAATTACTACCATGAGTGTGCTTAACCATTACATCATGAATAAAAACTTACTTGAAAGTGTAAAAGTGAGCTTATAATAAAAAATAATACGTTAGTAACAGTGTTACTAACAAGGCCTGGTGGCACACATGTGTAATCCCAGTACTTGAGAGGCAGAAACAGAAGGATCACAGGTTCAAAGCCAGCCTCAGCAACTTAGCAAGACCGTTTCCAAATAAAAAATTTAAAAATAGGTCTGGGGATATAGCTCAGAGGTAGAATGTCCCTGGGTTCAATCCCAGTACTCAAAAAAAAAAAAAAAAAAAAAACAATGTGATTATTACATAGTCTAGTGAGTACCAGTTACATGCCAGGTGCTGTGTATTTTCTCATTTAATCTTAGTGCCTATCCAATTTTTATGCTCATTTTATTATTTATTTATTTACTTATTTATTTATTTTGTGGTCCTGGGGGTGGAACCTGTTGCAGGGGATAAGTTGGGGGGGAAAGGTGTGTGGTGTGAAATAACCCCCACCACCACCACCAGACACACAGAGACAAACAGAAAAACCGTGGATTCTTGTCCTAAGCTAAGAATAAGTATTCATCGCTTGGACAGCTGCTGCAGATTTAAAGAAGTTTATTAAAAAGATAGAAATATAGAGGTAGTTACAGCCCTGTGCTGGAGCAGACACAGGGGGGCAATTCGAATGAAAATGCCAACGAACTCCAGTTCACTGAATATTTATCCTGTCTAAGTCCAGCAGGTCCCTTTGATTTTTTTGGAGATCATGTTACACCTTATCGCCAGCCCCGGCTCTGCTTCTGTTATCTCTCCAGCTGGGTTTATGGCCTGAAAGGGGGAGACATCTCTGTTTCCAAACACAGGCCCAGATTTATGGCCTGAGAGGGAGGCATCTCTGTCTTCAAACACAGGCTTTTACATTTCGTCTTTTCCCCCACAATGTGTTAAATTGTTCTTAGGAATGCAAGGACATGTTGGCTAACCCTGGCTTTCTTAGTAAAGACGATATGTTTCAAGGTTGGACATCTTTCCCAGGACTGATACATTAATACTTTTTAAACTCTCTTCCCAATACCAGTACAGAACCCAGAGGCTTCCTACCTCCAGGCTACACTCCCATACCTATTTTTTATATTTTATTTGGAAACAGGGTCTCACTAAGTTGTTGAGAGCCTCACTAAGTAGCTGAGGCTGGCTTTGAACCTGTGCAATCCTCCTGTCTCAGCCTCCCAAGCGCAGGGATTACAAGTGTGAGCCACCATGCCCGGTTTTTATGCCCATTTTAAACATGACGAAACTGAGCCAGGCGTGGTAGCGCATGCTTGTAATCCCCGCTCTTGGGAGGTGGAGACAGGAGGATCACACAGGTTTGATGCCAGCCTCGCTGGCTAAAGAGACCCTGTTTCCAAATAAAAATATAAAATAGGTCTGGGAGTATAGCCTGGAGGTAGAAGGGTTCCATCCCCAGTACCACCAATAAAAATAAAATAAAATTAAAATTAAACATGAGGAAACTGAGCCTTAGGTTAAGAATCTTGTTAAGGCAGCATCTGATTATTAAACTCTGAAACGAAGCCGGGCGTGGTGGCGCACGCTTGTAATCCCAGCATTCGGGAGGCTGAGACCTGGAGGATCACCATTTGCGGACAGCCTCAGCTACTTAGTGAGGCCCTCTGCAACTCAGTGAGACCCGGTTTCAAAATAAAGAATAAAAAATAAGGCAGGAGGTGTAGCTCGGAGGTTGAATGTCCCTGGGTTCCACCCCCAGACCCGCAAAAATAAATAAATAAATAAATAAAACCCTGAAACGAGGGCCGTGTGGGCCCCTCAGTGGGTCCCTCGTGGAGGCCTGGACATGGCCCCACCTGGTGGCGGCTGCCACCTCTATCCATACCTTCTCCTTCTCTGATCTGACTCCTTAGAGTTACACTGTTCAATATGGTCCACTTTAAATTAAAACGAAATAAGACTAAAATTTCAGCCCCATAGGAGCACGAATTTAGCATGTGCTAAGAAGCCACATGCGGCCAGTGGCTACTATAACGCCAGCCCGAGAGAGCTTCCTGACCCGGCGGAGCATTCCACTGACCCATGCCGCCTCGACTCAGCTGGAGAGCCGGCGCCCAGCACTCACCAAGCACAGGGCCCGAGCGTGCGCCACACACCTATAGTCCCAGTACTAGGAGATCAGTACAGGAAGCCTGCAGATTCAAGGCCAGCCTCAGCAATTAGCAAGACTCAGCAACTTAGTGAGAACCTGTTTCGAAAAATAATAATAAAAAGAGCTGAACATGTAGCTCAGAGGTAGAACATCCCTGAGTTTAATCCCTAGTAAAGAGAAAAGAGGAGCTGGACATGGCACACACTTGTAATCCCAGTACTTGGGAGACTGAGACAGAAGGATTGCAGGTTTGCAGCCAGCCTCAGCTACTTGTGAGACCCTCTGCAACTTAGTGAGACCCTGTTTCAAATAAAAAAAAATTAAAAATGGGGTTAGGGGTGTAGCTCGTAGGTAAAAATGCTCCTGAGTTCAATAGTTCAATCCCCAGTGCCAGGGAGAGAGAAAGAGACCTACCTGTATTGACATAGAAATATCCCCGATACATAATGTAGACTTTAAGAAGCAGGCTACAGAAAAAGGGCCAAAACAGAATGCAGCTTCAAAAACAAAGGACTCCAGGACGGAGGTGAGATTAGGACTCAGATGGGACATTGGGGAGAAATGTTACTTTAAAAAATCTACAGCTGAGCTTTGTGGCACACACTTATAATCCCAGTACTTGGGAGGCTAAAACGGAGAATCACAGGTTTACAGCCACCTCAGATAACTCAGTGAGACCCTGTTTCAAAATAAAGAATAAAATAAGGCTGGAGATATAGCTCAGAGGTAGAATACCCCTGGGTTATATCCTCCATAACACACACACACACACACACACACACACACACACACACACACACACCTACATAAAATAAGACTGGGGCTATAACTCAGAGCTAGAACACCCCGGTACCACAAAAAATAAAAAATCTACATCCAGGCATGATGATGGTATATGCCTATAAATCCCAGTACAATGGGAGGCTAAGACAGGAGGATTGCAGGTTTGAGGCCAGCCTCAGCAACTTAGTGAGACCCTGTTTCAAAATAAAACATAAAATAAGACTGGGGCTATAACTCAGAGCTAGAACGCTCCTGGGTTCAATCCCTGGAACTTCAAAAATAAAATATTCTACTGTATCCAAGCATGATGGTACACGCTTATCATCCCAGTACATGGGAGGCTGAGACAGGAGGATTGCAGGTTCAGAAAACTAGCAAGATTCTGTTTCAAAATAAATAATAAAAAGGCTAAGGTGTAGCTCAGAGGTAGAGTTCAATACCTGATAACAAAATAAAAAATAACTTACACACAACTGGGTTGTTCCAAATGTTTAACCAGCCATAGACATATTACTAATGTAAACTATTTTGCAAGGCCTGGGTGTTCTGGGGCTGAGCACAGGCCTCGTGCACGCCAGGCAGCATTTTACCACCGAGCCCTGTCCCCGCCCTTTTGCAAGCTTTTTTTTATTTTAAGCGTTGCTAGGTTGCTGAGGGGCTTACTAAGTTGATGATGCTGTCCCTGAACCTGTGATCCTCCTGAGGACTGGGATTACAGGTGTGTACCAACACACCTGATTTTTTCGCAAGCTTTTAAGGGGAACAGTGCTCCTAGGAGTCCTGAGGTGGAGCAAAAGACCGGCCCTCAGCCCCCCAGTGCCCTAGTGTGGGCTCCAGGAGGGCAGGTTTCTGGGCTTCCATAGCCTGAGGTGCTGGCTGGAGCAATGAGAAGACCCTGGAGACCGGAACCATGAAGGCTTCCTTTGATGGAAAACAGTGCTGTGCCCCACACCGCAGCTGAGAATGGGGCCCGGGTGTGACGTGAGTGGCCCCTGGAGAGGAACACGTCCAGGACCGGTGCCAGCTTCTACAGTACTTTAAGAGAAGGGCTGTGGGTTTGATTCCTTCTTTCCCTGGGGATGGAGGAGAACCCATGGCAGGTGTCACCTCACACAACAGGTGGCTCTGCACGCCAGGTTCTGCGCACAGGCTTGGGGCAGGACTTGTGACAGGGCTGTGGGCTCCGGGAGAGGGGGAGGGGCCAGAGCCAGGGATCTGCATCGAAAATATTCAGCCTTTAGCCCAGAGTGGTAGGCCACACCTGTGATCCCAGTATTTGGGAGTCTGAGACAGGAGGAACTCAGGTTCGCAGCCAGTCTCAGCTACTTTGCGAGGCCCTATGCGACTTAGTAAGGCCCTATTTCAAAATAGAGAATAAAAAAAAAACAGGGCTGGGGGTGTAGCTCAGAGGTAGAATGCCCCTGGGTTCAATCCCCAATACTGCAAATAAAAAATAAAAAAATAATTTAAAAATTCAGCCTTTTAGAATTAGCTTGGTGTAGGCTGGGGATATAGCTCATATCTCAGTGGTAGAGCATGTTCCTATAATGCACAGGCCCTGGGTTCAATCCCCAACACCACACACACACACACACACACACACACACACACACACATTAGTGTAACCCAGTACTTGGGAAGCTGAGACAGAGGATCACAGGTTCAAGGCCAGCCTCAGCAGTTTAGTGAGACCCTCAATAACTTAATGAGATCCTGTTTCAAAATAAAAAAAATGTCTGGGGGTATAGGTTGGAGGTAGGATGCCCCTGGGTTCAACTCCCAGTACCATACAAGGAAGGAAGGAAGGAAGGAAGGAAGGGAATTTACTCTGGTGAAGACCGGCATGCTGGTGCACACCTGTAATCCCAGTACTTGGAAGGCTGAGACAGCAGATTCAAGAACAGCCTCAGCAGCTGGGCGTGGTGACACATGCTTGTAATCCCAGCATTCAGGAGGTAGAGACCTAATGATCACAGTTCGGGGACAGCCTCAGCTACTTAATGAGGCCATCCACAACTTAGTGAGACCCTGTTTCAAAAAATAAAAAAGACTAAAAAATAGGTCTGGGTGTAGCTCCGAGGTAGAATGCCCCTGGGTTCCATCCCCAGTACTGAAAAAAAAAAAAAAAAAAAAAAAACAACCAGCCTCAGCAATTTTGTGAGACTTTGTTTCAAATAAATAAATAGATAGATAGATAGATAGATATAGATAGATAGATAGATAGATAGATAGGACAAGGGTTACAGCTCAGAGATAAAATGAGTACCACAAAATACATACATACATACATACATACATACATACATACATAAATATATACATACATAATCTTGGTGGAAAGGCTGAGTTAAATGATCTCATCTATGGAAAAGCATTCTTAGCCTGCCTAAACCTTAGTTTCCTCCTCTGTAAAATGGTGCAACATACACACACACACACACACACACACACACACACACAGCTCCTGAGTCAGACTGCCTGTCTACTCACAAAGCTGCCATTTGCCAGCTCTGTAGCCAACTTGTCCAAGACCCCAGCTTCCCTCCTCGTCTGTAAGACAGGAGCCTTCTATTGACTAACCTCAAAGAATTGCTGTGAGGCTTAAATGAGATCATGCCAGTAAAGTCTTATCACAGCACCCAGCACTAACATGTGCTTGATAAACATTTGCTTCCACTGTTAATTTTTATTGACAATGCATTTAGGTACCAAGAACCCCACAACACATGGAAGACATATTCCTGGATAAGTCATAGACCCTGTTCTTATTGAGTTTACAGTGGAATGAGGCAGGTTAGGGGTGATAAGTAAATAGACCTGGGGGCGTACCTCCCTCTGGTGCATTTTGGGTTTCAAGGACTAATATTCCCAGGTCCTATTCTCATCTCTTCCAAGTTCAGAATTCACTAGGAATTGAATCCAGAGGCATTCTATCTCCAAGTTGTACCCCCAGCCCTATTTTATTTTTTTAAACAGTCTTGCCAAGTTGTTGAGGTTGGCCTTGAACCTGAGATTCCAGTCTCAGCCTACCAAGTGTTAAGATTACAGGTCTGTACCACCACTCCTGGCTTAAAATACAATATCCTGTCTCAGCCTCCCAAGTACTGGGATGACAGGCACATGCCACCATGGCATGTGAGAATCTCAGGTTCAAGGCCAGCCTGGGCAATTTATGGAGACCTCAGCAACTTAGAAAAAGCCTGTTTCAAAACGAGAGAGAGAGAGAGAGAGAGAGAGAGAGAGAGAGAGAGAGAGAGAGAGAGAGAGAGAGAGAGAGAGAGAGAGAGAGAGAGAGAGAGAGAGAGAGAGAGAGAGAGAGAGAGAGAGAGAGAGAGAGATTGGGAGTGCAGCTCAGAGGTAGAATGCCCCTGAGCTCAATGCTAGTACCAAAAGAAAAAAAGATACAAAAGATACTAGTACCTCTCTCTTCCACAAATTCAGAGTATAAGTGACCTCAATGTGTCAAGAAAAAGTCTATATAGTGAAGATGTTAGAAATACAACATATAAATCAAAATACAGTAGCTGCTTGGCAGTATCTTCTACATCTAAACATCACCTATCTTACAACCCAACAATTTCATTGCCAAGTATCTGCCCAACAGAAATGAGCACTTGTGTTGGCCCAAAACTTGACAGATGTTCCTAGCAGCTTTATTAGTGGTGGCCAATAACCATAAACCACCTGAAAGGTTCGAGCAGCCCCTGCCCCACAGGGGGCAGGGTCGGAAGCTAGGAGGCGGAGCCCGGTGATTCCGAGAGGGGACCACGCCTCCAGGTCAGGGAGAGGCGAGTTCAGAGTTCCGAGGGAGGCCCAAAAGAGAGACACAGAGAGACGCACTCTCCCCCACCAGCCGACTTCCCACAAAGGCATCCATATCATATAATGGATCTCCGTGTGTCTCTGTGCGCCAGGGGGACCTGCCATATCTTTCACCACCCAGATGTCTACCAGGAAGGTAACACCAAATTGTGATACACCATGAACCAAGAGGTATTCAGCAGTAAGAGGAGTGAGTTACTGAGATGGGCAACATCACTGATGAGTCTCCAAACACTGCTAGGTGACAGAAGCCAGACCCACAGCAGTAAATTGTATGATTTTACTTATGTGCTATTCTGGATCAAGAGAAACAACCCCATGGCCAGAAGAGTGTTTACACTAGGAAGTGGTGGGTATTGATGGTGAAGGAGCTCAAGAGAGCGTGGACTGTCTTGTATCTCCATCTTGGATGTGGCTACATTGGGAGTATGCATGTATAAAATCTCACTGAGCTATGTGTTTAAGATTAATGTGTATCACAATTCACAAGAAGAAACCAACCCAGGTGTCATCAACAGATGAATGGATAAAGAAAATGTGCATATGCACAATGGAGTTGCACTCAACCACAAAGAAGAACAAAATTATGTCATTTGCAGGCAAATGGATGAAACTAGAGAATAGTATGCAGAGACCAGCCAGTCGCAGAAAGTCAAGGGTTGTATGTTTCCTCTCCTATGAGAAAGTTAGAGAGCAAATAGGAAACACAAGCGACTTCAGATAGATGAGGAGACAGACCAGGAAAATAGAGGAAGGGTTAGGGGAAGAAGGCAGGGAGGGGAAAAAGAAGGACTGAGGAAGGAAATCATTCAAACAATGTTAGATTCATACATGAAGGTATGGTGATAGGGCCACTGACGTGTACAGGGAACAAGAGAAAGCAGGGTGGGCTGTGGAGGGAAATACAGCACATGAAGTGTGCATGTGTGTTTATTTCACCTTGAACCTCACTATGACATATAATTACAATCCACCAATAAAAGTATTTTTAAAAGATTACTGTACTTTCCCATACACTATACCTCCACTTTTTTTTTTTTTTTTTTTTTTTTTTTTTTTGGTGGTACTGGGGTTCTTGGAAACCCTTCTACTTCCAGGCTACACTCCCAGACCTATTTTTATACTTTTTTATTTGGAAACGGGGTCTCTTAAGCTAGCGTGGCTGGCTTCAAACCTGCGCAATCTTCCTGTCTCTGCCTCCCAAGCACAGGGATTACAAGCGTGCACCACCACGACTGGCACCTCCACTTTTAAGAAATGTAAAAGCAAAGCCAGGTTCCTTCTGTGTAGTGACAGGGTGCAGGGGGATGGGTTAGACCGTGGGGGATGAGTGCCAGATCCCTAGTCTCCTTGGCACTTTTCAACCTGAGGCAGCAGCCTCCAAGGAAAGCAACTGGGCAAAGGGGGAAAAAGGAGACTTTGGAGACAGGGTCAAGGTCACCAGGACCAACCCCAAGACACTTTCTCTGCAACCAGGGCCTGAAATCAGGCAGACAGTGGCCTCAGGAAGGACAGAGAGGCTTCGTGGGCTTCAGCCAAGGTGGATTTGCGGTCAGCATATTTCAGTATTTTGCATAGTATACAATAGTATTTCCTCTAGAAATTGTGTGTACTTTTACTAATCAGCTAACAGTTCACACCCAGTCACTGAAGAGGAAGAGACCTGTTGAGAGTTGTTGAGAGTTCACAGGACCCAGCTTGGTCTTATGAAAAAAAGGCTTTCATGCCAAGTAGGTTGGCAGGTTGTTCCTTTGAATTCCATGCCTAGGAGATGCTCCTTCTGAAATTCTGGCTTCATGGTGTTGCTGTTGCCCTGAGGTCAGTCTGTAGGGAGATGAAAGAAGGAGCTTGGGTCTCTTTTGAAACCCCTGAAGCAGATCCTTTTTCTGCATCCTGAAATATTCTTCCACAGTTACTTGTCCCCTTAACCTTTTTTATTTAAAAAAAGCAAAAGAGGCGTAGCTAATCCCCAAACACTTCCCCTCTTCTATGCCATCCTTGTTATCATCAGAGCTTAAAGTGGGAGCCCCCAGGGAGAAAGGTCAGGACCCAGGCCCTTCTGTCCGCAGAGATAAGCTAGAGCAGGCAGTGGCCAGGCCTAGCTTGCTTCTGCCCCAGGCTCATTCTCTGTGGAACTGCCCATTTTCCCCAGAGCATAAGCTTGACATAAAAGTACAAATGACCTTCAAAAACATGAATGTCATCACAAAGAAAGTCTGAGAAAATGTCACAGACAAGGGGAGCTTAAAGGAACATGACAATTCAGTGTGACATGGCAGCCAGAATGGGGCTGTAGAGCAGAACAAAGGCATTCCTTAAAAACTCAGGATACCTGAATAAAGTGTGGGCTTTAGTTAGTGAAAATGTATTGATATTGGTTCAGTAATTGTAGCAAAGTTACCATAGTGCTTATATGTACATCTTCATACATGTAAGATATTAATAACAAGGAAATTAGGAGTGGATTATAAGGAACTCTGTACTATCTTCTGAATTTTTCTTTAGATGTAAAACTGTTCCTAAAAATAAAGTCTATTTTTAGCTGGCACAGTGGTGCAAACCTGTAATCCCAAGACTTGGGAGGCTGAGACAGGAGAATCACAGGGTCAAGGCCAGCCTTGGCAACTTAACAAGGCCCTCAGGAACTTAGTGAGACCCTGTTTTAAAATAAAATAGAGCTGGGGGGGGGGGTGGCTCAAAGGTAGAAGAGCCCTGGATTAAATCCCCAGCATCATACACACCAAAAAAGCTATTTAATAAAAAAAGGGCAAAATCTGTATAAACACACACATACACAAACTCCCCCCAAGACTATAATGGTTTGTTTCATTATACTCTGGAGAGGACTCTGACCATAGTCAATCCTCTCTCTGACCAAAAGACTCCTGGACTAAATGAACCTCTCGTCTCTTACCCCCAGCCCAAGAACCTCATGTCAGCTGTTTTCTTTCTGTTCACAGAAGGAATACTCTCCTCGGGTCAGATGCCACAGTGAGGATGGGAAACCGAGACTACAGGGCCTGGGGAAGTCAGACCCACCAGAATTCCTCGAGTGTAACCAGAGGGGTCTTGCCCCTGCCCCGCAGAGAAACATCCATTGCAGACAGTCCTGGATCCTGCTTTGCTCAGCAATTCAACAGCTGCTGTGGCCCCCTGACAGTGAGTCTGGGGATCACCATCTGGGTTGGAATTCTGGCTGCATTACTGGCCAGCTAGTGACCACGGGCAAGCTTTACGGTCCCCATCTCTAGCTGTTTAGCGTATTGTGTGAGACGAACTGTAAAGGGGCTACTATTTCCTTTGAAGAAAGGATAGTGAATGCCAAATGTCTGGCATCTTGCCTGCTCTCTTTTTTATTTCTTACTTATCTTGTGTGTGTGGCAGTGCTGGAGACAGAACCCAGGGCCTGAGTTTCACGCCCAGTACTCCTGAGGGAGGGTTGTTGATTAGAGACATGATCAATTTAGCCCATCACAAGGATTCTGCAGATCAAACATCACCTTGGGACCCTGGGTGGTGTCTCAGGTGTGTCAGATGGACCTTCAGGACACTGGACAGTGTCTGAGGAGCAGAGAAGTATAAGAACCTCTGAATTTAGGGCAAAAGCTGGGCCCACAAGCAGCCAAAGACCAGCGAGGAGTGCGATGCCAGCAGGTGGCCCAGGAGGCATGGAGACTGGAGGACACAGAGCAGAAGGCAGTGGTACCATTTGGCTGAGACACAGCTTTGAAAGGTGTCCCAGTGAGGAGATAGAAAGGAAATAGGCAGATAGGGAAAAGGCCTAGGTAGAAAAAGTTAATTTCCTGAGTTTCCTGAGGGGCGACAAATGCCTGAAACTCCAAAGGCTCAGAGATAAGAAGGCCAGAGCTTCACAAAGCCATCCTGAGTTTCCTAATCAACAAACCCACCGAGCAAGTCTGGCATTCCTGAAAGGAGACCCTTCAAAGGACTTGCAAATGCCCTATGCAAATTCTCCTTGGAATCCCAAAAGTCACCCTAATCAAAAGTGAACTTGTAAGCGGTCAGGCAAGGCCAGTCAGATGGCAAAAGGGGGATTTTCCCGCTCTGGACTTCCTCCCCTTTTGGGGAGCTGTTCTCTATCTCAGGTCAGGTCATGTTGACCCTGAGAGAAGGCAGAGTGCATCTGAAGGTAGTGTCCTGAAGGCCTCTGCTGGACATCATGGCTGGCCAGGCCCCTAGGGGTGACCTGTACCTCTTTTCTGGCAGATCTCGTGGACTCTGGGAGAAAGTAGTTTGCAACTGATGGGCACTTGGCTCGGGCGACACTTGGGTAGTGACCCTGAAGGCAGCTACTGGACCCCATAGGGGTGGTTGACCACTTTTCTCTATTCCCTTCTGGCAGATTGCATGGCAGAAAGCAGCCTGTAGCTTTCAGGGACACAAGTTTCCTGGCCCTAGAATGGGGCTGAGTCATGGCTGCATGGCTGTGGGCAAGCCACTTCAACCCTCAGAATCCCACTCTTCTCTAGGCTGGAAGTAACACCAGCCTAGAGAGTAAAGGAGACAACAGAGAGGCAAAGAGCAGAGTGGGGTAAGACCGCCTGAACCTGCGCCCCAGCTCCACACTGAGTGACTCTGGAGATGCTTAACCTCCCTGGGCTGCAGTCTCCTCGCATCTGAGAAATCTGAAGGCTAGCAGACTCAGTTTCATAAGGTTATGAAAACTAGGTGAGCCAGGACTAGGAAGCACACATTAACATTGTTTTAGAAGAAACTTAGCACAGCATCAGACACAGTAAAACATCAAAATGTTCTAAAACTGCCTGGTTGGTTTGCCTTCCCCTTTCAGACTTCTGTTTAGCCCTCCTACCTCTGGGTGTCAAAGGGACTCCACAGAACCCTAGAACTCAGTCCCTCAGTACCGCAGAATGCCTGGCTCCACCCTCAGGCCCCACCGCCACCCACAAAGCCCCTTAGTCTCAGTGCTACCTGCCACAGAGGCTTTATTTTAAATATACTTTTATTGGTGCATTTAATCTCACATCATAATGAAGTTCAGAGTGACAGGGGCATCCATGCACAAGGGTACTGGGATTGCGAATCTGTTCGGTGCCAGCCACACTTCTAAGCACTGTATATACTCATATACTCGGTCAGCTAAACGTACAGCCCTGTGAAAGAAGTTCTATGGTTATCCCCATTTTGTAGATACAGAAACCGAGGCTTCTTTTCGTGAAGATGGCTTGCTAAAGAGTGGGGTCACCCAGCAAGCGAGGACTTGACCCCAGGTGTGGCGGGCCCTGCCCGGGCGCGGGAACGCCCACCAGCCCTGCACTCTGCCCTGCAGCGCAACCAGATACCCCCCCACCCCGCCGCGTCGCGGAGCAGAGGCGGGCTCCCCCCCCCCCCGCGCGGCTTCGTGCTCCCGTTCCCCTGCGCTCAACTCCACGGCGCTCCCCGGCCCTCCCCTTCGCTCCCTGCGCTCCCCAGCCCTCTCCAATGCTCCCTGCGCTCCCCAGCCCTCTCCAGCGCTCCCAGTCCCCTGGGCTCTCCAGCCCTCTCCAGCGCTCCCAGTCCCCTGAGCTCCCCAGCCCTCTCCAGTGCTCCCTGTGTTCCCCAGCCTTCTCCTGCGCTCACAGTCCCCTGGGCTCCCCAGCCCTCTCCTGCGCTCCCCAGCCCTCCTCAGCCTTCTCCTGCGCTCCCAGTCCCCTGCACTCCCCAGCCCTCTCCAGCGCTCCCTGCGCTTCCCAGCCCTCTCCAATGCTCCCTGCGCTCCCCAGCCCTCTCCAGCGCTCCTAGTCCCCTGGGCTCCCCAGCCCTCCCCAGCCCCCTCCTGCTGTCACAGTCCCCTGCGCTCCCCAGCCCTCTCCAGCGCCCCCCAGCCCTCTCCAGCGCCCCCCAGCCCTCTCCAGCGCTCCCCAGCCCTCTCCTGCGCTCGCTCGGAGGCGGGCGGAGCGGGCAATGGCGCAGAGGCCCGGCGAGGGGGCAAGCGGGACGGCTGAGGCCACCGGGCTCTACCGGGCGGTGCTGCTCAGGTCGGGTGAGTGAGAGCGACGCCGCCCCGCGCCCTCGGCGCTCCTCTCCTCTGTCCGTCCCTTTCCTTTCTTTCCTTCCTTTCTGCAGCCTTTGGGGGTCTGTCCTCTCATATATTTCCTTCTCCTGTGTGTGAGAACACACACGCAGACGCTCGCGCCCGGCTTCCCGGCTACAAAGTCCGGCAGTCCTGAGCCGCCTGCTCCGGGTGCGCGGGAGAAGCGGAGGGAGGAGCGGGAGGAGCGGAGGGAGGAGCGGGAGGAGCGGAGGGAGGAGCGGGAGGAGCCAGGGAGGAGCGGGAGGAGCCAGGGAGGAGCGGGAGGAGCCAGGGAGGAGCGGGAGGAGCCAGGGAGGAGCGGGAGGAACTAGGGAGAAGCGGCGGGAGGAGCGGAGGGAGAAGAGGGAGGAGCGGCAGGAGGAGCGAGAGAAGAGGAGGGAGGAGGAGAAACAGAGAGAGGTTCAGGAGGAGCGGAGGGAGGAGCGGGAGGGTGGCCGGAGAGGACTCTGAGGTCTCGCATTTCGTTACACGAGGGAGAGGGACCGCACATTACGGCGAGGAGCCGGTTTTCTGCGCTTAGGCACAACGAATGGGAAGGAAACACGCTGCGCTGCTGTCTTCGCAGTGAGCGCGCACTGCTTTTCTACTCAGAACATCTTTTTTGTCGAGAAAAAAATAATTTGGAAAAACAGGGTTGTGGAAAGGGGGTGACCTCGTTAAGCACTTGAGGTGTCTCCCTTTGGAACTGAGCTGGGAGGGACGTTTGGAGATGACTCGGCCTGGGCCGGAGGCTCGGCCATTGGGGTGAGTGCCCGGCGAGGGGCGCGGCTCCCGCTCTCCGCCATGGGTGGGTGGGCACCCGCTCTCCCGCACGCCTGGGCCTGAAGGGCAGCCTGGGCTCCCGCCGCGAGCTCCGGCTCCCCGCTTTCCTTGCTCGGACCCGCCCAGCCACCGGGTGGAAGCCTCTGAACTAGTGTTCTCAAGTGCGAAAACCAGAGCCCGGCGGCGCCTTCCTGGGGCGAGTGGGCGGGCCCTCAACTCCCGACGACCGGGCAGGCGGAAAGGGAAGAGCCGCGTACCAAAGGAACCTGGTCTCAAATCCCAACTTGTGATTTCTCCAGGAAGCACCCGCCTACTGCCCCCACCTCAAGCCCCAGAGAGGGTGCCCTAAGCCGCAAACCCTGGGTTTCACCTGAACAAGTGCGGCCTCTCTTTAGCTCTTAACCCACTTCGCCTGTCTCGGGACTGTGCCACAGTAGCCGCAAGCCAGGAGGCGCAGAGGCTCCCAGAAAGAGGCCCTGAAGAGTCCTGCAAAGACGATGTCTTCTCCACATGGCAGAAGAGGGACTGAGGCTCAGAGAGCCCCAACAGCTTGGCCCCAGTTCACAAAGGGACCTTTTCCATCCCACTGGGGGTGGAAAACACATGGAGACCTCGGTCCACCCACGCCCAAGTCTGTGCGTCTTCTGAGAATGGCAGTAATAATAGCGGCAATCGTTACTGGGTGCTTGCTATCCCGCGCTGTCTGTTGGAGGCGAGGGGCTGTTATCCCCCAGCCCTGCCCACTCACTCAGTCAGCTGAAATGTATGGACCCCTATATCACCAGGTCCTATGCAGGGCGCCAGAGGAGTGTTGATAAATAAAATCTGTCTCTCGACCAGGGGAAGTCCGGGGACACGGGTCCAGGTGGTAATGCGACTTGTCCAGGGTCACCCATGGTGCTGAGGTAATGAGATTCCAGGGAGGGCCCTGTGGTCTGGACACCCCCCCCCTCACAAGGGAGAAGCGGGGATGGGGTGCAGCGCACACTCCACGGTTAGTGGAGAGCGGAAGGTACTGGCCCATGTTGACACTCCACCCGCTGTGCTTATCCAGCCTGCCCGGAGCTCAGGCGTCCTGGTGGAGTGGGGTAGGTATCTCTCTGCAGGTGGACTGAAGGGATGTTCCCAGGTGTCTGCGCTTTTTTGCAGGCAGGGGGCAGCACTGTCTCCACCCCAGCCTCTACCAAGTGGGGCTGTCAAATAAAACAAGGCACTCAGTGTAATTAGAATCTCATGTAAGCCATAAATAACATGTAAGTATGCTCCATATACTGCATGGCGTACATTTACACCAGTAAAATATTCATTGCCTATCTGAAATTCAACTTTAACAAGAGGGCTGCGTTTTCATTTGCTACCTCTGGGAATCCTACTATTTAGGACTCCTGGAAGTTTGCTTGTCTTGGCAAGCTAGGGCCTGCCCAGGCTCCCTACACGCAAGCGCACACACACACACACACACACACACCCCTCCCCACTCCTAGATCCACTGTGCCACTTTTGTCTGGCTACAGGAGAATTAAAATGTGCATGAAGTGAGGGACACCCCAGGGTCCTTCTGTACCTTAGAAACCAAATCAGCCAGCCAAATCACTTGCAGGACTTTCGGTTCTTCCCCATCCCCTTCCACTTTCCAGAGTTCACTTTTGAAGTTCCGTCCTGGTCAATGCTTTCCTGTTCCAACTTGTACAGGTGACTCTCGGTCCTGTATGCTCTCTCCCCGGGTCCTATGACAAGTTTTCCTGCCAATGCAGCTTCTCCCCCATGTCCTCTCAACAGAGCATGGTTGGGGTGGCCAGGGAAGTGGGGGCTGTTTGTGGGGGGCTACCCAGAAACCTCTTTGGGGCTTTGGAGAGTCCAGCTGAAACAGAGCCCAGGAGGGAGTTTTGAGTTACCATGGAAACTTCTTGTGCAAGTTTGTGGCCCCATGTTAAGTTGCTCCAGTTTGAGGAGGACTTGTTTTTTCGTTTCCTGCAAGTTGCAATCCCATCCCCAAATCAATGCAGGAAATGCCCCATTGCCCTGGCAACTGCTGGGTCTTTGATCCATCTGGTCCTTCAGATCCCTCCATCGAGGAAATCAGACTTCAGAGGCAGGCCGGAGTGTGGGAGGGAGGGAGATCCCTCGGAGATCCCCTTCAGTTCCCTAGTCCACCATGAAGCAGGGCAAGAATTTTGATCCCAGACCCCTCATATTCCAGAGTCTTCTGGAAGTACAGTCAGCCTCCAGGGAGACATACAGACCCAGGCGGCATTGTGTTGTTTCCTGAGCACAGTGCTGAGAGCCTCTCTTCCAGATTCAAAATGGGCATAACTGAACCAGATGTGACTCAAAACTAGCTGTCGTTGGTTGGGAAAGGTTGTTCTTGTTCATATTTTTTCCTCTTGACAGATTTTTTCTGAAAACAAAAGCAATATATGCTTGGGTGTTGGCTTTTGTTGTTTTTGTTTGTTTGCTTTTTTTTTTTTTTTTTGGTGGTTCTGGGAGTGGAACCCACAGGCTTTTCTATCTCCAGGCTACACTCCCAGAACTATTTTTTACACTTTGTTTGGAAACAGGTTCTCACTAAGTTGCTGAGAGCCACACAAGTAGCTGAGGCTGGCTTCGAACCTGTGTGATCTTACTGTCTCAGCCTCCTAAGGCGGGGATTACAAGCATGCACCACCACGCCTTCCTTGGTTTTAATTTTAAGCCAAAAATATTACAGAAATAAGTGACAAAGGGCAACAGCCTGTCATTTTTTCACACAGAACAGTTGTTTTCAAACTGTTAAATCCAAACAAATCCCTCAGGGAGTATGTTAAAATCCATATTCTTAGGCCACCACTCAAAGGTTCTGATACAGCAAACCATGCTCTAAGAGCAGGTCCCAGTAATTCCTTTTCTTTTTTTTTTTTTTCTTTGAGGTACTGGGGATTGAACCCAGGCCTCTGAACTACACACTCAGCCCTATTTTATTTTACTTATTTGTGTGTGTGTGTGTGTGTGTGTGTGTGTGTGTGTGTGTGTGTGTTAATTAGGTTGAACCCAGGAGAATTCTACTTCTGAGCTACATCCCCAATCCTACTTTATCTTATTTTATTTTGAAATAGCATATTACTAAGTTGCTGAGGCCCTCACTAAGTTGCAAAGGCTGACCTGCAACCTGAGATCCTCTTGTCTCAACCTCCCAAATACTGAGATTACAGGTATATGCCACCGTGCCCAGCTCAGTAGTTCCATTTTTAACACTCTCATCCAATGATATCTAGTAATGATATTGGAGATACATCAATCTAGAACTGACCTTTGTGAATAGATTAGTATCTATGCCTCCAGATCAGTTCTTTAAGCATAGAATAATATTTTTTATTTTGGGGAAAAAAAATCATACTACAATGTGGTTTTGTAGTTTGATTTTCTCCTATATATGGAGGGGACATTTTTGGGCAAATAAATATACATGGTACTGATCCCACCCATCATGGGTGCTGTGACGGCTCGTGGTGGGGGCATGGCCTAAGAAGCAGTGGTCGTGGAACACCAGTCCCCTGCGTGGCCACCCAGGCATGCTGTCAGAGCGGCTCAGGGGCAGCAGCGTTTTGGTGTCTTTGGGCCAGCAACAGCTCTTGAACACCCTTAACCAGCACAGAAATACTAGGAAGGCAGGCTCCTGCCCTCAGGCTGCCGCGTGAGTCTGATGGGGCTGTACCCAAGATCCACTGAAAAGAGCTTCAGTGGAAGAAGCACAGGGAGTCCCAAACGCCTGGGGGTAGTGTCACCTACCTCAGCCTCCCTGCCCCTGCTCTGGGCCCTCAGTGGTTCTGTGGCTGCCATCAGATCTTTCAGGAAAGGGCCAGTGGGAAGGGAGGTCATTGCTGGCAATGGGAACTCTCAGAGCCTCCTCCCCCGGGGTGAACTGGCTTACAGGGGGTGGGGAGGCTGCCAGAAGTGCCCCGTCCCAGGGCAAGGACCCGGAGTTGGTTCCAAGGTCCAGCCCCAGAAGGTGCTGCAGTTGCTCACGTGCAGAGTGAGACACTCCTAAGAAGGAGCCAGGACAGCCAACAGGGACTGCAAGAAGATGTCTTCTTCCACCATGAGAGTAGGAAGGGTGAGTCTGGAAGGCCATCATTCAAAACCTTTCAAGGAAAGCAGAATTTTGGAAGAATCAACAAAAAAGACCACATACTGTTCAGCTGTATGAATGTGACTAGCTGACCTGGCCTGACCTGCTTCGTCGCCCCCTTCAGCCTCCCAGGCCCCCACAGCCTCTCTTCACCTTACTTTCACCAGAGCACACAGCACAGGTGGATATTTTCTTGTGTGTCCCCTTGTTTTTATTTATTTACCTTTTTCTTTCTTTTTTTTTTTTTTAATAGTACTTAAGATTGCACCTAGGGACATTCTACCTCCCAGCCACACCCCTAGCCCTATTTTTATTCCTTATTTTGAAACAAGGTCTCACTTAGTTGCAGGGGGCCTCCTTTAATAGCTGGGGATGGCCACAGGCCTCCAATCCTGTCCCAGCCTCCCAAGTACTGGGATTATAAGCATGTACCACCACTCCTGGTTTCTTTCTTCCTTCCTTCCTTTCTTTCTCTTTTTTCTTTCTCTCTCTCTTTCTCTTTCTTCCTTTCTTCTTTCTATATTGAGGACAGAACCTAGATGCTCTGAGCTATACCATTTTTTTCCCATTTTTTTCCCTTTGAACAGAGTCTCATTAAGTTGCTGAAGCTGACCTCAAAACTGTGATCCTCCTGCCTCAGCCTCCCAAGTGCAGGGATTATAGGCATATGCCACCACCACACCCAGCTGTGTCTTTTTATTTATTGTTCCAGTCTCCCCTTGAATGTTGCATGTTACTCTCTGAAGATACTGTCCATCCCATTTACATTGTACCCCTGACACTAAAAACAGAACTAGGAACACAATAGGTACTCAATAAATGTTCTTTAAACAAACAAATAATACAAGCTAGCGAGAACATGAAATTGCTTTTTTTTGGGGGGGGTACTGAGGGTGGAACCCAGGGGCTTTTCTACCTCCAGGCTATACTCCCAGACCTATCTTATGCTTTATTTGGAGACGGGGTCTCACTAAGTTGCTGACAGCCTCACTAAGTAGCTGAGGCTGGCTTTGAACCTGTGCGATCCTCCTGTCTCAGCCTCCCAAGGCGGGGATTACAAATGTGCGCCACCACGCCCGGCTCTATGAAATTGCTTTTTTTGTTCCTTCTTTTTTGGTACTGGGGATTGAATCCAGGGACATTCTACATCTAAGCTACACCCCAGCCCTTCTTATTTTTTATTTTGAAACAGGTGCTTGATAAATTGCTGAGGGTCTCATCCAATTTCTGAAGTGAGTCTTGAACCTGCAATCCTCCTGTCTCAGTCTCCCAGGAACAGGGATTACAGGTGTGCACATTTTTAATCCCTCTGTTCAAGTCGACACATGTTCTGACCTCACCACCATCAAGCCAACTGAGATTGTATGAGAAAATAAAGTCAGGGCAAAAGCCCAGTTTAACTGGTAGATACCAGCTTCCTAACTGGGGGACAACGGATAGTGCTGGGAGAAGAAAACATCCAGATTTCCAAGTAAAGCCGATTCTGAAGTTAGGTTACCATTATCCACATGACCAGGTTGACCCTGGGCTCTGCACACAGTGAACCATGCTCTCTCTGAGCTGTTGGTGGCACACAGGTCTTGCCAGGCACAGTGGCACCTGCGGGGACCCCGCCCTTAGATCATACAAGCATCTCTCTTGCGCTCCCGCTCACTTGTCTATGTTGCCTCCCGACCACATTTGATTAGCTCGGAAACCAAGGCGCAGGGCGTTCACTGGCCCCTGCAGAGCCCGGCTGACCAGGAGCCTACTGGGAGAAGTTAGGGGTGTTGAGTCACTAATGCACGTGGAGTTTGTGACTCTTCCTGATGACCAAGAATTGACCACATGCTATTTAGTTTCTCCTCCCTACATTTGTCACCCCTGACACCCTAAAAGTCATTTCCTCCTGAAAAACTCTTTGCTACAGTGGGAAGCTTCCCCCTTCCTCCTGGAAGTACTGGGACCACTCTTGCCTGCCCGGCAATTCCTTTCTGTGAGCCGCCCTGCTGGGAACAAAGCTCAGCCCCTCTCTGTCTGACGGCATGGGCGTTTATTTGTGCCTCTCTAACGGTGGCTTGGACACGGTGTTCCGCATCGCGGAAGTGGCCATGCACCAAGTGAAACACCGTTACTATGGTAACGGTTCCTTTTTATTGATACCAGAATAAACAAGAATGCAAAGCTGCCTCCCTTGTTGGCACATTTCAGGGGCCTCCATTCCCAGGGGTTTAAGGACCGCCCTTCAAAGGCAGCCCTCCTGGCTGATCTGGGACTTCCCGGTGGAGCGGAGCGCAGAGCCGAGGTCCAGCTTCTGATTTTCTCCCAAGGACCCGGCACAAGCAGTAAGACCACTTCTATTCAGTTTCTGTTTGGGGAGGAGGTGGGTGGAAGAAGGAGAGCCTTCAAGCACTGCTGGAGCTGAGCTCTTTGAGTTTGGACAGCTGGGCTATGTTCCCACCTGGGTGCAAAGAAAGAGGAAAGGCCTCCTGCTGTCCTGGGTTTCAAAAAAGGAGAGGAGACAAAGTGGCACCCAGATACAGCCCGAGCTCCTGCCGACCTTTTGTTTCTGGTATTTAGATAAATCTTGATTAATACCTGATCCAGCCTCTCCCCCGCCCATTTTTAGAGAGCCTAGGGGGTCATCTGCTTAATAGCAGGGCTCAGAGTCAAGCTCCTGTATTCACTGGCTGTGTGATCTGGGGAAATCAGACAACCTCATCTTCATCTGTAAACAGCAGGTGATGATTTTCCCAATTCCTCAGCCTGTGGTGAGAATTTCACTCTGCTGGGTGAAACACTGCTGGGTGCTTGCACAGTATGTGGCCTGTAGCATGCAGATTAGCATGGGAATAGTGGGCCTTCCTGGAGAATGTGGCTTCAGGACGATGCAGTCTGTGGCAGATCTGGGATTGGACCAGCTATCAGGATTGGCCATGGCGAGGTGTCCAGGGAGTTTGCTATGAGCCTCTGAATGCAGCCCTGATGGGGCCTTCCAGGCCTCGTCAGAGGCACTGGGATCTGGCACCAGATACACTGTTCTTTGGTTGCTGGCCAGGGTAATACAAGTGGGCACCTTGCCCACTGGGAGGAAAAGTGAGAAGGGTCGTGAAATCCCGTGGCCATGCCTGTCACTGGTACTGAATGCTTCTTTTTCCCTTGCCAGTATTATTTTAAATGACTCCCTTCTCCTGTGCCCTGCCACCCTCTTAAATTGCTCAGCCAGGAAGGTCCTGAGTGTGGGGCAGAGGAATGAGGACTGGCCAATAGCCCAGGAAGAGAGGGCACCAGCGGGCCCTCTCCTGACCCATGACCAGCACAGGGGCAGCCAGGTTGGGAATCGTGGCTTAAGTTCAAAACTTACAGGCCAGGCTGAGGCTCCTCAGTGTCTGTATTTCACATGGGCTAGTCATCCTTCAGTCGTCAGACCTCCATTTTCGCATCTATAAAATGGGCTCATGAAACCTGCTTTGTCAACTGAAAAACATTTAGCATTTTAGAAGTGTGGTAGAAAGAGCACTAGATTTGGAGTCCAAAGATCCTGACTTGGGCATTTATTTGCGTCATATCTTGGCCTCACTGGGCCTTGGCTTTCTCATCTCTAATAGGGGCTGCCTCCCAGGGCGATTATGAAATCCAAACCAAATGTCCAGGGCTCTCACCCAAGGCCCCTTCAAGACAGGATCATAATGTGCCTTTGATGAGCACCACTCTGCTGGACAATGGGCCAAACACAGCATGCACGTTCTAGCATTCCACCCTGCAAAGACCCCATGAGCAGGAGCCACATTGTCCCCACCTACAGAGGCCCAGAGTGGCCACACAGTTTACCTAAGCCACGTGGCTAAGTAGGGGGGCCACCATGACTGAAAACCAATTTGTCACTTCTGAAACTTTTGCTTTAGCTATGTTTCTTTACTGAGTCATGTGTCTTTGGTTATAATTAATGCCATTGAATATCTGACAGGACCACCCAGGCAGGGGAGAGGCAGACAGAGGGACACCAGGACCTTGAACAGACAGCCTGGGGTCCTACAGCTGTCCTCAGAGTGATCTGGGAACTGGAACTCCATTAGTAAAACTCCCATCTGCTCCCCCTCTCCTTGTGATATAGGAGCTTGAGACTACCTCTGAGCTATACCCCCAGCCCTATTTACTTTTTTATCTTGAAACAAGATCTCACTAAGTTTCAGAGGGCCTGCTACATTGCTGATGCTGGCAACAAATCTATAATCCTCCTGTCTCTGCCTCCCAAGTACTGGGAGGGATCACAGCCATGTACCACCACACCCAGTTTGGTATTAGTATGTTAAAACTTCCCATGGTGATGCTAAGACTCATTTAACCAAGGTAGTCTTTAAGAACAATGCCTAACCCAGCACTAGGCATGAGATTCATAAATAGTAGTTGTCAATAGCAGCTAACAGGGTAGTCATACTGTACAGTCCTGGGGCACCATTCAAAGTTAATCTACAGGAGCTGAAGCCTTGGCATTCTGCAGTGTACAACATGCCTTGCTGTACCCTCAACTCTCCAGTAGGCATTTGCCAAGAACCTTTCAAGTATTACCTCATTTCTTAGAAAAAAACCTCATGAAGAAAGGTTCTACTGTAATGCTCATTTAGAAAGGAGAAAACACCAGCCCCGCAGCCACTGCACCACCCACTCAGCTCTGCTGTTCCAGCTGAAACGCAGCCACAGACAGTAAGCAATGAGCGGGCATGGCGGTCCCCAGATGGTGGGAGTTGAGCCCAACGCTGTAGTTCTCAGACTCCAGATCCAGAAGGTAAGTAAACTTGCCCTTGGCTAAGAAGAAACAGAGCTGAGATTCGAATCCAGGCCTGAATGTCTCAAAGGTCCTAACCATATCTTTAAGAGATACTAGCTAGATAAATTTCTCCTGTTCCTCTCCCTGTAGCTCTTCCTTTGGGCAATGATCTTTTTCTTTGCAGAGCTGACCTGTATAATGTCCATCTCTTCTCCTGGTCCCATCATGACCACTAGTGTCCAGTCTCTCAGGAGACCCCAGCAGCCTTGGGAATGACCCTCGATCTCACCTCCAGAGGCCCAGCTGACTCCCAGGACAGTTTGCATTGTCTTGTACTTGGAGTTGTTCAGTGCTTGGCAGGTGCCTAGTACAGAGTTGAGAGCTTGGTCTGTCTACTAGGGCTGCCCGTACAGCTAGACAGGTTGTACCCTGGACAACTCCAAGGCTGCTTTTGAAAGATCCTCTTCTGTGACAGATCTGTGTGAGGCTCTTCTACACAGAGGCTCAGTTAACTAACTAAAAAAAAAAAAAAAAAAAAAAAAAAAAAAAGCAAGAAGGCTGGCTTTGCAGTTCTTGAGCCCTGGGGGTTGCCAGCAGCCCTCCCCTGCCATCCTCCTCTACTCCCTACACATGGATCTCACCGCTGTTTTGAATTCAGCAGTCTGGGGGGCAAAGCAGCAGGTTTCCTAACTGCATCTCTAGGCTAAAGAGCCAGCCACCTCCTTGGGGAGCCTGCCACAACTACTACACCACCACTGCTCATTACTGATTTAATAGAAAAGGAGAGAGGCCTGAAGCAGACCCTGGAGTCAGAGCTGGCCACTGGCTGGACCTGGGTACAGGGCAGACTACCTCATTTGCAGGACCCAGCAAAGTAAAACTGCAGGGCCACTTGTTCAAAATGTAGTAGGAATTTAGAATAAAAAATAGGGCAGGGGGTGTAGTTTGGAGGTAAAATGCCCCTGGGTTCCATCCCCAGACCTGCAAAAAAAGAAAAAAAGAAAGCCGAGCTGGTGGCTTGTAATCCCAACATTCAGAAGGCTGAGACGGGAGGATTGCGGTTCTCAGACAGCCTCAGCTGCTTAGTGAGGCCCTCTGCAACTTAGTGAGACCCTGTTTCAAAATAAAGAATAAAAATGTAGTAGGAATTTAAGCCAGGCATGGAGGAGGACACCTATAATTTCAGTATTTGAGAGGCGAAGCCAGGAGGATCACAAGTTCAAGACCCACCTCAGCAATTTAGCAAGACCCTGTCTTAAAATAAAAAGGGCTGGCCAGGTGTGGTGGCATATGCTTGTAATCCCCGTGCTTGTGCTTGGGAGGCTGAGATGGGAAGATCACACAGATTCGAAGCCAGCCTCAGCTACTTAGTGAGGCTCTCAGAAACTTAGTGAGACCCTGTTTCCAAATTAAAAAATATAAAATAGGTCTGAGAGTATAGCCCAGAGGTAGAAGGCCTCTGGGTTCCACCCCCAGTACCACCAAAAATAAATAAATAAATAAATAAATAATAAATAAATAAATAAATAAATAAATAAAGGGCTGGGGGTGTATCTTGGAGGTAGAATAGGTCTGGGTCAACCACCAGTAAAAAAAAGAAAAATGTAGTAGGAATTTAAAGGAAACGATGACAAAAAGTTAAACCAAACAGGACCCCTCTTTGTAAGGCAACTCTGTACCCTGCATCCTTCTGCAGGGTGAATTCTGACCATGGTGCAGTTGACCATTGGCTACTGGTGACCCATGGCATGAAAACACCTAGCCAGGCTAATCAGAGGCTTTTCCTCTGGAATTTAATGGGAGGGACAGACAGACAAACAGAGACTGCCGAGTGAAGTGAAGAAAACAAAGTCATAAAAAAAATTCCCCAAACCTGCTGAGTTTTCTCCACACAGCAACCAGAACAATGAGCTTTTTCCCAACTTGAACCCATCCGCCCACCCTCACTCTGAGCTCTGCCGGCTCGCTCACGCCACACTGGGCATGCTGGGCCTTTGTATCCCCGAAAGGACCCAGACCACTCAAGGGACATGAGCCACATGACCTGGGCCCCAAGCAGCCTCCCCTCCCATCGTCCCATCCCGCTGTGGCCCGCCTCAGGGAGGCCTCCCCTGCACCTGGCTGCCAGTGTTTCCTTTCTGGAACTCCTCTTCATTTACAATCAATTGCTTTCATTGATGTGCATGTGTGAGCGTTCGTGTGTGCATTTGTGTGTGTGTGTGTGTGTGTGTGTGTGTGTGTGTGTGTGTGTGTGTTGTTCACTGTCTGCCTCCCTTGGAGTCTTGGCTCTATGAGAACAGAAACCTTGCTTACTTAGCTCCCCCCACCCATGTGCCGAATATACCTGGCAAATTGTAAAAACTACAAAAGCAGTTGTGGAGGGCACAGCTCTTTTATGATGGCGCACTTTCTCAGTGGTCCTTCCCGTCCTGAAGAGCGCTTGCTTTTGCATACATATTTTGTACTGGCTACATTACTGAACTGCCTCTCCTTGGGTTTCACTGGATCCATCACTGTATCCTCTGCCATCCTTCCCTAAAGTTAGAGAACTTATTTCTGTTTCCTGCTCTATCATTTTAACAAAATACACTTAGTTCTTTAACAATGTTGTGGCGGTTGCAAAGTGTGCAGCCCTGGGAAGTTTGAGGGACAGAGGGGAGGGGAGAGCCGGGAGTAGAGTGTGACAATGGCAAGCGCTAAGGGTGCAGGGAAGAAAGAACGGAGCTAAGAATTACTCGGCTAAAGGTTGGTGGACCTCAGTAACAGAAACAGACGTCAAAAGCTGGAAGGGGGATCCCAGAGCTCCGATTTGAATCACCATGTTCTATAACACTCGTTACCAGATAAGATGATTCCACAGCTTAAGAAAATGTCCCCACAAAAGGAAGAAGGAGACAACTGCTAACTTTGTCAAGTGCCCATTTTCAAGTAACTACTAAGCCGGGCGTGGTGGCACACGCTTGCAATCCACAGCCAGCCTCGACTACTTAGTGAGGCCCTCTGCAACTTAATGAGATCCTGTTTCAAAATAAACGATAAAAAATAAGGCTGGGAATGTAGCTTGAAGGTTGAATAAATGCCCTGGGCTCAATCCCCAGTACTGCCAAAAAAAAAAAAAAACCTACCAAATATCATTACAACCATTTTCTAAGAACCAAAAACTTAGAAAAGATATAACCTAGCTGGGCATGGTGGCGCACGCTTGTAATCCAGCATTCAGGAAGCTGAGACTGGAGGATCGCGGTTCGTGGGCAGCCTCAGCTTCTATTTAGTGAGGCCTTTGCAACTCAGTGAGACTCTTCTTCAAAATAAAGACTAAATAATAGGGCTGGAGTTGTAGCTCAGAGATTGAATGCCCCTGGGTTCCATCCTCAGACCCGCAAAAAAAAAAAAAAAAAAAAAAAAAAAAATATATATATATATATATATATATATATATAAAATCTGAAAACAAACATTCCTATGAAAAAGATGAGAAGAAAGGAATTAATTAGAATACTTGTTTTAAACAAATCCCACCATTATGTATAATCATAATGTACTAGTTAAAACAACTTTTAAAAATAGTTTCTATTTTAGAAATGGTTCTGAAAGAGCCGGGCGTGGTGGCACACGCTTGTATCCCAACATTTGGGAGGCTGACACCAGAGGATCACAGTTTGTGGACAGCCTCAGCTACTTAGTGAGGCCCTCTGCAACTCAGTGAGACCCTGTTTCAAAATAAAGAATAAAAAATAGGGCAGGGGGTGTAGCTTGGAGGTCAAATGCCTCTGGGTTCCATCCCCAGACCCGCAAAAAAAAAAAAAAAAAAAAAAAAAAAGAAGAAGAAATGGTTCTGAGAATGCTAATTCAATGGAAAAATAGCAGATATGTTTCTATACTCCGACACCTGATCTGGCTGTATTCACAATACCTTATCAGAACTAGCCTTTTTCTAGTGCGCTTGGGTGTCTGCGTGGTCTCACTGAACCCTCCTCGCAGCGTCCTGCGGCGGTGACAGCAGGAGGGCCACCCTGCTTCTCCTGCACCTCATCTCACAAAGCACAGTCTCCCATTAGGTGCCGGTGCCCCCCCCCCGCAGTGTCACCTTGGGACTGATACCATGAACCTCCCTTCTGCATTTTTATGACCCCAACAAGCTGTTAGTCACTTTCAGGTGTTTGCATGGACTCCCCATCCCCGTCTATAACAGACTTGCTTGGTTGCTATGGAAACCATATGCTTTAGGGCATGTTCCCTAAGACCAAAACCCCAAGCTCTTTTTAGCAGTTACCAACCAGTGTTTATTGAGTGCTATGACATAGCAGAGCAGACACGCCAGTGCCTGGCCTACAGAAGGAGCTCAGAAAAGCTGGGCTCGCGAGGAGGCAGAGCTCACGCCCAGTCACTGTCATCACTGTAATTAATTACTGTAAGCAGCTGAGGACCAGGCAGATTGAGAGGGCAGGGATATTTCTCTCTATAAAAGCGCATGTGCACTTTTAGACATTTCAAAGAGAAGGAGTCGCCGGGCATGGGGGCACACCTGTAATCCTAGGAAGCTGAGACAGGAGGACTTCACATTCACCACCAGCCTCAGTCACTTAGTGAGGCCCTCTGCAACTTAGACCCTGTTTCAAAATTAAAAGTAACTGATTGAAACCATAGAATTATAGTAACATGTGCATACCCATGTTCATAGCAGCACAATTCAGTTAAGTGAGATTAGCTAATAACAGAGAGTGAAAGGTCATGTTTTCTTTAATTGTGCAGGATAGGGAGTAATTGGGATACAAGAGAAGCTCCAGATGATGAGGAGAAATCTCAGGGGAGCCAGGCAGGAATATAAATGTTACAGTGAAATATGTTGCGGTGTGTGAGGGGAGAAATAATTACCCCAACAAAACCACACAAAGATAAAAAGCGCAGGTTCTTGTCCTGAGCTAATGGTAAATACACATCAGCCTGAACTCTTGCTGAAGATTTTCTCCATCCCAGCTGGATCCACCCCCTCTGAGGCGGGGTGGGGGGGCAGCCCTGTCTGTGGCACAGACCTCCACACCTTTTGTTACACTCCCAAGATGTGTTAAATTGTTTATCCGAGATCTGGGATTTCCTCCCATTCTTGAGGAACTCTGCCTCTCTTCAGAAATGTAAAAAGGCCACTTATCAAGGCCTTGTCCCAAAATTTAAAAAAAAAAATTTTTTTTTAAAAGGCCAGGTGTGGTGGTCTGTGATTCCACTACTTAGTAGTTGGGAGACTGAAACAGGAGGATTGCAGATTCTAGGCCAGTCTTAGCAACTTAGCAACTCCCTCAGCAACTTGGCAAGACCTTGTTTCAAAGTAAAACTAAAAAGGGTTAGGAAAGTAACTCAGAGGTCGAATAACCCTGGGTTCAATCCCTAGTACCTAAAAAAATAAAAACAAGGTCTGAGGATGTATCTCAGTAGTAGAGCGCTTGCCAAATGTTTGCAATTCCTTGGGCTCCATCCCCCATACTTCAAAAATAAATACATAGATATATTTTCTTTTTCTGGTACAAGCTCATTGGGGAAAAAAAACACTCGAATATAATCCCCTTTATTGCGTGTTGGGAAATCCTTTTTTGCAAAGTCAGGCCAAAAACATAAGCCAATGTTGACCCATATTTTGTGACCCAGTATCACTTTTTAAAACATCTCCATTAAAAACCGGGCGTGGTGGCGCACACTTGTAATCCCCGCGCTTGGGAGACAGGAGGATCACACGGGTTCAAAGCCAGCCTCAGCTCAGCAACTTAGTGAGGCTTTCGGCAACTTAGTGAGACCCTGTTTCCAAATAAAATATACAAAAGGTCTGGGAGTATAGCCCGGAGGTAGAAAGCCTCTGGGTTCCACCCCCAGTACCACCCCCAGTACCACCAAAATAAATAAATAAATAAATAAATAAATAAATAACATCTCCATTATTTACACAACCAGTGCATAGATGCAATTATTATTTTGAGTTTACAGATGAGGAGACCAAGGCTCAGGGAATAAGCTCTCTTGCTCAGAATCACACAGTAGTGAGCAGCTAAGTCCCATCTGAACAGAGAACTCTGCCCGTCCAGTTGTGCCTGCCCGGGATAAGTGGGTCGTGAGGCCAGCTCTGACCAGCATCTTCCCCACCTCCTCAGCTTCAATGTACTCAGAGATCCAGCGGGAGCGGGCAGACATCGGGGGTCTGATGGCCCGCCCAGAGTACAGAGACTGGAACCCGGAGCTCATCAAGCCCAAGAAGCTGCCCAACCCTGTGAAGGCGTCACGGAGCCACCAGGAGCTGCATCGGGAGCTGCTCATGAACCACAGAAGGTGGGGTGCAGCCTGGCGTCCCAGGCCTGCCGGGGCTCAGATGGGCGCCCCTCTGGGAAGGCAGGCCTGACCGTCGTCCTGGGGCTCCTGGCGTGCAGGGGGCAGAGGGAACCCACATGTTCCCCGGAGGAAACCCAGCGGGGCCCTAGAACCAGAGCCTCCCTATTCTCCTTCCCAGCACCATGGCCTGCGGTGGATATACTGACTGAGCAGTACTGAGTACCAGGCACCGTGCCCATACCTACAATTCAAGAAAGACGGGGCCTGGTTCTTGCTCTCACTTGGGGCAAAGACATAACCAGCAGTAGGAGGGCTGTGTTGATGGGGCCACCTGGGCCTGGGAACCCAGAGGAGAAGCCGTGGGAGGGTCCAAGAGGACTTCACAGGCACCTCAGGCTAAAGCCTAAAGGGGGAACAGGAGCCTGCTGGGCTGGGAGGTGGGCGTCGCCTGGCAGAAAGAACAACGCATGCAGATGGCTGGGAAACATGGAGCTCCATGTGGCCGACTGGTGAGGAGTTTGGACTGGAAAGGGGACTAGGAAGAGGCTCGTGGTCTGGTGAGTGCTTTGCAAAGGCTCTCTGGCTGAGGTGGACACTGATGTCCAGAGAGGCACAATCGACGGTGGTTGGCTCTTCCACAGCAAGGCCCAGCGAGAGATGGTTTCAGGGGCATCCAGGCAGTGCCAGGCCGGGGGACTCCCAATCCATAGGGTGTGAAGTGGGGTTGGGGTTTCCCTCTGAGGCTGGGAAATGCCTCCCGCCTTCTCTATCGCGCCCTCTGCTGGCCGGCTCTGGTATTAGAGCCGGTTGTGATTTTCATTGTGATTTTCCAGCTGTGTGACAGAAAAGTTCTAGCAGATATCCTTTTGTATACCAGGCTGTTTTCTGTTTTTGTTTCCACTTATTATTATAACATGAGAATTTTCTCTCATTGCTTTTGGAATGATCATTTCTTTTGAATGCCAAAAATCACCATGAATATCACTATCATTGTACAATTATACCAATACAAAACTTTTCAAATAATACCAAAAAAATTACAGTTGAAAACAGCATACAAATCTGGGTGTGGTGGTGCACGCTTGTAATTCCAGCATTCGGGAGACTGAGACCGGAGGATCGCAGTTCGCGGACAGCCTCAGCTAACTTAGTGAGGCCCTTTGCAACTCAGTGAGACCCTGTTTCAAAATAAAGAGTAAAAAATTGGCTAGGGGGTGTAGCTCAGAGGTCAAATGCCCCTGGGTTCCATCCCCAGACCCACAAAAAAGAAAAGAAAAGAAAAGAGCATACAGCCAAAGTAGGAGGGAATGTTTGTAAAGTTTTTTTAATTTTTAATTTTTATTTATTTATTTTTTTGTGTGTGTGGTACTGAGGAAGGAACCCAGGAGACTTCTACCTCCAGGTTATACTCCCAACCTATTTTATATTTTTATTTGGAAACAGGGTCTTATAAAGTTGAGAGCCTCACTACGCTGCTGAAGCTGGCTCTAAACCTGCGATCTTTCTGTCTCAGCCTCCCAAGTACTGAGATTACAAGCATGCACCACCATGCCAGGCCTAATGTTTATAAATGTAATGATATTAAAAAATTATATATATGAAAATATGAAGATATTCATCTCTCTCAATCTGCAAAAAAAAAAAAAAAAAAAGATGGAAAAAGGTAGGTACAGTCGATTTGCAAAAGAAGAAATGTACCGGGCACTGTGGTGCACATCTGTGATACCAGTACTTGGGAGGCTGAGACAGGACGATCATGGGTTCAAGACCAGCACCTGGTAACTGAGGAAGACTCTGTTTCAAAATAAAAAATGAAATAAGGCTGGGAGTATAGCTCAAAGGTAGAAAGCCCCTGGGTTCAATCTTTAGTACCACAAAAAATTAAAATAAAAAAGAAGAAATGCAAGTTGCTGCTAAGCATATCAGTAGCTGCTCCAAGGACTCACAGTCAAGGAAACAAATGAAATCAAATATTATTTCTTGCCTATCAGATTCTGTAATCTAAAAAGATTGCCTGGTGATGGTGGGGAGACATAGGTGTTTTTCTACCCTGTTGTAGTGTATAGATCAGGTAACCTTTCTCAGGGCAAATGGAAATATGCACCCACAGTCATTTAAAAGACCCATCAGTTCCACCTTTAGAAACTTGTCCTAAGAAAAGGACAAGAAATGATGCAAACCTGGTCCCTATGGCCAGACAAGCCTGGGTCTGGTCCCTTCGCTGCCTCGTTGCCCCTTCTCTAAGATGGGGCAGTAACGGTCCTTCCTCCAGGCGCTACCCCAGGCAGTAACGGTGGGACTGGTGTCACCCTAAGGTGCAGCCCTGACCCTGGGGGTGGAAAGAGGAGGGGCTCCTGATGGCTCCCCAACCCTAGGGGCCTTGGTGTGGACAGCAAGTCAGAGCTGCAGCGTGTCCTGGAGCATCGCCGTCGAAGCCAGCTCATCAAGAAGAAGAAGGAGGAGCTGGAGGCCAAGCAACTGCAGTGCCCCTTCCAGCAGGAGCTACTGAGGCGGCAGCAGAGGCTGGGCCAGGTAGGCTGGGCTGCAGCCTCCTCCGAGCAGTCTCCCCAGGGAGGGCCAGCAGCAAGGGTGCAGGGCCAGGACACCCCTGGCTGCAGCTTGTGCTCTGCCACCCAGCAGCATGAGAGCCTTCCCTCTCTGAACCTCAGCTTCCTCTTCAGCCCAGCAGACACTAGTTCTGATGATCATAACTGCCCTGTGAGCTGGCGGCATTCCTAGTTGAGAGATGGAGAACTGGACGCCCAGAGGAGATACACAGATTGAAGTGGGCTTCATGAGAACACAGTCTCATGCTCTGCCCCCACTGCCAGTTACCAGGCTTGGTGACAAAGCTGATCCCAGGCTGTTTCTGCTTCCTCACTGAGAGGACCCTTGGTCCACACCCATTGCTTTTGAGAATAGGAATCCCCCTGGCCCGCCCTACCCACTTCATATCTCTGCTTCTCTCTCCTCCAGCTGGAAAAACCACCGGAAAAGGAAGAGGAACACGCCCCTGAGTTTATCAAAGTCAGGGAAAACCTGCGGAGAATTGCCACCTTGACCAGTGAAGAGAGAGCCCTGTAGAGAGGGCTGCTGGGCTCCGCCCCAACGCCCGCCTGGGCCCAGACCCGCCTCCAGCCTTTCTATACCTGGCAGCACTAGCCCTGGGCTCTTCATGATGTTCACACCTGCCCCTTACAAACAGGTCACCCCAGAGGGCCTGGCTCTCCCCGGGAGGCTAGGGGCTCCCAAGCTCCTAGTCTTTTCCTTCTATGCACCCACCTCTCCTGCCCCAAGAGGGAGCCACTGCCAGGGAAACCTTCCCTGAGGCACCCCCCCCCCCCCCCCAAGCCCTGCAAAGAAAGTTTCCTGGCAGAATCAGGAAGGAGGGACAGGAGGCCCTCTGTTTAACTGGCCCTCCTAGCAGGACCTGTGAGACCTCTTGAGGTTCTGCACCTCAGAGCAGCCAGCTCTTAGGTCTTGGGAACAATTCTGCCTGTGGTTTTACATGAGACCAGGTATAGGGCAGCTAAGCAGAGCTAAGCTCCAAGAATACCTGCCTTAGGCAGGCAGCTGTGGTGGTGCATGCTTGTAATCCCAGTACTTAGGAGGCCGAGACAGGAGGATCTCAGATTCACAGCCAGCCTAAGCTACTTAGTGAGGTCCTCTGCAATTTAGTGAGACCCTGTTTCAAAATAAAGAATGAAAAATAGAGCTGGAGGTGTAGCTCAGAAGTAGAATGTCCCTGGGTTCCCTCCCCAGTAATACAGAGAGAGAGAAAGAGAGAGAGAAGAGATATAGATGCACACACCTACCTTGACTTGAGTGTGGTTGTACACATCTGTAATCCCAGTACTTGGGAGGCTGAGACAGGAGGGTATAACAGGGCCAATGTCAGCAACTTAGCAAGAATCTCAACAACTAAGCACAACCCTCTTTCTTTCTTTCTTTCTTTCTTTCTTTCTTTCTTTCTTTCTTTCTCTTTTTTTTATGTTTAAGGGACTAGGGGTGTAGCTCAGAGGAGGAATGCCCCTGGGTTCAATCCCTACTACCAAAACAAAAACAAAAAAACAAAACAAAAAAAAATAAGCAGCAGAGAAAGGCTAAGCTGCCCACGCTGAACAAGAGCAGGGCAGGAGGCCATCGCGGTAGGGTGGGGGGACTAACCAAGACAGCTGCTTAGGGTTTGCCAGGCTTTGCCCACACTGGTTCCTTTACTCCACTCCACAGCCTTCCCTGCTGGGCCTGGTAACCGCACTAGATAGGGCTGCAGTATTCCTGCTCCCAACATAGAACAGTGCTTTGCAGACTTTAATGTGTGAACAAGTCACTAGGATCCTGCTAAAATACACATCCTGACCCTGTCGACCTGGGGCAGGGGATGGGACTCTGCATCACTAACGTGCTCCCAGGCTTGAGGACCACACAGGAGCAGCGAAGCAAGGCACCCTGGGGTGGCGCACAGCAGAAATGTCATCCACCACCATGGACCTCTGCCTGGGGTTCCCTGCACTTTCTCTGCAGCCCCAAGGATTATCCACCCACCCCACCCTCGGGGACTGTGTTGGTTATGTGGTGTGGTTTTCACCAGACATGTATGCTATTGCCAATCTACATTTCTTACTGGTGTGGCCAAACAAAAAGAATAATTTTACCTTCTCTACAACTTTTTGGAAAACAAATATACAACATTTTCAAATAGACTTTTGGAAACACAAATGGTAGTGTGAAGACCCCATTACCTCCCTTGTGGACGGGCCCCTCGAGCCTGCACTTCCAGCCTCTGTCCTCTAAGGACCACACACACAACCCTGGGGCGGCTCCAGGGAATCTGCCCATTCTCCTCCCTCAAAATCCCTTCTGCTAGGCACAGTGGCACACAGCTGCAATCCCGCCCTTGGAAGCTGAGGCTGGAGGACTGCAGGTTCCTGCCACTGTGGCCAGCCTCAGCAACTTAGTGAGACCCTGTTTCAAAATTAAAAAGGGCTGGGGGTGTGTCTCAGAGGTAAAATACCCCTGGGGGTTAATCCCCAGGGATACACACACACACACACACACACACACACACGCACACACACACACACACACATACACACCTTCTTGTTTGAGATCCAAGTATTTTACCCTTTTGGTCCTATGACGTTTTTGAAGATTTAGAAAACAAAACAGACATGTTTCTTCTTCTCTGAAGAGTAAAATCCCTATAAAGCCTTTGCGTCAGGTGACAGAGCTGTGCGAGGAAACCATCTCCTTCCTCTCCCAAAAAACTACCAGGAAGAGTTGTGCAGGAATGCCCTGACTCTTGGGAGCAGAGGTGGGCCCGCAGGAGGAAAGGATTCATCCTGGCTTAATCCTAAGTAGGTGGCATAAGGTGACTGACAATGGCATCCTTCTCCTGTGCCAAAGTAGGATGTAAATGTAGGTATGCTGCTCTCAATACTGTCCCCAACGGAGCAGGAAGCCCGCGGGCATGCATGCGGCGCCACCTGGCGGTCTCCAGAGGTACTGCGCGGACGAAGCTCTGGGAAAGAAGGGACCTCTGGCTGGGGGCAAAGGGCAGCCACGCAGCCGCCTCAGCGCATCCCAGCGGCTGGTCCTGCCGGTCTCTCCTGTGTCCTCCCACTAGGGGCTCACTGTTCCAGTCTCTTCAGCAGCTGCGGGGGGCAAGCATGGCCAATTAAATGTAAGTGGAAGTCTACAGAGGATTCTGGGAAAACTTGTGCTTTTCTGATGGAAAAGGGGGGGGGGGGTGTCACGGCTAATCCCTCCCCATTTCTTCCTGCCATGAAGGAGGGTGAGGGTTAGCTATCCGGTGTCACAGCAGCCATTTGCCACAGGAAAGAAAGGCCAAGAGAATCAGATAGATGCCCTATCATTCTTTGACCAAGTCAGTGCTGGCCCTTGTCCATTTCCAGGTTCTTGTAAATCAAAATAAAGCCCTGTTTCTGTAAGCCATTGTTACTCAGTCTCTGTTACTTGCAGTCAAATGTGCTCCTAGCTGACACAAAAGGCCAATCCTGCTTGCCCAGAAATACCTTCAGACAATGGTAAAATTTGAATTCCTCTTTTCCACCGGAAACCTTGGACCAGGGCCCAGTGGCACAGCACTGGCCTGGCCGTGTGAGGCCTGTGGCTTGACCCCTCCACTGCCAGTGAAGACAAAAGTGACCCTTAGCAGGGGCCCCAGCGGCAGTGCTGGGCTCTTCCTTCTACCCGCATGTTGTGGGCACTGTGGGATCTGACTGCGGGGAGGTCGAGAACAAAGGACTCCAGGAGTAGCAGAAAAAAATGCTCCTAACCCACCTTTGCCCCCAGCCTCATACATCTACCTGCACTGGGCTGCAGTTAAACCCATGAGTTGGAGGACTACAGGACAGTTCCTGCCCTCTCTCCCTCCCTCCCAAAAGCCCCAGGTCTGTAAGGAAGGGGCCCCTGACTCTCAGTTGCCCCTTCCCAGATTTTACCCCAAAATAAAAAAAACCTGTTCCTGCTGTGGAGCCATGCATGCCTTAGCCCCACATTTCCCAACACCTGTCACCAGTCTGAGCACTGGAATTTGGATGCTGCAAATTCAACAAATATCTCTGGAGTGTCCACCGTGCTGTCAGCAGGCTGTGCGCTGAGGAGCGTGGAGGTCAGAGGGCGACTGCCCTGTGGACATCGCTCGGGCTCCCTGCTGCAGCGCTTTTGCACAGCCTGGTCCTCAGCCTGGTGTGTGTGTTGGGGGGTGGCTTCCTCAGAGCCACCCAGCCTGCGCCTCCTCCCTTTCTTCAGGTTGCAGCTTAACTGTCAACATCTACACACTTCCTCTGGAAGGAATTAAGAATGTACCATCTTTACATGCCAAATTGGTATATTGATTATTTCAAGCTGGAACAGCACGGGAAACTATAACTTCAGAAAGGGCCACTTGGCCTGTCTTTCCAACATGCATCAAGCCATAAAGATTCTTTCAGGAGGGGTATCTTCCCCATACCAAGGCAGGAAAATAGCCTCGCTCACCAGAGCCTGGGAATTGGGGCTGCACTAATAAACCTAGATAAATAAACTTGCTGAAGCAACTCTTATTTTCCATGGGCTTTTACATGCCCCATGTACCTCTTAGTGACATCCTAGAATTTACTACCTCATCCAGAGGGCCATCTACCCTCTATGCCTTCACACATTGATTTTCCTTTGACTAGAAAGTATAAAAGCAGCTGGGCATGGTGGCTCACACTTACAATCCCAGTGCTTGGGAGGCTTAGACAGGAAGATCATGAGTTCACAAGCCAGCCTCAGCAATTTAGTGAGGTCCTCCGCAACTTAGTGAGACCCTGTTTCCAAATAAATGGAGGTAAAATGTTCCTGGGTTCAATCTCCAGTCAGATATATATGTATATCATCAGGCTCTTGTCATTTCTTCAGACTTCATTCTCTTGTATAGATCTCCAGGTATATGTAAATTTAATAAAACTTATGTTTTTCTTAAACAGCCTTGTATTAACTCAGTTCCTAGATCCAGCCAAAGAGCCTATATAAGAACTAAGAGGAAGCCAGGTGTCATGGTGTACGCCTGTAACCCCAGTACTTGAGAAGCTGAGACAGGAGGATCATAGGTTTTAGCCTCAGCAACTTAGCAGAATCCTCACCAATTTAGCAAGATGTTGTTTCAAAATAAAAAAAAATAAAAGGGGCTGGGGTGTAGCTCAATGGTAGAACACCCCTGAGTTCAATTTCTAGTACAAAAAAAAAAAAAAAAGGAAAAGAAAATATTAGGGCTGGTGATATAATTATACAATTCAGTAGTAGAATACTTGCCTAATATGCATGAGGCTCTCCCTAGATTCAGTCCCTAGCACCACAAAACACACACACACACACACACACACACACACACACACACACACCATGATGGCTCAGGAGAAAAATATTTTTCTCTCTTACAGTGTTATTAGCAATCATGAGAGTTTGCTAGAAAAAAAAGAAACCTTTTTAACACCAAATGCCAAGAGCATTCAAGCATGCCCAAGGAGCAAGAGTTGCACGGTGTTCTATATTCAGAACAATATGCTAGCTGAAAAGGCAGGAGTACGCTCTTGTATTCTGGGCAGCTAGTCCCAGGGACTGCTCAGCTGCAGTCCTACAGGGCTTGCGAGTAGCAGGGGCCCAGGCTCTGCCAGTTGTCATGAGCCTGGGCAACTTCTGGACCCCATTTCCATCTTATACATCTGTGGGTAATAAGATCACCTAACTGGATGTGGTGGTACATGCTGTGATCTCAGTCCTTGGGAGGCTGAGAAAGCAGGATCACAGGTTAGAGACCAGCCTCAGAAATCTAGTGAGACTCTCAGCCACCTAGGGAGACCCTGTTCCAAACAGAAAATGAAATGGGGCTGGGGGCTCAAAGGTAGAATGTCCCTGGGCTCAACCTCTAGTACCAAAATAACAAAAAGGAAAAAAAAATCACTTATGGATTCTAGGGACTGTGCTCGATGTTCTGTGGGGATTACCTCGTGTTATCATTGCTCCTGTTACCTGAACCACACCCGCCTGGTTGTCCTGCACTGGTAGCACTTGCCCTTGGAGGCCACGGGGAGGCGCGTTTCACGTGGTGCCTGCATTGGAGCTGTCCCATCTGTCTGCAGAACGTTCGGTGAGCCTGCCAAAGCCTGGTGGGCTTTCCCCCACATGGTTCTCACATGTACCAGTATTGGGAAGAGGTTTCAAAATGTATTAATGTACCAGTATTGGGAAAGATTTCCAATTTTGAAAATATATCTTTCGTAGCAAAGAAAGCCAGGAGTGTCCGGAAGAAGGGTCTTTTTACATTTCTAAAGAAAAGTAAAGAAAGCCAGGAACCAGAGAAAAGGGCTCTTTACTTTTTTTTTTTTTTTTTCTTGGTGGTACTGAGGGTGGAACCCAGAGGCTTTCTACCTCCGAGCTATCCTCCCAGACCTATTTTATATTTTATTTTGAAACAGGGTCTCACTAAGTTGCTAAGAGCCTCACTAAGTAGCTGAGGCTACTTTGAACCTCTGCGATCCTCCTGTCTCTGCCTCCCAAGCGCAGGAATTACAAGCGTGAGCCACCACGCCCAGCTTGGGCTCTTTACATTTCTAAAGAGAGACAAACTGCCTCAAGGATGGGAGGAAATCCCAGATCCCAGAGAAGCAACTTAACACATCTTGGGAACAAAAGGTGTGGAGGTCTGTGCCATGAGACAGGGCTGCCCCCCCTGCATCAGAGGGGGCGGGTCTGGCTGGGATGGAGACAGCAAAAAAACTGGGCTAGAGATAGGGCAACATATCTACATATCAAAGGACCTGCCTCAGACTTGGTCAGGATAAGAACACTCAGCATGCAGGGGTTTTTTGGTGTATTCACTCGAGTTGCCCCCCCTCCATGCCATTCACATGCCATTTGTGAATGGCATGGGGCTTTAACTGTCTTTTGTATTTCTATCTTTTTAATAAACTTCTTTAAATCTTCAGCAAGTGTCCAAGCTATGTATACCTATCCTTAGCTCAGGACAAGAACCTGCGGTTTTTCTGTTTGTGTGGTTGTGTTGGGGGAATTATTTCTCCCCTCACACACCAAACATATTTCACCGTAACATCACATGCTGGCCTGGTCGAGGCCCATCCACTCACAAAAAACAGGAGAGTCAGTGACCAGAGGGACACAGGGGCTCACATTACAACCCCCGTCCAGAAAGCACAGGGGAGGAGCGAGGGAGAGACGGTCCTGGGCACCTTCTCAGCTCCTGGCTGACCTGCCCAGAGCCCGGCGGCCACTCCCCGTCCTGCCTCTCTCCCCTTTCAAGAGGTAAGCCTGCGGAGCAAGAGCCCAGGCTCCAGGCTCTGAAGCGGATAAACTTCATATTCTGTAGGTGTTGGGGGATCCAGCTTCCCCCTCACCCCAGCAAGGTCACCGCAATGAGTTACTTTTTTTTTTTTTTTTTTGCGGGTCTGGGGGTGGGACCCAGGGGCATTCGACCTTCGAGCTACACCCCCTTCCCTATTTTTTTATTCTTTATTTTGAAACCAGGTCTCACTGAGGTGCAGAGGGCCTCACTAAGTAGCTGAGGCTGTCCATGAACCGTGATCCTCCGGTCTCAGCCTCCTGAATGCTCTACCACCATGCCCTTGGATGAGTTACTTTATAACTCTTTGTTCCTCCTCTGTCAGTTGAGGATTGCAACAACATCTGCCCCATGGGCTTTTGAGAGGGCTAGGTTTACAAATAAAAAGTATTTCACAAGTACCCAGAGGCATGGTCAGTACTCAGTAAGAGTTAATGATTACCAGGCGTGGTGGTCCACGACTGTAATCTGAGTACTTGAGAGGCTGAGACAGGAGGATTGCAGGTTTGCTTCCAGCCTCAGCAACTTTGCAAGACTCTCAGCAACCTAGTAAGACCCCATTTCAAAATAAAGAAAAATAACAATAAAAATAATTAAAAAAAAAAACATCGGGCATGGTGGCACATACATGTAATCCTAGTACTTGGGAGACTGGGACAGGAGGATCGCGCAGGTTCAAAACCAGCCTCAGGTACTTAGTGAAGCTCTCAGCAACTTAGTGAGACCCTGTTTCCAAATAAAATATAAAATAGGTCTGGGAGCATAGCCCAGAGGTAGAAGGCCCCTGGACTCTATTCCCAGTACCACACACACACACACACACACAAAAAAAAAAAAAAAAAAAAAAAAATTAATAGGACTGGGGATAAAGCTTGGAGTTAGAATGTCTCTAGACTCAATCTCCAATACAAAAAAAAAAAAAAAAACTAGCCGGGCGTGGTGGCGCACGCTTGTAATCCCCGTGCTTGGGAGGCAGAGACAGGAGGATCGCGCAGGTTAGAAGCCAGCCGCGCGCGCTGGCTTAGGAGACCCTGTTTCCAAAATGAAAATGTAAAAATAGGTCTGGGAGTGTAGCCCGGAGGTAGAAGGGCTTCCAGGAACCCCAGAACCAGCAAAAAAAAAGAAAGAAAGAAAGAAAAAAAACTAACAATTACATTTATCCTTTTTCCACAAGCGTCCCTCCCTCTGTTTCTTGCTAACCCTTCCAAGCCCTATTTGCACTCATTTGTATTTCTCTGTCTCTAAGCCGATCCAGTATGAACTGCTCCACTCCGTGGCTGGCCCACCTCCAGACACCCAACTCCTCCCAGCCCTCGCTTGGCGTCCCCCTCTACCTTCTCATACTACCTCTGAGTACCCCCACACCATCTAACTTGTGTGTGTGTGTGTGGGGGGGTGCCCTAGGGATCATTCTACCTCTGAGCTACAAACCCAACCCTATTGTTGTGTTTGTTTTGTTTTATTTTTTGGTAGTACTGGGGGTGGAACCCAGAGGCTTTCTACCTCTGGGCTATACTCCCAGACCTTTTTTTTTTTTTTTTTAGATATTTTTTATTTTGGAAACAGGGTCTCACTAAATTGCTGAGAGCCTCACTAAGTAGCTGAGGCTGGCTTTGAACCTGTGCAGTCCTCCTGTCTCAGCCTCCCAAGAGCTGGGATTACAAGCGTGTGCCACCATGCCCGGCTTTAACCCTATTTTTTTTTTTTTTTTTTAAACAGGGTCTCACTAAGTTTCTGAAGCTTCAAACCTATGACCCTCCTGTCCTGTACTGGGGTTGCAGGCATACACCACCATGCTGGCTTACGCAGCTGTTTAAAATTCCCCTGTTTAAGAATTCTCCTCCTACTTTAATCCAATAAGCCAAACCCCTCAGGCTCCTAGAAACCAAGAATGTGGTTGTAGCTGGCTTCCCTTCCTCTCCTTCCTGGGTAGTTAGAAGACTTTTTCTAAGCCCCCTCACCTTTAGACAGAATGCTGTCACTAGTTTTGGTCACTGAAACCCAAATACAATGACAGCCCCTCTGGGCGGAGGCAGCCAGAAGCCCCGGAGCCCTCAGTTCTTTCTCTTCCCCTTGGTTGCAGGTGTGAAGGCTCACAGGTAAGATGGGTGGGCACAAAATCAAGGCAGTCTGGCCCATTAAGTGTCCACATAGACAGCTGTCCTGCACAGCCTGGCATCCAGCCGTGGACTCGGTATAAAGGAGGAATAGCCTGTGTCTGGCCGTGTCTTGGGGGTACTTCATTTCTGTACCATTGTTGAACCTGTTATTCCTAATGCAGCAGAGTATAAGATAATGTCACAGAAATCTGTGCAATGCCTACCTTGGAGTGCCCAGCTGGAAAAAAAGGACAATGTCCAATATAATGTTTTAAATAGTATTATAAATTATATGAATGCTAACTTAACTCAAAATATGTGATTTATTTAAGTAAAAGTATTAAAATACTAAAAATAAAAGCAGAGGTATTCCTCTGGGTGGGAAAGATGAAATTATATTATAAAGATAATCTATTAACCTAGGAAGATTTTCATCTTTACTGGATTTTAGGGCCACAGGAAATATTCATAGACTTTGACAAGTAGTGAAATTGTATTAGTAAAGACTTTTTTGTAGGGGGGTAGTAGCAAATGAGGGAAATACAACTCAAGCAGATTGTAAAAACCAATGCTTATTTGAAGAAATAATGACAGAAAACTCCTTAAATCTGGGACATAAACATTCAGGTACAGAAATCTTTTTTTTTTTTTTTTTTTTTTTTTTTTTTTTTTTTTTTTGCGGTTCTGGGATGGAACCCAGGGGCATTCGACCTCTGAGCTACACACCCCTGCCCTCTTTTTTATTCTTTTTTTTTTTTTTTTGGTGGTACTGGGGTTCCTGGAAGCCCTTCTACCTCCGGGCTACACTCCCAGACCTATTTTTACACTTTTATTTGGAAACAGGGTCTCCTAAACCAGCGCGCGCGGCTGGCTTCGAACCTGCGCGATCCTCCTGTCTCTGCCTCCCAAGCGCGGGGATTACAAGCGTGCGCCACCATGCCCGTCTATTCTTTATTTTGAAACTGGGTCTCACTAAATTGCAAAGGGCCTCACTAAGTAGCTGAGGCTGTCCCCGAACTGCGATCCTCCGGTCTCAGCCTTCCAAATGCTGGGATTACAAGCATGCGCCACCACACCGGGCTAGGTACAGGAATCTTAACTATATCAAATAAAATACACTTTAAACAACACTGCACCCAGACATATTATAATCAAATTATCAAAAATCAAAGACAAAGAAAGTTTCCTGAAATTAACTAGAGAAGATAAGAGTGCAATCCAGCTGTCAACAGATTTCTTGTGTGGGAGAGGGAGGTGCTAGAGATTAAACCCAGAGGCATTCTGCATTTGAACTACACTCTCAGCCCAGTTTTTGTTCTGTTAGCTTAAGCAGTTTTATTATTACAAAGACAGAAAGAAGAAACAGAAATTGAAGCACTACACCAGAGGGAGTGTAGTGGAGTAACTTGAAAATAAGTTAAGGAAGTTTTTGGATACAGAACAGTTTTTATAAAGATACATAATTGTTTATCTTGCTCAACTGATAATCTTCTGACCCAACTAGATCCGCCCCTTCTCTGGGGCAAATCTTTTGATGCAGGGATTCACTATCTTACATCCTGATTGACCAAAAGTCTTCTTCATATAAGTATTAGCTCAAATCTTTAAGACCCCTAAAATGTGTTACTTCGATAAGCAGGTATCTCTTGAAGGTTTGTGCCCTCCTCCCACATCCTAGTCTGTCTGCTAGAAGTTACTTGCCTTTAAAATGCAAAGGCCCTGGGCTCCCTCTATTTCCTTGCTAATCCCCCTTGCTGCCTGGAACTCTGCAAGGTCCCTTCCCTGTCTGAGTGCTTGTCTGTGGCCAAGCTCTGACTTTCTAATACCAAAGCTATTTTCAAATACATTTTGAAGCAATTTCTCAATACCAGCACAGGTATAGCTCAGAGGTAGAATGTCTCTGGATTCAATCCCCAGTACCACAAATAAAAAAGAAAAAAGAAAAAAGAAAAGATAAAGACTTTCTCAAAACATTTAGGAGAATAAAACTCACTGGTAAATATAAGAACATAGTCAAATTAAGGATATTCTAATTCTGCAACAGTAGTATGCAAATCATGTATGTCTAGTAGAGAGGTTAAAAGACAAACTACGAGCCGGGCGTGGTGGTGCACACTTGTAATCCCAGCATTTGGGAGGCTGAGACAGGAGGATCTGGTTTGCCAACAGTCTCAGCTGCTTAGTGAGGCCCTTTGCAAATTAGTGAGACCCTGTTTCAAAATAAAAAATAAAAAATAAAAATAGGGCTGGGGGTGTTGCTCAGAGGTAGAATGCCCCTGGGTTCCATCCCCAGTACTGAGAAGAAAAAAAATAAGTGTACCTGGATGTTATGGTGCATGCTTATAAGGCCAGTACTTGGGAGGCTGAGGCAGGAAGATCACAGGTTCACAGCCAGCCTCAGCTACTTAGCAAGGCCCTCTGCAACTAATAAGATCCTGTTTCAAAGTAAAAAAAAAAAAAAAAAAAAAAAAAAAAAAAAAAAAAAAAATCAAAAGGGCTGGGTATGTATCTTGAAGGTAGAATGCTTCTGGGTTCAATCCCCAATACCATGCGAGAGAAAGAGAGAGAGAGGAAAAAGAGAAGGAAAAATCCACACTAAAAAACATTTACCTGTCTACACAAGTTTTTGTCCTATTTTGATGTATGAATACAGTGCACCAATAAAAAATTAAAAAAAATAAAAAATAATAAAAAAGACATTTACCTGACCAATATTCTTCAAAGTACTGAGTTCTGAGTTCATAAAAGACAAAAAGAAAGAACCATATAATTTGGTATAGACATTGTGACTAAATGCAACATGGGGTCCTAAGTTGTATCCTGCACAGGTGAAAGGACCTTAGTGGGAAAACTGGTAAAACTCAGTGTGCAGTAAAGGGCTAACTTACCGTATTTCAAACCCTGTACATGCCAAAGAAAAGACTGCCTTTGAGGAGCCCTGGGAGACAACCTCTGAGATCTTAGGCTCTCCTACCTGAAAAGAGTGGCATTGTGCACCTGGGGCTTGGGGCCAGCCAGGCAGTCTCTCCTACCAGTTATTGCTATAGGCAACCCTGGGACCATACTCTCTCAGTTTGACCTCTGCAGGGGCTCAAGGTCAGCCACACCAGCATCCCGTGCCTCTGGGACTGGTCACAAAATAACTGGACATCGAGACTCAAGTGAGCGTCCCAAGCAGTTGGTGTAGGCACACGTCATTGCTGGAGAACTGCAGGCTGTCTGTGCCCCCCGAGAGCTGGCGTCTCACCTGCTCCGCGCCCCACGCCTGGCACTTTTCCCCTTGTGACTCTAATCTGCATCCTTTCGCTATAACAAGCCACAACCACAAGTGTAGACATTCTGAGTTTAGAGTCTTTCTAGCACATCACTGCACCTGAAGCTGATTTTGGAGATACTCTGACACATTCAAATAAATTCTGAAGATTAGTTAATAGTAATGTGTCATTGTTAATTGCTTGATTAATTGGACCATGGTTATAGAAGATGTTAATATTTGAGGTGAATGAATGCAGGAAGAGAAATAAGAAAGCAGGATATTAGAATTAAAGTAGGACCATTGTAGAAGTAAGAGAGTAACAAAACATGTAAGAGTGCTGTGAGGAAACATTCCCTTCTCCTGATAAAATTAAAATGTGAAGACATAGAATTAACTTAAAATAAAACTGCGAGTCTCTGCTTCGGTAACCCCACTTGCCAAATATAAAGTACAACTTATAAGTTCCTGCTTATGATAACTGCCTGAGTTCTGGCTTCTGTGAAACTGCTTGCTTATATCCCAGCTACCTTAATGTTAAAAGTTGTTTTATTTTAAAACCTAAGTTACTATTAGAAATTATTTTAAGGATATTACTAAAGTTTGAAATATTTTAAAACAGTATAAAGTAGTTTAGAGAGTGAAGCTATTTTTCTTGGAAGTGAGTCCCAAGCTCGCCACAACCTTATCTAAAGGAAACACCCGGACAGTTCCTCAAACGGTCAGTACTCGAGCTGAAGGTTGCCATAGTAACCAAGCATGAAAGAGAAAGTCACTCCTTGGCGGGCGGTGACGTAGAAAGGCTGTCCTTTAAAACTATTTGCTGTGATTCAAGTGTGTGTGTGCTTTCTTTTGAAATCATTGGTTGTACTTGTTTACCTTTTTATTTGATTGGTTGTATCCTACTTTTTGGCGGGCTGTGACGTGTGTAACCACCCCTCCAGGGGCTATAAATATAGAGCCTGAAGTGTGCTCGGGGTCGACTCTGACCACTCGCTCTCTGTTGGTGAGGCTGGACGTTGGCTCGGCCAGGGCACTCCCTGGTAGCCACCCGGACAGTCCTCAAACCACAGGCGGGCTTGTAAAAGAGCTTCGACCACTGGCTAGCCAGTACAAAAGAGCTGCAGCATAATAAAAACTCTGCCTGTGTGTTACATCCTCGGTGAGTTCTTCGTTATTTGGGCAAGGGGGCGCATCTCGGACCCTAACAGAGGGAGTCAGGTAAAGGGCATATTGGAACTCTGAACCATGTGCTGCAAATTTTTGCAGTTATTTCAAAATAAAAACTTAAAGACCAAGAAGACAGCCAGGCAAGGTAGCACACACTTGTAATTCAAGTCCTTGGGAGGCTGAGACAGGAGGATTGAAGGTTTGAGGCTAGACTTAACAACTTAGTGAGGCCCTTCATAACTTAGTGAGATCCTGTTTCAAAATAAAACAATAAAATAGGGGTGGGGGTGTATCTCAGAGGTATAATACCCTTGGGTTTCACCCCCAAACCACACACACACACAAAAAAACAAGAAGATATGAAACGCTCATCATTAAAGATGGGTATTAAGTACACGTGGGTTCATTATATTACTCTTTCTACTTTCCCACAGGTTTGAAATTTTTCATAATTAAAAAAAAAAGCTAGATGCAGTGCAAACAACTATAATCCCAATACTTGGGAGACAGGAGACAGGAAGATCACAGATTCAAGGCCAGCCTCTGGAACTTAGCAAGACCCGCAGCAACTTAGGGAGACCCTGCTTGAAAATTTTAAAAAAGGGCTGGGTATAGACTGGCAGTAGCGTGCCTCTGGGTTTAATCCCCAGTACAAACACAAAACAAACAAACAAACAAACAAACAAACCCACTTTTTTATCCTAAAGAATCTAATAGTTTGGTACAACTAAATAGTTTGGTGCAATTAAAATGATCACATCCAAATATCCAGAGCCAGGCCAGCTCCAAAGTTGATGGAAAAATAACTTAAAAGCAAGTTTACTGAGATGTGGAAACTATGAGGCAAATTAAGTAATTCTGCATCAGCAGCGATTGGACCCGTCCTTAGCCAAGGTCAGATTTGAGGCCAGAACTTCCGTCTCCAAGCAGCAGGTGAAGGCCACCTACGCTGCAGACACCTCCCTGTGGGCAGCACTGCCACCAGTGACGGGGGCTGCCGAGCCCAGGCCCTGCAGGACCAGCAGGACCTACTGGTGATAAGTCCCCAAGCCTCCTGCTGACACGAGCTAGACACAGCCCAGGGACCAGGCGGGACTCGGCCTCAGATGTCCTACCAGGACAAGAATCCAGCTCTCTTTATCTTTGTTCCAATCTGGCACAGATGTACTAATAGATTACCTTTGTTGTCCAAGACTTGGTTCAAATTCCAGGTCTGTAATTCAACTATTGTGCAAACTGGGGCATGTGACAACCAGTCTCGGAAGGTTTCCTTACCAGCAAAATGGCAAGCTGCGTCTGCACCCAGCTGTCCTGGCTTCTAATCCCCCAGGGCTGCTAAAAGTAAAGGAACCTCTAAGCACCCATCCCACGCACGGAGCGCAGGCTCCCCTAGGGGTTGTCAGCACAACGGGCAATATTCTGCAGGTGTTCTGCAAACACAAGCCAGGTCTCATAGCAGAAAGCCAGGAGAGGGGGAAATCCTTTCACCTTGGAGAAAATCCTCTGCCACAGCTTGACCTGAAGGGAGCCTGCCAGACTCCTGTAATGTAAACAGGTTGAAGTCCCTGAAGGAAGGCACAGCAGAGGAGCCATGAGGACCAAGCAGGGGGTTCATTTTGGAAACAACTGGGGTACACAGATTTGAGCACAAGTCTCAAAGAAATCCCCAGCTCAAAGAAATCCCCAGCTTTGAGACTGGATGGCTGCATGATCCCAGCAAACCTCCCAGGGCAGCTCCCCTGCCGGGAACAACAGGCCACCTGGCACTTGGGAGTTAGGAGAGGCGCTTGCGGCTGGAGCCAGCAGAGTCACCCTGCAGCGGTGCAATCAGACTTCTGCACCAGCCACGCGGGGGGAGGGGAAGGGGCTGCACTTCTGGGAGAGCTGGCCTGCAGTCAGTCTAGCCTAGGCCTTCGCTCTGGACAGAGGTGAGTCCGGGAGTCAGGGAAGGGGAAGGACTGGGAGATCCCTGAGAAGGTGACACCGGGGATGGCCCAGGCCGCGGCTCAGAGTGCTGCCTTCTCTCTGGCTTTTTTTTTTTTTTTTTTTTTTTTAACCAGGAGCCTCCTGCAGGAAGGCCCTGCACTGAACGTTAGGCTGAACCAGAGATCCTGCTCTCTTATACTTTATATGGAAGACAGCAATAAACAAAAATGTAATAAGTGATTTCATTATCTTGCATATTAGGAGGCAGTGGTGCACACCTGTACTTAGGAGACTACGACAGAAGGATCACAGGTTCAAGACCAGCCTCAGCAACTTAGCGAGATTCTCCGCAACTTAGCGAGACCCTGTTTAAAAAAAAAAAAAAAAAAAGCCTGGCATGGTAGCACACACCTGTAACCCCAGTATTTTGAAGGCTCAGACAGGAGGATCACAAGTTTAAGACCAGCCTCAGCAACTTAGGCTCTCAGCAACCTATCAAGACCCTATTTTAAGAAATAAAAATAAAAATAGAGCTAGGGGTATAGCTTAGAGGTAGAATCCCCAGTACCACAAAAAATAATAATGAATAAATATAAAAATAGCAGGGTGTGGTGGCAAACACCTGCAATCCCAGTACTTGCGAGACTAAAACAGGATGATTGCAGGTTCAAAGCCAGCCTAGCAATTTAGTGAGATGTTTTCAAATAAAAAATAAAATAGGGCTGGGGGGTATAGCTCAGAGGTAGAATGCTTCTAGGTTCATTCCCCACTGAGAGAGACAGAGAGAGAGAGAGAGAGAGAGAGAGAGAGAGAGAGAGAATGAGAATGAATAAGAGTAGAATAAGTGGAATAATGTGAAGACAGGACTGTGGCGGGCTTGGGGTGTCACAGTATCTGTGACACCTGGGGAAGGGCGCCCTGGGCAGAGGCACAGCTGGGCAGAGGTGGGGGTGCGGTGGGGGTGGGAACAGGCAGCCGACAATGGAAGTCAGAATGAGGGGGCTGGGAGGGGGACGGTGTTGGGAAGAAGCAGAGGAGACACATAGGTGGCTCAGCGGGATTCCAGGCTGTGATGGGGACTTCGTGGACAGGCTCCTTGTCAGCTCCCACAGCCCTGCTTCAGAAACCTGCACAGGAATCCTACTTGCTATCTGTGCCGTGACTAACAAAGTCCCTCCCTTCCCAAAGCCCCTGTCTTCTCTATAAAATGGTCATAACAAATGGAGCCACCAAGGCCTGGTGTGGTGTACACACCTGTAATCCTAGTACTTGGGAGGCTGAGACAAGAGGATCACAGGTTCAAAGCCAGCCTCAACTCAGCAACTTATCAAGACCCTCAGCAACCTAGTGAGACTCTGTATCCAAATAAAAATAGGGCTGGGGGTATAGCTTGGAAGTAGAATGCAACATACACACACGCGCGCGCGCGCGTACACACACACACACACACACACACACACACAAAATGGAGTCACCATATATCCCAGCTATACCACTCCTCGGTATCTTTCCAAAAGAATTAAAGTCAGCATGGTATAGTAATACATCCATACCCATGTTTATAGACGCACCATTCATAATAGCCAAGTTATGAACCAGCCTAGGTGTCTGAACAGACAAATGGATAAAGAAAATGTGTTACATACACAATAGAGTTGTTTCTTTGTTTCTTTGTTTGTTTGTTTGTTTGCAGTACTGGGGATGGAACCCAGGGGCATTCCACCTCCAAGCTACACCCCCAGCCCCATTTTTTTTTAAATTCTTTATTATGTAACAAGGTCTCACTGAGTTGCGGAGGGCCTCACTAAGTAGCTGAGGCTAGCCATGAAGCACTACCCTCCTGTCTCAGCCTCCCAAATGCTGGTGGCACACAAGCCAAGTGTGTGCCACCACACCGGGCTACAGTGGAGTTTTATTCAGCCATAAAGATCAAAATTATCAGTTGGGCATGGTGGTGCATGCCTGCAATCCCAGTACTTGGGAGGCTGAAACAGGAGGATTGTAGGTTCAAGGACAGCCTCAGCAAGTAGTGAGACTCTCATCAACCTAGCGAGACCTTTTTTTCTAAATAAAAATAAAATAGAGCTGGGATTGTAGCTTGGAGATAGAATGCTCTTGGGTTCAATCTTCTGCAGCCCCCCCCCAAAGAACAAATAATGTCATTTGAAAAAAATGAATGGAACAGGAGGGCACTATGTCAAGTGAAGTAAGCCAGGCTCAGAAAACCAAAGCTTTATGTTTTCTTTTACATGTGAAAGCTAGAGAGAAAAAGGGAAAGAGCGAAGGGTGTCTCGGGATAATAAAAGGGAGAGCAGTAAAGTAGAGGGATGGGTCCAGGGGAGGGAGGAGGGGAAAGAAAGTGGGGGGACTGGGGAATGAAATGACCAAATTATATATATACAAGTACAAATATGTAACAACAAATCCCACTATTGTAAATGATCATAATGCACCAATAAAAATACTATGCTGAGCCAGGCATGGTGGCACATACCTACAAGGCTGAGACAGGAGGATTGCAGGCTCAAGGCCAGCCTCAACAACTTACTGACCCTGTTTCAATATAAAAATGAAACAGAGCTGGGGTTGTATATGAGAGTTAGAACACCCTGGGTTCAATCTTTAGAACCAAAAAAATAAGCAATCTCATAATAAAATTTTCTTAAGCGGTCTAATGGTAGCCTAGCGCTTCCTAGGGCTGAGGGGAAGGAGCGGGGCGGAGGCGTGCGGCCGGCCTCCTGGGACCCTGTGCCCCCTCCACCTGCTCACTGCCTCGGGTGAGTAAATCAAAATGTCCCTAGCACTAATAACTCCCCAAGGGGTTCCTGGTCTTCCCAGGGGTGCTCTTCCCAGTTCAGAGACGTGGGGCGAATGCTGGGGCTCACTGGGACACCAGGGGCGAAGGGCAGAGGCGAGCGGAGGCAGCTCAGTGCAGGACACTCGCAGACACTACTCGTTCCGTGTTCTTGCACAGAGGCTGCAGCTGAAAGCTGCCACTGGAGAGAAGTCTCTCTCACATGGAAATGGCTCAGAGTCAGAAATGATCATTTAGAGAAATTTACTCTATGTAATATTTAATATTCGGGGTGGGTGGCTGGAGGAGGAGAGTGCAAATCCCCCGCCCCTGCAGCCAGCGCTTTTCTTTTATAGAAGGTTTAAACAAGAAATCATAAAAAAAAAATTGCAGACAGGAGCCAGCAAATTGTCATGAGTCAAGATAAGGAAAGACAGCAGGGCAGTCACAGGACAAGCCTAGAGGACAGAAACACCAAACATTACGGTAGCAGACGGAGAGACATCAAAGTCCACGCTCTTATTGATTCTGTCAGGTCCCTGGGAAGCCTGTCCAGTTGCGGACAAATTCCACCCAGCCCGCACTGTGTACACAGCCGAGCCGGTCGAGATGGTAATCTCAGCTGTGCAGCCAAGATGGCTCCCAGCACAGGAGCAAATGGGGAGGGTGGGCGGGCGTGGCAGAGAATCCATCCCCCACACAGAGGGCATCGAGGAGCCGATTTCATGCTAGGCAAGAAACCATGTGACTTGCACCCAACAGCCCACCTTGGAAGCTGGGAGAACAGGCTCTTAAGAGGTACAAGCCGTGTGAACAGTGATGGTGGCTGGGGGCAGCCAAGGAGGGGATGAGGAGCAACTTGAATTTGAGACCTGGGAAGCAGGACAGACTGCACCTGATGGTTGCCTCTCTGTGAAGGATGGGAGCTTCCTTTTTTTTTTTTTTTTTTTGGCACCAGGGATTGAACTCAGGGGCATTCTATCTCCAAGCCCTTTTTAGGGGTGTGTGTGTGTGTGTGTGTGTGTGTGTGTGTGTGTGTGTGTGGTACTGGGGTTCCTGGAAGCCCTCTACCTCCGGGCTACACTCCCAGACCTATTTTTTTTTATATATATTTGTATTTGGAAACGGTCTCTTAAGCCAGCACGACTGGCTTCGAACCTTCACGATCCTCCTGTCTCCGCCTCCCAAGCGTGGGGATTACAAGCGTGTGCCACCATGCCCGTCGTTAGTTTTTGTTTTGAAACAGGATCTTGTAAGTTGCTGAAGTGGGCCTCAAGCCTGTAACCCATCTGTCTCAGCCTCCAAAGGAGTGGGATTCCAGGCCTGTGCCACCATATCTGACTAGGAATGACAGCTCCTGAGAGGCCAGGAGTTTTGCCTGGAGGAGTCAGGGCTCTCCCAGCTATGGAGGACACACTGGGTCCCAGGAGACACTTCCCAGGCAGAGAGCAAGCTTCCCCACATAGCACGCTTCAGAGCTCACAGAAATGGGGCAGGAGGAGCTGGGGGCTGGAGAGCAGGTCACTGGGAAGTCAAGGTCTCCACAGGAGCGTGGCCACAGCACAATGTGAACAGCATGTGCTCTGAAGTCAGACCGCACCCAATCCTGGCCACCTCCAGCTGTGTGGCCAGGGGCCACTCGACCTCTCCAAGGGCACTCTGTTCCCATGTGACCTCCACCAACCTCATGAGGACCCCCAGACCACACTCATAACACGAACTGCAGCAGGAGCACCAGTCAGACCCCAAACAAGTCTTGGCTGACATGCATTAAATGAATACATACTAGCCGGGCGTGGTGGTGCACGCTTGTAATCCCAGCGCTTGGGAGGCGGAGACAGGAGGATTGCGCAGGTTCGATGCCAGCCTTGCTGGCTTAAGAGATCCTGTTTCCAAATAAAAATGTATAAAAATAGGTCTGGGAGTGTAGCCCGGAGGTAGAAGGGTTTCCAGGAACCCCAATAGCACACACACACACACACACACACACACACAAATAATAATACATACTAGACAATGACTCATACTGTGCCTGGGCAATGCTGGCCACAGCAGTGGCTATGGGGAAGTGGGGTGCTGGGGCAGGTGGGAATCTACTGACAGGTACTTCTGGCCCTTCCTTTTGCACACAGGATCTTGTGTCTGCTCCGTGCTCAGAACAAACCTCAGAAGCAGCTAGGCCAAGAACCTTCCTGGGCAGCAGGCAGACCCAGAGCAGGATGGGTAGCCCAGTGCACCGAGTGTCGATGGGAGACGCCTGGAGCCAGCGAGTGCACCCTGACATGGACAGTGAGAGGTGTGTGCAGTCCTTCGACGTGGAGCGACTCATCAACATCCTCGACGGAGGTGCCCAGAACACCATGCTCCGGAGGAAAGTTGGTAGGAGGAGGCTGGGGGTTGAATGTCTGCTCTGCCCCCACATCTTAGAAGAGCTTTCAGCCTTCAGCTAGGCGTGGTGGCACACACTTGTAATCCCCGTACTTAGGAAGCTGAGACAGAAGAATGACAAGTTCATGGGCAGCCTCAGCAACTTGTGAGGCTCTCTGCAACTTAGGGAGCCCCTGTTTCAAGATAAAGAATAAAATCGGCTGGGGGTGTAGTTCAGGGGTAGAATCCTCCTGGGTTTAAAAAAAAAAAAAAAGTCTTTCACTAGCGGATGCACCTTAAATAAAAATTGGCCTTTGAAATGATTCATTCCTTGGGCCCTAAATCTCCCTCCCCCCTTTGGTGGTGCTAGGGATCAAACCCAGTGCCTTGCACATGCCAGGAAGCACTCTACCGCTGAGGTACACCCCCAGCCCCAGAGATTCATTCTTTTGGACTATAAAGGCGTAATAGACATTCCACATAACTGACAGAAGAGTCCTAGGCAGCTGGTCTTAGTTCTGCCACTGCATACTTCTGTAACCTTAGACCATATTTCCTACCTTGGGGCCTCAACAGTCCCATCTGTAAAATGATGATAATGTCTAAATTCCTTTCCAGGTCCATAAGGCAGGTGAGTAAGAAAATTCGGGAGTGCCAGAAATTTCACCCAAGCCCCCAAGTCCTCTGCTTTCTTTCCCTTTCAGAAAGCCTCATCTATAGTGACCCAGTGTCAAACCTCAAGGACATTTATTTCATGACCCGGAATGAGCGTTATGGGGCCTCCCTGCGTAGGAGATTATACGTACGCGGGATAGCGCGGCGCTTCGGCTGGGCGGAGGATGGCTGTGAAATTCTCTACGCTTTCAGGTTCTCACTCTGGGGCAGCCCCACCAGAGAGGAATCCACCTGGGACCCCTGCAACCCCAGCCCCAAGAGCCACTTTCCCCAACAGAGGCAGAGTTTATTGAGCAACAGGATGGCAGCTCCCTCCCTCCTGCATCCAGGCCAAGGCACCTGTGCCCTGTCTTCAACAGGCTACTAACCACAGCATCTCTCCCACACAGAGCTCTTTCCGGAGAAATGGCCTTAAATTTACACTATGTCTTCATGAATGCCCTTCGGAGCCTGGGCTCAGAGGAGCAGATTGCCAAATGGGGCCCGCTCTGTGAGGACTTCCAGATCATCACAACATACGCCCAGACAGAACTAGGACACGGTGAGCAAGGGCTGCCACGTGCAGTGCTTGGGTTGTGCCCTGTATAACTCCCAAGGGCAGTTCACATCTCATGGACTTGAATACTTAATTTGAAAACATACCAGCAGGTGACAGTCCGGGGTCTTGAGGATGGGAATGCCTTTTTCTAACTGGCACGAATATATTGCACGCCCCCCCCCCCCCATGGGGCAAGTCATTTCTTCTGGAAGCATCAGCATACATCCCTGTGTGTTCCCATACGGCCCACAGATAATAGGGGAGAGATGGCTGAGAACACAGAGGGGAACTGACACCCTATTCCATTCAGGCTGGTGCCTGAGGGCCCAGGCCTACCTACAAGCACTCCTTGATTCCCAGGGACATACCTTCAAGGCCTGGAGACTGAAGCCACTTATGATGCAGCCACCCAGGAGTTTGTGATCCACAGCCCCACGAAGACTGCTGCCAAGTGGTGGCCTGGGGACTGTAAGTATCACCCATCCCCTTCCCATCTCTCCCCAAGGAGAACGGTATGGAGAGCACGGCCTCGCTGTCCAGTGGCCTCAGGTGGATTTCCTGTCCTCAGCTGGTCCCCTTGGGCAAGCCAGCTCACCTCCCCAAAGCAGGTAGCACAGAAAGCCTTTCCAAGTGAGTAGCCGGGGTCCCCTGGGAACTGTGGCACAGATGAGGAAATTGGCCCAGCCTTTGAGGGATGAGAGACAAGGCTGCACGTGCACATATGTGTGTATGGCACGTGTGCACACTCAGCCTGGTCCCCAGCACTCCCCACAACCCAGTTGCCTGGCATCTCCAAGGGTGTGATAACACTCGCCCCCAGCCAGCCAGAGCACGGGCCCTGTGGACAGACAGTGCTTCAGTCGTACTCTCCCCTTTGGGATCCAAACTTGACACATAACACTTAGAGAAAGAGATACACACACACACACACACACACACACACACACACACACACGTGTGTGTGTGTATATATATATACACACACAAGTCCTCAGGCAGAAAGCAGAGAAAGCAAGGAGGGAGTGAGGGAGATAGTTCCCAAGGCCATGCCCCCAGGCACCCACCTCCAAGCATGGCTGCTTCTAGAGCTTGAGGTCCCACAGCTACTTTACCTTTTTTTTTTAGTGAAAACATATTTTAGCAAAGCCATGTTATAACATGCTTTTCCAAACCAAATATTAAAATATTTAATTTTAATCATTTTTTAAATTCTACATGCATTTTTTTTGGTGGGTCTGGGAATGGAACCCAGAGGCATTTGACCTCCGAGCTACACCCCCTACCCAATTTTTTATTCTTTATTTTAAAACAGGGTCTCACTGAGTTGCGGAGGGCCTCACTAAGTAGCTGGGGCTGGCTTCAAACCTGTGCGATCCTCCTGTCTCAGTCTCCCAAGTACTGGGATTACAAGCGTGTGCCACCACGCCCGGCTACAGTTATATTCTTTTTTTTTTTTTTTTTTCCGGGTTTGGGGATGGAACCCAGGGGCATATGACCTCCGAGCTACACCCTCTGCCCCATTTTTTATTCTTTTATTTTGAAACAGGATCTCACTAAGTTGCAGAGGGCCTCACTAAGTAGCTGAGGCTGTCTGCGAACCGCAATCCTCCAGTCTCAGCCTCCCGAATGCTGGGATTACAAGTGTGTGCCACCACGCCCGGCTTCAGTTATATTCTTAAAAGAGAGAAATAATCAAATTCCAGTCTGTACATCTTATAAATATTTTACATTTATACAGACAGCTTTAGAGTTCATGTGGTAGGCAGTATCTAAAAAGCAGGTACTAAATCTCAAAAACATTTAAATATAGTGTCTTCTTTAAACCATAACACATGGATAGGGGAAAAAAATGCCCTCCCTCTCCTTGCCCATGACACTTAGGCCACCACCAGTTCCAACTGGGTGGCCACAGCGTGGCCGTCACACCAAGTGGCTCCGAGGCACAGTGATTGGCCAGGATCTGAGAAGGGATCCCAACAAGGTGCCCTTCCTTGGGCTTGGGAGTTCAACTCTGAGGACACATCTGTAGCACTGGGGGACCCCGTGAGCAAATGCCAGGTGTGGTGGATAGATCAAACAAACGCAGGAGGAAGGTGACAGAGAGGTGAGAGAGACAAGAGGGAGACAGTGAATGAAGAAATGAATGACCACTACCAAAACTGCAGAGAGCTAGGCGTGGTGGTGCTCACTTGTAATCCCAGTACCTGGGCAGCTGAGACAGGAGGAACGCAAGTTCACAGCCAGCCTCAGCAACTTAGTGAGGCCCTCTGCAACTTAGTGAGACCCTGTTTCCAAATAAAGAATAAAAATAGAGCTGGGGCTTTGGCTTGGAGATAGAATGCCTGTGGGTTCAATCCTCAGTAACACACACACACACACACACACACACACACACACTCACACACACACACACACACACATTCACACACAAAACTGCAGAGAAGCTGAGAGTGGTGGTTCATGCCTGTAATCCTAGTACTTGGGAGGCTGAGACAGGAGGATCTCAGGTTGGAGGCCAGCCTCAGCAACGTAAGGAGACCCTCAACAACTTAGCAAGGCCCTGTTTCAAAATAAAAATGGACTGGGGGTTGGTTCAGCAGTAGAATGGCCCTAGATTCAATAGCCAGTACCAAAAAACAAACAAACAACTCTGCAGATAAAAGCAACCAGCTTTTAAAATCAGGCTGACTTGTACACTTGTAATCCCAGTACTTGGGAGACTGAGACAGAAGAATCACAGGTTCAAGACCAGCTGCAGAGATTTATTAGCAAGACTCTCCACAACCTAGAGAAAGCCTCCTGTTTCAGAAAAAGGAGGCTGGAGCTGGGGGTGTGGCTCAGAGGTAGACGCCCTGGGTTCCCTCCCCAGTGCTCCCCTCCCCCACAAGCAAAAGGTCACTGCGCTCCCTGGGCCTCAGTTTTCTAACCTGGAAGATGAGACTCATCACAGCAGCTCTGAGGAGAACCAGAAAACATCAGCACAGGGCTGGTACCACCTGGATTTTGACAAATGGCTATTGTCCATGTTTTTATTATTATGAGGTTGACAACAGAAGATTCATTATTATCTTTAGTGGAGGACCAAGATTCTTTAAAAGCCTGTTTATCTCATAGTGTCCATGCCAGGCAATCGCTGTTTCTGTTGAATTCCTTGCGGGCTGTTCCTTCTCCCTGTCATCAGTGACTCTGAGGTGCCCATCAGTGACCCCTGACCCATCCAGGAGGCTGACCGAGGGCAGCAAAGCACAGATCTTCCTGAGATAGGCCTCTCGTCTCTCTGCCCCCAGTGGGATGGTCAGCCACCCATGCCCTGGTCCTGGCCCAGCTGATCTGCTCGGGAGCCAAGCAGGGCATGCACGCCTTTATCGTGCCCATCCGCAGCCTCCAGGACCACACCCCACTGCCAGGTAAGGCCATGCCTCCTCCTCAAGACCCCTTTGCAGGAGAAGTCCCACAAAGCCTCTCTGTCCTGAGGCCCTCAGGGGTCCCTGGGAGAAGCCGGGTCATGTCTTGCTTGGGGTCTAGTTGGACAGACCTGTGGTATGAACTGTCTGGGTGACCCTGAGCAAGTTGCAGCATCCGTCTGATTGCAGCTTGCCTACCTGTAGGACAGGTGCAATAACCCAGCATGACAAGAATGGATATATGGTGTCGGGCACATAGCAAGCATTCAAACAACAGGTGTTCTCATCTGTTTCCCTCTAGGAATCACTGTTGGGGACATTGGACCCAAGATGGGCATGGACAACATAGACAATGGCTTCCTGCTACTGGACCATGTGCGGGTCCCCCGGGAGAACATGCTAAGCCGCTTTGCAGAGGTCGGGAACCCCTTACTGCCTGGAGGGGGAACTTGCGCTTTGGCAGTCAGCCACCAGTTCTGGGTCCTCCTCCACAGAGCTGAGTTTAGGTCACAGCTCCCCAGAGGGAGGGCCAGTGTGACCTCAGCAAATCACTTGGGTGCTCTGAGCCTCAAACTTCTCACCGTATGGGTGGCAGAGCGAGAGTAGCGAGGCAACCCCAGGGGTGACATGCGTGCCTTCCCGCAGTGAGGCCCGGACACACCCAGCTCCTGAACAGAGCAGAGCCAGCTAGAGGGAGTCTGTTGGTCCCCATTTTGCTAGGCTCTGCTCCTCTGGTTGTGAATCTTGGAAAAGTGTGGGGTGTCAAGCTGGGCATGGTAGCACCACCTATAACCCAGTACTTGGGAGGTTGAGACAGGAAGATCACAGGTTTGAGGCCAGACTCAGCAACTTAGCAAGGCTCTCATCAACTTGGCGAGACCCTGTTTCAAAATAAAAAATAAAATAGGGCTTGGGGGTGTAACTCATAGGTAGAATGCCCCTGAATTCAAACCCCAGGGCCTAAAAAAAAGTATGGGTGTCCCAGCACAGGAATGGTGACACAGGACCCCTGGGAAAGTGACTCATTTACATCAATCAGGGAGTGTCTGCATTTTAGTTACCACTGATAGTTGATCATGATGGACACACCTGGAGTTTGCTCCAGATGTGCAGAGAGCCTGGCACCCATGGGGTCCAGAGGCCCACAGGCATGGCGGCGGCAGGCTGGGGCTTACCTCTGACCTGGCGCCTGTCCCTGTTTCTCATAGGTCATGCCAGATGGTACCTATGTCAGGCTTGGAACTGAGCGGAGCAACTACCTGGGCATGGTGGTGACGCGGGTGAAGCTGCTGACACAGAGCATCCTGCCCGCCCTGCAGAAGGCCTGTGTCATCGCTGTGCGCTACTCCGTCATCCGCCGGCAGTCCCGGCTCCGGCCTAGGCAAGGCGTGATTGGCCTCGGACCCACTGTGCCTGCTCCCCATGCCAGAGTGCTGGAACAGGCACCAGGGGCGCACACACCTGGCCGCATTGGCGGGGGCTCTCTGGCTCCCTCTGGTCCACCCTCGAGCTATCAGCATCTGGCCCCTCAGCTCTGTGTGGCTATGTCTGCCTACATCGTCTCATCTGACTCGTTCTGTCTGTCCATCTGTCCGTGTCCACTGTGCGAGCCTGGGTCGACCAGTTGCCTTGCTGGCTCTGCCTGGGGCTGGTGGTTTTGTCAGGACTGTCTGACAGAGCCTAACTGTCTTATTAGCCTGTGAGGGGCTGGACCTGTTCTATCTGGCTGTGACTGGCGGCCTCTGAGGGCAGCATATCTAAGTCTGAATCCCTTTTGTTATGGCTGGTGGCGTCTGGCAAGTCTCTATGGCCCAGGATGGCGAGGGCTATTCTATACTGTGTGTTCACACGCAGAAATCTCAGATAGATGACACTTGGTTAAGCTTTCATTTCAGGTAAACAATTTTTCTTTTAGAATAAGAATGCACATATCCAGAACACAGTAAAATAGGGTGAGGACAAAAAGTCACAGCATAACTGGGCCCTGACGCTGAGGATGGTCTCTGACTGATGGCTTTAAGGTTGGCACTGCTGACTGCCCTGCAAAGCCTTGGGCCTCTCCAGGCCTTGCTTCCTCCCTGTAAGGAGTGTGATGACTAGCCAGGCATGCTGGTATGCACCTGTGGTCTCACTAAGTTGCTAAGACTGGCCTCAAACTTCTGAGCCTCCTGTCTCAGCTCCCAAGTATAGGGATTACAGGCATGCACCACTGTGCCTGGCTCAACCAGCCCATTTCAGTCCCCAAAAGGTCACTATAGGTTTCTGCATGCTGGCCATAGTCCCAAACCCTGAGTACAGAGCAGTGGACAAGGCAGGCCCAGTCCCTCCTGTGTGTACCTCAGGCCCAAGTTCACATGCTCAGAGCTATTGTTTAGCTCAACACATTTCCCAGCACATGGCAAATGTATGTGGACAGTGAAAGGACGTGGGTTAAATCATTAGGAGAGCAGGGCCACAGCCCTTCACCCTATCCTTGGGTCCAGAGTGTTGAAGGTCAGAACTTTGTAGATTTTTGGATGATATGGTTGGTTGTATATGCTGTCATTGTGGAAACCTTACTCCACAAGAGGTGGTACCTACAACAAAGTGTGTCAAAATATCTGCAGTGAAATATGTGAAGGTCTATGTTGGATGATACTTTAGAGGATTATTAATAGTGTCACGTCCATTTTGCAATGAGTGATAAAAAAAAAACATCTGAGCTGGGTGCAATGGCACACAACTGCAATCATAGTACTTGGGACGCTGAGACAGGAGGATCACAGATTTGAGGTCAGACTCAGAAATTTAGTAAGACTCTGTTTCAAAATACAAAATAAAATGGGGTTGGGGCTATAGCTGGGAGGTAGAATGCTCCTGGGTTCAATTTCAGTACCACAAAAAACCAAAACAAAATATCTGCTTCTAATGCTTTTATGGTGTTGGATATAGGAAGGAAGACATGGCTATGTAGCTATCATCCACAATTTTTGCTTCTTTCTCACACAGTGACCCAGAGGCAAAAGTCCTAGACTACCAGACACAGCAGCAGAAACTCCTTCCTCAGCTGGCCATGAGTTACGCCTTTCATTTCACAGCAGTCAACCTCTTGGAATTCTTCCACAACTCCTACAATGCCATTAAGAACAGAGACTTCAGCCTTCTTCCTGAGGTACGTCTGCTGAGACTGCTTGACCTCTGGGAAGCAACTGCAGCCTCGCTCCCTCAGCACCCCCACCCCAGCCTTCCAGAATCCAGGGCACCCAGGTTGGACTGTACCCTGATAAGTAAGTGCACACACACCTGTCCCCCAGAAACTCCAGAAATGTTGGAGGAAATACTCATACTTTGTATAGTGTTCCATCAGCATTCTTGCAGATATAATATAAAGACTGACCATGTAACTTAGAGGAAAAATTTGTTTTCTTATGGTTTTGGGTTCAGTCCATGTGAGGCCAGGGACCAGAGAGCTCAGGGCATGGTGAGGGGAGGCGGGGTAAGAGAAAGTGAGCATCATAGAGGCTGGAAGCAAGAGAGGGGGAACCATATATAATGCCCAAGGCTGCACCCCAGGGACCACCTCCACACCATCAGTCATCCACCTGCCTACCAGGTACCACTCAATAATCCATTACAATGCATTTACCCAGTGCTAGGATTACAACCCTCATGACTAAACTCTATCAACCCTGTTAATAAATGAGCTCTTTAGGAAACATCTTATATCTAACTATAACATATAGGGAACACAGATCCACAATCCCTGATGTGTATTTGGAAGTCTAGGACCTCTGAAAGTCAAAAGTTGTTTGAAATTCATTTGGTGGCAGAGTTTGAACTAAATTGACTTGATTTATCCCATTGAGCACAGAAACAGTAGAAATAACATATTTAATCACTAAGTTTTCTCCTAAGCTCACTGTGGGTTTTATATATAAGATACCTTAAATGGCTGCTTTGCCCTTCAAAAATCCAAAATTATTTTGATTCCAGAACACATCTGGCCTTAAGCAAATCACTGTGAATTTACACATACACTAAGATTCAGTCTGTCTAGCGCTTTATAAGCATTGCTTCATTAATCCTTCCAACTATAATAGCACCATTTAGATCCCCATTTTCCAGATGACAAAACGGAAACACAGAAAGGTAAAAGGCAACAACCTTCCTCTCAGGGGCTGGAAAGTTCAAAAGGATGAACTAGGGAAGCTGGGCGTGGTGGCACACCCTTGTAATCCCAGCATTTGGGAGGCTGAGACTAGAGGATCGTGGTTTGCGGCCAGCCTCAGCTACTTAGTTAGGCCCTCCGCAACTTAGTGAGACCCTGTTTCAAAATAAAGAATAAAGGCCGGGCGTGGTGGCGCACGCTTGTAATCCCCGCGCTTGGGAGGCTGAGACAGGAGGATCGCGCAGGTTCGAAGCCAGCCGCGGGCGCTGGCTTAGGAGACCCTGTTTCCAAATAAAAATGTAAAAATAGGTCTGGGAGTGTAGCCTGGAGGTAGAAGGGCTTCCAGGAACCCCAGTACCACCAAAAAAAAAAATAAAAAATAAAATAAAATAAATAAAGAATAAAAAATAGGGCAGGGGGTATAGCTTGGAGGTCAAATGCCTCTGGGTTCCATCCCCAGACTCACCAAGAAAAAACAGAAAAGAAAAGAAAGAAAAAGAAAATAGGGGCTATCAATAAAAAAAAAAAAAAAAAAAAAAAAAAAAAAACTAAGCCGGGTTTGGTGGCAACACTTGTAATCCCAGTACTTGGGAGCCTGAGACAGGAAGAACACAGGTGCAAGGTCATCCTCAGCTACTTTGTAAGGGCCTCCACAACTTAATGAGACCCTGTTTCAAAATAAAGAATAAAAATAGGGTTAGGGGTATAGCTCAGAAGTAGAATGCCCCTGGGTTCAACCCCCAGTTCCACACACACAAGAAAAGAACCAAAAATTCAAAGCTGGCTTGCTGTCTGGCAATCCCTCAAAATCCATTCTGCTATAACAAAATGCCATAAACTGGGTGGTTTATAAACAGCAGAGATTTATTTCTCACAGTTCTGGAGACTTCCTAGCTCTATCATGCTTCCACCATCTGGTAAGGGATTTCTTGTTGCATGGTAATATGGCAAGAAATATGTGAGCGCACTGGAGAGTTTACTTTTATAACAAAGAATCCCACAACACCAAAGCCACACCTGCAATAAGAAAGTCACGCCCACAACAGCAAAGCCACAACAATAGGAAAGTCACGCCCACAACAGCAAAGCCACTCCCAGAATAGCAAAGCCACTCCCCCAACAGCGCACACTCACAATAACAAAGCCACACTCAGGATAACAAAGCTCTGCCACAAAGGCAAACAACTCCAACAGTAGCAAAACCACCCCATCATAATGACCCATTCACGAAGGTGGAGAGTCCTCATGATCTAATCACCTCTTAAAGGCCTCACCTTCTAATACTATCACATTTCAACACAGTTTTGGAGGGGCTTTTGAACCAGAGCATCCTACCCTGAAGGCTTCACTCTCCTGACTTAGTCACCTCCCCACCTCCATCTCCCGATGCCAGGCGGCTGGAGGTCAGGATTTCAAGGTCTGAATTCTGGAATTCTGGGTGGCACACCCAGGCTGCTGCACCTTCCTTAACCCAGGCAGTGGGCTGAAGTCAGACACTCGTCCCCACAGGCCAGTTTTTTGTTTTTGTTTTTTGGTGGGTCTGGGGATGGAACCCAGGGACATTCGACCTCCGAGCTACACCTCCTGCCCTACTTTTTATTCTTTATTTTGAAACCGGCTCTCACTGAGTTGCAGAGGGCCTAAGTAGCTGAGGCTGTCCGCGAACTGCGATCCTCTGGTCTCAGCCTCCTGAATGCTGGGATTACAAGCGTGCGCCACCACACCCAGCTCACAGCCAGTTTTCTAAAACTTTTGCTCACCAGCAAATTGCAGGACTCCAGGGCAATGGTGATTCTATTCAGACAGCACCTTCCTCCCAGGCCCCAGGGTCACTGCCAGGAGCTGTCCCTGCTCCTTACCGCTCCAGACCTAAGTCACCTACTTGCATGGCCCTCCTCACTCCCAGCCCAGCTCAGCCAGCAGCGGCTCCTGAGCCGAGCGTCAGTGCTGCCTCTTGCCCTTGTCACAGCTCCACGCACTGAGCACTGGTGTCAAGGCCTTCATGTCGGAGCTCTGTGCCGAGGGTGCTGAGCTGTGCCGCAGAGCCTGCGGGGGCCACGGCTACTCCCAGCTGAGCGGTCTGCCCATCTTGGTGACCCAAGTGATAGCCTCATGCACCTACGAGGGGGAAAACACAGTGCTTTACCTACAGATGGCCAGGTAAGTTCCGGGCTGGCCCAGGCCTCTGCCAGGCCTTAGCGAGCCTGCCAAACCTCTGCCTGGGTAAAGGTTTCTGTCTAATGACCACAGAGGGAGGGGGCAGGCATTGGGGAATACCATATGGGGGCTGTCCGGATCCTACAAATGTCTCTCAACCACCCACTCCCAGCCCAGGCACCAGTGCCTGGGGCCAGGCTGCCACCCTCTGTCACCGCAACAACAGCCTTGGTGCCAGGGCCCTCACTGTCTCCTGCCTCTAACCTGCCCTGCTCTCCTTGGGCAGCTGGAGGGAGGGTTTCTTTTCAAAGCCTTGGGACAATAATATCTTTCTCTTGCTTAAAAGTGTTCACTGAGCCAGGTGCAGTAGTGCACACCTGTATCTCAGGAGGCTGAGGCAGGAAGGTTGCAAGTTCAGGATCAGCTTGAGAAACTTAAGCCCCAGCCCTTTTTAATTTTTATTTTGAAACAGACTCCCTACATTGCCGAGAGTCCCACTGAATTGCTAAGGCTGGCCTTGAGCTTGTGATCCTCCTGTTTGAGCATCCCGACTACTGGGATTACTGCTGTGGGATTACTGCTGTGCACCACCACGCACCACCGCACCTGGCTTCAAAATAACATTTTTATAAAGATCTAGGAGTGAAGCTCAGTGACAGAGCACCCCTAGGTTAAATTCTCAGTAACACACACATAAAAGCAGTCGAAGGAAAATGCCACAGCCTACACCGTGGCCTACAAGGCCGTGATGATCTGCCTGGCCCTGCCTCTCACAGCCTCCGGCCTCTACCTCTGCTGCCAGCCATAGGCTCTCTCCAAAGGGCCTGGCCTCTGCACTTGCTTCTCCGCCACCCAACATGCCTGTGTTTCCTTCGGGACACTTATCACAATCTATACTTGTCTGCATTTTTTGTTTACCTTCTTAGCTCTGCTCTGCCACTAGACCAGGTGAGGGCAGCGACTGGACCTGCCTTGCTCCCTGTGGTACCCAGGCTTAGCACACAGCACTGGAGGCGCCATCCTGAGAGGCAGGAGGGAGTGGCCAACCCCACCTCCTCAGGACAGGCCTTTTCTTTTCAGCTCTCTCTGAGGCTGCAAAGCCTCTCATATGCACTTCATTCTCAGGGGACCAAACTCCTGTGTGCAGGGAGAAAGGAATCCACTGGGAAATATGTAACATTTATGGGCTCAGAGAGGTTTTTTTTTTTTTTTTTTTTTTTTTGTACTGGGGATCGAACCCAGGGGCATTCTACCCCTGAGCTATACTCTGAACCTTTTTATTGATTTATTTAATATTGAAACAGGGTCTTGCTATGTTCCCAGGGGTCTTCCTAAGTTGTGAGGCTGGCCTCAAACCTGTGGTCCTCCTGTCTGGGTCTGTCAAGTACTGGCATTACAAGCACGTGCCACTGTGCCCAGCAAGGGTTTTTTAGGTATATAACATTTATTGGTTTATTTTTAAATTGTAAAAGGAATACAATAGTAGTACTAGGCATCTGTGTGGCACTGTGTCAGGGACTTCACAGATACCTCATTCGGTTTCACTAGCTGCCACCCAGTCAGATGAGTATCAATGCTCCTACCTAGAGATGGAGCAACTGAGGCTGGCTCGGGAGCGTCACAGTTTCTGTGGAGCTGCAGAGGGTGCGGGTTCCCTGAGCCAGAACCCTAACCACTGGCTTTGTCATTAGGGCGGCTGAGAGTCACCTGTGACCCTCCGCCACAGTCAGTCTATAAATCACTGCAAGTCCTCAAATCAGAAAATTCTGTCAAAAAAGATTCTGCTTACACAGCACCTCAGAAGGGCTCATGTTAAGGACGGCACCCCAGCTCTGTGGCACATTCCACGGCGCAGTCTTGGGTGTGCCTCACTGAGGGCCTCAGGACAAGCGGGCCCCAGGGGACCCTGGAGTGAGGAGTCACCATCAACAGGGAGGCCAGGTGGAGTAAGACTGTGTTCTGGGAGCGACCACACCTGTCTCCACCCCACCCTATTTTCCAGGTTTCTGGTAAAGAGCTACCTGCAAGCTCAGGTGTCCCCCAGTTCCACACCGCAGAAGTCTCTCCCTCAGTCTGTGGCATATCTCGCCATACCCAATCTGGTCAGGTGCCCAGCTCAGAAGGCAGCCGACTTCCTCTCTCCAGAGCTCTACACCACAGCCTGGGCACACGTGGCAACCAGGTGAGCCATTGCCGAGAAGTCAGCAGCCCGGGCGGGTTGGCTCCTTCTCGAGTTAGGGCTTTGGGACCCGTTGGGTGGATGTTCATGGAAATGCTGTAAAAACGGCTGTCAACCCTAACCTCCCAGACCCCGCAGCCGCTGCTGTGAGGTGGAGTGAAGGCAAGTGTGCCCAGCAGGCATCGGCTTGGTCACAGTGGTAGTAAGGTATCGCTTCTCTGGCCAGAGAAAGAGATTTTTAAGTCTTTGGGTTCCTGTAGTGCATGTAGCCACATAAAATACTACAGATTTGCATTGATGTGCATACCAGTAACAATAAAGAAAGCAATAGCTCATAGTCTGACAATAATTTTCAAAACAAAAAATAATTTTCACAGGATACACTCTGTTTAATTCCAGAGTCTAGTAGGCTCCAGAGAACACAGACTAAACCAAGGACTCCTCCATTCTGTAGTTCAACAAATATTGTCAGGTACCTACTGTGTATCAAAATGACCAAACATGCTAGGTGCTGGGACTGAAGAGAGGTCCTAGCTAAAAATGGAAACTGCCCGACCAAGATGGAGAGCTGTAATTGGAAATTAATTGAGGAATTGAGAAACTTTTTTTTTTTTTGGATGGAACCCAGGGCATTCTACCTCCGAGCTACACCCCCAGCCCTATTTTTTTATTCTTTATTTTAAAACAAGATCTTACTGAGTTGCAAAGGGCCTCACTAAGTAGCTAAGGCTGTCCATGAACCATGATCCTCTAGTCTCAGCCTCCCCAATGCTGGGATTATAAGCATGTGCCACCACTCCCAGCTTGAGGAAACTTCTGAACCCAGCCCCAAATGAAAATGCCAAAAAACAAACTGGAAAAAAATCTTCAATATGTAAGAGGCCATATGCTCTAGCCTGTGACCCAGGATTGGTTAATAGCTATTTCAAGATCACAAGTGACTTAGGACATCACTTATTTATTCCACAAATACTCATTAAGTGCCTACAATATGCCAGACACTGCTCTGAGGAGCAGGGATCTGCCAATAAACCAGCCTAAAAAATCCCAAGCCTCACGAAACTCAATTTTTAGTTAGGGAAGTTGGGGAAGGGGAAAATAAGGCTGTTGGAGAATCAAAATTCCCTTCTGTTTCATTTTGCTTAGAACTCACTGTGACATCTGCTTATCTACTCCCTGACAAAGAAAAACAAATACTATTAAAGGGTTTGCTTTATGCACAAGATCCAAGGGTGAAGGATGGACATGCAGGGAATAGAAAATAAAAGGAGGTGAAAGGTTAGTGTAATGGCAAATGGCTCATCTAGAGGCTTGAAGGACAAGAGTTAGCTTTCTGTTTTTTATTTTAGGTAGGTAGAGGCAGGCTGAGTGACCAATAAACCTCACTAGAATTTATTTATTTATTATTTGTTTATTTATTTTGTGGTATTGAGGATTCAACCCAAGGACATTCTACTTCTGAGCTACACTCTCAGCTCTAGTTTCTATTTATTTATTTATTTATTTATTTATTTATTTATTTATTTATTTATTTCTTATTTACTGGGTCTGGGGATGGAACCCAGGGGCATTCAACCTCTGAGCTACAGCCCCTGCCCTATTTTTTATTCTTTTTTTTTTTTTGGTGGTACTGGGGTTCCTGGAAGCCCTTCTACCTCCATGCTACACTCCCAGACCTATTTTATATTTTTGAAATAGGGTCTCTTACGCCAGCGCGGCTGGCTTCGAACCTGCGCGATCCTCCTGTCTCCTCCTCTCAAGCGCGGGGATTACAAGCGTGCGCCACCACGCCCGGCTTTATTCTTTATTTTGAAACCAGGTCTCACTGAGTTGCAGAGGGCCTAAGTAGCTGAGGCTGTCCGCGAACCGCGATCCTCTGGTCTCAGCCTCCCGAATGCTGGGATTACAAGCGTGCGCCACCATGCCCAGCTCAATATTTTATTTTTTAATTTGGAAACAGAATCTCACTAGGTTGCTGATGTATGGTCCTCCTGTCTCAGCCTCCCATATACTGGAATTACAGATGTGTGCCACCATACCTGGCTCCTCACTAGCCTTTAAAGGAAAGCCACTCTACTTGCTTGGGCCACAGGGAGCCAGTCACCAGAATGGCTCGAGAGCACCAGTCTCAGGATGGAAAGATGCATTAAAAGGAGGCGGCAGCTCCTGGCTTAAGTCTCCAAGGTTTTAAAACATGGTGGTCGCTGGGCGTAGTGGCCCACACTTGTAATTCTCGCGCTTGGGAGACTGAGACAGGAAGATTACACGGGTTCGAAGCCAGCCTCAGCTACTTAGTGAGGCTTTCAGCAACTTAGTGAGACCCTGTTTCCAAATAAAATATAAAAAAAGGTCTGGGAGTATAGCCCGGAGGTAGAAAGCCTCTGGGTTCCACCCCCAGTACCACTAAATAAATAAATAAATAAAAACATGGTGGTCAACGGGGCATGGTGGCACATGCCTGTAATTGCAGTACTTGAGAGGCTGAGACAAGGAGATCACAAGTTTTATACTAGCCTCAGCAATTTACCAAGACCCTGTTTCAAAAAATTTTTAAAAAAGGAGGAACTGGGCTTGTTGGCGCATGCTTATAATCCCAGCATTCAAGAGGCTGAGACTCAGCTACTTGGTGAGGCCCTTTGCAACTCAGTGAGACCCTGTTTCAAAATAAAGGATAAAAAAAGGGCTGGGGTGTTGCTCGGAGGTAGAATGGCCCTGGGTTCAATCCCCAGTACTGCAAAATAAATAAATAAATAAATAAATAAATAAATAAAATAAAATAATAAAAACGGGTGGGGGTATAGCTCAGAGGTAGAACACCCCTATGTTCAACTCCCAGTTCCAAAAACAAAACAAAACATGGTGGTTAAAAATAAATTCAATGGCACAGCCTTGTAATCCCAGTACCTAGGAGGCGAAGACAGGAGGATCACGCAGATTCAAAGCTAACCTCAGCTACTTAATGAGGCTCTCAGAAACTTAGTGAGACCCTGTTTCCAAATAAAATATAAAATAGGTCTGGGAGTGTAACCTGGAGGTAGAAAACTCCTGGGTTCCATCCTCAGTACCACAATAAATAAATAAATAAATAAATAAATAAATAAAGGGCTGGGGTATAGCCCTGAGGTACAATACCCCTGGATTCAATCCCCAGTACCACCAAAAAAAAAAAAAAAAAAAAGAATAAATTTAAAGCTGGGTGTGGTGGCACATGCTTGTAATCCCAGCACTTGGGAGGCTAAGACAAGGGGATCGAGGTTCGAGGACAGCCTCAGCTACTTAGTGAGGCCCTTTGCAACTCAGTGAGACCCTGTTTCAAAATAAAGAATAAAAAGTAGGACTGAGGTGTAGCTTGGAGGTAGAATGCCCGAAGGTTCTATCCCCAGTGCTGCAAAAAAAAAAAAAAAAAAAAAGTTCAAATCCTGGCCCTACTCCTTATTAGCTGAGTTAACGTCTCTGAGATTCTGTTTTCCCTACTGCACTGGGAAGACATGTCCTTAGAGACGGTTTATTAAGCATTTCCCTTTATGACACATAGATGGCTAATAATAGGAATTATTTCTATTTCTCAGGGACACCCACAGGCCAGCCATTATCATTGCCAGTCAGGAAGTTGAGCCTTTTCTCTTTGGCTTTCAGGCTCATAAAGGACTCGGTGCATCACCTACAGACCCTCAAGCAATCTGGGGCTGACCAGCACGACGCTTGGAACCAGACCACTGTCATCCACCTCCAGGCTGCCAAGGTGAGCTGCCTGTCAGCTGAATGGCCAGGGACCCATGTGGCTTCCCAGGCGGGGTCCCCTGCCGGGAAAACCCTAGCTGTGCCATTATTTCTCAGCTCTATCATAGCGCTGCCCTCGTTTCATTTCCAAGCCTTTAGTCCAGAGTATTTTAATTAAGGGACTTAACTCAAAGCAATCTCGCTGGCAACTCTTCGGGGAAAGGGTAATGAGGCAGTGTTATTGGATTTGCTTCAGGTTGTTCAAATATTCCCTCCCAGATAGAAAAGCAGGTCACGCTTCTGCTTAGTCCTACAGGCGATCTTTAGATGTCTGATTTCATTTCCACTGTGTTTTGTGTTTGTGTATAATTCAGTCACTTGGCAAATATTTGAGCATCCACTCTGCACTAGCAGTGGGCTGGTGCTCCATGGTGAAGCTACTCTCCAGCCCAAGCTAGTCAAGGAAGCCCGCGATGGGAAAAATCAGACTGCCATGGGACTGGGCAAGTGCAACTCTGCTCACCTGAGGCGTGCAGGGCTTCCCCGAGAAGGTGGTGAGGGCGCCAGGGTACGCTGACATCTTGAGGGGATGCTGAAATCAGCCTGTGGAAGAGTAGGGCCACAGTTTTGAAAGGTTTCCAAGCACAGGGAGCAGCAGGTACTAGAGGAGGAGGCCAGAGCCTGGGAGAAGTGCAAGGACGCGAGGGAGGCGAGGGCCTTCTGCACCTTTTGCCCCATGAGAAGCTTGGCTCTTGTTTGTACTAAAAGGGGAATTCCTTTGCCAGGTTTGTATAGGGAGGGAGGAGCAAAGTGGTCAGAGCTGCAAGCTACAGCAGAGGAATGGGCTGGAAGCTGAAAGTCTTTCAAAATAAAGAATAAAAAAAGGGCTAGGGTATAGCTCGGAGGTAGAATGCCTCTGGGTTCAATACCCAGTTCTGCAAAAAAAAAAAAAAAAAAAAAAAAAGCCAAAGCGCAGACACTGGGCCAGGACAAGAGTAGCTCCCACCCTGAGCTCGCTGGTGGCCATGGAGAGAAGTGGGGAGATGCAGATAGTAAAGGGGTGGAAAAGAGGAACAAGCCTCAAGAGTCATGAGGTGAGAAGGAGGTGTGGCTGCCTTCTCAGCATAGGCACTTGTCCCTGGCCCTGCCAAAACTGGAAAACTAAAGCCATCAGAAAATCCCCAGCCCCTGAAAAATGGCTTGTGTCTGCAGAGGCCCCTGGAGGGCAGGACTGGTCAGAAAGGCTGGGCCTGAGCGCCACCTGGTGGCACAGTGCCTACACTATGCCCATTGCTTGGGCAATAATGCTGCTATCTTCAGCTAGGACCCTCCCAGCCATGCTAAATGCCCTGTCAACACAAGTTGAGCCAAGTCCTCGAGCTCTCATCAGATGACCAAAAAGGAACCACAGACACCCACTGCTCGCTTTTCCCCTTTCCAAACCTATGCCCTGCTTCACATGGACTTTATTTGGTGCTGTAATGCAGGCTTGTTCAGGAGACTAGCCGATTCTCCCTCCCAAGCACCTTCATGTCCAAAGGTAGGAAACAGCTGGGTCAAATGGCCTTCCTTCCCCACACCACAGAGGTGAGCTGTGTCCTTGGGGAGCTCCAGTGTAACGAGGGAGTTAGGTGAGCCTCCAGTTCTGGGGCGCCACCTGAAAAGCCAGCCGGTGCTGGCTTCCTTGAGGTGGTGCCTGAGCCGGTCTCCAAGTTCACAGTGGGTAGGGGTTCTGCACTCCCTGAGCTCTGTGGGCTCGGCTACTCTAAAAAACCTCAAACACTCAGCTGGGTCCCTTCTAGAAGCCACAAATGTGTAGGTAGAGAATGGCTGCGACCAGCACTTCATCCCCTCTCTGGGCTTTTAGCCTGTAAAACCAAGGGGCCTAAGAGTTCTTTAGACTCTAACAGGCTCTGGCCTGCTAATCTCACATTGTGCTTGGGAGACAGGCCAGTTCTCCAGACTCCTGGAGCAAATGTTGGTGCTCAGTGTAGTCCAGCCTGTTTCTGTGCTTTGGCAGCACAGGGAGCAGTTAAGAGTACAGTCCTGCTGGGCACGGTGGTGCTTGTCATCCCAGCACTCGGAAGGCTGAGGCAGGAGGATCGCAGGTTCAAGGACAGACTTGGCAACCTGGTGAGATACTCAGCAACTTAGTAAGACCCTGTTTCAAAAAAGAGAAAAGAAAACCTGGCATAGTGGCATAGGCCTGTAATCCCAACACTTAGGAGGCTGAGACAGGAGGACTGTAGGTTTGTGGCCAGCCTCAGCTACTTAGTGAGGCCTTCTATCTACAACTTAGTGAGACCCTGTTTCAATATGAAGAATAAGAAGTAGGGCAAAAGGCGTAGCTCGGAAGTAGAATGTCCCTGGGTTCCAGTTCCTAATTAAATAGATAGATACATACATACATACACACATACCTACATACCTACATACGAAGTTAGGCATGGTGGTACACACTTGTAATCCCAGTACTTGGGAGGCTAAGAGGCTCGCAAGTTTGCAGCCAGCCTCAGCACTTAGTGAGGCCCTCAGCAACTTAGTGAGATCCTGCTTCAAAATAAAAAAAATAAATAATAAGGCTGGCGAGATAGTTCAGAGGTTGAATGTCCTTGGGTTCAATTCCCAGTACCACAAAAATAAATAAATAAGTAAATAAGTAAATAAATAAATAAGGGGTGGGGTGTAGCTTGGAGGTAGAATGCCCCTTGGTCCAATCCCCAGTACCAAAAAATAAAAAATAACAGAGTAAAACAATAAAAAGGGCTGCAGGTATAACTCCCAAGGTAGAACACCACTAGGTGCAATCTCCAGTACCACACAAAAAGAAAGTAGTTTTGCCCTCCAATTCCCCCAAGCCAGCCTCCGATACCCCAGCTCTTTACTTTCAAGCTTACTTGAAACTGCCTGTGCAAAACAAGGAAACCAAGGGCCAAGATTCAGAATCCAGCTCCCTGCAAACATTCATATGTGTGCACACGTATTCAGCACCAGAAAGGCTAGATTAGACCCAGAGTGGGCTGGAGATGTGGCTGCCGTTGGTCTGGGGCAGACACACACATTTGCTCATCACTTCTGGAGCTAGAAACCAGAAACCAGTGGCTGACCATCTCTGTCTTTGTAGGCACACTGCTACTATGTCACAGTGAAGAGTTTCAAGGAAGCTCTGGAGAAACTAGACAGTGAACCAGAGATTCAGCAGGTGCTCAAACGCCTCTGTGACCTCTGTTCCTTGCACGGTATCTTGAAGAACTCGGGCGATTTTCTCCATGATGGTTTTCTGTCTGGGGCCCAAATAGATATGGTGAGAAAAGCCTACTTGGACCTGCTCCTCCTGATCCGGTGAGTGGCCGGGGATTCCAGCCGGGTTCGCCTTTGCAGAATAGCCTAGACCCTGGTTCCTAGGCCCCTTAAAACCCCAAGACATGGGGTCTAGAAAAAGCAGCAATTGTTCTGCAGAGGTTCATACCCTAGCATTATTACACCAACACAAAGCATTAAAGCTTAATGTAAGAAATGAAAGAAAATTAGAAATAAACATGCTTGAAGCCATGCGTGGTGGCGCACGCTTATAATCCCAGTACTTGGGAGGCAGAGACAGGAGGATGGCAGGTTCACAACCAGCCTCAGCTACTTAGTGAGGCCCTCTGCAACTTAGTGAGACCCTGTTCAAAATAAAGAATAAAAACTAGGGCTGGAGGTGTAGCTTGGAGGTAGAATGCTCCTGGGTTCAACCTCTAGTTCAAACAAAAAAAAAAAAAAAGCTTGAGAATAAGTTAGCTACCTTGATTGAACTCTTCAACTTTGCCAAGGAAACAGGAACAGTGTTGAAGAGGTATGAATAAAACAAAGCGTGCCACATAGGAATATGCATTATTAATAATAGTTAATTATCACTAATATCTAAGGAGTAGCACTAGTGTGGCAGGCAATGTGCAGAAGCTTTTGCATACATCATCTCACTTGACCCTTAGAGCCCTCTCAAATGAATTTTTTTATGTGTGTATAGTACTGGGAATTGGATCCAAGGGCATTCTATCTCTAACCTACATCCCCAGCCCTATTTTATTTTTATTTTGAAATGGTGTCTTGCTAGGTTGATGAGTCTCACTAGTAGCTAAGGCTGTCTTTGAACCTACTCCTGTCTTAGCCTCCCAAGATTACAGCTGTGTGCCACCACACCCTGCTCTCAAATGAATTTAATCTCCCGGGGTTTTTTGTTTGTTTGTTTGTTTTGCTTTTGGTTTTGGTACTGGGGATGGAACCCAGGGCATTCTACCTATGAGCTATACCCTCAGCCCTAATTTTTATTCCTTATTTTGAAACAGGGCCTCACTGAGTTGCAAAGGGCCTCACCAAGTAGCTGAAGCTGTCCACGAACTGCAATCCTCCTGTCTCAGCCTCCCTCCCTAATGCTGGGATTATAAGCGTGCGCCACCACCCCCGGCAAACCTCCCTGTTTTACTGGGTAGTGGATTCATGTTTATAGGAGTTAACTTGCCCAGTGTCACAAATTAGCCAAAAGCGAAGTTTGGAACAATTTCAGGCCTGTCTGACCCCAGGGCATGGGCCCTTACCTGTATGTTAACCTTGTTGAATGTGGTAAGTTGGGTCCCTCTTTAGGCAACCTGGTGGCCCCCTCGCTCCCAGGAGGTCACCATATTGATACCGAACTTAGTGAGGACACCTATCGGCATAGCGCACTACAGACCAGAACTCCTGGACTCAAGCAATCCTCCCACCTCAGCCTCCCGAGAAGCTGGGACTACAGGCGCATGCAACCAGGGACCCAACTTATTAGAATGTGCATAAGCAAATTCTTACCAACTTAAGTAAACTTTCTTTACTCCTTCAGCTTCAAGATGAAAAATTTTAAGATTCATGTAATTAATATATTGATCTATAAAACTATAATCCAAACAGTTTGTGTGTGTGTGTGTGTGCATGGTACTGGGGGTGGAACCCTCTACCTCCGGGCTATACTACTCCTAGACCTATTTTATACTTTATTTGGAAACAGAGTCTCACTAAGTTGCTGAGAGCCTCACTACGTAGCTGAGGCTGGCTTCGAACCTGTGCGATCCTCCTGTCTCAGCCTCCCAAGAGCTGGGATTACAAGCGTGCACCACCACGCCCAGCTCTAATCCAAACAGTTTTTATTTTATTTTATTTTATTTTTGGTAATACTGGGGTTCCTGGAAGCCCTTCTACCTCCGGGCTACACTCCCAGACCTATTTTTTTACATTTTTTATTTGGAAACAGGGTCTCCTAAGCCAGCGCGCGCGGCTGGCTTCGAACCTGCGCGATCCTCCTGTCTCCGCCTCCCAAGCGCGGGGATTACAAGCGTGCGCCACCACTCTCGGCACCAAACAGTTTTTAAATGCAGCATCAATGCAATACGATCTAGGATCCTGAAAAAAACTAATGCAATTCTTTCATCACATTATTTTATATATAATCTAAATAATTTCTTTAAAAGCATATCAAAACCAAAGCCCAACCTGCCCAGGGTAATGGAAGAAATAGAAATGAAAACAATATGAATTATTTATCATTGTCAATAAGACAAAAAAGGGACTAATTTGAGAACACAACCTTTTTGAGATTTCATTGGGCATAAAATATGGTGCCTAGCGTATATGGAGGGCTGTGGCTTTTCCCGTAGAAAAGTAAGTAAAAGTAAGTAAGTAAGTAAGAAAAGTAAGACTAAGAGAGCCAGGCATGGTGGTGCACGCTTCTAATCCAGCATTAGAAAAAAAAATAGGGCTGGGGGTACAGCTCGGAGGTAGAATACTCCTGGGTTCCATCCTTAGTACTGCAAAATAAAAATAAATAAATAAATAAATGACTAAAAATAGGACTTGGGTTGCAGCTCGGAGGTACAATGCCCCTGGGTTCCACCCCCATTACCACACACACAAAAAAGTTCATTTTAAGCCAAGTGTGGTGGCTCAAACCTGTAATCTCAGTACTTGGGAGCCAAGACAGGAGGATTGCAGGTTCAAAGCAATCATGCAGTAACTTAGCAAGACCCTATTTCAAAAGATAAAATAAACCAGGTGTGGCTGTACATACCTATAATCCCAGTACCTGGGAGGCTGAGATAGAAGTACTGCAGGTTCAAGGACAGCTTCAGCAACTCAGTGAGGTTCTCAGCAACTCAGTAAGACCCTGTTTCCATATAAAAAACAAAATAGGGCTAGGAGTATAGCCTGGAAGTAGAAGGCCCCTGGGTTCCACCTCTACTACCACAAAAAAATTAATTAGTATATATATAGGGCTGGGGTATAGCTCAGGTTCAATCCCCAATACCACACACATGCACAAAACTTTATAAAAATGTATAAGTTAAAGTTAAATTTAAGCCAGGTGTGGTGGCACATGCTTGTAATCCCAGCATTCGGGAGGCTGAGACAGGAGGATCACGATTCACGGACAGCCTCAGCTACTTAGTGAGGCCCTCTGCAACTCAGTGAGACCTGGTTTCAAAATAAAGAATAAAAAATAGGGCAGGGAGTGTAGCTTGGAGGTTGAATGCCCCTGGGTTCCATCCCCATACTCGCAAATAAAATAAAATAAAATAAAAAATAAAGTTAAATTTATAAAAATTTCAAGCCGGGTATGGTGGCTAATGCTTATAATCCCAAACATTTGGGAGGCTGAGACAGGAGGGTCGTGGTTCAAGGACAGCCTCAGCTACTTAAGGAGGCTCTTTGCAGCTCAGTGAGACCCTGTTTCAAAATAAAGAATAAAAAAAATAGGGCTGGGGGTGTAGCTTAAAGATAGAATGCCCCTGGGTACCATCCCCAGTACCACACAAAAAAATTTTTTTTCAAGGCAGAGAACTGTGACACAGAACCATTAAAAGAATGGTTCCATGTCTAATTGCTCTGCAGTAGGAAGATTACTTAGGAGCCATAATGTAAATCAATTTATAAGTCAATGAAAGTTTATAAAAATTTCATGACAGAGGTGGAAAAATTCATCTCAAACAATGTGTAATATGTTACATGCTACTTATGGATACATAAAAGCAGCTAACTGATAGGTGATGGCTAGTAAATATTTGTTCGATTAAGTTATCAAAAACCGTCAAAAAGGCTGGGAATGTAGCTTAGTGGTCGAGTGCTTTCCTAGCATATGTGAGAACCTGGTTCTAATTCCCAGCACCAAGAAATATCTAAAAAGTAGGGCATGGTGGTGTACACTTATAATCCCAGTACTTGGGAGGCCAAAACAGGAAGATCACAGGTTCAAAGCCAGCTATGGCAACTTAGTGAGACCCTGTTTCAAAATAAAAAGGGCCAGGGGTATAACTTAGAGGTTGAATGCCCCTGGTTTCAATCCCCAGTACCAAAAACAGAAAAAAGAAAGAAATTTATCTAATATAATTACGCTCCGGGTAGTAAACTTCCCCTAATTTAGGGAATCCAGTGGTAGAAAATATTGAGAGCATAATCAAGTTCAGCAGAATTCAAGTGCAAGGTGAAATGTCTAGCGTTTTAAAGGTAGAAGAAGAAAACAGTGTTCTGGCCCTGCTTCAGTGATGATAAGCTTAACACCTCATAAGCATTTTTTTTAAATCTGCTAACAGCATTTCTAAGTGCTTACCTCGGCTCTCGAGACTTCCAATTCAAGACAAGACAGACAGCGCTGATGCAAGCTGCCAGCTCACACACGCATCAAACCCACAAATTGATTTACTTACATTATGGTTCCTAAGCAACCTTACTACTCAGGGTGATTAGGCATGGAACAGAGTCTGTACTTTTAACGGTTCCGTGTCACAGTTCCCTGCCTCGATTTGTCATGATCGCCTTCAGACTTTTGAGATGACACATAAGGACGGCACACTATTCTGGTGACACTATTCTATGTGAATGCATGGCTCCAAAGGGTTTTTACTTAAGTGGTAGTAAAATCTCAATTGGGGGCTTCCAAGTAAAGATCGCAAATGGAATGTATATATTTACTTCCATTACTTCCTGAAACTCCACTAAAACATCAGCAAATGAATTTTAAAAATTTTAAAGGTATTAACCCACAAAGAGAGCCAGAGAGGAAACACAAAGTTGGAGGGTAGATGGACATACGGTGACGTGGCAGCCAGGTCACAGCAGAGAACCCAGGACGGAGCAGTGCCGTGTTCCTCTGGCAATAGCATGACTGGGAGACTGGCAGGGCGGTTGAAGGCCACCTCAGGAGGAGCTGTGTCCCTGGGTCTCCTCCTTCCCTGTGAGCTGTCTTAAGACTTGCCGTGACCCAGCTCTGGGTAAAGGGTAAACAGAGGGTCTGTGGGCCAAGAACATCAGCATAGATGAGGATGGGGCTATCCATAGAAATCAGGGGGCTGTACAGGCCAAACACTAACACCTCCCCCAGCACTCTTTTCCTTCTAGTCCTAGAAAATTGGCAGCCAGGGCTAGTACCCTGTTGGAAAATGACAAGATAATCCCTTCCCTGGGGAATCTGATCAGCTCAGGGAGAAGGTGGTAAAGTCCGAGCTGGGGTCCCACAATGGCCTACCCCATTTGCTCTACAGCGAACATTATTCATGTGCAACTCATGTGCTTCTCTGCGGGGCTAGTTAATGCCCTGTTCTTAGCTGGGATCAGATGCTTGTGAATCACCACATACCCAAGGGAAGTGTTCAACAGAAAAATGGAGACGAAACCAGGCAACTCCAGAGACATAAGAGAATCTACAGGGAAAACTTAAAAAAAAAAAAAAAAAAGCCATGTGGTAGTGCATGCTTGTAATCCTTGGAGGCTGAGACAGGAGGATTGCAGGCTCCCGGCCAGCCTCAGCTATTTAGTGAAGCCCTCCACAACTTAGTGAGACCCTGTCTTAAAACAAAAGATAAAATAGAGCTAAATAAAAGATAAAATAAAAAGATAAAATAGGGGTGTAGCGTAAAGGTAGAATGCCCCTGGGTTCCATCCCCAGTGACACACACACACACACACACACACACACACACACACACACATCAGGTGCTGTAATTCAGTGGTAAAGTACTTGCCTAGCATGCACACATCCTGAGTTCAATCCCCAGCACCGCAAAAGAGGGAAGGGGTGGATTTTAGCCAGGTGTGATGGCACACACTTGAAATCCCAGTACTTGGGAAGCTGAGATAGGAGGATCCCAGGTTCCAGTCCAGTCTCAGCAATTTAGTGAGATCCTGTTACAAAACAAAATATAAAATAGAACTGAGGGTGTAGCTCAGAAGTAAAACACCCCTAAGTACAATCCCTAGATCCCTACAAACAAACAAACAAACCAGGGATGGTGGCAGACACCTCTAATCCAAGTAGTTGAGAGACTAGAACAGGGGAGGATCACAGCCTCAAGACCAGACTTCGCAACTTAGCCAGACCCTCAGCCCTCAGGGGACCCTGTTTCAAAATAAAGTAGGGCTGGGGATGTAGCTCAGGTTAAAATTCTAGTACCACAAGAAAAAAAAAAGGTCAGTATCTTTAAAGAGTTAAGAAAAGATAATGCAGCCACAAAATAAGGATCAGAATATAAATTTTATTTGTTTGTTTAGGTACTAGGGATTGAACCCAGGGGCATTCTGCCTCTGAGCTATACTCCTACCCCATTTTATTCCTACCCCATTTTTTTTTTAAATTTGGAAACAGGGCCTTGCTAAATTGCTGAAGCTGGCCTTGAACCTGTGATCCTCCTGTCTCAGCATCCCAAGTACTGGGATTACAAATGTTCACTCCCTCACCCAGATGATTTTTTTTTTTTAAGTAAGAAAACAAAGCCGGGAGTGGTGGCACATGCTTGTAACTCCAGCATTTGGGAGGCTGAGACAGGTGGATCCAGGTTTGCAGACAGCCTCAGCTACTTAGTAAGGCCCTTTGCAACTCAGTGAGACCCTTTTTCAAAATAAAGAATAAAAAATTGAGCTGAGGGTGTAGCTCGGAGGTAGAATGCCCTGGGTTCAATCTCCAGTTCTGAAAAAAAAAAAAAAAAAGTAAGAAAACTGATCCTAGCTGTTCATCCTCTGAAAAACAAGTCTAGAAAAAGAAAAAAAGAAGCGGAAAAATCATTGATAAAATAATTCAAGAAAATAAATCTCTCATATGAAAGATAGGAGTTTTATATTACCAGAGCCACAATGCCTACAAACAAGAAGACAGACATACATGTACGAATATACACACATGCATAAAGCAAGTCAAACACATGATATGCAAAATGGTAATAAGTACTATGAAGAAAAAAATACCAGGGAAGGAGGCTGAGGAATGCAGGGGAGGGCTGCAGTTTTTAAATCCATCCAGGAAGGCCTCTGAGATAGTGATATTTGAGGAAGGACCTGGGGTGGGGGAAGACATGTGGCTGTCAGAAAAAGACCATTCCAGACAAAGCATTGGTCAATCCTGGAGGCCAGCGTGTGCCTGGCACATCTGTCCAGAGAACAGAGACGAAGCCGACGTTCATTTTTAAAGGATCACTCCAGCTGCCATACTAAGGATTTAAAGTAAAAAACAGGAGCTAGGGGTATAGTTCAGTGGTTGATCACTTACTTAGCTCTGAGTTCAATCCCCAGCTTCAATATGTAAATAATAGCAGCGGGAGACCAGCTGGGATAATCCAGGGGAGAGATGATCGTTTACTGGACCAGAGTGTGGGCACCTCAAGGTAGCAGAAAGTGCTCAACATTTCGGTGTATTTTGAAAGTAGAACAGGACTTGATGATAGATTAATTAGATAGATGTGAGGCAAGAAAGAAAGAGGAATTAAGGCTCCTTACAATAAGTGAGGAAGATTACAGGAGAGCCAGCGTAAAGGATGGTAGAGATCAGGAGACTGGTCTGGGACATGTTACCTATGAAAAGCCTATTAAAGATCCAAGTACAGGTGTAACCACCATATGGTTGACATTTGAAGTAATGAAAGGAATGCTACCACAAGGTGAGTCATGAAGAGGTCTTAAGACACCTCAATGGTAAGAGGTGACATTGACAAGGGCTGTTTCAGTGGAGTGGTGGAGGTGAACCCTGGCTGAGTCCAGCTCTCTCTGGAGAAAATGGAGTCCTGGAGAGAGTCAGCAGAAACAGGCAAACACTCTCAAGTTTTGTCATGAAGGGGAGCCAGGATATGGAGTTGAGATAAAGAAGGAAAGTGAATCAAAATCTTGTGATTTGTTTGTTTGTTTTTGCAGTATGGAGAATTGAACCTAGGAGCAATCTACCTCTGAGCTACATTCCCCAGCTTTATTTTTATTGTTTATTTTGAAAAAGGGTCTCACTAATTTTGCAAGGGCCTCACTAAGTAGCTGAGGCTGGCAGCAAACCTGTGATCCTCCTGTCTCAGCCTCCCAAGTACTGAGATTACAAAGGTGCACCACCACAACCAGCTCAAAATCTTGTTTTTAACATAGGAGAGTTGGGATTGATGGCACAGGCTTGTAATCCCAGCATTTGGATTTGGGAAGCTGAGATAGGAGGATCTTGGTTCACAAACAGCCTCAGCTACTTTGTGAGGCCCTTTGCAACTCAGTGAGACCCTGTTTCAAAATAAAGAATAAGATGGGAGAGAAAGCGGAGCGTGGTGGCACATGCTTGTAATCCTAGTACTTAGGAAGCTGAGACAAGAGGATCACAGGTTTGTGGCCAGCCTCAGCAATTTGTGAGGCCCTCCACACCTTAGTGATAACCCTGTTTCAAAATAAAGAATAAAAAATGGGGCTGGGGGAATAGCTCAGAGGTAGAATGCCCGTGTTCAATCCCCAGTACCACAAAATAATAATAATAATGATAATAATAATAATAATAATAGATGGGACAGATAACAGCATGTTTTTATATTGATGGAAATGGTCCCACAGAAAAAAGAATTTTGACACTGTAGGGGAAAGGCAGGAGAATTTGCAAAACATCATTTTCTTTTTAAAAATTTTTTTTATTGGTGCATTATATTCATACCCCCTATTAGGGTAAAAATCTTGTGTGTACATACATGTACACATCACTGATTTAACCCCTACCCAATTCCCACCCCATTCCTCCCCCATCCCTCCTTCCTTTCATGGGCTTAGTGGTTGACTTTGATATGTTTAAGTACATTGTGTGTTTTAGAGAATTTCCTTCTTCCCCCCTCCCATCTCCTCATTTAAGTTGTCTTGTTTGCTCCTCTATAGGATTTCCTTTTTCATCTAGACTTCCTCCTATGACCCATTTCTCCTTAGCTTTCACAAATTAGGGAATGCATCTGATTTCTTATTTTTTGTGACTGACTAATCTCGCTTAGCATAATGTCCTCCACTTCCATCCATTTCCCTGAAAATGATGCAATTGAGTTTTTTTTTAATGGATGAGTAAAATTCCATTGTGTACATATCCCACAGTTTTGTAATCCATTCATCTGTTGATGGACATCTTGGCTGGTTCCATAGTTTGGCTATGGTGAATTGTGCAGCTATGAACATAGATACACATGCATTAGTTTGGTAGTTCAGTTTGCTTTCTTTTGGGTAGATTCCCAGAAGTGGTATTGCTGGATCGAATGATAGATTTGTTCCCATTCTTCTGAGGATTCTCCATACTGTTTTCCAAAGTGGTTGCACTACTTTGCAATCCTACCCACAATGTTTTAGAGTTCCTACTTCTCCACATCCTCGCCAGCATCTGTTGTTTGTGTTTTGAATGATTGCCATTCTAGTTAGAGTTAGGTGAAATCTCAGGGTAGTTTTGATTTTCATCTCTCTGCCAATGATGTTGAGCATTTCTTTATGCATTTATTGGACATTTGAATTTCTTCTTTTGTGAAGTGTCTATTTAGTTCACTTGCCCATTTTGTTATTGGATGATTTGTTTTTTTATTGTTGTGTTTTTTAAGTTCTCTGTATTAATCCTCCATCAGAGGGTTAGGTGGCAAAAATCTTCTCCCATTCTGTTGACTCTCATTTGAGGTTCTTGACAGTTTCCTTTGCTGAACAGAAGCTCTTCAGTTTCATGCAATCCCATTTATTGAGTTGCCTTTTCATTTGTTGTGCCTTTGGGGTCTTGTTGAGAAAGTGTTTATCTGTGCCTATGTGTTGCAGTGTCGGACCTATGCCCTCTTCAAGGAGCTTCAAGGTCTCTGGCTTGATTTCCAAGTCTTTGATCCATCTTGAATTGACTCTTGTGCAGGGTGAGAAAGTGGGATTAATTTCCAATTTTCTGCATATGGTTAACCAGTTTTGCCAACACCATTTGTTAAACAGGCTATCTTTTCTCCAGTGTATGTTTTTGGCCCCTTTGTCAAAAATCAATTGGCTGAAAGTGTGTGGACTTGTTTCTGGGTCTTCTATTCTGCTCCATTGGTCTATGTATCTGTTTTTGTGCGAGTACCATGTTGTTTTTATTACAGTGGCTTTGTCGTATAGTTTAAAGTCAGGTATTGTGATTCTTCCTGCATGGTTTTTGTTGCTGAGAACTACCTTGGCTGTTCTGGGCTTTTTGTTATTCCAAATAATTTTAAGGACTGATTTTTCTATGTCTGTGAGGAATGATCTTGCTAGTTTAATGAGCATTGTGTTGAATCTATAGATCACTTTTGGAAGGATGGCCATTTTAATGATATTTATTCTGCCAATATGTGAACATGGAAGATCTTTCCATCTTCTAAGATCTTTGGTTTCTTTTTTCAATGTTTTATAATTTTCTTTGTAGAGATCTTTCACCTCCGTGGTTAAGTTCATTCCTAAGTATTTTATTTTTCTTGTGGGAGATCTTGAGTGGAAGTGTTTTCTGAATTTCTTTTTCAGTGGATTTATGGTTGGTGTACAGGAAAGCTTCTGATTTTTTAAGATTGATTTTGTATCCAGACACTTTGCTGAACTTGTTGATCAGTTCTATAAGCCTTTTGGTTGAGTTTGTTGGGTTTTCTAAATATAGTATCATGTCATCTGCAAATAGTGAAAGTTTGAGTTCTTCTTTTCCTATTTGTACTCCTTTGATTTCCTTTTCTTGCCCTATTACTCTGACTAGAGTCTCTAGTGCTATATTGAAGAGAAGTGGTGATAATGGACATCCTTCTCTTGTTCCTGTTTTTAGGGGGAATTCTTGAAGTTTTTCCCCATTTAATGTGATGTTGGCAGTGGGCTTATTGTAGATTGCCTTTATGATGTTGAGATATGTTCCTTCTATTCCAATTCTCTGCGATGTTTTTTATCATAAATGGATATTGGATTTTATCAAATGCTTTTTCAGCATCTATTGAAATGATCATGTGATTTTTGTCTTTGATTCATTTAGATGATGAATTACATGGACTGATTTCGTATGTTGAACCAGCCTTGCATCCCTGAGATGAAGCCTACCTGGTCATGGTGTATGATTTTCTTTATGTGGTTTTGAATGCATGTTGCTAGTATTTTGTTTAATAGTTTTGCATCCAAGTTCATCAGAGATACAGGCCTGTAGTTTTCCTTCCTTGAACTGTCATTATTCGGTTTGGGCATTAGTGTGATGTTGGCTTCCTAGAATGTATTTGGGAGAGTCCCACTTTTTTCTATTTCACAAAATAGTTTGAGGAGTATTGGGGTAGCTATTCTCTAAAGGTTTTATAGAATTCACTAGGAAAACCATCTGGTCCTGGGCTTTTGTTTGATGGTAAGCTCTTTATTGCTATTTCAATCTCATTGATTGTTATTGGTTGGTTTAAGTGTTCTATACCTTCTTGACTCAGTTTAGAAAGGTTGTATTTACCTAGGAAGTTGTCAATTTCCTCCAGATTTTCTATTTTGTTGGAGTATAGTTTTTCAAAGTAGTTTCTGATAATCCTCTGGATTTCTACACAGTCAGTAGTAATGTCTCCATTTTCATCTCTGATCTTCATAATTTGGGTTGATTCTCTCTCTTTTTTTTAGTCAGGTTGGCTAGTGGTTTATCTATCTTGTTAATTTTTTCAAGAAACAAGCTTTTGGTTTTGTTGATTTTCTGTATTGTTTTTTTTATTCTCTATTTTGTTGATTTCTGCTCTAATTTTAATAATTTCCTGTCTTCTACTGGCTTTGGGGTTCAATTGTTCCTGCTTTTCAAGGGCTTTGGTGTGTTGTTAGGTTATTTATTTGACGATTTTCTGTTTTTCTTATGTGAGCATTTAGTGCTATAAATTTTCCTCTTAATACTGCCTTCAAAATGTCTCTGAGGTTTTGATATGTTGTATCATTATTTTCATTTGTTTTTAGAATTTCTTGATTTCACCTCTTACATCTTCTATGACCCATTTTTCATTCAGAAGTGTGGTGTTCAGTCTCCACATGTATGTTGTTTCTCTGGGTCTTCTTATAGTTGATTTCTAGTTTCATTCCATTATGGTCTGATATGACACAGAGAAGTATGTAACATTTTTTGAATTTGCTAGTGCTCATTTTGTGTCCCAATTTGTGATCTATTTTGGAGAAGGTTCCGTGAGCAGCTGAGAAAAATGTAAACTCCGCTGTTGTTGGGTAAAATATCCTATATGTGTCCAACAGGTCCACTTGATTTATGGTGTTCTTTAGTTCTGAAACATCTTTACTGACCGTTTGTCTGGAAGATCAGTCTAATGTTGTGAGAGGTGTGTTGAAGTCTCCTAGTACTATTGTCTTGGGATTTATGTGTGACTTCATGTCACAAAGAGTTTGAAAAGTAGCTGCACCTATGTTTGGGGCATATATGTTGATTATTGTTATTTCCTCTTGTTGGTTTATTCCTTTCACCAGTAAAATATGACCTTCTTTGTCTCTTCTAATAAGTTTGGGTTTGAAATCTAACTTGTCTGATATCATAGTTGCTACTCCTGCTTGCCTTCGAGTTCTGTTAGCATGGATTACCTTGCTTTAGCCCTTTACCTTGAGTTTGTTCCTATCTTTACTTGTAAGGTGTGTTTCTTATAAGCAGCAGATGGATGGATTCTGGTTTTTAACCCATTTTGCCACTTTATGTCTTTTTATTGGGGAGTTGAGGCCATTTACATTCAGTGTGATTATTGAGAGAAAATTTTTAATTCCTAACATGTTAATATTTTATTTCTGTTTGAGATACTAAATAGTATCTCAAATAATAGTATTCTTCTTTGCTTAGTGTCTGCTGGATGGAAAATCTTGTGTCTTTGGTTCTGGCATGTATTACTTATTTCTTCTTTGTAGTTAATCTCCTTGAGTATTTTCTCTAGAGTTGGTTTTGAAGACATAAATTCCTTCAGTTTCTGTTTGTCATGGAAGCTTCTTATTTCCTCATCTAATTTGATAGATAGTTTTGCTGGGTAGAGCATTTTTGGCTGGAAATTATCTTTCATAGTTTGGAATATGTTACTCCAAGCCGTTCTGGCTTTCATTACGTGGTTTGGGAAATCTGGAGTGATTCTAATTGCTTTGCCTCTGAATGTCACTTGGCCTTTTGTTTTTGTTGCCTTTAAGATTCTCTCCTTGAAGCCGGGCGGGGTGCGCACGCTTGTAATCCCCACGCTTGGGAGGCTTAGATAGGAGGATCGCACGGGTTCGAAACCAGCCTCAGCTACTTAGTGAGGCTTTCAGCAACTTAGTGAGACCCTGTTTCCAAATAAAATATACAAAAAGGTCTGGGAGTATAGCCTGGAGGTAGAAATGCTCTGGGTTCCACCCCCAATACCACCACAAAAAAAAAAAAAAAAAAAAAAAAAAAAGATTCTCTCCTTGGCTTCTGCATTGGTCATTTTGACAATTATGTGGCGTGGGGATCCTCTTCTCTGATTCTGTCTAAAGGGAATTCTATAAATTTTGGTTTCACCTTCTTTTCCTTCCTCCATTCCAGTTACTCTTAGGTTAGCTCTCTTAAAATGGGCCCATATTTCTTCAATGTCAAATTCCTGCTGCTGGATTTTTTTTTCTGAATTATAAACTATGCATTCGTTTTTGGAGTGATCATCTTCTAGGGGCAAGATTCTATTCTCCATGTGGTCTATTTATACTTTGAATTGAGGCCTTTACTTCAATGATTGCACCCTTTATTTTTTTTTAAACTCTCTCTAAATTCTTTTCAAAGTTCCTGTATTATTTCTACAGTTATATTCCTGATTTGATCTTCTGGAGATCTCTGAATTTCTGTGTTATCAGGTTATGATGTTGTGGAGTTGTGGGCATTCATTGCTCCATTGTTGTTCCTCTTTCCCATGATATCAGAAGTTTGTGCCTTCTCTGGGTTCTTCCCTGGGTTACTATCACTTAGGGTGCTCTGTATCTTGAGTCTGTGGTAATCTCAGTCACCACTACTTCTTTACTGGGTTTTATCGCAAAGTCTCAGACCCAGGGAGTTAATCAAGGGTGCGCGAGACCATGGGGGTATCAGGATGGGTGTTTTCCCACAAGAAACTGCAACTAGGGTGTGGTATCTTTGCCACCACTACTCCTTCACTGGGTTGGACTGCAAAATCTCAGACCCAGGGAGATTATAAAAGCTGTGCAAGTCCCTGGGTATGCAGTACTGGGATTTCTCCTTTAGGGGCCACAATTTTACTTATGGTTATTGAGTGCACTGATCTGGAGCTGTCGCCAGCATGGTGAACTTCCCGCCACCTCTGGCAATATGGTGCTGCTGCTACGCCCTTGGCAGGCATGACGCTGGCATATTTCTTTTCTGGTTTTGATCTCCATTCTGGGTCCCTGGAGGGCATGATGAGCTTGGCCACTGGGAGTTTTAGATGTTCTTTAACACTGAAAGAAAACCTGCTGAATTATACCCAAATGATCCACAGCTGCTCACTTCAGCTCCTTGTTTACCTTTCTTCTCTGGAGCCTGGTGGGTTGTTGAGTGTGCTGATCTGGAGCTGTCACGGGTGTGGTGAACTCGCTGCCACTGCTGGCAATATGGGACTGCTTTTGTGCCCTCGGCCATGAGGCTGGCGTTATTTCTTTTCTGGTTTTGAGCTCGTTCTGAGTCCCTTTCTTCTCTGGAGCCTGGTGCTGGGAGGCAAGATGGCACCGGCCCAAAATATCATTTTCTAGTAGACAGGAGATATGGAGGGACTGACTGGCCTGAGCTGGGAGCCTGGACACCTGACCTGCACTAAGACACAAGGCCTAAGTATAAACGTGGGGGTAGTACTGTGAAAATCCTCTTCCTGCTTCCACTCACTCACTGAAGCAGGATACAGTCAATCCCACAAGAGACACGGGGAGGGGGTAGTACAGAGTTGAGAAGGGAAGAAATGCATGAAACATTCAGGCCAGGCCTTGTGGCACGGCCTGTAAGCCTCAAGGATTGCAGGATCGAGAACGGCCTCAGCAACTTAATGAGGCCCTGTTTTCAAATAAAAAAATAAAGTAGGACTGGTGATATTGCCCAGAGTTAGAATTTCCCTGGGTTCAATAGCTAGCACCACAATAATAATAATGATAATAATAAATAACAACAACCAAAGAGAATGAAAGAGTAAATGAATTAGAAAAATGTAATCTGATTGGTAAACTGAACCAGGCCCACTTAAACCCTTAGGACACCTGTTTAGGCTGGTTTTTCCAGCCAGATATAAAAATGGTGACATGAACTTGGTGAAAAAGTAGAGATTAAAGGGATGGGCTTCACTAAACTAGTCTGACAAAGCAAGGCAAATTGCTAAATGTATGTTTGAGGGTATGAATATAATAGACCATGGAATTTCAGCTGGCTAAGGAGGGAAGTGAGACCAGGAGAGGCAGAAAAATGTTGCATAGGTGGTAGAACTTAAAATGAAGGGAGTCATCAAAAAAGGATTAATTGGAGCTGGGTGTGGTGTCATACCTTGTAATCCCAGCAGTGGGAGGCTGAGACAGGAGGATCACAAGTTCACAGCCAGCCTCAGCAACTTAGTGAGGCCCCCTGCAACTTAGTGAAACCCTGTTTCAAAATAAAAAATAAAAAGTAGGGATGGAGATGTAGCTCAGAGGCAGAATGCCCCTGAATTCCATCCCAGTACCAAGAAAAAAAAAAAGAAAAAAGAAAAAAGGATTAATTAGGGATGGCACCCTACCCACCTCAAATGCTTTTTTTTTTTTTTTTTTTTTTTTTTTTGCGGGTCTGGGGATGGAACCCAGGCGTATTTGACCTCTGAGCTATACCCCTACCCTATTTTTTTTTATTCTTTAATTCTTTATTTTGAAACTGGGTCTCACTGAGTTGCAGAGGGCCTCAGTAGCTGAGACTGTCCACGAACCGTTATCCTCCGGTCTCAGCCTCCCAAATGCTGGGATTACAAGAGTGTGCCACCATGCCCAGCTTCACCTCAAATGCTTTGATGACACAGTTATCATAAATGACAACCCTGAATATTGATCTGACCAAAATTTCAACTATGTTAGAAAGCAGGAGAGTCAAAGGGAGGAAGCACAGGGCAAGAAGAAGTGGGTACAGAGAAGGTGCTAAAAGCAAATCCTAGGGGCATTCTGCCCCCAAGCTTCACCCCCAGCCCTATTTTTTTTCTTTATTTTGAAACAGGGTCTCACTAAGTTGGAAAGGGCTTCACTAATTAGCTGAGGCTATCCATGAACCTTGATTCTCCGATCTCAGCCTCCTGAATGCTGGGATTACAAGCTTACACCACCACGCCCAGATCAAATCCTCATCTTCTGTAATAGAGAGTCAAAGATAACATTGAAAACTGAAGCATCAAAAAGTTGTTAGAGGGCGGCTTGGTGGCACATGCTTGTAATCCCAACATTTGGGAGGCTGAGACAGGAGGATCATGGTTCATGGACAGCCTCAGCTACTTAGTGAGGCCCTTTGCAACTCAGTGAGACCCTATTTCAAAATAAAGAATAAAAAAAATAGGGCTGGGGGTGTAGCTTGGAGGTAGAATGCCCCTGGGTTCCATCCCCAGTACTGAAAAAAAGAAAAAGAAAAAAGAAAAAAGGAAGAAGGAGGAGGAGGAGGAGGAGGAGGAGGAGGAGGAGGAGGAGGAGGAGGAGAAGTTGTTAGCAATAGCTGGAATGTAGTTCCATGGTAGAGTGCTTCCCTAGCATGCATGAAACCCTGGGTTCAATTTCCCAGTATAGTAGGGGGAAAAAAGAAGAAAAAAAGAAACCTTTGCCAGGCACACACCAGTAATCCCAGTACTTAGGAGACTGAGAAAGGAGTATCACAGGTTCAAGGGCAATATTATTATCAACTTAGTAAGGTCCTCAGCTACTTAGTGAGACCCTATTTCAAAATAAAAAAAAATCAGGCTGAGGTTGTAGCTCAAAGATAGAATGCCCTTGGGTTCAACCTCCCCTTCAATTCCCCCTCACACACACATACATAAACAAAGAAGTTGCTAGCAATATAAACAAGATATTTAGAGACACTGAAGCACCAAAATATCTGCTTCTGGGTAGAAGGAAATGGAGGACAGAGACTAGAATATACTGGGTGTTTTTTTATTTGTTTGCCTTTGTTGTACTGGAAGAGTGAACCTGGGGTCATTCTAATATCTCCAAGCTATACCCCAGCCCTATTTTATATTTATTTTGAAACAGTCTCACTAGGTTGCTGAGAGTCTCACTACTTGCTGAGGTTGCCCTCCAACCTGTGATCCTCCTGTCTCAGCCTCCCAAGTACTGAGATTACAGGCATGCACCACCACACCTGGCTGAATATGCTGTTTTCTAAATAACAAGACTTAGCCAGGCATGGTGGCGCATGCTTATAATCTCAGCATTCAGGAGGCTGACACAGGGGGATCGCGGTTTGCAGATAGTCTCAGCTACTTAATGAGGCTCTTTACAACCCAGTGAGACCCTGTTTCAAAATAATGAATTAAAAAATAGGGCTGGGGATGTAGCTCAGAGGTAGGATGCCCCTGGGTTCCATCCCCAGTACCACCAAGAAAAAAAAAAAAAGAAGAGCCAAGCGTGGTGGCTCATGCTTGTAATCCCAGCACTTGGGAGGCTGAGACAGGAGGATTGTGCAGGTTTGAAAAAAAAAAAGCTACTTAGTCCCTCAGCTACTTAGTGAGGCTCTCAGCAACTCAGTGTGACCCTGTTTCCAATTCCAAATAAAATATAAATAGGTCTGTGAGTGTAACCCAGAGGTAGAAGGCCCTTGGATTTCATCCTCAGCCCCACAGAAAGGAAGGAAGGAAGGAAGGAAGGAAGGAAGGAAGGAAGGAAGGAAGGAAGGAAGGAAGGAAGGAAGGAAGGGAAAAAGAGGGAGGGAGGGAGGGAGGGAGGGAGAGAGGGAGGGAGGGAGGGAGGGAGGGAGGGAGGGAGGGAGGAAGAAAACCAAACTGAGCGTGGTGGCTCACACTTTTAATCACAGTACTTGGGAGGCTGAAACAGGAGGACCATAGGTTCACAGCCAGCCTCAGCAATTTAGTGAGGTAATCTGCAACTTAATGAGACTGCTTCAAAATAAAAATATGGCTGTGGCTGGGTGTAGCTCAGAGGTAGAAAGCCCCTGGATTCAATCCCCAGCAGAAAGAGAAGAAGTCAGAAGAGTAATGCTGAGTTGTTTGTAAAGTAAGTGATGGTGCGAGCTTTCATTAGGTGTGATTAATTCATCATCCCAGGTAAATTAGACTCAAAAGAACAATCTAACGAGTCTTGTTTCCTCTCTCAGGAAGGATGCTGTCTTGTTAACTGATGCTTTCGACTTCACTGATCAGCGTTTAAATTCTGCACTTGGCTGTTATGATGGAAATGTCTATGAGCGTCTGTTCCAGTGGGCTCAGGAGTCACCAACCAATACCCAGGTAGTTGAATGGAACACATTATAAATTATGTAACAGAAGGGAACAAAGAGTAACTACAACTCTATGTTTATTTTATAATAATAATAATAGTTATTATTATTATTATTATTAATTTGTGTGTATGTGGTACTGGGGATAGAAACCAGGGGCCTTCCACCTCTGGGCTACACTCCTGGACCTATTTTTATTTGTTTGTATTTATTTATTTATTTCTTGCATTTTTTTTATTCTTTATTTTGAAACAGTCTCTCTGAGTTGCAGAGGGCCTCAGTAAGTACCTGAGGCTGGCCAAGAACCATGATCCTCTTGTCTCAGCCTCCCAAAAGCTGGAATTACAAGTGCACCACCCCCAGCTTATATTTTTATTTGGAAACAAGGTTTCATTAAGTTGGGGAGAGCCTCATTAAGTAGCTGAGGCTGGCTTCCAACCTGCATGATCCTCCTGTCTCAGCCTCCCAAGTACTGGGATTACAAGCGTGCCACCACATCCAACCTTGTTTCTTCATTTTAATTGATTCCCATTAGGATGGAAATCACAGGGCCTAGCAGGTCTGTTTAAATTTTTTTTTTCCTTTTTGCGGGTTTGGGGATGGAACCCAGGGGCATTTGACCTCCAAGATACACCCTCTGCCCTATTTTTTTATTCTTTATTTTTGAAACACGGTCTCACTAAATTGCGGGGGGCCTAAGTAGCTGAGGCTGTCCGCGAACCACGATCCTCCAGTCTCAGCCTCCCGAATGCTGGGATTACAAGCATGCGCCACCACGCCTGGCAACTTTAACTCTTATTTTCTGTAGAGCTAAGTGGGCGTTAGAGGTGATAGGAAGCTTGAGGGTACTCAGGCCTGGCTGCTAGAGGGCCTTCCTCTCAGCAACAACGTCAGGAGCACAGAATGCTGTTGTTTGCCATGGTGGCCAGGAGCACACATAAATGACAACATAAAACAGGATGGCAAGATCCCCAGCTGTCCTGGGAGAGAATGCCAGAGCTCTATCATTAGTGTCAGGAAGAGAGGAAGACTCATAAAATCTCAAATATTTAGGGCCAGGGTCCCAGACTTTTCATTAGGATAAGCTGTGAATGTGAATGGATGCATTCACTGAAGTGAAGAAAAGAGCCCTGTTTTTAGAATGTGGGAAATTAATTTTTTCTTTTCTTCTTTTTTTGGTACTGGGGATTGAACCCAGAGGCATCCTACCTCCAAGCTACCGTCTCAGCCCAATTTTATTTCCTACTTGGAAACGGGGTCTCACTAGGTTGCTAAGAGCCTCACTAAGTTGCTGAGGCTGGGTTTGAACCTGCGATCATCTTGTCTCAGCTTCCCAAGTACTGGAATTATAAGTGTACACCACCATGCCCAGCTGGGAACCAATATTTAATAGCAGATTTGACACAGATGAGCAAAACAAGGAGTGTATAGGTAATAGATTGTGTGTGTGTGTGTGTATGAAATGCTGGGTATGTTAAGATTTATAATCAAAAGCTGGGTGTGGTGGTGCACGCCTCTAATCTCAGTACTTGGGAGGCTGTGACAGGAGAATCACATGTTGGAGAACAGCCTCGACAAGTAGTAAGACCCTCAGCAACCTAACAAGACCATTTCAAAATAAAAATAAAACACGCCTTGGGGTGTAGCTTGGCAGTAGAATGCCCCTGGGTTCAATCCCTAGTACAAAAAAAATTATAATCCAAAGCAGGTAGAGACCACAAACCTATAATCCCAGCTACTCAGGAGACTTAGATTGTGGCATAAAGACACACATATGCCTCTGAACCACACAGCTGTAGGCCCATGGCGAAATGCTGACGCCAAAGCTCAGACCTGTTTTACTGGCAACACAGGAAACACTCTAATTCTCCAGGCTCTGTGGTCACAAGAGAGCATGGGGCTCACTTGTTTATCGTTGTTACTGTTAAAGACTTCGACTGTGAAAGCAGGCCTCAGTGAGGCATGGCTGACCCGCAGCGTCTGCAGCCGGGTACAATGCCGCCGCGCTTTCTGCCGCACGCTTCACTTCCTTCCACTTGACTGTGAACAAGGATAGTCTTCGCCTTCCTAACTCTAGACTCTATCACAGAGCAGACGGTCCACATTTACGAAGTAAACAAACATGGACAAAGAAGCCCACTGCAAACAAGCGCTCTCTTAAGTGACGCTGCTAAGAAGGCAGCGGGTAGAACACTGGCTCTTCCACGTGGCGATTCGGCAACGCAGGGTACAAAGACCCTGCTTGAGTTACTCAGAAGGATACTTGGTTGACTGCTAAGGCATTGCCACGTGATCTTAAATTTCTGGCTTCTTTAGAGACCACCAAAATGTTTCAAGTGTTTTTTCTAACCTACGTTAGAGCATTTTGGAGCTGCTAATAAAGAGACATTTTTCAGCAGGGCATGGTGGCACACGCTTGTAATCCCTGCGCTTGGGAGGCTGAGACAAGAGGATTGCACAGGTTTGAAGCCAGCCTCAGGTACTTAGGCTCTCAGCAACTTAGTGAGACCCTGTTTCCAAATAAAATATAAAGTAAGTCTGAGAGTATAGCCCGGAGGTAGAAAAGCCCCTGGGTTTCACCCCCAGTGCCGCCAATAAATAAATAAAGACATTTTTCCACATTTGCACAGAAAAAAAAGATACACTATAGATATGTTGTTTTGTTTTGGCACACTGGGGATTGAAGCCAGGGGCATTCGACCTCGGAGGTATACCCCAGCCATATTTTTTATTTTCCATTTTGAAACAGGGTCTCACTAACATGAGGTACCATGCCCAGCCATTACAGGTGTTCATAGCAGGAGCTGAGTGGGGTGGTGCACACCTATAATCCCAGTACTTGGGAGGCTGAGACAGGAGGATCACAGGTTTGAGGACAGCCTCAGTAAGTAGTAAGAGGACTCTCATTAACTTAACAAGACCCTGTTTCCAAATAAGAAATAATATTGGGCTGGGGCCGGGTATGGTGGCACACTCTTGTAATCCCAACATTTGGAAGGCTGAGACAGGAGGATCACAGTTCGCAGACAGCCTCAGCTACTTAGTGAGGCCCTCTGCAACCTAGTTAGACCCTGTTTCAAAATAAAGAATAAAATATAGGGCAGGGGGTGTAGCTTGGAGGTCGAATGCCCCTGAGTTTCATTCCCAGACTCGCAAAAAGAAAAAAGAAAAATTGGGCTAGGGTGTAGCTTGAAAGTAGAATGCCTCTGGATTCAATCTCCAGTACAAAAACAAAAAAACAAAAAACCCAGCTAGATTGGAATGTGCCCTGTAGACATAAGAGGCAAACAGGAATGTATTTCCCTGATGTTTTTCTACCAAAAGTAAAGTGCTATGCTAAATTAAATGTCTTAGAATCAAAGGAGAGTCTCCCTTCTGTCAGGGACAGGTAGTAAGGTTTTTTGCTCTTTAGCCACAATATCTGCTGTTTGGTTTTCGTCATCTCAGCTTCTCAAAAAACAAAAATCTGCAAGACAGTTCCCCCTCCCTGCAATAAAAAAAAAAACTATTATCTAAGTCATTTGCTATAGATAAAGTGAAGAAAACACTGTGGGTCATCTCAAGTCAAAAATCCCATTTCCCACCGGGCATGGTGGTGCACGCTTGTAATCCCTGCGCTTGGGAGGTGGAGACAGAAGGATAGCACAGGTTTGAAGCCAGCCGTGCTGGCTTAAGAGACCCTACTTCCAAATAAAAAAAATATAAAAAAAGGTCTGGGAGTGTAGCCCAGAGGTGGAAGGGCTTCCAGGAACCCCAGTACCACAAAAAAAAAAAAAAAAATCTCATTTCCCCTACATCATTCTATTGTAAAAATTCTGCCCAAGTAGTATTAAATGTATTAAATACATCTACTGATTTCATTCATTCAGTCATCCAGCCAATATTAATTGAATCCCTGCTATGGTACCAGAAACCGCTCTAGGTGTTAAAAATACAATGGAGAACAAGAGTTGTAGTCCCTGCACTCAGAGGGCCTACAGTATTAGTATAGAGGGGCAAATAAATAAATGAGCAAGTATTATGAGACATGAGGCTACCCAGAAGTGGTGGCACATGCCTGTAATCACAATGCTTGGGAGGATGTAACAGGAGGATCATGGGTTCAAGGCTAGCCTAAGCAACATAATGAAACCTTCGATAACCTAGCAAGACTCTATTTCAAAATAAAAAATTAGGCTGGGTATGGTGGCACACACTTGTAATACCAGTATTTTAGAGGCTGAGAAAGGAGGATCACAGCTTCACAGCCAGCCTCAGCTACTTACTGAAGCCTTCCACAACTTAGATCCTGTTTCAAAAATAAAGAATAAAATACAGAGCTGGGGGGTATAGCTTGAAGGTAGAATACCCCTGGGTTCAACCCTTAGTATTGTGAAAAGGTTAATAAACAAATAAATAAAAAATTTTAAAAAGGGCTGGGGTGAGACTGGCACGGTGGCACACGCTTGTAATCCCAGTGTTTGGGAGGCTGAGACAAAAGGATCTAGATTCATGGCCAGCCTCAGCTATTTAGTGAGGCCCTCTGCAACTCAGTGAGACCCTGTTTCAAAATAAAGAATAAAAAATTGAACTGGGAAGTGTAGCTTGGAGGTAGAATGCCCCTGAGTTCCATCCCCAGTACCACAAAAAAAGGGGTGGGAGTGTAGCTTCGAGGTAGATTGTCCTCGGTTCAATTTCCAGAATGATGATGATGATGATGATAATGGTGGTGGTGGTGATGGTGGTGGAAGATGAGGCTAGTGCTGTGGAAGGTGAATCCAGACACTGCATTAGAGAATGATGCCAAAAACTTACTCTAATACAGAATGTTGCTTACCTGACTCTGATTTCTAGTGCCTTTTCTTGTGGCACCAGAGCCTCAAAGTCAAGCCTTTCATTTGTTTTAAATTCCAAAAGCAAGCCGGGCGTGGTGGCGCACGCTTGTAATCCCTGCGCTCAGGCGGAAACAGGAGGATCCCACAGGTTCAAAGCCAGCCTCAGCAACTTAGCGAGCAAGAACCTGTTTCCAAATAAAATATAAAATAGGTCTGGGGGTATAGCCCAGAAATAGGCCTCTGGGTTCCATCCAGTACCACCAAAAAAAACGCCCCAAAAACCCAAAAACAAAATAAATTCCAAAAGCAAAGATTGTGTGTGTGTGTGTGTGTGTGTGTGTGTGTGTGTATGTGAACCCAGAAGTTCTACCTTTGAGCTACATTACCAGCCCAATTTTATTTATTTATTTATTTATTTATTTACTTATTTATGCAGTACTGGGGATTGAACCCAGGGGCATTCTACCTCTGAGCTACACCCCCTAGCTCAATTTTTTATTCTTTATTTTGAAACAGGGTCTCACTGAGTTGCAAAGGGCCTCACTAAGTACCTGAGGCTGTCTGTGAACCTGGATCCTCCTGTCTCAGCCTCCCAAATGCTGAGATTACAAGTGTGTGTCACCATGCCCAGCCCCAGCCCAATTTTATTTATTTGGAATCAGGGTCTTTTTAGGTTGATGAGAGTGTCATCTTACTACTTGCTGAGGTTGTCCTCGAAACTGTGATCCTCCTGTCTCAGCCTCCCACGTCCAGGGATTAAAGGTGTAAACCACCATGCCTGGCTTGTTGTTGTTTTTTTTTTTTTTTTAAATTGGCCACCTGCGTCCACAATTTAAAATCTGCATGAGAAAGGAAGGATGCCCTTTGGAAAAATGCTTCTCCATATGTTCACACCAAATGAGTTTAAAAAATAATTTGAAAAATGATGATTCTTATGTAATGTTACTTTTTTTGAAGTTAAACATTTAATTTGAAAGTAAAAAGTCATTAATCCTGGCAAACACATTCTGTCTTAATAATGCACTTCTTTCTTAAAAAAAACAGGAGAATCCTGCCTATGAGAAATATCTCCGACCACTAATACAGAGCTCCAAGCTATGAAATAACCAACATGATCCAAGGCATAGGCAGCACCAGGACGGGTCTATGGCATATATACATATACATTTAAAACTATGTATGTATGTGTAGTCATCCACATAGTCCAAAGTAGTATCTGTGAAATGTTACCTGTGAATACTTCAAAATAATCCACAAAAGAAAAAATGGGAAATAAAGAGTTTGATGTGTCCATGAGTATCCATTACACTATTCTTTCTACTGTTGTGTATGTTTGAAATTTCTCACAATAAAAAAGTACCACTATTTGTAGCACCTATCTAATTAAATACTATAATTTTGTTTCAGATATAGCAAAGTCAATAAATGTATTTTTTTTTTACCATTTATATATGTCTTTCTTTTTGTGGAACTGGGGGTTGAACCCAGGGGCAGTCTACCTCCAAGCAAGCCCTATTTTTTATGTTTTTAATACATCCAGCCCTATTTTTTATTCTTTATTTTGAAACAGGATCTCACTAAGTTCCAGAGGGCTTCATTAAGTAGCTAGGGCTGGCCATGAACCTGCGATCCTCCTGTCTCTGCCTCCCAAGTACTGGGATTACAAGCATGTGCCACCTCGCTCAGCTTTTACTATATCCTTTGTTTATTTTTCCCAGCACTGGGATTCAAACCCAAAGCCTCAAGAATGTTATGCAAGCTGGGCATGGTGGCTCACGCTGTAATCCCCGCGCTTGGGAGGCGGAGACAGGAGGGTCGCGCAGGTTTGAAGCCAGCCGCACTGGCTTAAGAGACCCTGTTTCCAAATTTAAAAAAGTATAAAAATAGATCTGGGAGTGCAGCCCGGAGGTAGAAGGGTTTCCAGGAGCCCCAGTACCACCAAAAAAAAAAAAAAAGAATGTTATGCAAGAGCTGAGCAGGGTGGTATATGCCTGGGTGATATATGCCTGTAACCTAGTACTAGGGCAGCTGAGACAGGGGATCGCCGGTCTGAAGACAGCCTCAGCAACTAGTGAGACTCATCAACCTAGCGAGACTCAGTTTAAAAATAAAAATAAAATAGGGCTGGGGGTATAGCTTGGAGGTAGACTGCCTTTGGGTTCAATACCCATTACAACAGAAAAAAATGCTAAGCAAGCATTCCATCAATGAGCTACACCTCCAGCTTACTTCAGCATTTATCCTGAGGTTTAAAAGGCCACACATATACATACATATATATGTATACTCTCCTCCCGAAGTGCCTATGCTTGTATAATTTATATAAAATATAGAGCAGGGCGTGATGGTGCACGCTTGTAATCCCAGCACTTAGGAGGCAGAGACAGGAGGATCGCACAGATTCGAAGCCAGCCTCAGCTACTTAGTGAGGCTTTCAGCAACTTAGTGAGACCCTGTTTCCAAATAAAGTATAAAATAGGTCTGGGAGTATAGCCCAGAGGTAGAAAAGCCCCTGGGTTCCACTCCCAGTACCAATACAAAATAAATAAATAAATAGCTCTAAGAATGCAACTAAACATCCATTTTTTAAAATTAACTTTTGGCCAGGTGTGATGGGACATTTGTAATCCTAGTACTTGGGAAGCTGAGACATGAGGATCACAGGTTCATGGCCAGCCTCAGAAACCTAGTGAGACCCGGTTTTGGGGTTTTTTTTTGGGTATTTGTTTATTTATTTATTTTTGGTGGTACTGGGGGTATAACCCAGGGGCCTTCTACCTCCAGGCTATACTCCCAAACCTATTTTAAATTCTGTTTGGAAACAGGGTCTCACTAAGTTGCTGAGAGCCCCACTAACTAAGTAGCTGAGCCTGGCTTTGAACCTGTGCAATCCTCCTGTCCTAGCCTCCTAAGCACAGGGATTATGTGTGCTACCACGCCTGGCAAGACCCTGTTTTAAAAATTAAATAATAGGGCTGGAGGTTTAGCTCAGAGGAAGAATGTCCGGGTTTCATCCCTAGTACTACCGGGGGGTAAAAAAAAGTCAACTCTTCTGGGCTGGGAATGCAGCCCAGTGTAAAGCATTTGCCTTAGCAGGCACTAGGCCTTGGGTTTGATCCCCAGTACAAGAAAAACAAAACTCTTCCACAGCAAAAATGATTTAAAATTTCATAGAAACAGATACAATGTAGAAGAATAAAATAATTAGCATCATTTTGTCCTCATGCTTAGCACAAAGTTAAAATAATGAATCATATTCATAGCTATGAAAACTGAAATAAAATCCCTGTAGTCTTTTAACAGTCCTATTTGGACAAATTTTTCAAACTGTATGTTCACCAATAAAATAACTCTTAGCCAGGTGTGGTGGCACACACCTGTATGTCCAGTACTTAGAAGGCTGAGACTGGAGTATCTCAGGTTTGCGGCCTGTGTGCAGTAACTTGGCAAGATCCTATTCCAAAAATAAAAAACAAAGCTGGGTATGGTGGCATATGCCTATAATCCCAGTACTTGGGAGGCCGAGACAAGAGGATCATAGGTTCAAGGCCAGCCTCAGCAACTTAGTGAGGCCCGCCACAACTTAGTGAGATGCTGCTTTAAAATAAAAATTAAGGCCAGGCGTGGTGGCGCACGCTTGTAATCCCCGCGCTTGGGAGGCAGAGACAGGAGGATCGCGCAGGTTCGAAGCCAGCCACGCGCGCTGGCTTAGGAGACCCTGTTTCCAAATAAAAATGTAAAAATAGGTCTGGGAGTATAGCCCGGAAGTAGAAGGGCTTCCAGGAACCCCAGTATCACCAAAATAAATAAATAAATAAAATAAAAATTTAAAAAAATAAGGCTGAGGTATAGCTCAGAGGTAGAATGCCCCCAGGTTCAATGCCCAGTATATATATGGCTGCAAGTGCAGCTCAAAGGTAGTTTACCCCTGGGTTCAATCCCCAGTACAATACACACACACACACACACACACACACACACACACACACGCAGTTGGCAGTGTAACTAAGTGGTAGAACCCCCTTGGGTTCAATCCCCAATATAAATAATAAATAAATAAATAAATAAATAATAAAAGCATGGTGGCACACACTTGTAATCCTAGTACTTGGGAGGCTGAGACAGGAAAACTGCACGTTGGTGACCAGCTTCAGCTACTTAGTGAGGCCCTCTGAAACTAATGAGACCCTGTTTCAAAATAAAAAATAAAATCGGGCTGACAGTGTAGCTCAGAGATATAATTCCCTTGGGTTCAATTCCCAGCACCACACAAACAAAAAAAACCTACTCTTTTAGACAAAATTCTATCCATCCTTACTTCAATGACCCAATAGAGTTCTTATAAACAACTGACTGTTCCATTGAGTCCTCTCAAATCAAATAGTGGAATACAAACAATACATACTCATAATTTAGATAAAATAATTTTCTGTTAAGTAATAATAATAACATTCAGTAAATACAAACTTAATTTTCATATTTCATTTTTTATTATTATTTTTCTTTCTGGTAGATAGCAGTTTAACTGCACCAGGCATAAGAAGTAAGATTTCTACCACAGGGACATTTTGTATTCAGAATCCAATATGAATATTTCTAGTCAGACATTTCCATGGCTACAGATATTTGGTTGCTTGATTTATATGCATAGAAAGAAACAGTTGTCACAACTGTGAAGAGCAGTACTTAATAAGAACCTTTAAATGACTGAAACAGTTTTCTTGAATATTATAATACTGCTTGTTGATTTGGAAAGGTTACCCTACATGATATTCTGATTTTTCTAAAAGGCATAACTGAGTACTCTTCTTCTTTCACTCTTGTATTTTTAGGCGTCTAGTTAAGTCAGGGACCATTTTATCAGAAATCACTGTAATAAAAAAGCACTTTTAAGGGTAGATTATATACCATAATGATTTTCAGGTTTCTTTTTATAAAAAAGGTACCTGGAGACTCTGAACAGGCACATGCATACTCAGGGTAAAGAGAACAAAACATGGAAGAGTCTGCTAAAGCACAAAACTTCCTTCTGGTCCTTAATGCCTTCAAATAAATATAAATACTTTTAAAAAATCAGAAAAATAAAAGTCCACACTGTGATTAACAAAACAAACAAACAAAAAACCCCAGTCTTGTCCACGTTCTGGGGAGTCTGCTTCCAGGAGCTTCTCCCGGGCTGGAGGTTAGTCATCTGTCTTCCGGGCCAGCCTGCAGAAGGTCCAGTTGTGCTCCACGGTGTTCTCGTTGGCCCTCTCGCTCATGTGATGCACTCGAGTGTTGCGGATCGTGAAACCTTGTTTCGTAATGTATTCCATGAGGTGCACCCGGAGAGAGACTTCCTGATGATAATCACAGGGTCCAAAAGTAAAGGAAACCTGGCAGTCTCTAGTGTCCATCATGTGCTTATTCCACTTGGTAAAATAATTTGAGATGCCTTCTAGTAAGGAATGGACTTTGGTGGTGATGGTTAACTGGGTTATGATGACAGCCACTGGATTGGAGTACTTAGAAAGCTTCCGAGTGCTAGAGAGCTCCACGACTTCTTCAAAAGTATCCATAGGATACAAAGGCTTAGGGTCATTGAGACACTGAATCAAGGGCTCGATTTGGTAAAAATCTGCTTCCTTCCGAAGCAGATCAAATTCCTTGAAATCCAGAGGTAAAGTCAACTCTGAAGTTCTTAAGAAGTTGAGGACATATCGGAAAAGTGGTCCATCTCGATCAATGAAGTAATTGCCTTGAGGGTCTCGAGCTGTGGGGAAGTCCCCCCCAAACATAGCTCCAAGCATGGAATCTGGGTAACGTGTCAGTGTGGTGAGAGATGTTGTGTACAAGTGTCCACCTACATTTAACGTGACTGGGTCAGTCATCTGAAATTTGTAAAAAAAAAAAAAAAAATCAGTCACCTGAAATTCTTTTCTTTTCTTTTTTTGCAGGATTGAACCCAAGGGCATTCTATTTCCAAGATACAGCCCCAGCCCTATTTTTTACTTTGAAATAGGGTTTATTTTTATTTTGAAATAGTGTTTCACTAAGTTGCAGAGGACCTCACTAAGTAGCTGAGGCTAGCCACGAACCTATAATCCTCCTGTCTCAGCCTCCCAAGGATTACAAGTGTATGCCACCATGCCCAACTCACCTGAAATTTTAAAATCCTAACTTTGACAAATTAAGAAAAGTAACAGCACAAGATTCCTTCAAGCTATATAATATTTGACAATTATGCAATACAGATGACTTTACTTTCAGTGATAAACCCACCTAGATAAAGACATCTAACACCTGCTTTGCTTACCTGCCTGCCTTTCTTTCCTTCCCCTCCCTCCCTCCCTCCCTCCCTCCCTCCCTTCCTTCCTTTTGTGCTCTCTCTCTCTCTTTGTGTGTGTGTGTGTGTATGTGTGTGTGTGTGTGTGTGTGTGTGTGTGTGTGTTACTGGGTATAGAACCCAGGGGCATTCCACCTCTAAGGTACACCCCCAGCCCCATTTTTTATTCTTTTTTATTCTTTTTTTTTTTTTTTTTTGGTAGTACTGGGGGTGGAACCCAGAGGCTTTCTACCTCCGGGCTATACTCCCAGACCTTTTTATTTATTTTTTTTATTTGGAAACAGGGTCTAAGTTGCTGAGAGCCTCACTAAGTAGCTGAGGCTGGCTTCGAACCTGTGCGATCCTCCTGTCTCAGCCTCCCAAGTGCGAGGATTACAAGCGTGCGCCACCACGCCCGGCTTCCCATTTTTTATTCTTTACTTTGAAACAGGGTCTCACTGAGTTAAAAAGGGCCTCATTAAGTAGCTGAGGTTTGCCCGCAAACCCAGATCCTCCTTGTCTCAGCCTCCCACATGCTGGGATTTCAAGCATGTACCACCATGCCCGGCTAAACATCTGCTTTCAATGGGGAAAAAAAGGGCAAGTCCCTCACTCCCTTCCTTCCTTCCTTCCTTCCTTCCTTCCTTCCTTCCTTCCTTCCTTCCTTCCTTTGTGGTACCGGGGATAACCCAGGGGCATTCTACCTCCAAGCTAGGCCCCCAGCCCTATTTTTTATTCTTTATTTTGAAACAGGGTCTAAGTTGTGGAGAGCCTCACTAAGTAGCCGAGGATCACAAACCTGTGATCCTCCTGTCTCAGCCTCCCAAGTAATGGGATTACAAGCATAGACCACCATGCCTGGCTCTCAGTCCTATTTTTATTTGAAAAACAGGATCTAAATTGTTGATACTAGCTTTGAATTTATGATCCTCCTGTCCCAGCCTCTCAAGTGCTAGGATTACAGATGTGCACCACCATGCCTAGCTAGAAATTTATTTTAAAAATAAAAATCTGTAGCCAGGTGTAGTGGCACACACCTGTGATCTGTACTGGGAAGGCTAAAACAGGAAGATTGCAGGTTTGAAGCTAGCCTCAATAATTTAGGCCCTTAGCGAGACCCTGTTTCAAAATAAAAAGGGTTTGGCCGAGTGTGGTGGCACAGGCTTGTAATCCCAGCATTCGGGAGATATGGGAGGTGGAGACCGGAGGACTGCAGTTCACAGACAGCCTCAGCTACTTAGTGAGGCCCTTTGCAATTCAGTGAGACCCTGTTTCAAACCCTAAAAAAGACAAAAAAAAAATAGGGCTGGGTTGTAGCTCAGAGGTAGAATACCCCTGGGTTCCATCCCCAGTACCTCAAAAATAAATAAATAAACAATTAATTAATTAATAAAAGGGTTGGAGTATAGCTCAGATGTATAATGTCTTTGGGTTCACCAAAAATAAATAAAAATAAAAAATACATAAAATAAAATTTGCACAGACTTAATCTTCATTACTTTTTCATGGAAATAACAGTTTCAAACATTAAGCTAAAATACACAGTTTAGTTAATACAACTCAACCACAAAATCATCACATACACAGAGTAGTAGCAGCTTTAAAATTCTGTAATCTGAGCTAGGTGTGGTTGTACATGTTTGTAATTCCTATATTTGAGAGGCTGAGACTGGAGGATTGCAGGTTCGAAGCCAGCCTCAGCAATTTAGCAAGGATTTCAGCAACTTAGCGAGACCCTGTTTCCAAATAAAATAGGTCTGGGGGTGTAGCGCAGAAGTAGAATGCCTCTTGGTTCCATCCCCAGTACCACCAAAAAAAAAAAGTATATTCTGATAATGTATCAACTTTTGCAACATAAATGTTGCAATTTGACTTTTAATTTTGAGAAAAAAGTTTCTCTAAATAACACATACCTTCCTGTTTTAGAAATCATATTTAAGGGAAAAAAAAGCCAGGCGTGGTGGTGCACACTTGCAATCCCAACGCTTGGGAGGCTGAGACAGGAGGATCACACAGGTTCAAAGCCAGCCTCAGCTACTTAGTGAGGCTCTCAGCAACTTAGTGAAACCCTGTTTCTAAATAAAGTATAAAATAGGTCTGGGAGGATAGCCTGGAGATAGAAAAGCCCCTGGGTTCCACCCTCAGTACCACAAAAAAAAAAAAAAAAAAAAAAACCTTTAAATTTTTAAGAAAAAATAAAGACAGGTAGTTTTCATGTACTAGGAGAGCAATGTACTTCTTATCAGAAAAAGAGAAAAATAGGGAGACACAAAAAGTGCAAGCAGAAGAGGCATATCCTTCGTCACAAGACGTCCCACTCCAGTATTCTCTAGGCTCTCTCAGTGTCACCACTCCACGAATAAAAAGTTTTAAATGCAACATACAAAACATCTCTTAAATAAGTGATTATAAAAAGTTACTTGGAAGCCAGGCGTGGTGGTGCACGCTTGTAATCCCAGCATTCGGGAGGTTGAGACCAGAGGATCGCGGTTCGCAGACAGCCTCAGCTACTTAGTGAAGCCCTTCGCAACTTAGTGACACCCTGTTTCAAAATAAAGAATAAAAAATAGGGAAGGGGGTGTAGCATAGAGTTTTAATGCCCCTAGGTTCCATCCCCAGACCTCAAAAAAATAAATAAATAAAAGTTACTTGGAGCTGGGCTTGGTGGCGCATGCTTGTAATTCCAGCATTTGGGAGGCTACTGAGTGAGGCCCTTTGAGATTCAGGGAGACCCTGTTTCCAAATAAAAATAAATAGGGCTGGGGGTGTAGCTTGGAGGTAGAATGTCCCTGGGTTCCATTCCCAGTACTGAAAAAAAAAGTTACTTGGAGAGCTAACACTGTTTCCATTAAAATACCAAACCAAACAAAAATGTTCTCCATGATACATTTAATTGTTAATTCAATTAGAGGTGGAAGGATTGCACAAATTTATAATTTTCATCCTTATAAGATATACCTAGCCGGAAGCTGGGAATGGTGGCGTGCACTTGTAATCCCAGCATTTGGGAGGCTGAGACAGGAGGATCGTGGTTCTCAGACAGCCTCAGTTACTTAGTAAGACACTTTGCAACTCAGTGAGACCATTTCAAAATAAAGAATAAAAAATAGGGCTGGGGGTATAGCTCTGAGGCAGAATGCCCTTGGGTTCCATCCTCAGTACCAAAAAAATAAAAATAAAAAATAAAATATACCTAGCCAGGCATGATGGCGCACACTTGTAATCGCAGTACTTGGGAGGCTGAGACAGGAGGATCGCAGGCTCATGGCCAGACTCAGCTATTTAGTGAGGCCCTCCACAACTTAGTGAGACCCTGTTTCAAAATAAAGAATAAAAAATTGGGCTGGGAGTGTTGCTCGGAGGTAGAATGTCCCTGGGTTTAATCCTCAGCAACACACCACACACACACACACACACACACACACACACACACACACACACACACAGATATACCTAAGAACACATAAGTGAAAAAAAAAAAAGACAAAATAATCTACCAGCCTTCAAGGTGCAGCTGCAAGAAGCACTTACCATATAGCCCCAGTCTCCATTATCCATCTGCTCCAGCGCTGCGTCTTCAGGAACCCAGCTCCCAGGGAAACTCTGGGAAGAGACATTAGTATGATAGCACATGTAAATGTGAAAATAAAGAAGAAAGGTTTCCCACCTAACAAAACAGGCCAAATGCCAGAAAAATTACTCGTCTTTGTTTAAAAGTTACTGTGAGCAAAGATCTGAGGATGAAAGCATTTCCCTGGGGTGATATACGTGCTCCGTCCTTGCCTTCAGAGCTCTTCTAGAACAGAGAAATTATTATCCTATACTTGAACACCGAGGAAGAGACTAAATTAATAAACAAGTCACTCAAATTCTCTTCTCAGCTGGGTGTGTGGTGCATACCTGTAATACCAGTACTTGGGAGGCTGAAGATAGGAGGACTGCAGTTTTGAGGCCACCTCAGCAATAATGAGACCCTCAGTAACCCAGCAAGAACCTATTTCAAAATAAAAAAAAATAAAAGCCAGGGGTGCTAACGCATACCTGTAATCCCAGTACTGGGGAGGCTGAGATAGAAGATCACAGGTATAAGGCCAGCCTCAGCAACTTAAAAAGACTCTTAGTAACTTAGCCAGGCCCTCTTTCAAAATAAAACATAAAATAGGGCTGGAGGGTGTAGCTCAGAGGTAGAATGTCCCTGGGTTCAATCCCCAGTACCAAAATAATTAAGGGCTGGGGGATAGCTCACAGGTAGAAAGTCTCTGGGTTCGCCAGGTGTGGTGACACACACGTGTAATCCCAGCTTTTGGGAGGCTGAGACAGGAGGTTGCTGTTCGTGGCCATCCTCAGCTACTTAGGCCCTCTGCAACTCAGTGAGACCCTGTTTCAAAATAAGGAATAAAAAAAAAGGGCTGAGGGTATAGCTCAGAGTTAGACTGCCGCTGGGTTCCTTCCCTAGTTCTGCAAAAAAAAAAAAAAAAAAAAAAAAGAAGGAAAGAAGGAAGGAAGGAAGGAAGGAAGGAAGGAAGGAAGGAAGGAAGGTAAGTCTCTGCTCTGGGTTCAGCAGAGAGAGTATTGGCCACATACCTATAACCCCAGTACTTGGTAGGTTGAGACAGACGAGTTCAAGTATAGCCTCAGTAAACCTAGTGAGACTGAAATATAAAATAGGACTGAAAAGCCAGGCTTAAATAATGGCGTACGCTTGTAATCCCAGTGCTTGGGAGGCTGAGACAGGAGGATAGTAATTCGTGGCCCACCTCAGCTACTTAGTAAGGCCCTCTGCAACTTTAGTGAGACTCTCTTTCAAAATAAAGAATAAAAACTGGGTGTGGTGGCGCACACTTGTAATCCCAGTGCTTGGGAGGCTGAGACAGGAGGTTCACGCAGGTTCAAAGCCAGCCTCGGCTACTTAGTGAGGCTCTCATCAACTTAGTGAAACCCTGTTTCCAAATAAAGTATAAAATAGGTCTGGGAGTATAGCCCGGAGTTAGAAAGCCCCTGGGTTCCACCCCTACTACCACAAAAAAAAAAAAAAAAAAAGGACTGAGGATGTAGCTCAGAGATAGAATGCCCTGGGTTCAGCCCACAGTACCCCTAAAAGAGTCCTTTTCATTATCATTTCAGCTACATAAACTAAACATCTCAGTAAAGGTATTCAAAATAATAAATTTACCAGGACACAAGAGAAATCAATCAGAAAAGCATATTATAAAATCTAATTATACTTTTAATAATGATTTTTGATTCTTCTTTATACAAGAATCCAAACAATGCCAGGTATTGTGACACGGGCTTATAATCCCAGTACTTGGGAGGCTGAGACAGAAGGATCATCAGTTTGCAGCCAGCCTCAGCTAGTTAGTGAGGCGCTCCGCAACTTAGAGAGACCCTGTTTCAAAATAAAGAATAAAAAACAGCACTGGAAGTGTAGCTCGGAGATAGAATGCCCCTGGGTTCAAACCCCAGTACCACACACACCAAAAAAAAGAATAAAAAGTAGGGTTGGGGGTATAGCTCAGAAGTAGAATGCTCCTGGGTTCAATCCCCAGTACCGAAAGGAAAAAAAAAAAAAAAAAGAAGAAGAAGAAGAAGAAGAATCAAAACAAATAAACAACTTAAATGACAAATTATTATAGCATAATTTGGGGCAAGAAGATCCTTCCAGATCTGGTTGAGAGTCCTTAGCCAGCACTCCTAGACAGCAGCATTAGGCCACTAATAAACACCCATAGCTAATGATGCCAGTTTGAATTTATTTTTATCTACAATTCAAGAGCACTTAAACACTTTCCCAGCTACTGAATTGCCTTAGTCAGTTCCCTCTCACACACTTCATTCCTCAATCAACCTGTAAAGCAAACTGCAGAGCAAATTTCAAAAGCGCTGGCAAGAGATGGTAAGGAACAGGGACTTCTCGGTATTCATCCAGGAAAAGCAGCAGCTTTTTTATGTGGTCTTTGAACAGATCCACTTTTCCCACTTTAGAGGAATCTGGCACACAGTTCCCAGAACAAGCCCTGTACAGAAGATCACAAAGGCTCTTTCTCAAAAGGTCACTCAGGCATGTAGAAAACATTTGCATAGCACAGCAGGGGCTGAAATCAGAGCTTGAAGCATCTATTTCTCTACCTTGCAAATTCTTCAAAGCAAACAAGCTAAACTGTAGACTGGATGGTATGCAGTCAGTTTTTATTCTTTATACTCAGCGGTGGGATACAGATAGGCCTCCACATGCTACCCAAGAAGAAACAGACCAAATGTTGAACTCAGGGCTGTTGGGCTGTTGTGACAAACTTATTTCTCTGACTTGCTCCACAAACATCAGTAAACAGAACCAAGAACTGAGATTATATATAGAGAGATATATAGATATATATAGATATAGATATATATTACCAGCATCTGATTCAGTTACTGATAACAACAAATCAGTAACTGAGCAACTTAAAAGGCTGGTCATTCAAAACGTAGGATAAGATGCTCATCTTTGGCATTCCCTAACAGATGTATTCTTTCCTCATGGTCTCAAGAAAAGCCCCTGGGGCCCACCCCTAGCACACACACACACACACACACACACACACACACACACGCGCGCGCGCACACACACACGAAAAAGAAAAGAAAAAAAGAAATTTAAAAAATAAAAAAAAAAATGAGGCTGGGGATGTAGCTCGGAGGTAGTTTTAAAAACAAATCCAGTTTAAATCCAGTTTAAAAAAAAAAAAAGTCCCTTGAGGATAATCCTAGTACTTGGGAGGCTGAGATAGGAGGATCCACAGGTTCAAAGCCAGCCTCACCTACTTAGTGAGGCTCTCAGCAACTTAGTGAGATCCTATTTCCAAATAAAATATAAAACAGGTCTGGGAGTATAGCCCAAGGTAGAAAAGTCCCTGGGTTCCACCCCCAGTACCTGTTTCCAAATTTAAAAGAGTATAAAATAGGACTGGGAGTGTAGCCCGGAGGTAGAAGGGTTTCCAGGAACCCCAATACCACCAAAATAAATAAATAAAATAAAATAAGGAATAAGCTGGGCATGGTGGAGCATGCTTGTAATCCCAGTACTTGGGAGGCAGAGATGGGAGGATCACGCAGGTTCGAAGCCAGCCTCAGCCACTTAGTGAGGCTCTCAGTAACTTAGTGAGACCCTGTTTCCAAATAAAATATAAAATATGTCAGGGCTGTAGCCTGGAGGTAGAAGGCCCCTGGGTTCCATTCCCAGTACTACAAAGAAAGAAAGAAAGAAAGAAAAAGAAAGAAAGAAAGAAAGAAAGAAAGAAAGAAAGAATAAAAAGTCAGGCTGGGAGTGGAGCTTAGAGGTAGAATGCCCCTGGATTCTATCCCCAGTAACACACACACACACACACACACACACACACTCCCCTAAGGTTAAATAAAAGAGACAGGTACCTACTCACTAGTGTAAATTATGGCTGTTGTCCCTTGTCTAAAGTGACATAAGAACTCCAATTCAGAAATATCAAAATGGTTAAATGAGAAATGGAGGACCAAAAACAAGAAAAATAACAGACATTATAGCTGTTATAAAAGGTCTGATCACTACTAATCCTTTCTTTACTTCTTTTTTTTTTTAAACAAACAAACAAACATTTTTTGTGGTAGTGGGGATAGAACCCAGGGACATTCTACCTTTGAGCAACACCTCCAGCCCCATTTTTTATTCTTTATTTTGAAACAGGTTCTCTCTGAGTTGCAAAGGGCCTCACTAAAGTAGCTGAGGCTGGCTGCGAACCTGCAATTTTCCTGTCTCAGCCTTTCTCAGCCTTCTGAATGCTGGGATTACAAGCATGGGCCACCACGACTGGCTCCTTTTTTTACTTCTAAAGTAAAAAAAAGCCGGGCGTAGTGGCGTATGCTTGTAATCCCAGCATTCGGGAGGCTGAGACCGGAGGATCGCGGTTCGCGGACAGCCTCAGCTACTTAGTAAGGCCTTCTGCAACTCAGTGAGACCCAGTTTCAAAATAAATAAATAAATAAAATTTTAAAAAAGTAACTTCTTGAGCAGTCATAAGAGAGAAAATTAGATGTCTCTCAAACTGTTCCACAGATTTCAGTACAATGATGTAACAAAACCTTAATAATTCAGGAAATCAATCATAGGAATCCATATAAGCCCACGTTTCTTAAAAAGCATCCCAACACCTTTCTACATTTGTCTGTAACAATGAATAAACTGTCCAGCTGGGCTTGGTGGTGCACACTTGTAAATCTCAGTACTTGGGAGGCTGAGACAGGAAGATCTCTGGTTCTCCTCCAGCCTCAGTAACTTGTGAGGCCCTCTGCAACTTAGTAAGACTCTGTTTCAAAATAAAGAATAAAACAGGGCTGGGGTGTAGCTTGGAGGTAGAATGCTTCTGGGTTCAATGCCCAGTACAGCCCAAAACAAAACAAAACAAAAAAGACTAAACTTGTCCAAAAATTCAAATTGTTCATTAAAGAACTCAAAGAAAAAAATTTTTAGTTTTAATTTTATCTCTACTCCCTGCTTCTAAACATCCTCCATAGAAATGCTTAGATACAGAAAGAAACAACAAAAAGCCAGGAACAATCTGCTTATCTAAGAGCTGGATTCTGAATTACTATTAAGAACACCTCAGAGCCTGGCGTGGTGCCTTATACTTATAATCCCAGGATTTGGGAGGCTGAGACAGAAGGATCGTGGTTCATGGCCAGCCTCAGTTACTTAGTAAGGCCCTTTGCAACTCAGTGCGATCCTGTTTCAAAATAAAGAATAAAAAATAGGAGCCAGCATGGTGGCGGCGCACTCTTGTAATCTCAACATTCAGGAGGCTGAGACCTGAGGATCGCGGTTCATGGACAGCCTCAGCTACTTAGTGAGGCCTTCCACAACTTAGTGAGACCCCATAAAGAATAAAAAATAGGGCAGGGGGAGTGTAGCTTGGAGGTAGAATGTCCCTGGGTTCCATTCCCAGATACCACACACACACACACACACACACACACACACACACACACACACACACAACCCACCTCAGAGACAATGCAGATGAATGAAATAAATCATAATCCAAAGAAATTTCTGGAATAGCTTCCATCTCGTCTACTAAGTGATTTTCCAGAGCTGCTAACAATTAGAAAATGATTCGTTTGCTTCTCATCTTCTCTCCATTCTGGCAGACTCCAGTGGAGGGCTTGCTTAATGACAAGTTAAGTGACCATGGGCAGCAAATGATCCTGCTTTACTTCATAAAGGTAAAGAAACATCTAGTATTTCAGAAAATTTGCAAGGAATAAAGATTATAAGGGAAACAAGAAAAAAACACTAAGTTGCAGAGGGCCTAAGTAGCTGAGGGTAGCTGTCTGCGAACCGCCATCCTCCAGTCTCAGCCTCCCAAATGCCCAGCTTAAAAACTCTTTTCTTTAAATTGACTTTCCAGCTAGGCGTGGTGGCGCACGCTTGTGACCCAGTACTTGGGAGGCTGAGACTGGAGGATCACAAGTTCACAGTCAGCCTCAGATGCTTAGTGAGACCCTGTTTCAAAATTAAGAATAAAAAATGGGGTTGGGGATGTAGCTCTGAGGTAGACTATCCCTAGGTTCAATTTCCATACCACAATATAAATAAATTAAAAAATAAAATGACTTTCCTTACTGCAGTGAATACAACCAAGCACAATTATAAAGTTGAAAGGAAGGCTTTCTGACCTTGTATAATCAGTTCACCTGAAAAGATCTGAACTTTGATGCAAATAAAAATTCTCTTCTGGAAGACTATAAAAAAGCACTGAAAATCCACCTGTTTAAGCTTAATGTATAAACTCTACGTATTGTTAGGAAGTAATTCAATTATGGAAAACATATACTGAAGAACTTGTAGAAGCTTTATAAGAAAATACAGATAACTACACAATCCAGTAAGTTAATAGCTTAAAAAATAACCTGAGAACCCCTACATGCCATCTTCCTTACCACAGCAGAATAGCATTTACCAGCTTATGTGTTATGGTTAACTAATTACATATAAACATTCTGAGTTTATCATTTCTACTAAAGAATAGGAATCCCCCAAGGCAAAGACCTACTCCTATGTCACAACCTATACATTGCAAAATAAGCCTCTAGATATAAACCTTGAACAAGTCCAATAAAACCTGTAACTACTGCCTTCCCAGAGTTTCTAGGTGGCCCTTCTACTGAAACCTTTGTGTCTGGCATTCCAAAAAGAGGACTCAATAAATTCTCTCCATCTATACTTACTTTCAAAATTGCCTTTGTACTGAGTTTCTCTGCTCTTGAAACGTGGGAGTTTGAAAGTGAAATACTTTTTATAGTAACTAGTTCAGTGACATCTAAAGGAATCTTCTGGGTTAACATCCACATACAGGCCAGCACAAGTAGCTAGCCATACAAGGATAATGTGATTATAATGGCAGATTATCCCTAACTAAACCACTACCAAAGTAGATTTTTTCTCTTTCTTTCTTTTTTTTTTTTCTTTTTTGTTGTTGTTCTGGTGATTGAACCTAGGGTCATTCTACCTCTGAATTACACTCTCAGCCCTTTTTATCTCTCATTTTGAAACAGGGTCTCCCTAAGTTGCTGAGGGCCTCATTAAATTGCTAAGGCTGGCTTTGAACTGTGATCCTCCAGTCTCAGCCTCCCAAGTTCTGGAAATACAGGTGTGTGCCACCACACCCAGCTAGGTGGTCTTTTTTAAAGTAATTCTTTTATCGCTGCACCAGATGGTCTAGAAGAAAGGAGATACAGGTTGAAAGTAAGCTTAATGTTAAAGAGCTATCATGCTCAGTTAGAAAATCATAAAATTTCTCTCATCCTCAGTCTCCACGGGATAATACCATCTCCTCAAAGGTCATTACAGCATTTAAACAAAGCATAAAGGTTAAAACTGGCCTGTAGCGAAGGATCCTGAAGTACCAAGCAGGAGACAAGAAGAGAGCTAGTGCCTACCAGGAGGGAGGAACAAGTATCCCAATTCTGCTGTTACTATTGAGATCCTGAGTGAATCACTCTTTATGCCCAGATTCTTCTTTGGGGAAATGAAGAAATAAGCAAGATCATGAATATAAAATAAGTACTACATGAAAGCGAAAATACTTGTGGCAGAAGCATAAACAAAATTTCTGTGGTGAAGAGAAACTTGAGAGAGTAGATGCCAGAAATTTAGAGCACTGGAATGCAGAAAGGAAAACTGAGGAAGACAAGACCTCTCCAGGTGCTCCCAGTCTCCCAGATCCTCCTTTTCCTAGAGCTCCAAAGGGAGAACTACAGGTAGAGGGGCTCATCCAATCCTCCCAGGTCAGACATCTGATCTCAGAAGGAACTTCTCTAACACATGACTCAGGATTATCTCCAAGGTAAAGCTGTATTCTGTTTTAAACTACCTTAAATATCAAAATCCAAGACACAAGAGGGATTCATACTATTCATCCTAGCATTCATTGGTGTAGTGATGTTTTAGTTGAAATATGACTTAAGAAAATTAAATCACTGCTGGGCATGGTGGCATATACCAGTAAGTAGCTGGAAGGCTAGGAGAGGAGGAGGTCTGAGGTCAGCCCAGCAAACCTTCAGGAATTTAGTGAGACCCGGTTTCAAAATTAAAAAAGAAAGCCAGGCATGGTGGCACATGCTTATAATCCTAGTAGTTGGGTGGCTGAGACAGGAAGATCGCAGGCTCAAGGACAGCCTCAGCAACCTAGCACAACCCTGTTTTCAAATAAGAAATAAAGTCAGTCTGGAGGTATAGCTCAGAGGTAGAAGCCTCTGGGTCCAATTCTCATTACCATAAAAAAATTGAAAAGGGCTAGGTTAACCCTAGCCTTGGGATCAATCCCCAGTAAGAAAGAAGCCAAGAATGGTAGTGCAGGCCTGTAATCCCAGTACTTGGGAGGCTGAGTTAGGAGGATCTCAGGTTCATGGCCAGCCTCAGCAACTTAAGTGAGGTCCTCCACTACTAGTGAGACCCTGTTTCAAAATAAAATAGAAGCTGGGCATGGTGGCACACACCTGTAATGCCAATTGGGGAGGCTGAGACAGAAGAAGCGCATTTTTTAGGGCAGCCTCAGTAACCTGGTGAGACCCTCTGTTTCTAAACAACAACAACAACAAAGGGTTGGGGTGTAGCTCAGAGGTAGACTAGCCATGGCTTCAACATGAGAAGAGTCAAATCACAAAACTTAGGAATGGCATCTATGGTTACCCTAACCACTCAAACCTTTTTATCTAAGACATTACAAAATTCAAGTATCCATATACGCTGATGGTGTTAAACCAAAAAGGAAATTTGCTCAGCCTACCAATCCTGACAAAATATATAAACTTTGGGCCCAGGCCTGTGCTAGCCTAGCTCCTTGCTTATTCTGGAATTATTCACGTGGTAGGGTGTTTGTGACAGCAAAAAAAAAAAAAAAAAAAAAAAAAAAAAAAATGAACATGCCTGGGAGAATTATGGAGAAGACAGCCACCCTCAAACATTCTCGGCCAAACAGGGGCCCCGGGTCTACTGCCACTTAAACCTCTCCTATCTCCAAGTCCTACAAATGCCTTTATCAACTTATTCTAGAACTGGTATACCTGACAGAGACACGGTAACTTCGGCAGAGTCTCTGACAGATCTCTGTCACGTTTCATTCCCCTGCCCCAACCCTAGACACAGCCCCCGCCACCGTCAGCCCAGCAGGTGCTGCAGGGGCTCCGCGGGCCCGCGGTCACCGAGCACTTTGACAGCAGCAGCAGCGTTACCCCTGCCGCGCTCGGAGCGGAGCCTGCGAGCCCGGGGACCCGGGGCGCCACCGATCCCCAAGGCGGCAGCTCCGGAACCGGCCGCACGCTTTAAAGTCGGGCGCGCTGGCTGATCGGCGCCACCCTCCCCCTCCGAGAAAATAATCTTTTTCATTTCCGCGCAAGCCGAGCGCCCGGTCCGGGCCGCGCGCGCAGCCCGAGCCGCCCCGGCGAGGCGCGGGCCGAACCCGGCGCGTCCCCGCCGCGCAGGCCGGAGCCCGCGGGTCAGCCCCGGCGCCCCGCGCCCCGCCGCCCCCCACGCCCTCGCTCACCCACGGCGCGGCGGCGGCGGCCCCAGGTGCGGGCGGCCCGGGCGCGAGCGCGGGGACGAGCGAGCCCGCGCCCGGCTGTGGCGGCGGCGGCGGCGGCGGCGGCGGGAGGGACGACTGAGCTCGCGCCCGGAGTTGCTCCAGCTGCCCAGCGCGGGCGGCGCCTTCCCAGCAGAGCCGCGGCGCCGCGAGCGCGGGCGCCCCCTGACGGCGGCGCGGGCAAGAGGCCCGAGGGCCCAGCGGCCCGGGAAGCCAACCCGCGCTGCCCGAGCCGCGGGGTCAGGCCCGCGCCTCCGCAGCGCCGAAGCCCGCCCGGCCCCGCCCCGCCGCGACGGCCGAAGCCCCGCCCCGGCCCCACTCCCGCCCCGCCCCCGCGGCCGCAGCCCCGCCCCGGCCTCACTCCAGCGCCGCCCCGCCCCGCCCCGCCCCGCGGTCGAAGCCCCGCCCCGCCCCGCCCCACTCCAGCCCCGCCCAGACACGCCCGCGCGCTCCGCCTCCGCCTGGGTTCTCCCAGTGCTCAGTCTGCGCAGGTGTCTCCACAGCTCACGCGTCTCAGTCGTCTCACAAATATGCAGGAATCCCCACTATACACTAGATCTGAGGAATACAGCGCTCCCCAAGACCGAGGAGGGTCCGAGACTCAAGGACACAGCTAGTTTGACAGACTTAATTTAGTTTGACAAACTAAGATCTTAAGTGTTACCCGGGCGTGGTGGTGCATACTTATAATCTTAGTACTTGGGAGGCTGAGACAAGAGAATCTCAGGTTCAAGGACAGCCTCAGCTATTTATGTATTTATTTATTTATTTGTTGTTCCTATTTTTTGCGGTACTGGGATGGAACCCAGGGGCATTCTACCTCCGAGCTACACCCCCAGTCCTAGTTTTTATTCTTTATTTTGAAACAGGGTCTCACTGAGTTGCAGAGGGCCTCACTAAGTAGCTGAGGCTGTCTGTGAACCGCGATCCTCCTGTCTCAGCCTCCCAAATGCTGGGGTTACAAGCATGAGCCACCATGCCCAGCTCCCCAGCCCTATTTTTTATCCTTTACTTTGAAACAGGGTCTCACTAAGTTGCAGAGGGCCTCACTTAGTAGCTGAGGCTGGCTGCGAACCTGCACTCCTTCTGCCTCAGCCTCCCAAGTACTGGGATTATAAGCATGCACCACCAGGCCTGGTGACTATTTATGGTTCCTGAAATGCAGTTTGCTTTTGTTTTTTTATTCAGCAAGTGTAATAAACTTTTTTAGTTCAGATAAGTCTGTCGGTTCTCTTGGATTTTTGTAAACAGAGTTGTGGGTAACGACACTGTGTGCCTCCTGTCCAATCTTTTTTCCTTCCTGTTGCCTGTCTATGCTAAAGTCTTTCACATGGTTGAACAGCACAGGTGATAGTAGGCCTTTCTATTTTGTCCTCCTTTGCTTCTAACCTGCCATTATTGCATATGGTGTTTTTTAGAGACTTTGATAGTAAGCCTTTTTCAGGGCAAGTGAGCATTAGTCTACTTTACTATAAATGCGTGCTGAATTTTACCAAATGTGGGAGTTTCCCCCTCATATAATAAACTACAATCATGAATTTTATGATATTAAACCATCCATGCATTCCTGGATAAACTCATCTTGATGGTGTATTATTTTTTACAATAGATGGCTGGATTTCACTTTCTAATATTTTATTTAAAAGTTTTGCATTCATATTTATGAATGATTTATTAGATATGGCTACTATTTTCCCATCTTATCCTCTCCTTATGTGGTTTTGCTATCAACATTACCTGAGCTTAGGTCGGGAGTGGTGGCCCATGCTTGTGCTTGTAATCCTAGTATTTGGGAGACCAAGACAGGAGGGTTGCACAGGTTCTAAACCAGCCTCAGATACTTAGTGAGACCCTGTTTCCAAATAAAATAGAAAATACATCTGGGAGTGTAGCCTAAAGGTAGAAAGCCTCTGGGTTCCACCCCCAGTAACACACACACACACACACACACACACACACACACACACACACTTACCTGAGCTTCATAAAACAAAGTAAGAAACAAGTGACTATTCAATGAAGCAGCTTTCCTAAGACTGGGATTTTGTGTACAGGGAAGATTCTATAGGATACATCTGTAAAACATTTGGATCTCTTAAATTTGGGAAGTTGAGAGTGGGATGAGTTTCCCCTGAAAGCTATTGTACTGCATAGAGCTCAAGGTTGCCAGGCCACTGGGGAAGACCAGCTTCTGGCTCGCAGACACTACTACGCCCTGAATCTCTTTCCCAGGTAGCTCCTGTGTTGAAAACATGGCCTAGAGGACCTTTGACTGCCCCGTGACCAGGCTGGCCAGGAAGGGGCTGTAACCTTGGCAGCTACAAATGTTACAGGAAGGAACCCAGCCCAGAGGGTGCTGGGAAAGCTGCAAAGCACAAAACTGGTCAGTGGGAATAAGGACTGGAGTTCTGAGCTGCTCCTCACTGCAGGCAGGTGTATTTCACCTCCCTCCTGGCAAGTTTGCTTCTCCAGAGGAAGCCCAAGCTCCCTCCTCTGCCTGCTTTGGATTTGCTCTAAGAGTCACTCTTCTCCCTTGAACATACACTCCCACTTTCCTAAATAAACTCCTGTCTTTGTCTCTGACCAGCTCATGCTAAAAACTTTTTTCTGCCACAGAAGCCAAGGACCCCAAAGGCCCTGAGGTGAGCTTCCTTCCCCAATCCTGAGAATTCCTCAGGACTCTTCACGGGAGTCTTGGGACTATGGTGCGTTCCTGTGGCACTGGGACCTCTGTGTCCGAGGCCTCTCTTTGGGGATTCAGTGCACAATCACACCTGGCTTCGAGGATTCCATGTTCTCCTAGTCCTCCTCCTTCCTCTGCATCCCCTCCTCTCAGACTCAAGGAGATGCTCCTCTTCCTTTACCTATACTTAATGCCCAAAATCCCGCTCAACACCCTCCTCTTCTGTCTGTCTGCTCCTCCCCATGTGCTGCTCAGCCACCTCCATGGACTCCATTACTGTCTCTAAGCCAAAGGGGCCCACGTGCCCACCTCCAGCCCCGCCCTCTCCCGAATCCAGAGCTGCAGATCCTGTGTATTCTGTGACCCCAACTGTGGGCCAGGCACTGTGCCAAGTGCTTTTACCTTCTGTATCAGCCATCTACTGCCTGTAAGATGTCACCCCAAAGTGTAGGGGCCTACAAAAACACACATTCATTAGCTCGTTTCTGTGGGTTGAGAATTTGGAAGTAGCTCAGAGTCATACTGAGCTTACAGTCCAGCTGTCACCAGGGACTGCCGCCATCAGAAGGCTCAAGAATTGGCTTCCAGGATTGCTCCCATGGCTGTCTGCACAGGCACCGCTTCCTGGCCACACAAGCCTCTCCTGATAAATGGCAGCTGATGTCCCCAGATCAAATGATCTAAAGGAGAACAGGACAGAAGCCACCAGGTCTCTTACAACCCAGACTGGAAAGTGACGCAGCCATGTTATTTAGATCTCGCAGGCCTCCCCTTAGTGTGGGAGGGCAGGAACACCGGGAGGCAGAGGTAATAGGGTTTACCAAGAAGCCACCACCAGAGTGTCACCAATCCTGAGGGCAGATCGGCCTGACCACACCAGGTACACACTAGACAACTGAGCAAGGAGGGCCAAGTCCTTGGCCAGGCCACAGCTAAAGGCACCAGGGGGAGAGCTGAATCAAATACTCCTAGTCTCGCACATTTTCCTCCTTCCTCACTCACCGTCCACCATGCCACAGTCCAACCAGCCTCCTCATACTGAACATATGCAAACCAGAACTCTCTGCCACCACCCCCAAGCCTCCCCAGTCCCTGGCTCTGCTCAGCAAATGGCACTGTCTTCCCAACTGCCAAACCAGAAGCTATGAGTCATCCTGGATCCTCACTCCCAGCCCCAGAGCCCAGCCTGCCAAGTGTTCCCCCTCAGCACAGCCCAGCTCCATCGCTCCTTGCCCCTCTGCCTCGACCCCACCCTGCCGGGCCACCCACGTATCTGTACTGGACACCTGCATGGCCCCCTGGCCTCCTCCTCTGCCCCCATGCTCTCCAGCATGAGCCACTGCCAGGAACACAAACCCGGTGGTGCCACTCTGCCTGCTTTACCCTCCTGCAGTGGCTCCCCTTGGCCAGGCCACAGTGCCTGGGGCACAGTCTATGACTGCCCACTCGTCCATCCTCCCCCCACCATCCACTTGCTTGTGTCTGGGCTCCGGTACTTGCTTGTGTCTGGGCTCCGGTATTTCTGGCCAAGTTTCTGTTTCTGGGACCTACAGCCCATTATGTTGTTCCTTCTGCCTGGAACCCTCTTCTCCCAGCCCCCTGGGTGCCTGATGCTCCACCCTTCCTTCAGCACATGCTCACCTCCTCAGGTGGCCTTTGGTGACCTCTCAGAGAGGCTGAGGTCCCCACCCCATGCTGTCACTCCACAGGACTGGCCTTCCCTGTCCCCACCTCCCTACCTCTTGGATGGACTGTGCACTCCATCAGGGCAGCAGCTACACCTGTGACTTGTCACAGCACCCTAGAATAAGATCAGAGTCCCACAGAGCCTGCGACCCACGTGGTAGTCTGCTCCCCACACTGTAGGCAAATGAGTGACGTGCAGATTGTGAGATAGATCCTGGGACCCCACCTCCAAGCCTTTACATATGCTGTTCCCTCTGCCAGCATGCCCTGCCTTCCGTCACTCAGCCACCTCCTATTCGTTCATTGGCAACTCAGCCTGCCAGATTTAGCAACTGAGGACAAGATGCTCTGTTAAGTTTGGAGTTCAGCTGAAGGATGAGTAATTTTGTTGTATAGGTGCATCCCAGTTATTGCGTTAAGCACAAGCACTTTGTGTTTTATCTGGCAACCCTATCAGGCACCAACACCATGACCCATGCTCACCACCACCTACTGGCCTAGATTGGTGATCTGGCCTAGCACAATGGTGGCAGAGATGAACAGGAAGGGGAGATGGATCCTGGTCTCCACCCCCAACCCCTAGCTCTACACTCTCCGCTCCCTGCTGGCCCCACTGAACACCAACACTCCCTCTGTTTTGAAATTGTCCTTGTCCACCTAGACTGTAACCAGCAGAGAGGGCTGGGCCTAGGTCTCCATTTGGAGCCTCCTTCACCTGGACAGCCTTGGCCCTCAGGGGACGGCAGGTCACCTTTACAGAGTTGAGAAATGAAAGAGCAAAACGAAGGGAAGAGTAAACCAGATGGGAAGGGATGAGCACAAGAAACGTGGGGACGAGAAGCAGGACGTTTTGCACACTCACTTGCTGCCAGCAAGGGAGCCCCCTTTCCCACCCCACCTCCTGGCCCTGCTTCTGCTTAGCCCCTCAGATTAACCCCCACCCCAACCTTTCCACCTTCCACAAATGCAAATGAAAACAGTCTTCAAAAAGACCCAGAATGGGTTTTTGTTTGTTTGTTTTTGTTTTTGTGGGTTTTTTTTTTTTTTTTTTTGCAGTCTTCCAAAAATAGCCAGTTGAGCATCAGAATGGGAGGTCCCACGGAGACAGGAGGATCACACAGGTTCGAAGCCAGCCTTGCTGGCTTAAGAGACCCTGTTTCCAAATCATATATATATGATGTTTGGGAGTGTAGCCTGGAGGTAGAAGGGTTCCATCCCCAGTACCACCAAAAAAAAAAAAAAAAAAAAAAAAAAAAAAAAAAAGAATGGGAGGCCCCAGACAGATGCCTGTAATTCCAGTACTTGGGAGGCTGAGACAGAAGGATAGCAGGTTCAAAAGCCAGCCTCAGCAACCTAGTGAGACCCTGTTTCTAAATAAAAAATGAAATAGGGCTGGGGGTGTAGCTCAAAGACAGAATGCCCCCGGGTTCCATCTCCAGCACCCCCCCACACACACACACACACACAGTCTAGGGTAGCTTGGGGTAGAATTATCCTGGGTTTAATCCCCAGTACAAAAAAAAAAAAAAAAGAAAAGAAAAGAAAAGAAAAAAGAAAAAAGAATGGATGGCCATGCAGCAGCAGCAAGGGGCGACTGCTTGGCCAGAGCTGAGGGAGCTGTGAGGATGCGCAGGGGAGGGAAAGGGCTCAGCTGTTATGGAAGCCCACGCAGATCACCTGCATTCCCCGGCCATTAGCATCACCCCCACTACCCCTCCCCAGCTGGCTGGTCCTCAAGGACCCCATAAGGTGAGGGCCCTAAATCAGCCAATTGCACGGGTTTTTGAGGCCCGGGACTTCAAGCACCCCTTCTGGAGCCTTGTGAACAGCCACGGAACTGGCCAGGGGCAACCCACCGCTCTGCCTCTCTTAGTGGCTCCATCCCTCCAGGTTTCTATACCTATGCATATTAGGTGTCCCTTTCTTTCTCCCCCTTTCCCCCCCCCCACTAGGGATTGAACTCAAAGGCATTCTACCTCAGAGCTAAATCCCCAGAATTATTTTATTTTTTAATTTTGAAACAGAGTTTGACTAGAGTCTCACTGAGAACTTATGATCCCCCTGTCTCAGATCCCCAAGTACTGAATAACAAGCATACGCCACCAGATGTGCTTTTGTCTTCTGAGTCCTTTTGGTCCTTACACCACTGGTTTCACTAGCTGAAGTTTTTCTTGGGGCTTGATGGCCTCTCCAGCTTTTTTTTTTTTTTTTTTTTTTTTTTTTGGGTGGTGGTGGTGGTGGTGGTACTGGATAATCAACCCAGAGGCATTCTACCTCAAATCTACACATCTAGCCCTTTTCTTTTTATTTTGGAACAGTCTTTCTAGGTTGCTGAGGGTTTTTCTAAATTGAAGCCAGTCTTGAGCCTTCAATCCTCCTGTCTCAGCCTCCCAACTATTGGATTACAGGTGTACGCCACTGCCCCTGGCAATCCCCTAGCTTTTTACTCCCTGGCTGCCCCAAAATAAATTCCTAAGCAATTCCCACTAGCCCCTCTACACACTTTGCCCAGCCGCCAGGCCACCCACATCTGAGAGAAGTGACCCTTGTGGCCAGCAATTTTCACCACCTCTTCTCTTCTAGCCAGGGAGAGGAGACGCTTAAGGAAGTCTGACAAGAGAGTTGTTTCTAACTACCTGCTGTTTCTGGCCTCCTCTATCATCACCTCCCAGAACTCTGCTGGGAGCTCTGGAGCCAGAGAAGGGAGTCTAGCTCTCTCCAGCGTTGAGAGAATTGACCTTGGGTGTCTCCTCCCCTTCACCAGTATCACTCTCTGTAAGTGTGGAGAATAGATCCAACATTGGTCCACGAGTGGTTTCGCATGCCACCTTTGGAAAGTTTCCTGGCTCTCATGGAAATAAAGCTGCCTGGTCACAGCCCTGCAACCTCTTGCAAAGGCAGGTGAGGACCCCAGATTCTGAGTGTTCATCCCCCCGACCACTCAGCACCCGCATACTTGTCAATAACATGGGTAAAGCCTTCCTGACTGGTATCTAATCCAAACCACTTGCCCCGCACGCTGTTGCTAGATGAGCAAGTTCACTTGCAAAGCCCTGCCCTGCCCTGCCGGCTCTGTCCACCCTCCCAGGTTTCCCCGCCCTGAGCCCAGGGCCTCCCTGTGTACACCTTTCTTTGTGGATGCCCACAGCCCAGTGAGGGGACCCGTGTGCTGCCCCACCTCAAACACATTGCTCTGCAAGTCGGGAGTTCTGCAAGACTCTGCAATATGATTGTATTACAGTGGGCTCCGGGGCATGCTATCCTAGAATATGGCGCCTTAAATTTTTTCTTTTTTCTTTTTGGTACTGCGAATGGAACCCAGGGGCATCCTACTACCAAACTACAACCCTAGCCCTTTCCTTTTCATTTCTTTTTGTTGTTGTTGTTTTGTATTATTATTTTTTTAAGGTACTGGGGATGGAACTCAGGGCATTCTACCTCCGAGCTACACCCCCAGCCCTATTTTTATTCTTAATTTTGAAATAAAGAATTGTATATTGAGGTCAACCACTAAGCCAAGCAAGGGAAGGAGGGATGGGGAGGGAATGGGGTGGGAATTGGGTAGGGGGTTAAATCAGTGATGTGTACATGTTTGTACACACAAGTTTTTTTACCCCAATATGATGTATGAATATAATACACCAATAAAAAAAATAAAAATAAATAGCCGGGCGTGGTGGCGCACGCTTGTAATCCCCATGCTTGGGAGGCAGAGACAGGAGGATCACGCTGGTTCGAAGCCAGCCGCGCTGGCTTAAGAGAGTCTGTTCCCAAATGAAAATATAAAAAATAGGTCTGAGAGTATAGCCCGGAGGTAGAAGGGCTTCCAGGAACCCCAGTACCACCAAAAAAATAAAACAAATAAATAAACAAACAAATAAATAAATAAAAATAAATAATAAAAAAAGAATTGCAAAAGGCCTCACTAAGTAGCTGAGGCTGTCTGCGACCCCGGGATCCTCCTCATGTCTCAACCTCCCTTATGCTGGGATTTCAGTGTGGAGTGCCACCACGCCCAATTCTTTTTCTTTCTTTTAAAACAGGGTATTGCTAAGTTGCTGAGACTGGCCCTGAACCTGTGATCCTCCTGTCTCAGCCTTCCAAGAACTGGGATCACAGGCATGTGCCATTCTAAACTGAAGGACCTAAGAAAGAGCAGGTTCAGAAGCAGGAGAGAGCCCTCATGTGAGAACAGATGCCGTCTCAATCCCCAGAGAAATGGCGGGTCCTCACCTCCAAGGATGGAGGGATGCTGGAGGAATCTGAGGGAACAGGCCTTGGTGGGTCCCCCACTTTACTGCCCTTAGCTCTGACCTTTGGTTCTATCGCCCTTTCCCACAACCATTCACTCTTCATCCAGCATAGAATAAAGGCACAGGTTTAACTATTTCTTCAGATCTTTGTTTGCTTATAAAGGCTTCCATACGTAAAACTTAATGAAATAAATCTGTACATGTTTCTCCGGTTAATATGAGCAGAGACAGATATGTCTTTTGCTATAGAAGGGAAGAAGGAAAGACTTTTTTTCCTCTTAGACTTCCTTTGAGAGGCTTCTAGGTTTTATGCAAAGTGTGATTGGGAATATTTGTGAAGCTGCCATAGTATGAGATCTATAATTATTCTAGAAGCTTCTGAAATAGAATGCATTATTACAAGGTAAGAAGGCAATTTTAAACCTATTAAAATGTTCCCTGGGATTTGCGGTGGTAAAGGAAGTTCAGCATCTCAGTGGCTAATGGTAGATCCATTGTCACCACAGCAAAAAATGACAGCATCCTGTAGTGCAGTTGCTATGGCGATGGTGTGAAGAGCCATGTCTGGGATCTAGAATCATCTCACACGTGTCACTATTTCCTGTTACTGACATCAGGTCTGAGGTGACTGAGCGGGACCCTGGCTTGCTCTCTGACTTTGTTGCTTATCAACACTGCCGGCTGGAACCCACTCAGAAGTCATGTGGCCTCAGTTTTCTCAATTCCAAAATGGAATAAACAACTTGTCACAGTGAAATGAGACATAGGGCGGGGCATGTGGCACAAGCCTGTAAACCCAGTGCTTGGGAGGCTGAGACAGGAGGATGGCAGGCTCAAGACCAGCCTCAGGAACTTGGTGAGGCTCTCAGCAACCCTGAAAGGCCTGATTCAAAAACAAAAAATAAAAAGGGCTCAGAGTAGAGCTTGGAAATAGAACGCCATGGGTCCAACCACCAGTACAAAAAGGAAAAAAGAAAAGAAATGCGATAAAATATGGAAAAGTCCAGGGATGCAGTGCCTGGCCTGCAGTTGGCACACAATAAATTGGAAGCTCTTATCATAATAACTAATTGCTATACTGCTGATTTGAAAAGATAAATATAGAATTGAAACTCACAGGCAGCAGGAGAGCTGGACTGAGAGAGAGGGAACTTTTTGAGAAGGATGATTTGATTGCTCCAACAAGACCTCTTAAAACATCATTTATTTTGTTTGCACAGCAAATATTGTCCACGTTGATAATTGCTATGAATACTTAAGGAACAATGGCATCCATTGATGTCCTTATAGCACTTTTGTGATTAGCTAAATGTCTTTTTCTAACTCTTTCTGTATTAATCCACACAAAACCTAAACTCCTAACATTATAAAACTAAGTTGGCAGAGCAAGGCAATTATACAAAGTAATACATGAAAATAATAACTCTTAAATTTTCATTAAATATTTCATGAAATATTCATTAAATAATAACCAGAATTATTTAATTCGGCCAATTTTTTTCTTTTCAGTAAATATTGTTACTGAGGTATTATGTTCATATAGAAATATTAATAAGCATAAGTGAACAGCTTGATGAATTTTCACACAACAAACACACACCCTTATAACCAATATGCAGATCAAGAGACAGAACACCACCAGCACCCCAGAAGCCCCTCCTTCCCCTTCCCGGATACTTTTCCTTTTTCTTTCCTTTCTTTTTCTCCTTCCCACTTCCTCTTTGTTCTTCAAAATACAATTGACAAGCCATAAAACATCCTTGTTAATATGGATGTGCTGTAGTTTAGATCTGGGATGTTTACCAAAGGCCCAGATGTTACAGGCTTGTTCCCCAGCCTGGTCTTTTGGGACTTGGTAGAAACTTTAAGAGGTGGGGCTTAGTGGGAAGGTTCTAGGTCACTGGGAGCATGTTTTCAAAGAGAACAAGGGGACCGCAGGTCCTTCCTCTTTCTCCCTTTTATATCCAGACCATGATGTAAGATGTAAACAGCTTTTCCCCACCTCATTGTGTGTGTGTGTGTGTGTGTGTGTGTGTGTCACTGAGGATTCAACCCAGGGACATTCTAATCCAAGCTAACCCCCAGCCCTGTTCTATTTTTATTTGGAAATGGTCTCACTAGGTAGCTGAGAGTCTCACTACTTGCTGAGGCTGGCCTCAAACCTGTGCTCCTCCTGTCTCTATCACCATGCCCGGCTCCTACCCCTCATTCTTGCCATGATATGCAGCCAGAGGACTCCAAACAACAGGGCCAATCAATCATGGACCCAAAACATGACCAGTCCCAAATAAATTTTTTTAAGTTAATTATCTCAGTTGTGTTATAGTGATAGAAAGCTACCACAATATAGTTGGATTATTTTTTCTAAGTTTATACAATTTTGCAACCATCATTACCATCCAGTTGTAGAATCTATCACTTCAAAAAGTTCCACTGCTCTAGATCATTCCTGTTGAAGGTAAACCCCACTCCCATCTTCAGCCCCAGGCAACAACTGATTTGCTTTCTGCCTCTAGAGATTTACTAAAACTTTCCTATCAGTGGAAGCATACCATAGTAGACACACAGATATGCACGAGGCCAGTTTGGGGCATCCCAAGTGTGGCACATAAAATAACTATTTGACAACTATTTGATATCTTAGTTGTATATTTTTATTTTTTATATTTATTTATTTATTTATTTATTTATTTATTTATTTATTTTGGTGGTACTGGGATTCCTGGAAACCCTTCTACCTCTGGGCTACACTCCCAGACACCCACTTTTTATATTTTTTTAATTTGGAAACAGGGTCTCTTAAGCCAGTGAGGCTGGCTTCAAACCTGCGTGATCCTCCTGTGTCTGCCTCCCAAGCGCGGGGATTACAAGCATGAACCACCACGCCCGGCAGTTGTGTATTTTTAATAAGACACATGAAAATAGCATAACAAGCCCATAATATACAGATATTGTTGCTTAGAACTAGAGTAGGTTTAAAAATTAATCAATGTAAAGAAACACTAATAATAACAGATAACAAAAGATTGCAAAGTTATATGAAAATGATTAAAGCCAATAAAATAGTAAGCTTAGATTCAAAGAGAGAAATGGTTTCTGTGAGCCCTGAAATTCTCTGCATATTCATCAAAATACAGCCTTTAAAAAAATAATCAAGCTGGGTGTGGTAGCACATGCTTATAATCTCAGTATTTGGGAGATTAAGACAATGGGATCTCAGGTTCCTGGCCAGCCTCAGCAACTTAGTGAGGCCCTCTGCAACTTACTGTTTCAAAATAAAGAATGAAAAAGAAAGGGCTGGAGTTGTGGCTTGGAGGTTCAATCCCCAAGTATGGCAAACAAAATAATAATAATAATCAAAATTTTAATTCCAGTTGCCCCTCATCTCAATCCCTAGTACCACAAAAATAGCACTAATAATCAGAATTTGAATTCCACTGAGGTATTTTATTAGCTATTGCAACACTTTTTACTGAGTGCCTTCTATGTGTTAGTTTCTCATTTAGAGGTGCTTTTGTATTTACACTATAAGTGCTCATAGGAAGTTGATGAGTGGAATGGGGTGAGAAAACGTGAATGGAGCCTTAGCATGGCAGGCGCTGGGCTTGCCCTTCCCCAGCCACAAGCAGGGAAGCAGACACAGGAATGTAGGTGACAGGAACTGGCCCTCAAGAATTAGTGATGAGGTTGGTAAGAAAAGACACACAAAAAATGGACAATAATGATGAAACTTGAAAGAACAGTCCCAGGGGAGGCCGTGGCGGAGCAGAGTTACAAGAGTTGTGCAGATTTACTGCAAGTAGCAGCTCCCACAAGTGGAATTAAAATTCTGATTATTAAAATTCTGACTCACAAGAGGAACCAGAGTTCAGAATTCAGTGGGAGAAGTGTTCAGATGAGAGTTGGTTCAAAGGAGGATTGAATACTGATAGGTGGAGAAGAGGAAGATGTTCTAGCAAAATCAGGAGCAGGAGTTGGGCATGGTAGTGCTCAGCTGTAATCACAGTATTGGGAGACTGAGAAAGGAGGGTCGCAAGTTTGTGGCCAGCCTTAGCAACTTAGGGAGGCCCTCAGCAACTTAGTGAAATCCTGATTTTTGTTTGTTTTGTTTTTTAAGGTCTGAGAGTGTAGCTCAGAGGTAGAATGCACCTGAGTTCAATTTTCAGTAACACACACACACACACACACACACACACACACACACACACACACACACACCCTAGAAGCAGAACAGAGGAAAACACATCCCAAATTCAGTGAGCTGATCTACTAAAGTGGCACAAAGGTTAAAAGGATGAAGAGCTGGAGACAGGATTAGAAGAACTGATTCCAATGTTGACTATCCACAAACTATGAACCAGATACCACAAAAATAAAAGATTTAGTCAGAATGCTTAGGTTGCCCTAGTGCTTTGTGGAATGTATAGTGCATGGATAAAAGATGGATGAATGGATGGATGGATGGATGGATGGATGGATGGAGAATGGGTGATGGAAAGCAGGAAGGGAGGTTGCATGTATGTATACCACATCCATTCCTGTGATATAAGGCTTAAAATTAAAGTTCAATATTGTGTGCAACCTTGACATTTGATAAAATTGGGAAGGCCACAAATGACCTAATTACAATTCCCCTTCCCACTCTGCTCTCTGAGCTAGGATCCCTGGCCAGTCAACCTTTCTTAGCACAGGGAACAGGCATGGTTCCTGCTTATCCCTGAGTACTGGGCTACGCTTCTCAGAAGTGAAGCTCACAGAATCATTCCAAAAAGCCTCCTTCTGGTTGCTCACTCCATTCCCAGCAAACCCCCCATGTGGGCCTGTGGTGTCCTCCTCCCCTGAGTGTATGCAACTAACACCTATCCAGTGCCAGATGTCGTAAGCTCAGTCATACATAACCCCAGAGAGGAATCCCTCCCTCACTAAGAGGGTAAAGAAGAGGCCATCAAACTAATCCTTCTGGCTTTTTCTTTGCTAAGAGAACCTGGATTTTTATTTATTTGTTTATTTATTTTTATTTTTTGTGTAGTACTGGGGATTGAACCCAGGGGCATTCTACCTCCAAGCTACACCCCCTGCTCCCCCCTTTTTTAAACAGGGTCTCACTAGGTTGATGAGAGTCTCACTGCTGAGGCTATCCTCTAACCTGCAATCCTGCAATCCTCCTGTCTCAGCTTCCCAAGTACTGGCGCTACAGGCATGTGACATCACGCCCAGCTAGAACTTAGATTTTACTCCAGCAGCGTCCTCTCCACCATGACTTAGGCTATAATGGCCTTAACCCTGGCTCAGAGATAAGTCCTAATGGGTTTAATTACATCTAACTGATCCCATTAGGCTATAGCATGTGACCCAGTTCTGCTCATTAAAGTATAAGACTGAAGCTGATGGGATGTTTCTGGGAAAGCCTTCTTGGCCCCTAAGAAGGGGACCCTGTTCTACCTCTGTACAGTAGTCCCCTCTCACTTGAGGCTTCACTTCTGGCCAAATGCATTAAATGAAATATTGTGGAAGTAAACAACCAGGCTTAACTTATACATTTTCTTTTTTATCCTTTTTTTCTTTCCTTCTTTTTTTCTTTCTTTCTTTTTTTTTTTTTTTTTTTGGAAACAGGGTCTTACTGAGTTGCTGAGAGCCTCAGTAAGTAGCTAAGGCTAAGGCTGGCTTTGAACCTACACAATCCTCCTGTGTCAGCCTCCCAAGTTCTGGGATTACAAGCATGAGCCACCACACCTGGCTTAATTTGTACATTTTAAATTGCTGCCGTTAGCCAGGAATGGTGGTACACCCTTGTAATCCCAGTACTTGGAAGGCTGACATAGGAGGATTACAGGTTTGAAGCCAGTCTCAGCTACTCTGTGAGGCTCCCTAACTTAGTGAGACCCTGTTTCAAAAATAAAGAATAAAAAATAGGGCTAAGGGTGTAGCTCAGAGGTAGAATAGCCCTGGGTTCAATCCTAGTACTGCAATAAATTAATAAATAAATTAATTAATTAATATAACATGCTGAGGTTACTAAGATATATATTCAATAGATAGTTTGAAAGAGAAACATCATATTAATGTAACTGAAAGTACGTTATAATTTTTCTATTTTATTGTTATTGCTGTTAATCTCTTTTTGTGCCTAATTTACAAATTGGACTTTTTATGAGTATGCACATATAGGAAAACAGCATACACAGGTTTCAATACTATTTTCAGTATCTCCTGGGGGTCTTGAAACATAGTCCCCATGGGGGGACCTGCTGTTCCAGTTAGTCTGTGATCACGAGCGCCACTTCATGTGACCCGGTCAGGTCGTACACCTCTCCAAGATTTTCTCCTCCCAAAATGGCAGCAATGATAGGACCTACTTCAGGCATATTGTAAGTGTACACAGAAGTGCATACTTAATGACTAGCTTTGGTCTTTCAATTAAATAAATCCCAGCAGAGTATTTTATCAATTTGAATTTAAAGATGGGCATGGTGGTGAATGCCTATAATCCCAGTATTGGGAGGCTGAGACAGGAAGATCACAGATGGATTGTACATGATGTGATCTTGTGAAGTAGCTTCTTTAGAGGAAGCTGAAAAAGAGACAAGAGATGGAAAGATCTGGGTCTTTATGGCCACCACTGAATCACTGAATCAACCCCTATACCTTTGGATAATGTATTTTCTTGTTGTTTATGCCATTTGAGTTTCTTCTTTTTCTCCTCTTCCTCCTCCTCTGCCTCCTCCTCCCCCTGCCCCTCCCCCTTCTCCTATTCTCCCACCCTCTCTTCTCCTTCCTCCCCCTTGGCCTTCTCCCCCTCCCCTCCTCCTTCTTCTCTTCCTCCTCATCCCCTTCCTCCTCCTTCCCCATCTTCTCCTTTTTCTCTTCCTTTTCCTCCTCCTACTTCTCCTGTTCCTCCTCCTCCTCTCCTCATGGTACTGGAGATCGAATCCAAGGGTATTCTAACTCTGAGCTATACTTTTAGCTCTTTTTTATCTCTTTTGTTTGGAAACAGTGTCTTACTATGCTGCTAAGGCTGGCCTCCAACCTGCCAGCTTTCTGTCTCAGCCTCCTAAGTAATGAAATTACAGACATATGCCACTACACCTGGCTAGTTCATGCCATTTTGGATCAGTATTTTCCCAGCAATTTGTGAGACTACAGCAATCTAGCAAGACCCTGTTTTAAAATAAAAATAGCCCGTGGTGGCACACACTTGTAATCCCTGCGCTTAGGAGGTGGAGACAGGAGGAGAGCGCTGGTTCGGAGCCAGCCTCGCTGGCTTAAGAGACCCTGTTTCCAAATAAAAAATATATAAAATAGGTCTGGGAGTATAGTCCGGAGGTAGAAGGGCTTCCAGGTGAAGGGTCCAAGAATTGCCCACCAACCCAAATATCGAAGGACTCACAAGAGATGTAAAATGCAAGCGAGGTTTATTGTGCTGCAGCTCTGTCCCGGCTAGCCAGGGGTCAAATTTCGACACTAAATGGTCGAGGTTCGACCCCTCCCCACTCCATGCTCTGAATTTTATAACCCTAGGAGGAAGTGGTTACACACGAGGGAGTGGTTACACACGGCAGAGCCCGCCAAAAGTTCGAGCCCGCCAACCTTAGAATACAACCAATCAGATACAAGGACAAACAAGTACAACCAATAATTTTAAAACATGCATCCACACACGTCAGAGCCTGCTCTGCCTTTCCCACCCACCTTGGCTGGGCCAGGCTTATCTCTGCACTGAAGAATCTGTCTGGAGAGCAGATTAGCCTGGCCTTGTTTGCTGATCTAGCTCAGAGATATGGGGATGGGGTCCCATTTACAAAGACCTTGGCCGGCAAGCTGGAGATTAGAGGCTTTGACCTTGTGGGTCCCCTACCCTCGTCCTTGAATCCTGCAACCTGGGCAGCTGGGCTTATGGATCTTCATTCTATTTCCAATCCTACCTTACTTCTATATCTTAACTCTATATTTTAATACCTTATTTCTAATCCTAATATGGAAGAAGACTTCTCTAGTTAACTTCTCATACTGGGGGGAAAGTGCTTCTTCCAGCCTGCTTTCCAGCACCCCTACACAGGAACTTCAGTACCACCAAAAAAATAAATAATTAAAAATAAAATAGGGCCAGGCGTGGTGGCACATGCTTGTAATCCCAGCATTTGGGAGGCTGAGACAGGAGGACCGTGGTTTGTGGAGAGCCTTAGCTACTTAGTGAGGCCCTTTGCAACTCAGTGAGACCCTGTTTCAAAATAGAGAATAAAAAATAGGACTGGGGGATGTGGCTCAGTGGTAGAATACCCCTGGGTTCCATCCCCAGTACCAAAACAAAAAAACAAAAAAGTAGATGTCATCTGAGTGTGGTGGTGCACACTTGTAATTTCAGTACTTAGGAGGCTGAGACAGGAGGATCACAGGTTCAAGACCAGCGTCAGCAACTTAGTGAGATCCTGTTTCAAAATAAAATATAAAATAAGGCTGGGGGTGTAGCTTAGAGGTAAAATGCCCCTGGGTTCAATAGTTGCCAGCACTACAAAAATAAAAGTCAATAAAAATTAAAAATAAAATAAAAGTAGATGTCTAGTGGGGTTTAATGGTACACCACTGTAAGCCCAGTACTTAAGAGACTGATTCAAGAAGACCACAGGTTCGAGGCCAGTCTCAGCAACTTAGTGAGACCCTCAGCAACCCAGAGAGAACATGTTTCAACCAATTTTTTTTTTTTTCGGGTCTGGGGATGGAACCCAGGGGCATTCGACTTCTGAGCTATACCCCCTGCCCTATTTTTTATTCTTTATTTTGAAACAGGGTCTCACTAAATTGCAGAGGGCCTCACTAAGTAGTAGCTGAGGCTGTCCGCGAACTGTGATTCTCCGATCTCAGCCTCCCAAATGATGGGATTACAAGTGTGCGCCACCATGCCCAGCTCAAGAAAATTTTTAAAAAGGGCTGGGAGAACCAGGCATGATGGCACACACTTGTAATCCCAGTACTTGGGAGACTGACGGAGGAAGATCTTGGGTTTGCTGCCAGCCTCAGCCACTTGGTGAGGTCCTCCAAAATTTAGTGAGACCCTGTTTCAAAATAAAGAGTTAAAAATCAGGCTGGGGGTAGAATGCCCCTGGGCTTAATCCCTAGTACTGGGGGGAAAAGGGCTGGGAGTATAGCTCAGAAATAGAAGCCCCTGGATCTAATCCTCAGTACCACAAAAGAAAGCAAACAGTAGATGTCTACAGTCCCCTATCTGGAGACACAGAGCTGGCATAAATGGGCAAGATGGCATTGAGCCTGGATCGTGCTGGAAGGTGTTAATCCACGCCATAGGCTCTTCCAATTGCCTTTCTCCCTTCCTCGCAATCACCAAGGGGGCTGACTCTGGAAATACTGTCCACTGTGCGGAAGCCTGTGGGAGGGACCCTGGATGGCAGGAAAGTGGCAGAGCCAGGGTCACATCTGCAGGACAGATCCCTGACCAACTCCAGGGATGAGGACCCAGAAGGGACTCACCCCCGCTTACCTCAGCCTTGCCTCTTTGCAGCAGTGGGAAGCTTGGTGCGTGTGTGCTGCTAAGGAGGTAAGTGCCCGGGAAAGGCTGCTTTATGTTTTACACCAGGCTGGCAGGGCCGAGGCCTGGGCTCAGAGCTGAGCTCTAGAAAAGAAGGCTTTATTTCTTGTCCACCTGAGCAGCAGATTGAGTGTCAGATGGTAATGGGAGAAGGACCGAATCCTCAGCTTGGGATCTGCAGGGTTGGCTTGTGTGACAGAAAAGAATTTGAACACTCAATGGTCAAAGACACAGACAGAGGTTTATTTAGTAAAGTAAGAAATACAGTCAAGGGAGAGTGCAGGTCACCTCCACAGTGAGAGATGTCCCCGTGGGAGTGCGGGCTCTTCTTTTATGGGGACTTTTGTGGGGTGGGGCAGATGGTGAGGATGTGAGGGGGCGACATTGCTCCCCTTGATTTCCTGGACCTTTTGATAATTTAGGCAAACATTTCTCTTGTCAGTCTAATATATATTCTGTAGTTTAACAAAATATATGCACCAATTAACTGAATGTATAGTGCTCTAACATTTACTGAACCTTTTACTTACTGAATCTTTTAGGAATTTAGATCTTTAGGTAAATAGACCTTCCGGATGAGGTTGAGGGTTGAGTTTTTAGATTTAAAGCTACAGTCTTCTTTTTCTTTCTTGTCCATCTCCTTTCTACCTGCTGCTTTTATTTCTCCTATCCCACCTCAAGACCAGCTCCAGCTGCATGAAGAACCCAGAGTCGCTCATTCCCAGGAGACAGACACAGATATAAAGGACCACAAATCCAGCAAGGAGCAGGAAAGAAGGTACCCTACAGGCGAAGCCAGCAGAAAGGTGCCCGGGCATCGGGCCTTCGTGTGGGCTTGGGCACAAACAAGGACGCAAGGGAGGGAGCAAGGAACAAGTAAAACCGCCTGGCAGACAACCTCAGCCATCCACACCCAGCTCTTGCTACATCCTGAGCCCGAGTTTGTGGCTAGGGTTGAGCAATTACAGTGGCTATGCCTCTACACCTTTCCAGTTTAAAGTGGTGAAGGCAGAGGGCTGTGGGTTTGTAGATTTGACAATATACATTTGACTATCTCAGCCCCTGCAGGGGGAAGAAGCCAGCTCAGGTTCCACCATTAACCCCCAACCCTGCTGCGAAGGTCAGTGCCATTCCAGAAGCAAATGGAACAAAGCAAATCTCTCTCAGCCGGTGCTGATGACCAAAGCCCAGGAGTATGAGGTCCAGGCCACAGAGGAGACCCTGTGCGCCTGGGTGTGCTAGGAGGGGTGAGCAGCCCTCAGCCGAAACAGAACCTGGACTTCAATGTTTTCATCACCTTAACATTTACATTCTGACAGCCTGGAGAAATGGATCTTTGAGATGACAGACATGACCCTTTGTTCTAGCAAAGCCAGGGCGATCTTTAAGTGAGAAAAAAAAAATGGGCCTCCTCTCCAGTCCAACCCAGAGTCCTTTGGAAAGATCAGAACTAGAGGAGCACTGCTGCAGGGTAAACTCAGGACATCTCAGCACTTACAGGAGGAGTCGCCACCATCTCAGTCCTCCTTGGCATTTTATGCATGAGTAAACAGGAGAGGAGAGGTTAGGGACCTTTTGCCAGCTGCTGCTGGTGGAGGAGCTGTGGCTGCAGTCCCCAGTACCTGACTGCAATCTGTTCCTTCATCATAACAAACATGTGCTGGTTCCTATTTGAAGCCCTGTGTTTGTGTGGGTCAAGGCAAAGAATGGGGCCCCAACTTTCCCTATGGATATTGCAGAGGCCCTAAATTCCCTCTGTCCACTTCCTGGAAACAGTGGTGTGAGCATTCAGCCAATAGGATGCCAAGCCACACAGTACTGTCTGTTGGACCAGGATAGGACACTCCCAAATGCCCCTCTTGGCATAAGGACAGAAGAGCTGACGGTAGCTGACAAGAAGCAGAAGCAGGAGAGCTCACTGTTGATGCCTGAAAGCAGACATAGATTTATGAAGACAAAAAGATATCCAGCTGGGCTTGGAGATGCATGTCTCTAATCCCAGTACTTGGGAGGCTGAGACAGAAGGACTGCAGGTTCAAGGTCAGCCTCAGTAACTTAGGAATACCCTTAGAAATTTAGTGAGTCCCTGTTTCAAAATACAAAATAAAAAGGACTGGGGCAGTAGCTAAGAGGTAGATTGACTCTAAATTTAATCTCAGCACCATTAAAATGGGAATGGGAGCTAAGGGTGTATCTTGGAAGTAGAATGCCCTGGGTTTAAAAAAAAAAAAAAGTATCCAGTCTCCTTTACCTACCAACCAGGAAGTACAAAGGTTCTCAAGACTACTTTAAATCTTCCTGACCTGGAGGTGGCACTGTTGGAATCTGAACAGTCAAGTTATACTAACCAGCCTTTATCTGCCATTGATTTGCCTTCCTACAAGACTTACTGGTTTTGTTGTTGCTGTTGTTGTTGTTGTTGTTGTTGTTGTTGTGTGTGTGTGTGTGTGTGTGTGTGTGTGGTACTGGGGGTGGACCCAGGGGCTTTTCTATCTCTGGACCATACTCCCAGACCTATTTTATATTTTATTTGGAAACAGGGTCTCACTAAGTTGCTGAGAGCCTCACTAAGTACCTGAGGCTGGCTTCGAACCTGTGTGATCCTCCTGTCTCAGCCTCCCAGGTACTGGGATTACAAGCATGTGACACCACTCCTGGCTCAAGACTTATTGTTCTTGAACACTATATAAGCTGGAATTCAAAGCCACCTTTTGTAAAACTACCCAGTCTATGGACATCTATTGTATACTTATGAAATATTTCTGTTGCTGGGTGTGGTGGTACATGCTTGCAATCCCAGTACTTGAGAGGCTGAGACAGGAGGATGGCAGGTTCATGGCCAGCCTCAGCTACTTAGTGAGGCCCTCCACAACTTAGTGAGACCCTGTTTCAAAATAAAGAATAAAAAATTGGGCTGGGCATGTAGTTCAGAGATAGAATGCCCCTGGGTTCAATCCCCAGTACCACAAAAGAAGGAGAAGGAGGAGAAGGAGAAGAAAGAGAAGAAGGAGGAGGAGGAGGAGGAGGAGGAGGAGGAGGAGGAGGAGGAGGAGGAGGAGGAGAAAGAGAAGAAGAAGGAAGAGGAGGAGGAGGAGGAGGAGGAGACTGAAAGAGCATGTGACCTGTGAATGAGTTGATAATGATGGAGAGGGTAAAATCATTCCAACTTTTCCAACATAACAGCAGCCCTGAAATTTCTTGGGAAGGATGGAATAAGAGAAATTAAAACAAAAGACTGACCAACCTGAACTTAGGCTCATCTCTGTTGTTGGGATTGGGCTCTTTACAGTATGATTATGTTCAAAGCTACATGACAATGATCCATAAACAGACTCCTGGAACCATCATTGAAATTGGAGTGGGATTTCTGGAACCCTCTGTCTTACTCTGAGCATTATGAATAAAGCCATTAAAACCCAGGAGAATTGTTAGATTAAGATTTGTCTGCTTTTGGATTCCTCATTATGTTAGGCCAAGACCAATTAGATGTGGGGTCAGGACCTGATTGGCTGCGTCTGGCTTGAACATACAGAAAGATGATGTGTTTAGCATATTTTCCACCATATGAGTCCAGAAATTAGTACTATGGAGAGCAGAAGTAGGGTTTGGAATAACTTAGACCAATATAGGAGTTGATTTTTTTTGCACTTATCTGATGCCTCAGCAGAAGATTTTCAGTCTTTTATAGTTTTCAATCTTTTATAGTTTTAGAGGTATAACAGATGGGGCCTCTTCTTTACATTTATCAGAGTCCTCTGACTGGCTTTAGCATAGAGGCCTAGCAGTATCCAACATAATTCCAGCTGGGAGGTAAAAAAAAATTTGCATTAGCTGATCTAGTGTAATGAAAAGGATACTGAGATCAACAAGAATCTATAATAGTGGGTGTCATAGAGCTTTCTGATCTATCATAAGAGTCTGAATTTTTATTTAGAGGAAATTTGATCCTGGGAATAATCAAATAAATTGCCTTGTAGGTATGGTTAAGCTACCTATATACGCTTGGTTTCAGGAAGAGATATGAAGTCAATTTTGGTTCAGAAATATAAAAGCATTAAAAGGATCTAACCCAAGGCCAAGAGAATTAGAATTGCTGCTGGATTAGCTGGTATGGAAAGTACAGATGGAGTGAAACATGAAGGGCAGAGAAAGCAAGGCAGGGTGAAAAGAAGCGAGTTAGGGTAGGGGTGTTGAGGGGAACAGGTGTAACCAGTTGATGTGGGTGGCCTTTTCCTCCTGTTCCCAGGCCCTCTGTTCTGTTGATGAAGTGACCCCCAACTGCCGGTAGGGAAATGAATAGACTTTGAGCTGATAGGGGACACTATTGGAGAATTATAGTTTAAGATCTCAGGGATGGACAATCTAGAGGACTTTGGAAGAAGGAATTATTTCTATGATGTTTTATTTTTATAACCATCTGGAGCTGGAGGAAAGAAGGAGTTGGTTATCTTGGCTCAAAGTCATTTATGGTGGTTCAGCGAGCATCTATGTGAAAAACTTATACATTAGTATAGTACACAATAATCCAGATATCTCACCATAATGTTTTTTTCCATAACTCATTACCTTGTGCCATCCATCTGTTAGCATTTTAAATTGGAGACCAAGTAGCCAACTTATCTGCAATGGGACATGAGTCATTCATTACATATAACATTGAGAAGTTTCTTGGCACAAAGCTTGAAAAAAAAACACCATGTTATTTTTTCACTTGGTTTTAACAGGGCTTTTAGGATTTTGGATAGGACTTAGATCCTCTAGAAGTTTGCAGGAATAGGAGTTTCCACCTTTTGGTAGAAGTCTGATGATCCTGGACTTGTAAATCTTCAAGAAAGATTTTGGGGAAGGTGAGACAGGAGGATTACGGTTCAGGGACTGCCTCAGCTACTTAGTGAGGCCTTCTGTAACTTAGTGAGACCCTGTTCCAAAATAAAGAATAAAAAATAGGGCTGGGGGTATAGCTCTGAGGTAAAATGCCCCTAGGTTCAATCCCCAGTACTGCATAAAATTTTTTTTTTACCATTACAACAACTTATAAGGAGTTAACTGAAGGGAGGTTTGAGGTATTAGTGTTATATCTTATTCTTTTGTGGATTTAAAGATAGAAGTACTATATAAGTGGCATTAGTACAGATCCTTTTTGTACCTGTATTGGGAAGAGGTTTCAAAATGTATTAATGTATCAGTATTGGGAAAGATTTCCAATTTTGAAAATATATCTTTGGTAGTAAAGAAAGCCAGGAGTGGCAGGGAAAAGGGCCTCTTTACATTTCTAAAGAGAGACAAACTTCCTCAGGGATGGGAGGAAATCCCAGATTGGGGGTGGGGGGATAAGCAATTTAGCACATTTTGGGACTATAACAAAAGGTGTGGGGTCTGTGCCGCCTCAGAGGGGATACCTGGGCTAGGGCAGCATATCTACATATCAAAGGACCAGTAGCAGACTTGATGGGATACGAACATTCAGCATGCAGGGACTTTTGGTGAATTCACTGGAATTGCCCCCCCCCCCCCCGCCCCCGTGCCATTTCTGAATGGCATGGGGCTATAACTATCTTCTGTGTTTCTTTTCTTTTCTTTTTTTTTTTTTTAGTGGTACTGGGGGTGGAACCCAGAGGCTTTCTACCTCTGGACTATACTTCCAGGCCTATTTTATACTTTATTTGGAAACAGGGTCTCACTAAGTTGCTGAGAGCCTCACTAAGTAGCTGAGGCTGGCTTTGAACCTGCACGATCCTCCTGTCTCAGTCTCCCAGGTGCTGGGATTACAAGTGTGCGCCACCACACCCGGCTGTAATTCTATCTTTTTAATAAACTTCTTTAAATTTTCACCAAGAGTCCGGGCTGATGTGTATTTACCATCAGCTCAGGACAAGAACCTGCACTTTTTTTTATCTTTGTGTGATTTTGTTGGGGGAATTATTTCTTCCCTCACACACACTGCAACATATTTCACTGTAACACTTTTTGTCACTCCTGAAATAGGACATTTGCTTCTGGTTATACTGGTTTGTTTGGTGTTTTGTGGGGTTTATTGGAATTCAAGATCAAGCTAGGCAAACCCATCTGCCAGGACAGGTCATGTCATGGTATTCCTGACCATTTGGTTTCCCTTGAAACATAGAGGACATTTTCTTCTCTGATGGACTCTCCGTGTGTGTGTGTGTGTGTGTGTGTGTGTGTGTGTGTGTGTGTGTGTTACTGGGGGTGAACTTAGGGGCTTTCTACCCCCGGGATATACTCCCAGACCTATTTTATATTTTTATATTTTATTTGGAAACAGGTTCTCATTAAGTTGCTGAGAGCCTCACTAAGTAGCTGAGGCTGGCTTCCAACCTGTGTGATCCTCCTGTCTCAGCCTCCCAAGCACTGGGATTACAAGCATGCACCACCACAGCTGGCAATGATTCTCCTTTTGCAGAGTATGTCCTTGAGGCACCCAGCCTTAGGGGCCTTCATGATTTCCCTGTTTTGGAGGTCAAACGACTCACTGGAGTGGGAGGGACCTTGAGGGAAGTCCCATTATCCCTGGTTCCTATTTGACCTTGGAGAGCTTAGGGCAAAAATATTGGTGATTTCTTCTTAGTCCTTTTATATATTTTTTATATGAGACTTAGTTGTTGAATACTCAGGTCAGTTTCACCAATCCTTTTAAGCTGTCTTGCAGGTGACATCTATTATCTCAAAACACTATTTGAGTGTTGCACTTCTGTTAAATGCTAACAAACAATAGTTACATAGTTTTCTAGGAAAAACACAAAACAGAATTATCAGGAATAAAAAAAAAATCCTAAGCCATGCCAGCAAAGTAAATCAGATATGATTCTTCCAACCACACTGACCTATGAATACCTGCCATACAAATCAGAGCCCCAAAAGACAAAAGGAAACCCAACAAATAAAAGAGATACCGTAGGCATAAGGCAGTAATAAAGAAGGTTAAAAGAAAGAGAAAAATGCTTTAGGTGGAAGAGTTTGTATATTAAGATTTTTTTGTTATAAATGACTGAGTTTTTCCACAGTGAGGAGGCAGAGAGGTGGAGAAGGATCAGGCCAAGCTCAGCAGCTGCTGGGGCATGAGCCCTGGGGGCAGGCTGGAGGCCAGGACCCAGCAAGGAAGGCATAGCCTCCCACGTGGGAGGGAAGAGTTGCTCACTCGAGCGAGGTGGGCAGAGTGCAGGGCCACAGACCTCAACAGGTGTGCAGACAGAACAGTGTGTCTGTAGCTGCTGGAGATGCAAAGAGCTCTCTGGACAGAGCCTCTGACACATCTTCGCCTGTCCAAAAGGTCAGCATGCCCTGGGCGCTCCTGCTGCTTCTCCCCGAAGCAGCAGGCCATGCACCCTGGGCAACAGCAAGAGAAGTCACTGAACTGCCCAACTAGGTGGGTTTGAGCACGGAGGAGGGTAATGCTTTACTGAGGCATTCAAGTCCTCAAACTGGGCAAGGTTTTCCTGGTGGCCTTGGATCAGGGCACCCTTTAGCCCAATGCCTACCTTTGCCAAAGAGAAAACAATAACCTGGGGGTGGGGCTCTTGTCTGATGAAGGCTTTTCTAGTTTTTGGACTACAGAGATAAACAGAGAAGTCTAGGCACAAAAGTTTTTCCATTATGTTCATATGAGGAAAAGCAGAGGGGCAGAGAGGCCACAGGCTGAAGACCCACCCCAGAATGTGGACTCGGGGACAGGAAGTCTCTGCCAGGTACTGGAGGGGCTGGTGGCGCTCAAGGCCGAGGGAGTAGGGCCGGAGCTCCCAACAGAGGGCTCTGGGTGGGAACATGCAGACAGGATTGATGGGGATTGAGCCTGTATTGATTGTTAATAAGAGCTGTATTAATTGCCAATAAGAATAAGCTTTCATACTCAGGCAAAACAATAAAATTATTTTTTCCCTTTAAGCTGTCAGCCAAGAGCTGCAGCCAATATTCACCTCTGTCAGCTAAGAGTTAGCTGTTAGCTCAGCTAAACATGGAATGTTAAAACAAACACTAAATTCTCACAGTAGTTTAAAGCTAAGAGAACCCTATATTAATTACCAAGTACACAAAAGAGTTATGGCCCAAAGTCTCCATACTTTAAAGACAAGTTTTCAATATAATAAATAACTTCTATCAGGTAGAGATAGAAAAAGGCTAAAAACTCCCCAAGGACACAGGTGGATAGTACAGGCCCTCGCCAAAGCAGATACATACCATGTAACCCCTGACCTTGTTAACCAAGTAACATTTCTTGGTCATAAATCTAACAAGAAAGGCTTGCACCACGAAGATAAATGGTGGGCCTGCACCTGCATTGGGTTGGAGGAGTAAAAAGACTATTGGCTAAGCAGGATGGGAGGAAGAAGATAATGAATCCTTATAAAAACTGTTGTGTTCAAAAACTTCAGTGCCTTATTTTCAAGGCACTTCACTGTGTCCCTCTGATGCAGTGCTTTAACAGTTCTGTCCCTTCTTTCTACCTTTGTAATAATAAAATTTGCTTAAGCTTGCAGCAGTGTAGTTCTTGTTATTTTTTCTAAACTAGCTAAGAATAAGAACCCATGTCAACATCTCTAACTGATACAGGGTAGAGTGAACTTGGCCACCAAAGCACACTACCAGGGGGTGGAGTGGTTGAATTACTTAGTAGAGAAAGCAGTTTTACAGAATCAGAGGCAAGACTGGATAAGAGAAAACTTGATATTAAAGCCTCTTGTCATTTGGCCAGTTCCAAATAATGTATTTATCTAAGTCTTGTTTTTGAAAGTTGGAAACCCAACTGGTTGATAAGCCAGGTACCTGAAGCTTTTTAAAAGCTGCAAGTCTGGACAGGCCACCCACTAAGTGGATAGGAGGAGCCAGAAACAGAAAGCAGAGTCCCAAACTTCTGTTTTGGTGGAGGGAGGATGTCCCAAACCCCCAGAGCAGTGGGAACTGGAAGTTCCAGGTGCAGGACCCAGGAAAGGGGTATCCCGGAGCTGAGGGCGGTGCAGAAACCCAGCTGGGGTAGAAAGCAGATGCACTGGGAAGGAAAGAAAAATATGGTTTTAAAATCTGAAGACTCCAGTTTAACATACCTTGATTATTTTTAGAAAGCCAGGCCCACACTTTTAAATCGTAATGGGCTGGCTCAGGAAATTCCTGAGGCGATTAAACCTGAGAGAGCTTCACCTTTTGTCAAAAGTTCTACTCACCCCCAAGATTCCCAGAAAAGTCACACCTTTTGTTAAAGAGCCCTGCACCCAGGTTTCAGGTCTGGCTCCCTGGGATTCTTATCTAAAAGAAATTCCCACCTTTTGTGAACCAGGAAGCTTCAAAGAAGGAGTGCCCATTCCATGTGCCCCTAGCCAACCCCTCTCTAGTGAGCCCTATAAGAAAGTATAGGTCTGAGGAGCTCTGTGCCATTTGGAGCCATTTTGGGGCAGCTCCTGGACACTCTGGGCAGTGTCCTGCAGCTCTTGGTCTGGTTCTCACAGCCACTCTCACACTTTTTGAGATGGCCCTCATTTTCTCTGAATGTGTAGTTTACTTGAATTAAAACCCCTGCCTTTATCTCTGACTGTTGCGTGTTGAAATTCTTTTCACCATGGAAGCCAAGAACCCACTATTGGCATAAGCACTGCCATTTTTAAATCATCCACCATGTCAGGGACTGATCAAAACACTTTTTTTTTGGTACAGGGGATGAAACCAGGGGCATTCTACCTCTGAGCTACACTCCAAACCCTAATTTTTAGTCTTTTTTTATTTTTGAAACAGGGTCTCACTGAGTTGTGAAGGGCCTTGCTAAAGAGCTGAGGCTGTCTGCAAACAACGATCCTCCGGTCTCTGCCTCCCAAATGGGATTACAAGTGTGCGCCACCACGCCCGGCTCCAAAACACTTTCATTACCTCACAACCTGAAACTGTAACTTCTCAGAAAGAAGATGACCATGGCAAACAAACAACCTAATTTTGTAAATGTCAACTCTGCCCTTAACAGACTTTCCCATCATTCAGTTTCTGACCCAGGCCCCATAAAACCTATACCACCAGTGGATCCTGCTGCTGTTCTCACGCTGGCTAGAGGCAGCCTATCAGGTCACACCCCTTCCCCCAATAAACTTCTCTTCTTCTAGTCCTGGTGTGTGTGATATGTCCTGCACCCTTTCACTGGTGCTGTGACTCGGATCCAGGCTTTCCCGTCGAGCTTGCTCTCCCTTTGGGGATCTGAGCTGCTTTGGGATCCTGGCCCTCGGGCCCAGGATTATAACTGGGAGATTCTCCATCACTGAGTATTCCTTATAGCCACACACCAGACCTCCAATTCTTGCAGCTAAGTGTGCCTCTGAGTCCCCTCCTAGTGAGTTTCTCTATCTCGGTTCTTGTATATTGCCTTCCTGATTTACTAAACTACTCAAGTCCTCCTAGCAGGCACCAAGACTCTTGCAGGCCTTTACCCGGGACTCAGTAAGGTCTGGGTGATTACCCTCCTTCCCGGTTCCCTAATCCTACCCAGTTTGATCTGGGTCTGGGGACGCCCACTCCCTATCATTCCAACCTACAAGCTCACCATAGGGGTGGCCCAGTCACATATCCCCTCCAACTCCCCCCTTGGATGCCTCCTCACCAACCTTGTCTTCCTCCAGCAGCACCAGACCTCAAGCAAGGCAACTCATCTCCCTGTGTAATCAGGCTTGGCCACTTTACAATTTGAACAATGCCTCAAAAAGGCCGCTTATCAGCACCTTCTATCTCACCATTATTCGGGATCTTTATATAACTTCTGCCACTGCTCAGGGATGTGGAAGGGGACTCCTTATATCCAGGCCTTCTGTCTTCACTCTAGGCCCTCCCTCTGCACTTCTTGCCCCCCTGCAGAACTTATGCTCACCTCCAAAGACCCCAGTCCTCTGCCATCTGACCTCCCCATGGTCATGCCGAGCCCTCCACTTTTTCTCCCTTATTGTTCCCAAAACCCAGCCCCTCCATCTCCTGCCCCTCAAGATCTCCCTCCTTCCCCAATGCCAGTTGCCCTCCCTTCCCTTTCCCAGTCCTCCAGTAACCAGGTCCTGTAGTACCACCTGAGAGCCCTCAGCCCTCCTTCCCTGGCCCTCCTCCCTTGTGCTGGGTGGAACCTGCACTCCTCCTTCCTTTTCAAGAAGTATAATAATCAGGGTTCATGTTCTCTTTGCCTATAGCAACCTTTCCCAAATTGAAAAACATCTCAGTTCTTTTACCTCAAACTCTACCACTTATATTAAGGAGATCCAGTATGTTACCCAGTCATAAGACCTGACTTTCCATGATATTTACATGATCTTAGCCAACACCCTTCTCCCTGAGGAGCAAAGTTGATCAGGCCTGCTTATCTGTAGATACCAAAACAATCCAGCTCACCACTTAGGCCCCGAAGCCATCCCCAACCACACTGGGACTGTAACACCCCTGGTGGGATAACAAGCAGGGATCAATTCATCACATGCCTGCTAGCCAACCTGTGCGAGTGCACACACAAGTGGTTAATTAGGATAAACTTCATGAAATTATCCAAGACAAAAATGAAAACCCATTGACTGGGTATAGTGGTGCACGCTTGTAATCCCAGCATTCGGGAGGCGGAGACCAGAGGTTCGTGGTTCGTGGACAGCCTCAGCTACTTAGTGAGGCCCTTCACAACTCAGTGAGACCCTGTTTCAAAATAAAGAATAAAAATATAGGTTTGGGGGTGTAGCTTGGAGGTACAATGCCCCTGGATTCCATCACTTGTACTACAAAAAAGAAAAAAGAAAACCCATCTGATTTTCTACAAAGGCTCAACCAAAGCCTATTACAGTATACCAGTTTAGACCCTGAGACCCTAGCACAGGTCAGCTAGCAGGCGTCTGATTAATTGATCCCTGCTTGTTATATCCCACCAGGGGTGTTATAGTCCCAGTGTGGTTCATGGTTGGGGATGGCTTCGGGGCCTAAGTGGTGAGCTGGATTGTTTTGGTATACCTCATCTGCAAATAAGCAGGCTTGATCAACTTGCTCCTCAGGGAGAAGGGTCTGAATTGGCCATAGCCTTCTCATGAATCATTTATTTTCTCAAAGCTTCCCTGATATAAAGGCCAAACTTAAGAGGTTGGAGAGAGGACCCTAACTCCACAAGCCCAAATACTTGAGGTGGCTTTTATGGTGTACAATGGCCTAGAGGAACTAGCTAAAAGGGCCAGATACCAAATGCTAGCCAAAGCACTACAACCTACCTCATCCCTCTCCTCAGCTCCAAACCATAAAGAGCCTCCAGGCCCCAGTTTCAGGTGTGGTCAAACGGATCACTGGGCGAGGGAATCTCCACACCCTGGCAGATCTCTGGGTTCCTGTCCCAAATGTCATCAAGGAGGTCAATGGGGCAGGATTGTCCCCTTGCTTCTCAAGGCAGGAGGCCAGGCGGCTCCACCCTGCCTCAGGGAGACCTTCTGGGACTAGGCACCATCTATTGATATAGCCAGGGATCCCACACCTGACGACCACTATCCCAATGCGGGAGCCCAGGTTACTCATCTTTGTTGGAGGCCCTCTAACCCTATGGCTTCGCTGAACTGTCCCAGCAACCCTCGCCTCCATACCAGAAGAGAACCATTGCTGAGCCCCGGTTGAGGAGTAATTTTACTACCCCTCCCAATATTACCAGTTCTTCTGCACTTTATATGAGCTACTTTCACCTGCCTTTTACCAGTTTCACCCCCTCACCCTACTGCAGTTGGTCCAGAACCTCCATTTCCAGGGCTCTGGATCTTCCTACTGCTCAAAGGGTGGTACCTGCCTCTGTTTAAGGGAGCAATGCTGTTAAATCAGGCAAAATAGAGCAAAACATACCGACCCTCCAAGATCTGACCTCTAAAATTCAGCAAAAGGCTTGGGTCCAGCCAACCTCTCCTGTCTTCCTCCCTGTGGAATCCTATACTCACCTGGATTCCCCCACTTCTAGGCCCCCTTACTGCCATACTCGCCCTTGTCTTTCTAGTACCATGCCTTTTCAGATTCCTTCAGGAGGCGGTCAATCAGATGATGTTAGGAGACTATCACTGCTTATCCGAGGACCATCCAATATAACCAACAGCCCCTATAAGACCCAGACAGCGGAAAGTGAGACTACTACACCCCCTACCAGCAGGAAGCAGCTATAAGAAGAATGACGCTCGTCCTTACTCCCACTCCAATGGGCCAATTATTAAACAAAAAATGGGGGGGTTATTGGCATAAGCGCAGTCATTTTTAAATCATCAGCCATGTTGAGGACTGACCAAAACACTTTCATTACCTCACAACCCAAAACTGTAACTTCTCAGAAAGAAAGATCATGGCAAGCAAACGATCTAATTTTGTAAATGTCAGTCTGCCCCTAACATACTTTCCTGCCATTCAGTTTCCGCCCTAGGGCCCCATAAAACCTGGACAACCGGTGAACCTTGCTGCTGTTCTCTTGTTGGCCAGAGATAACCTGTCAGCCCCCACCCCAACAATAAACCACTCTTCCTCCAGTCCTGGTGTCTGTGATATATCCTGCGCCCTTTCACCCACAGAACTTACCGTGGTAGGGGTCCTACAGCCAGGAAAGTGTGGGAACCTGGGAACCTCTTGGGTATCTCTAAGAGGCAAACAGAGGCAATACTTACTAATAAGTCTAGTGGGTGTTGGTGATCAGATCTGGAACCGGCAAAATGGCCTTCTCGTCTGCAGCCATGTGAAAAAAAGAAAAGAAGGGAATGTGCTGGCCCACTGGGGGCATCCAGCCAGAAATCTCTTCAGGCAGGAGACCTGACTAGGTCTTCCACACCAAATATTAGAAAATATGGGGATAAAGCCAGGCATGATGGTGCACACTTGTAGTCCCAGCATTCAGGAGGCTGAGATCAGAGGATTGCAGTTTACTGAGAGCCTCAGCTACTTATTGAGGCTTTTTTTTTTTTTTTTTTTTTTTTTTTGGTGGTACTGGGCTGGGGGTGGAAACCCAGGGGCATTTCTATCTCCAGGCCATACTCCCAGACCTATTTTATATTTTATTTGGAAACAGGGTCTCACTAAGTAGCTGAGGCTGGCTTCGAACCTGTGCGATCCTCCTGTTTCAGCCTCCCAAGCGCTGGGATTACAAGCGTGTGCCACCATGCCCAGCTCTTAATGAGACTCTTTGCAACTCAGTGAGACCCTATTTCAAAATAAAGAATAAAAAATAGGGCTGGGGGCGTAGCTTGGAGGTAGAATGCCCCTGGGTTTTATCTCCAGTACCGCAAAAAAAAAAAAAAAAAAAAAAAAAAAAAAAAAAAAGAAAAGAAAGAAAGAGAAAAAGAAAAAAGAAAAAAGAAAGAAAAAGGAAATATGGGGATAAAGGAAAACACAACACTACAGACCAGAACAGGCTCTTTAATTGGAGTCAAGCCTGTGAGAGGGCTGACTGGGAGAGTCCAGGAATCAGAAACCCCTTCCTTACAGACTGGGGGCTTTTTATGGGGCGTTAGGAGGGAGTGCGGCGAGGCAGTCTTGTATTTTTTTGACTGGTAGTTGAACAGCAGGCCAGGCTAGGTAAATTGATGGGGCTGGGTTGGGGGATGGTTAGAGGCATTTTCTCACCTTTCCAAAAGTCCTTTGTTCTCAACCTCCTTCAGCCCCACCTCACAGTCAGACTCACAGTGCCCACATGTGGTTCTGGGGATTGAATCAAGGGAGCTTCTGCCTCTGAGCTGCACCCCCAGCCCTATTTTATTTTGATAACATATTGACCTTCAGAAACAGTGTAAGGAATTTTTTTTTGCAAGTTTAAGAAGTCGTTCTTCAAAGTTGTGTGTCAACAAGAGACCTTTTCTTTCTTTTTTTCTTTTTCTTTTTCTTTTCTTTCTTTTTTTTTTTTTATTTTAGCACAGAGGATTAAACCTAGGGGCATTCTACCTCTAAGCTACATCCACAGCCTGATTTTATTTCTTATTTGGAAACAGAATCTCATTAAGTTGAGGAAGGCCTTGTTAAGTTGCTGAGGCTGGCTTCAAACCTGCGACCCTCCTGTCTCAGCCTCCCAAGGACTGGTATTAACTTAGTGAGACCCTGTTTCCAAATAAAATATTAAAAAAAATAGGTCTGGGAGTATAGCCCGGAGATAGGAAATCCCCTGGATTCCACCCCAAGTACCACACACACACAAAAATGAAATGTTCATCACCACACCCAACTCAACAGGAGACCCTTTCTGACTATGATGTTTAAGACATAAAACTCAGAAATTAATCCTGGATTTCAATAAAATTGAGTGTCCTTGGTGAGCAGCTGAGTTGACTTTAATGCTGGGATGAGGCCAGCACAATTCCTAAGTACTTACTGGTAATTAATATCTGACTACAACAGATAAAATATGCTAGGCCAGAACTGGAATACTTGTGGAATGCATGTAGCTCAGTGGTAGAGCTTTTGCCTCGCATGCATGAGGTCCTCATTTTGATCCCCTGCACACACACACACACACACACACACACACACACACACACACGCACGAATATAGTGTAATAGGTCAAATGTGTGATGCTGGCTTTCTTATATTCCATCCATGTCCATAGACCAGTATTGAGCTTGACTACCATAACAAGACAACCGACCTATTCTAAAGACTAGCTACATGCTAAAGCCTGGGCTGAGCAGGTACTCAGTGTCTTTTGTAGTGGTGCTTCTGTACTGGTATTGGGAAGAGGTTTTAAAGTGTATTAATGTACCAGTATTGGGAAAGATTTCCAATTGTGAAAATATATCATTTGTATGAGAGAAAGCCAGGACTGGTAGGGAGAAGGGACTTGTAATTTACATTTCTAAAGAGAAGGAAGGAAAGCTGGAGCCAGGGAAGAGGTTTCTTTACATTTCTAAAGAGAGACAAATGGCCTGAGGGATGGGAGAAAATCCCAGATCCTGGAGAAACAATTTAACACATCTTGGGGGTAGAACAAAGGTGGAGAGGGCTGTGTTTGGAGACAGGGCCGCCCCAAATCTGGCTGGAGATAGCAGAAAAACTGGGCTAGAAATAGGAGAGCATATCTACAGATCAAAGGACCTGCCGCAGAATTGGTCTGGATAAAAACACTCAGTATACTGGAGTTCTTTGGTATATTCATTCAAATTGCCCCCTTGTGCCCCTCTCTGGCACAGGGCTGTGACTATCTCCTGTATTTCTATCTTTTTAATAAACTTCTTTAAATCTTCAGCAACTGTCCAAGCTATGCATATTTATTCTTAACTTAGGACAAGAATCCGCGTTTTTTTTTTTTTTTCCTGTTTTTGGTCGTTTTGGGTTTTGTTGTGGTTTGAGGGAAAGTGTGTCCGGGACCCTAGCAGGAGTTCCCGGGAACAGTTTCCCCACAACCATATTCTCCCAATCTGTAACACTTCTTTAGGGCAGGGCCTGTCTCCGTTCACCACTGCATCCTCAGCTGGCTCACAGTAGCTACTATTTGCGGAATCAGTGAGTAGCCCTGTTTTTCCACGGCGTTGTTTTTGTCTGTCACCTCCAAGGTGCAGGTTTTCAGTCTCAGAAGCTGTTTCTCGCTCATGCACACCAGAAAGGGCATTGTGATCCTGTGGGGATTCCTAATGGAGCCACAACCCTGGTGGAGCCATGCATGACAGGCTCCACAGTTGCAGAAAACATGCTGGGCCCAAGTTTTGGTTTGCCAGAACTGGTCAGTCTGGAAACCTGGGCCGGGGGTGAAAAATTCCTAACTACCCCAGGGGCCATAAAACCAATCCAAGAGTCATTAAGCACCTGTTACTCAAGATAACCACTATGGTAAATTCCTTTAGGATAAGATAATTCCTTTGAAAACCACAACCCCTGTAACCAAACTGTATACAAACGACTTCTGGACATGGGCCCGGGGTCCTTGTCAAAACTCCATTACATTGGAGGGGACTCGGACCCTAGCTCGAGCTAGTTCTCCAATAAACCCCTTCCCATTGTTTGCATTATTGTGTGTGGTGGTGGTCTCTGTCACCCTGGGGTCCCGGACTTTGAGTATAACACCTGGAGTCTGCACACCCCACCCTGTTTTCTAAGAAGTAAAGTCTAGGCACAGGAAAGGTTGCACAGATGAATTAAAAAACCATGTTAACATCTTTTTATTTTTATTTTTTTTTTTAGTGTTGAGAATTGAACCCAGGGGCATTGTGCCTCTGAACTCCACCCCCAGGCCTTTTAAATATTTGTTTCTATACAGCGTCATACTAAGTTGCTTAGGTTTCAAACCTGTGATCTTCCTGTCTTAACCTCCCAAGTACTGGGATTATAAGTACACATCCCTGCGCCCAGCCTAAAATAATTTTAATGTGAAGCCCAGTGTTGGGAGGCTGAGGGTGGGGTTGTAGCTGTAGAAGTCTCTCATTGGGATAGTTCTGAAATGGCTATCTGAGGTCCATAAATTACTTCAGTACTGGAAAGGTGGGGACAGAACATTCCAGAATGGGCCTGATTTTTATAGGGCCTATTGGGACAGAGTACAAGCCTGGGTCATATACCAGTATTGGGAAGAGGCTTCAAAATGTATTAATGTACCAGTATTGGGAAATATTTTCAATTTTTTAAATATATCTTTGATAGTAAAAGAAGCCAGGAGCTTCAAGAAAGGGGCTGCAGGATTCCAGGCACCAAAGGTGATTAGCAAGACAATACAGATAGTTTTGGGGCCTTTTTCAGTGTAAAGATAAGATTTCCCAAGGAAGTGGAAGGATGCCATAAAGCTTCAGGGGACCAGACTTATAATCATGGGAGGATGCCATAAGCCTTCAAGAGATACCAGAATCCAATGATCAAATGACACATTTTGGGGTATAACAAGAGGCTTGGGGTCTGTACCAGAAACAGGACAGACCAGCAGGAAGGAATCCCCCACATCAAAAGGGCTGGCCCTAGAGGGGGCAGATCTGGTTGGGTTAGGAGACAGGCTACCCGTAAATACTCTGTGTCCAGGAATCTTCAGTGAATTCATTTGAACTGCCTCCCCATGCCACTCCTGAATGGCATGGGGCTGTAACTGTCTTCTTTATTTTTATCCTTCTAATAAACTCCTTTAAATTTTCAGCCAGAGTCCGGGCTGTTGCATATTTATCCTTAGCTCAGGACAAGATCCTGTGGTTTTGTGGGAAGAGTGTTGGGGAGCCTAACAAAGGTCCCCAAGTGAAACAGGGGTTTCTTGAGAGAAAACCCGGCGAGTTCTTGTCTACGGTGAGCGAAGAATGATACCTGCAGACCTCAGGAAGGGGAGTAAAAGGTTTATTGGAAGCAGCAGGGAATGGGGCAAGGGTGGCTGAACACCCCTAAAGGGGCTGGAACTCTGGGTCCAGCAGCTGCCTTCAGGACAATACTTGAGAGTAGCCCAAGCCGAATTGCCTTCAGGTGCAGGCTGCTTCCTTCCAGAGTCCATGCAGTCTGCCAGAAGGGAATAGAGAAAAGTGGCCGAACACCCCATAGGGGCGGTCGGAACTCCGGGGTCCAGTAGCTGCCTTCAGGGTCACTACCCGAGTGTCGCCCGAGCCAAGTGCCCATCAGTTGCAAACTACTTTCTCCCAGAGTCCACGCGATCTGCCAGAAAAGAGGTACAGGTCACCCCTAGGGGCCTGGTCAGCCATGATGTCCAGCAGAGGCCTTCAGGTCACTACTCGAGAGTCGCCCGAGCCACATGCCCTCAGATGCACTCTGCCTTCTCTCAGGGCCAACACGACCTGACCTGACCTGAGAGAGAAAGAGAGAGAGAGAGAACAGCTCCCCAAAAGGGGAGGGGGTCCCGAGCGGGAAAGTCCCCGCTTTGCCATCTGACTGGCCAATGCCTGACCGCTTGCAAGTCTGTTTTGGTTAGGGTGACTTTTGGAATTCCAAGGAGAATTTGCATAGGACATTTGCAAGTCCTTTGAAGGGTCTCCTTTCAGGAATGCCAGACTTGCTCGGTGGGTTTGTTGATTAGGAAACTCAGGATGGCTTTGTGAAGCTCTGGCCTTCTTATCTCCTGAGCCTTTGGAATTTCAAGCATTTGTCACAACTCAGGAAACTCAGGAAATTAGCTTTTTTTCTACCAAGGCCTTTTCCCTATCTGCCTATTTCCTTTCTACCTCCTCACAAGGACAGTTCTCCCAAACCATAACAGTCCAAACTGTAACAGGCCAGAGGTCAAGGGTACATCCAGGTGGCAATGTGTTGTTCCTTGTAATTTTCCAACAAAAAGTTAGCTGGATACAGAGGGAAGAATCATTAGACAAACCAATAAGCCAAACATGAGACCTTGAGGATCAGCGGAGATTCATCTTGACCAATGTCTTTTTTCCATCTAATGTATATTAAATTTATTTTCTATAGAAAACAAACATGTTTTAGCTTCTCGAGCCTTTGGCCTAGAGCTACTGTGCTAACTGTACCCAAAAGTGTTTTGTATAAAAGGAAAGCTGTGATTGGGAATGCAAAAATGGTGCAGCACTCTGGAAAACAATTTGGCACTTTCTCAAAGGATGAAGCACAAACTTCTCCTACAACCTAGCAAGTGCATTCTTGGGCATTTCTCCCAGAAAAATGAAAACTTATATTCACATGAAAACCTGTACATGATTGTTCATAGCAGCTTTATTTGTAATAACTCCGGACTGGAAACCACCCAAATGTCCTACAATAGCTGAGTGAGTAAACAAACTGTGGTACATCCACACATAGAATAGTGCTACTGAAAAGGAAAAAACAGCCAGGTGTGGTGGGGCATGCCTGTAATTCCAGTACTTGAGGGGCTGAGACAGGAGTAGTGAGACTCTCATCAACCTAGTGAGACCTTATTTCTAAATAAGAAATAAAATCGAGCTGGAGGTCTAACACTAAGGTAGAATGCCTCTGGGTTCCATCCCCAGCAACACACACACACACACACACACACACACACACACACACACACACACACACACTCCAAACACAAAAACGAAAGAAAAAAGAACAGACAACTGACATTGGCATCAACTTACACAAGTATCCAGAGCACTGTGCTATGTATGTGGGGGAAACTAATGCCATGGCGATATTATATTTATATTTGTTGCTGTTCATTTGTTTTTGTAGCGGTGCTAGGCACTGAACACAGCAGCATTGTTCCTGCAAGCTACATCCCTGATATATTTTAATTTGAAAACAAGGTCTCACTAAGTTGCTAAGAGCCTCCCTAAGTTGCTGCGGCTGGCAGAAAACCTATGATCCTTCTGTCTCAACCTCCCAAGTATTGGAATTATAGGCATGTGCCACCATGCCTGGCAAATGAAACCTTTTGTAAACATAAAGGGTAGATTCTCATGTTTAAAGTTTCCTTCCTACCTCTCCTGCCTCTATTTTCTTCTCTCTCTCTCTCTCTCTCTCTCTCTCTCTCTCTCTCTCTCTCTCCTCTCTCTCTCTCTCTCTCTCTCTCTCTCTCTCTCTCTCTCCCTCTCTCTCTCTCCAGGGACATTTTATCTCTGAGCCATCTCCTTCCTAGCCCTATTTTTTGTTTTGTTTTGTTTTTGTCATACTGGGGATTGAACCCAGAAGCATTCTGCTTATGAGTTTATTTCTTTTTATATTTCTTTCTTTCCTTTCTCGTTCATTCTTCTTTCTTTCTTTCTTTCTTTCTGTAGTACTTGGGATTGAACCAGAGACATTCCATCTTGGAACTACACCCCAGTCCTATTTTATTTTTGTTTTTTGAAACAGGGTCTCACTAGGTTGATGAGAATTTCAGTCCTTGTTTAGGTTCATCTTGAAATGGCAATCTTCCTGTTTCAGCCTCCTAAATACTGGGATTACAAGCATGTGCCATCACACCAGGTTTATTTCTGTTCTTCTTCTTCTTCTTCTTCTTATTATTATTATTATTATTATTATTAATTTATTTTTGCTGTACTGAAGATTGAACCCAGGGGTATTCTACTTATAAGCTACACCCCTAGTGTACCAGTATTGGGAATGGCCTAGAAAGATTTGAGAAAGCTCTGATTACTAATAGATATATTTCAGAAATAATTGTGTCAAAATGGTGGCAGACCTGGGGAAAGAAAGGACATGGTTTTTGCTAAAAGAAGCAGGCAATTCTAATGTAAATTAACCTAGCTAAAGGTAATTAGCAAGTCAATAGGACAGGGGAGCTAGGGCTTCCTCTTTCTAAAGATACATGATAGTCTAGGTAGGATTGAGTAGAGGGTTGACCTTCGCCCTTTCATGAAAGAAGACATCTTGCCACACTTTGCTGGGGGAGGTACCTTACAGGGACATTACTATGTCAGAATTATGTGAACAACATGGAGGTCATGGGTATAAAAAAGGTTGGGTCTATGTGTGCGAGTCACCCCTCCCCTGTGCCATTCAGGCTTTAACTGTCTTCTGTATTTCTGTCTTTTTAATAAACTTCTTTAAATCTCCAGCAAGAGTCTGAGCTAAAGTGTTTTTACCCTGGGCTTAGGATAAGAACCCACAGTTTTTGGTTTTGTTTTTTGGGGGGTTTGTTGTGGTTTGAGGGAAATTGTGTTTGGAACCCTAACAGGGGTCCTTGGGGATGGTTCCCCAAAACCATATTCTCCCGATCCGTAACACCTAGTCCTATTTTTTATTCTTTAAACATGATCTCTGCCTCACTAAGTAGCTGAGGCTGGCCGAAAACCTGTGATCTTCCTGTTTTAGCCTCCCAAATACTGGGATTACAAGCATGAACCAATACACCCAGACTTATTCTATTTTTAATTTGAAAACAGGGTCTCACTAAATGGTTGAGGCTGGTTTAGAACCTCTGCTCCTCCTGTCTCAGCCGCCCAAGGACTGGGTTTACAGGAGTATGTCACCATGCCAGCCCATCCATATAATATTCTCAAAATGACACAATTTAGAGATGGAGAACTGACCAATGCTTGCCAGGAGCAGATGATGAAGGGGAAGGGGCTGCTGTGATTGGAGCAGTGTGAGGGAGTTATCTGTGGTGATGGGATGGTTCATGTCTTCACTGTGGTGGTGGTCACCCAATTCCAACTCCACACATGTGCATAAAATACACAGAGCTACACACACATTATACCAGTGTCAATTTCTCTGTTTCACTATAGTTATATAATAAGCTGCAATCACCAGGGAAAACTAGATGAATGAAAAGGGGACCTCTATATACTACTTTTGATTAAGTATTTAAAAATAGAAAGTTAAAAAATGAATAAAATTGTGGTTGAAGATACCTTTACCTGATTCAAATTTCCCTTTATAACCACCCTCCAGAAATTCTTGTAAAGTGGACACACTTTCCACCAACCCATAACAAAATGAGGTTTATCTCCCTCGTCCTATTTATACAGCTCCCAATCAACCCTAGTGATGTTACCAGTTGTGCGCGTAATTATCATACCAATCAATTCCACCTGAGCTTCTCTCAGACCTTGAACTTTCCATGACCATAAACCTTATTGGCTCTGGGCAAAGAACATTCAGAAGTATACTTAAAGGGAAAAACCTTAATGACTCCCCACAAGGGAACAAGGGAACAATGCCTACAGCACTCAGTATTCCCAGGCGGTCTCCCATCCAAGTACTAACCAGGCCCGACCCTGCTTAGCTTCCAAGATCAGGCACGTTCAGGGTGGTATGGATGCAGACGCTTGAGGGCACCACAGGGCTCCTCTTGAGGCTGCTACTGAGTTGCTACTGCCGCCAGCCACAGGTCTGTCTGCCTGACCCCAGGGATAGGGCAGCAGGTCAGCTTTCACCGTCACCAAGGAAGGCCCTGGGAGTCCTGGAGCAGCCGCAGGGCATCCCTGGCCTGGGCACGGGACTAGAGGAGGAGCTAGCAGCCCCTGCCTCAGGGTTTTGGGGGCCCCGTTCTGTCAGGGGGTGGCTTAGTGTGTGCTGTGGTGCGTTTCTCAACAGAGACCTGCTTTTCGCCATGGTCCCTGGCCTTGAATGGCCCTGGTCCACTTCTGGTCTGGCTACCTTTCCCTCTAGCGGCACTGCGAGCCCAAGGCTGCCTTGCCCTCAACCCAGCCCTGGAAGCACAGGCGTCCTCAACCATGGACCCCATCTCTGGGCCCTCCCCTCGGGCCTCACTCCCTCCAGTACCTGCCCAGTCTGTGCCTAAGCGTGGGGGTTCTACTCCGGTTGCCACGTGACCATCCTTCCTGAGACTGGCTTTCAATCCTTGGTGCGTAAAAGGAGTCCCCCACCACCCAGCTGGCCTGCCAGGGGCAGTCCAAATTAGGGGTGGCTGAGGCAGAGGTGCCGAGAATGGATCTGGGCTGCACGGACCACGCCTGCCCCAAGCAGGGGTGTTTCAGGGAAGGTGCTGCCAGAGCAGGCAGTCCAAGCCTGCCCGCCACCCCACTGCCCTGCCGCCCCATTGCACCCTATGCTCCTGAGGCTCAGGGCTGTTTCTGGTTTGGAGCTGGGTCCAGAGGATTCTGGAGGACCTGGCTGGGGGTCCGGGGTGCTTGGCAAAAGAGGACAAAAGGAGGAAACAAGGGCAAAATGCCTACAGCACCCAGTATTCCCAGGCAGTCTCCCATCCAAGTACTAACCAGGCCCAACCCTGCTTAGCTTCTAAGATCAGACAGATGGGATGCATTCAGGGTGGTATGGCTGTAGCTGCTTGAGGGTCCCACAGGGCTCCTCTTGAGGCTGATACTGAGCTGCTGCTGCCAGCAGCCGCAGGTCTGTCTGCTGGACCCCAGGGATAGGGCAGCAGGTCAGCCTTCACCGTCACCAAGGGAGGCCCTGCAAGTCCAGGAGTAGACGCACGCCCTCCCTGGACTGGGCACAGGGCTAGAGGAGCAGCTAGGGGCCCCTGCCCCTTTGTTTGGGGGACCCCGTTCTGTCAGGGGGTGGCTTAGTGTGTGCTGGGTTGGGGTTCTCAACAGAGACCTGCTTTCCTCCATGGTCCCTGGCCTGGACTGGCCCCGGTCCACTTCAGGTCTGGGTACCTTTTCCTCGGAGCGGCAGCGCCACCCCCAGGCTGCCTTGCCTGCAACGCCAGCCCTGGAGCACAGTCATCCTCACACATGGACCCCATCTCTGTGCCCTCTCCTCGGGTCTCATTCCCTCCAAAACCCGCCCAGTCTGCGCCTAAGCGTGGGGGTGCTACCCGGATTACCATGTGACTGTCCTTCCTGAGACTGGCTTTCAACCCTTGGTGCGCAGAAGGAGTCTCCCACATCCCAGCCGGCCTGCCAGGGCGGTCCAAAGTAGGGGCTGTAGAGGCAGAGGTGCCGAGAATGGATCTGGGCTGCACCAACCACACCTGTCCCGGGCAGGGGTGTTTCAGGGAAGGTGCTGCCAGAGCAGGCAGTCCAAGCATGCTGGCCGCCCACCACCCACCAGCCTCCTGTGATCCTGAGGCCTGGCACTGTTTCCGGGCCTGAGCTGGGTCCAGAGGTTTCTTGAGGACCTGGATGGGGGGCCGGGGTGCATGGCAAAAGAGGACAGAGAAATGGACTGCCAGAGCCAGCTGGCAAATATGCGGGTTTCGAGAGAGGCGTGACGATGAAAAGAATTCAATTCTAAGAATTTTATTCAAAAAATATTTAATTCTTTCATGGAAGGATCGCCAGTACACTCCCTGGTCGATATCTCTACTGACCGATCCAGGGCTTTTCACTCTCGTCCTATTTATACAGCTCCCGATCAATCAACCCTTGTGACGTCACCACCTATGCACGTAATGGTCAAACCAATCAATTCCACCTGAGCTTCTCTCAGACCTTGAACTTTCCATGACCACAAACCTCATTGGCTCTGGGCAGAGAACATTCAGAAGGACTCAAAAAGGGAAAAACTTTAATGACTCCCCACAAGGGAACAAGGGCAAAAAGCCTACAGCACCCAGCATTCCCAGGCGGTCTCCCATCCAAGTACTAACCAGGCCTGACCCTGCTTCGCTTCTGAGATGAGAGGAGATCGAGCACATTCAGGGCGGTATGGCCGTAGACACTCCAGGGCCCCACAGGGCTCCTCTTGAGGCTGCTACTGAGCTGGTACCGCCACCAGCCACAGGTCTGTCTGCCTGACCCCAGGGATAGGGCAGCAGGTCAGCCTTCACGGTCACCGAGGAAGGCCCTGGGGGTCCTGGAGCAACCGCATGGCATCCCTGTACCTGGCACGCGGCTAGAGGAGCAGCTAGGGGCCCCTGTCCCGGGGTTTGAAGGGGCCCATTCTGTCAGGGGGTGGCTTAGTGTGTGCTGGGGTGGGTTTCTCAGCAGAGACATGCTTTTCTCCATGTTCCCTGGCCTGGAATGGCCCTGGTCCACTTCCGGTCTGGGTAGCTTTTCCTCAGAGCAGCATCGCCACCCCCAAGCTGCCTTGCCCTCAACCTGAGCCCTGGAAGCACAGGTGTCCTCACCCATGGAACCCATCTCTGGGCCCTCCCCTAGGGCCTCACTCCCTCCAGTACCCACCCAGTCTGCGCCTAAGCGTGGAGGCAGAGGTAAAAAGAATGGATCTGGACTGCACCGACAATGCCTGCCCCAAGTAGGGGTGTTTCAGAAAGGGCACCGCCAGAGCAGGAAGTCCAAGCGTGCTGGCCGCCCACCGCCACGCCGCCCTGCCGCCCCCTGTGCTCCTGAGGCCCAGGGCTGTTTCCGGGTCGGAGCTGGGTCCAGAGGACTCTGGAGGACCTAGGTGGGGGTCCGGGGTGCATGGCAAAAGAGGACAGAGGGAGGGACCGCGGGAGCCAGCCGGCAAATGTACAGGTTTCGAGAGAGGCGTGACGATGAAAAGAATTCAATTCTAAGAATTTTATTCAAAGAATATTTAATTCTTTCATGGAAGGATCGCCAGTACACTCGCTGGTCGATATCTCTACTGACCGATGCCAGGTTTATCACTCTCGCCCTATTTATACAGCTCCCAGTCAATCAACCCTCGTGACGTCAACAGTTGTGCACATAATGGTCAAACCAATCAATTCCACCTGAGCTTCTCTCACCCTTTGAACATTTCATGACCACAAACCTTACGGGCTCTGGGTAAAGAACATTCATAAGTATTTTTTTTTTGAAGCTTTAAGGAAGTTTATTAAAAGATAGAAATACAGAAAAAATAGAAATACAGCCTCATGCCAAAATGGCATGGGGGGGGTGACTCAAAATGAATACACCCCATTCAGAAGTATTATTAAAGGGGAAAACCTTAATGACTCCCCACAAGAGACCAGGGCCAAAAGCCTACAGCACCCAGTATTCCCAGGTAGTCTCCCATCTATGTACTAACCAGGCCTGACCCTGATCAGCTTCTGAGATCAGACGAGATCGGGCGCGTTCAGGGTTGTATGGCCGTAGATGCTCCAGGGCCCCACAGGGCTCCTCTTGAGGCTACTACTGAGCTGCTAATGCTGCCAGCAGCAGGTATGTCTGACTGACCCCAGGGATAGCGCATCAGGTCAGCCTTCACCGTCACCGAGATAGGCCCTCGGAGACCCGCAGCAGCCGCACACCCTCCCTGGACTGGGCACGGAGCTAGAGGAGCAGCTAGGGGCCCCTGTCCCAGGGTTTGGGGGGCCCTGTTCTGTCAGGGGGTGGCTTAGTGAGTGCTTGAGTGGGTTTCTCAATAAAGTCCTGCTTTTCGCCATGGTCCCTGGCCTGGAATGGCCCTGGTCCACTTCCGGTCTGGCTACCTTTACCTCAGAGCGCCACCGCCACCCCCAGGCTGCCTTTTTCTCAACCCAGCCCTGGAAACACAGGCGTCCTCACCCACCGACCCCATCTCTGGGCCCTCCCCTCGAGCCTCACCCCCTCCAGTACCCACCCAGTCTGTGCCTAAGCGTGGGGGTTCTCCACCGGGTTGCCACGTGAACGTCCTTCCTGAGACTGGCTTTCAACCCTTGGTGCACAGGAGTCCCCCACCTCCCAGCCGGCCTGCCAGGGGCAGTCCAAATTAGGGGCAGTGGAGGCAGAGGTACTGAGAATAGATCTGGGCTACACCGACCACACCTGTCTGAGCAGGGGTGTTTCAAGGAAGGTGCTGCCAGAGCAGGCACTCCAAACACACCGGCCACCCCGCTGCCCCATAGCCCCACTACCCCATGTTCTCCTTAGGCCCGAGTCTGTTTCCTGGCCATGGCTGAGTCCAGAGGATTCTGGAGGACGTGGTTGGATGTCCGGGATGTGTGGGAATAGAGGACAGAGGGAGAGACCAAAGGCAAAATGCCTACAGCACCCAGTATTCCCAGGCAGGCTCCCATCCAAGTACTATCCAGGCCCGACCCTGCTTAGCGTCTGAGATCAGAGGAGATTGGGCACGTTCAGGGTGGTATGGCCGTAGATGCTCCAGGGCCCCACAGGGCTCCTCTTGAGGCTGTTCTTGAGCTGCTGCCGACTCGCCCCATCTCTGGGCCTTCCCCTCGGGCCTCACCCCCTCCAGTACCCACCTAGTCTGTGCCAAAGCGGGGTTTTCCCCTGGCTTTCAACCGTTGGTGCGCAGAAGGAGTCCCCCACCTCCCAGCCGGCCTGCCAGAGTATGTCCAAAGTAGGGGCGGCAAAGGCAGAGGTGCCGAGAAATGGATCTGAGCTGCACCGACCACGCCTGCCCTGAGCAGGGGTGTTTCAGGGAAGTCGCCGCCAGAGCAGGCAGTCCAAGCCCTGGGAGTCCCGGAGCAAACGCACACCCTCCCTGGACTGGGCATGGGGCTAGAGGAGCAGGTAGAGGCCCCTGTCCCGGGGTTTGGGGGGACCCTTTCTGTCAGGGGGTGGCTTAGTGTGTGTGCTGGGGTGGGTTTCTCAACAGAGACCTGCTTGTCGCCATGGTCCCTGGCCTGGAATGGCCCGGGTCCACTTCCGGTCTAGCTACCTTTTCCTCAGAGCGGCACCGCGAGCCTCAGGCTGCCTTGCCCTCAACCCAGCCCTCAAAGCACAGGCATCCTCACCCAATGACCCCAACTCTGGGCCCTCCCCTAGGCCCTCACAGCCTTCAGTGCCCACCCAGTCTATGCCTAAGCATGGGGGTTCTCCCCGGGTTGCCACGTGAACATCCTTCCTGAGACTGGCTTTTAACCCTTGGTGTGCAGACAGAGTCCCTCACATCCCAGCTGGCCAGTCCAAATTAGGGGCCGTGGAAGCAGATGTGCCGAGAATAGATCTGGCCTACACCGACCATGCCTGCCCCGAGCAGGGGTTTTTAATGGAAGGCGCCCACAGAGCAGACACTCCAAGCATGCCGGCCAGGCCGCTGCCCCGCCGCCACGCTGCCCCCTGTTCTCCTGCAGCCTGTGGCTTTTTCCGGGCCAGGGCTGTGTGCAGAGGATTCTGGAGGATCTGGGTGGGGGTCCGGTGTGCATGGGAAAAGAGGACAGAGGGAAGGGCAAAGGGCAAAATGCCTACAGCACCCAGTGTTCCCAGGTGGGCTCCCATCTAAGTACTAACCAGGCCCAACCCTGCTTAGCTTCTGAGATCAGATGAGTTCGGGAGCGTTCAGGGTGGTATGGCAGTAGCCATTTGAGGGCCCCACGGGCTCCTCTTGAGGTGCTACTGAGCTGCTACCACCGCCTCCCAAGCGCAGGGATTACAAGCGTGGGCCACCATGCCCAGCTTGCGCAGGTAGGTTTTGTACTAGTATTGGGAATGGCCTAGGAATATTGGAGAAAGCTCTGATTATTAATATATTTCAAAAGAAAATAATTGATATATTTCAAAATAGTTGTGTCAAAATGGCAGCAGACATGGGTAAGAAAGGGCTTGGTTTCTGCCTAAAAACAGGCAACTGTTCCAATGTAAATTAACCTAGCTCAAAGTAATTAACCAGTTAATAGGAGAGGAGAACTAGGCCTTTATCTAAAGGCAGATCTACATGAAGATCTAGGGAGGATGGGGACAGGGTTTGACCTTGCCCTTCATGAAAGGAGACACCTCACCACACCTTGCTAGGGGAGGTACCTTACAGGGACGTTCACTACGTCAGAGTCACACAAACAAGATGGAGGTCATGGGTATAAAAAGTCCGGTCCACGTGTAATTCCTTTGGTGTATTCATTTGGAGTTACCCCCCATGCCATTTTGGCATGGGGCTGTATTTCTATTTTCTGTATTTCTATCTTTCTAATAAACTTCTTTAAATCTTCAGCAACTGTCCAAGCTATGCATATTTATTCTTAGCTTAGGACAAGAACCCACGGTAATTTTGTGTTTTTGGTCATTTTGGGTTTTGTTATGGGTTGGTGGAAAGTGTGTCTGGGACCCTCACAGAGGTTCCCAGGGAACAGTTTCCCACAAACCATACTCTCCCCAAAACCGTTAAAGGTTTGAGAACAGCTTTTGCAACCTAGTGAGACCTTGTTTCAAAAAATAAAAAGGACTGGGGGCATAGCTTGGAGGTAGAATGCCCTTAGATTCAATCTACACACACACACACACACACACACACACACACACACACACACTTGGAATAGCTGGGTACAGTAGCACATACCTGTAATCCCAATACTTGGGAGACTGAAACAGAAGGATCAAAGTTCAAGGCCAACCTAGGTAACTTAGTAAGACCCTGTTTCAAAATTAAAAACAAAACAGGACAGGGGTGTAGCTCAGTGGTAAAGCATTCCTAAGCTCAAGTCCCAGTGCCCTATGTCCCACACAAACACACATGTTTGGGACACTAAGAAGTATCTCTTTTGTGTCTGGAAAAAGACATCTTATTTGTCCTCTAAAAGCTCACTGTACAGTGTGTAGGCAAAGCATACTGGGCAATTTTTTCCTCTTTCAGCCTTTGCTGCTGCTGAAGAGGTAGAAAGAAAAAAGCAGATAGGGCAAGAGGACCATGTCAGAAAGACTTAATTTCCTGAGAGGCAACAGATGCTAACTTCAGAACTCCTGCAAGGACCAGGCTTCCTGTGTGCCCAGCGCTAAGGAGATCAAAGCCTCCTAAGAGTGGCCAGAGCTTCACAAAACCCCAGTGGTTCCTACTGACAAGCAATACCAGGAGATCCAAGAAACTGCCTCTGGGACCCCAGCTGGGAAAGGAAACTCAATGAAACATATTAACCCCCTTCACCATCCCGCTAAACAGTTACCATTCAGGAACCCCTCTCTTCTGGGAGCTTTCCTTTCTCTTGCAGGTCTGTTGGTTTTGAAAGAAAGTGGTGTGTGATTGACAGCACTCACCCAGGCAACTCCTAGGTGGTGACCAGAAGACCCCCGCTGGACACTGAGGCCAACCGAGGCCCTAGGATGGCCTGCACCTCTCCCCAGATCAAGTGGACTTTGGGAGGGAGCACTTTGCAATTGATGGTGTGGGGCCTGGGCTACTCCAGGTAGTGTCCAGAAGGCAGCTGCGGCCCCCAGGGCCCCCAGTGCCCGTGAGGGTGCTCGGCCTCTGTCCTCTCTCCATTCTCTTTACACCAAACTCTCTGCTTGCCTTTCTGTTGTCTGCAAGTGTCATTCTTCACACTTTATAGACAAGAACCCTGGTGAGAAAAACGTCCGTTTCACTGCAAAGCCAAAATGTGGGTTCTGTGTCTGAGTTCTGCAGCCCACAAAAAATGTGGCTAAGACCAAAGAACATAAGTGTTAATGTTTCTGAAGGCCACAGATCTCCTGAGTCACACGGCAGCAGCCCTAACACAAGTTTCTGCAACTTCTTAGTCAAGCCAAGAGGGTGCCCTCTAGGGGCAACAAAACAGAGGCTGAGCATTCCTATTTTGAAAATTCAAAAATCTAAAAATCCAAAATTTTTTGAGTGCTGACATGATATCACAAATGGAAAATTCCACACCTGGCCTCCTGTAATAGGTTCAGCTAAGGCACAGATGCATTAAAAATATTGTGTGAAATTATTTCCAAGCTATATGAAACATAAATTAATTTCTGATTTGGACCTGGATCCCATCTTCAAGATACTTCACTCTGCATATGCAAATCCCAAATCTGGACCTAAGCATTTCAGATAAGTGATCCTCTTGTTCTGCAGTCCCCTTCACTTGAGAAAGAGCACTTGAGAATTCGCTTCAAAGGCCTTTCCCAAACAGCTATGTTTCTAATGCTTTAGCCAATGAAATTTGGCATTGAGCTGCATGCTGCTTCAGGGCATCTCCAGGAGTCAGCGCAACAGAGCAGACGTGACCAAAACCCAGAACGACCACAGCCACTTCCCTCACCAACCAGCCCAGGAACTGCTGGCAGAACCACCTGGACTTCCACCACGTGAGGAGGCCTGACCACAAAAGCAGGTGATGTCCTGTGGGCAGGGAGTGTGTACAAGTCCCTCTGCCCCACATTCTGGGGCTCAGCCGAGATGACCACCAGGCAGACAGCATGTTTCCTGGGACAGTGTGAACTGCCTCCATGGCACCTCTCCTCCATCCAGACCTTCCCAGGGTGGTAAAGCAGTAGGTACGTGGGTGCATGGTGGTCCCTACCTGGGACCCTGAATCGTGACTTAGTAATAGAAATTCCTTGGAGCCAGGTGTGGTGGCGCACGCTTGTAATCCCAGCGCTTGGGAGGCTGAAACATGAGGATCGCATAGTTTCAAATCCAGCCTCAGCTACTTAGTGAGGTTCTTAGCAACTTAGTGAGACCCTGTTTCCAAATAAAATAAGCCTGGGAGTATAGTCCAGAGGTAGAAAAGCCCCTGGGTTCCACCACACACACACACACACAAAACAAACAAACAAGCAAACAAAAAAAACCACCTCATTGGAGCTAAGCATGGTGGCACACTACGTAAGTACTGACATGACCTCATTCTACCTCTGAGCTATACCTCCAGCCTCATTTTCTATTCTTTATTTTGAAATAGGGTATCACTGAGTTGCAGAGGGCCTCACTAAGTAGTTGAGGCTGTCCATGAACCATGATTTTCCTGTCTCAACCTCACAAGCACTAGGATTACAAGCATGTACCACCATACCCTGTTCAAGACAGATATATTTAGAAACCTAGTTACCATCACTAGCTACTTTGTCTTGACCACATAATGTATTCCATTTGGTCAGATTAACCCTTTACCCAACCAGGGGCCATTGCCCTCATTTTTCTAAAACAGCTGAGTCACAACCTGCTCTGTTAACACATCCAGTGTGATTCTGGGGTCTTGTGTCTTCCTGTCAATTGCTCACAACCCTCACTTACTCCAGCGCTCTGGGAGAGAGCGTACAGGAACTCACCTGCCCCTCAAGGGCCCTGCTTTCCAGCTGTCCCGATCATCTGTCCAGCCCCAGTGAGAGCAGGCCTCTAATGGACCTTCCCTACCAGCAGAAGGCTGCTCATCAGGGCCTGACACCTCAAGTGAGACAGTGCCTAGAGGGGAAGATGGATGATGGAAATGTACTGGCACTGGTGTGCAAAATCCTCTGAGATGTATTTCTAGTGAAGAAAAAAAGTGCAGGGTCATGTGTGTGTTAAAAGTTAATATCCAGGTGTGGTGGCACACGCTTATAATCCCAGTGCCTGGTATGCTGAGACAGGAGGCCTCGGGTTTGTTGGACAGCCTCAGTTACCTAGTGAAGCCTTCCACAACTTAGTGAGACCCTGTTTCAAAAAAATAAAAAATAAGCTGGGCGTGGTGGCGCACGCTTGAAATCCCAGCATTCGGGAGGCTGAGACCCGAGGATCGCGGTTCACAGACAGCCTCAGCTACTTAGTGAGGCCCTCTGCAACTCAGTGAGACCTGGTTTCAAAATAAAGAATAAAAAATAGGGCAGGGGGTGTAGCTCGGAGGTTGAATGCCCCTGGGTTCTATCCCCAGACATGCAAAATAAATAAATAAATAAATAAATAAATAAATAAATAAAATTTTAAAAAATTAGGCTGGGTGTAGCTTGGAGGTAGCATGCCCCTGGTTCAATCCCCAGCACCACTCACACACACACACACACACACACACACACACACACACGTTAATATTCAGGGTGGGGATATAGAATATTCAGGGTGGGGATATAGCTCTGTGGTAGAGCCTTTGCCTAATGTGCAAAGAGTATCCATCCCAAGAATCATTTTTTTTTAAAAAAAAGCTAATATCTGATTCAAAGTGTACTTTGAACTCTGTAGGGTTTGGATTCCAAAGAAGAGAAACACATTTCCCCTACTACTATATGAAGGTGGTAAGAACATAAGAACTTAGAGGAGACACAGCCCACAGGAACCTTGCTGTGTGCGCACATCCCCGCAGTGTTCTGGGACCTGGGACCATGACAGAACGGAGAGGGAGAAGCAGTGGGGATTCCTCCCATCCTCGTGGAACCACAGGACCTTGGGATAGAGACAAGTACCTCTCCTCAGGTTTAGGCATCCTCTATCCTGTCAATGCCACCAAAACCAAGGTACTGCCTGTAGGCCATAGCAGGAAGAGCAGAAAACAAGAAGCAAAATAGGATGCCCTTCTCACTACCTCTCTACACACATGCACACATGTGCACGTGCACACACACATGCACACATACACACACACACACACACACACACACACTCATCATGTCTGTATCTGATGCACATTTCTTTTTTTTTTTTTTTTTGTGGTACTGGGTATTGAACCTAGTGGTATCCTACCTCCGAGCCATAATCCCAGACTTTTTTTTGTTGTTGTTTTTATTTTAAAACAGGGTCTCATTAAGTTGCTGAGGCTGGCTGGGAGCCTGTGATCCTCCTGTCTCAGCCTCCTAAGTACTGGGATTACAAGCATGCACCACCACACCTGGCCCTAATGTATACTTCTGAGTTTTGAACAGCTGCCTTTATTTTTTCCCTTTGGTGGTGGTGGTACTAGGGGCATTCTACCTCCAAGCTACAGCCCAATTTTATTTTTATTTTAAAACAAGGTCTCTCTAGGTTGATGAGAGTCTCACTTCTTGCTGAGGCTGTCCTCAAACCTATGATTCTCCCATCTCAGCCTCCCAAATATTGGGATTACAGACATGTGCCACTATACCAGCTGGGCAGCTATCTTTGAGTTCAGGCTTGGCAATCCTTCAATCTGGGAGTATAGCCCAGAGGTAGAAAAGCTCCTGGGTTTCACCTCCAGTACCACAAAAAAAAAAAAGAAAGAAAAAAGAAAGAGAAAGAAAGAAAGAAAGAAAGAAAGAAAGAAAGAAAGAAAGAAAGAAAGAAGAAATAGTAAGAAATAGGCCTGGGGGTGTAGCTTGGAGGTAGAATGCCCCTGGGTTCCATCCCCAGTACCTCCCCCCCCAAAAAAATTCAGCAAAGTGTGTGTGTGTGTGTGTGTGTGTGTGTGTGTGTGTGTGTGTATGTGTGTGTGTGACCATGACTGAGTAGGGCACATACTGAGATTCAACAATGTTCTAATGAAGTATAAAGAAGTTACAGAAGACGGAATGTCTTACTCAAGACCTAGAAACAGGACTCATCTTTAGATGAGATTCTCCCGAATTAAGAGGGTCCTTTCCAAGTTTTTCTTAATACTCCCACAGCTACAGGACATCATTCCTGGACTCATATGTCTAGAATTAAACCTGTCCCTCTTGAGACTTTGCAGAATCAAGGCTGTGATGAAGCCAGAAATAAACTTCCGGATGCTGATAAAACCTGAGAAGACTATTCCTGTGAGACTTTGGAAGATTTAAAAGTAGTATTCAAAAAACCAAGAAGACTTAATCAGGATAAGTTTAATTTTTGTACTATTTCCCTCATAACTACATTATGTATATCCAGACTTGAAAACATCAACTTTTCTCCTAATTTTTGCATTATTCATTCAGGGCACAACAATATGCTGGAAATACCAGTAAAGGTGCCTGTCAGATTTGAAAGCTATTGCCCACCTCCAGTTCTTCTGGGTTGCCTTGGCGGGTGTCCCCTTGAAAGGACATGACTGGCTAAAACTCCAAAACTCATTAGGAGCAACAAAATGAAATGCCATTTTAAAGCTGTTACCAGACCTAATGTTTCCTAGTGGCCTGTAAATGAGACTTTATATTAAAGGGGCCATGGAAAAAAATTCTCTCTAAATGAGTCTAATGTTCACATGTGGCATTTTGCTAAATATAACTTATCCACAATTGCAGAGGCATCAAAGATAAAAAAGGGATAGAAAAAATATTTAAAAGGATACTCTCAAATACGGAACGAACATGTCTGGATGACACCCACTGTGGAACTGTTCAGCCAATGATCCCAGCTCTCTGCTGGGAACAGAAAAATAATAATCTTGATGATTTAAATAATTCCACCCAACAAGTGGGAAGCATTAGTATAGAAAACTGAAACTATGCAATTATATTAAAGGACACATTGATTTTCACTAATTGGAAGTTAAAGACAGTAATAAAATGGCCAGCACCCAATGGCACCCAATGCCGTGCAGCACCAGCCTCTGGCATGACTACCTCCACACTGATAGGAAGGTATACACTGGGATCCCCTAGGGTGCTGGAGTAAAATACAGAACATTCAGCTAATTTGCTAAATCTACATCGGTGGACAAGGTCTATTTTTCACTGGTATGATCATCTGGTTTCTATCTTTGTTCTCTACACTGGGCTTGAAGGTGTAATATGGCATAGAGAGTCCTTTAGTAAATACATGCAAAAGGCTCTAGATGATACAGTTGAGAGCATTTCACTAATACATGGTGAAATAAAAATGATGAGAAAGGCCATCTTACAAAACTGAATGACCGTTGACACATTAACTGCAAAACAAGGAGGAACCTGTGCAACTGTCAAAACAGAATATTGTGTTTATATCCCTGATATTTCTAAAAATGTGTCTTTTACATTACAAGGTCTTCACTCCCAAATTAATAACATGTCTGATTCTACCTTAAGTTTCTTTCTTTTTTCTTTCTTTTTCTTTTTTTTTTTTTCTTTTTGGTGGTACTGGGAGTGGAACCCAGAGGCTTTCTACCTCCGGGCTATTTTTATACTCCCAGACCTATTTTTATATTTAATTTGGAAACAGGGTCTCACTAAGTTGCTCAGAGCCTAAGTAGCTGAGGCTGGCTTCGAACCTGTGCGATCCTCTTGTCTCAGCCTCCCAAGCGCAGGGATTACAAGTGTGCACCACCACACCCAGCTCTACCTTAAGTTTCAATGACTTAATAACCTCCTGGTTCTTTTGAACATCTTGGGAGGTTAAAATTCTCATTTTCTTGGCCAGTATACTTTGCATCGGAATACTTTTCTGTTGTTTGATTTACTGTTGTCAGGGGCTAACATCTCATAATTTTATGCCTTCTTTTACAGAACATAAAAGGATGGTTCTTCAGCTAACAAACCCTAAACTCTATATGTCTCCTTTAGGCCAGTCAGGACAAGACTTCTGGTCCCAGGATAGGCAGGGCCATTGCCCCTTGTCAGCTCTGAAAAGGATATAAAAGACAGAATCTGTACTTCATCAACCCTTAAGACCAAAGTGTTAGGCAGGGGCAAGGGGATGAGGTAGGATAGAAGATATAAAATATTTGGTAGAAAAGAAACAAATTGGGGACTTCCGCGAAGATGGCGACCAAGAAAAGCAGGGCTTAAGAGCCCCACTAACAACCAATCTCTATTACCACAAAATCAGCGCCTTTCATAGCCAGAAAACACCATCACCAGAGAAACATAAAAAATCACCAGCCCCAGAGAGGAGGGGTCTCAGAACGGAGCTCAGAGCCACAGAGGAGATATGCTGGCCTCATGGCCGAGGACATGGCAGCAGCACCTTACTGCCGGCAGCAGCGGTGAGTTCACCAGATGGCTATGGCTACAGACCAACACACTCAATAGCCCACCAGGCTCCAGAGAGGAGCGGCGGGCAGCGAGCCGAGGTGAGCCGCTGCAGAACAGCCCGGCGGGATTCGGCAGATTTTTCAGCACAGGGAGCATCTAAAGCTCCCAGTGGCTGGGCTCAGCACACCCTGCAGGGACTCAGAGCAGAGCTCAAAACCAGAGAAGAAATACGCCAGCCTCGTGGCCGAGGGCGTGGCAGTGGTGGCATATCGCCACCGGTGGCAGCAGCAGCGAATTCACCACGTCCACTACAGCTCCATCTGCACACTCAACAACAGTGAGTCAAATTGTGGGCCCCAGAGGAGAAATCCCAGTACTGTACTTCCAGGAACTTGACCCAGTGGGGGAGGGGCGGTGGCAGAGATATCACACCATAGGAGAACGCCCAACCTGGCACCCCCCATGGTCTAAAGCAGCCTCTATTGACTCCCTGGGTCTGAGACTCTGTGATACAACCCAGTAAAGAAGTAGTGGGGTCTGAGATACCACAGACTCGAGATCCAGAGCACCTTAAGTGAAGTCATAGTGACCCAAGGGAAGAACCCAGAGAAGGCACAAACTTCTGAAATCATGGGAAAGAGGAATAACAATGGAGCAATGAATGCCCACAACCCCACAACATCAGAACCCAATAAAACAAAAATTCAGAGATTTCTAGAAGATCAAATCAGGAAAATAACTGTAGAAATAATAGAGGTGCTTCAAAAAGAACTCAGAGAGAGCCAAAAAAGAGATAAAGGATGCAGTTAATGAAGGCCTCAATTCAAAGTACAAACAACTGATTAGACCACATGGAGAATAGAATCTCACTCTTAGAAGATGATCATTCAAAAAATGAAAGCATAGTTTCTAATTTAGAAAAAAAAAATCCGACAGCAGGAATCTGACATTGAAGAAATATGGGCCCATTTCAAGAGAGCTAACCTAAGAATAATTGGAATAGAGGAGGGAAAAGAAGGTGAAACCAAAGGGATCAACAATCTTTTCAAGGAAGTAATAGCAGAAAATTTTCCAAACGTAGAGCAAGAGGTCGATACACAGGTCCAGGAAACTTATAGAACTCCCTTTAGACAGGATCGGAGAAGAGGATCCCCACGCCACATAATTGTCAAAATGACCAATGTGAAAGCCAAGCAGAGAATCTTAAAGGCAACAAAAACAAAGGGCCAAGTGACATTCAGAGGCAAACCAATTAGAATAACTCCAGACTTCCCAAACCAAGTCATGAGAGCCCGAAGGGCTTGGAGTAACATATTCCAAACTCTGAAAGAAAACAACTTCCAGCCAAAAATTTTCTACCCAGCAAAACTTTCTATCAAATTAGATGGGGAAATAACATGACAAACAGAAACTGAAGGAATTTATGTCTTCAAAACCAGCGCTAGCGAAAATACTCAAAGAGATTAACTACAAAGAGAAATAGGTAACACACACCAGAACCAGAGAAACAAGATTTTCCATCCAACAGACAACTAAGATTAGTTATCTGTGGAGATTCATTATTTATGTTAGTCTTTTACCTATCTCTAAATTGTATTGTTTGCTTTTATTGTTCCTAATTTTTAGGATTTCTAGTTGGAATATTAATATACCTTCAGATATAGCATTTGGAAATATTTTATCCTATTCTATCAGTAACTTTTAACTCTGTTTACATTGTCTTTGGATATACAGTATTTTTTATTTTTTAGGGAGTTTGTTTACCCTTCTGTTGCCTGTGCCATTGCCATTGAAATCATATCCAAGAAATCACTGCCAGTTTCAATGTTGTGAGGTTTTATGACCCAGATTTTCTTCTAAAAGTTTATAGTCTTAAGATTTATATTTAGGTCTTTTATCTATTTTGAGTTAATATTTGTATATCGGGTTAGGTAAGGGTCCAGTTTTATTCCTTTTCATATAATTATTATTTTTCAACAATATTTAGTTAAAAGATTATTATTTCCTCCACCAAATGTTCGTGGAAACCTTGTAAAAAAGAACTTGACAATATATGGAAGAATTTATCTCTAGGCTTTTATTTAACTCCAATGGTTTATATGTCTGCCTTTAGAACAGTACTACACTGTTTCAATTATTGTAGCTTTATATGGTTTGAAATCAGAAAATATACATCTTCTAGATTTGTTCTTTTTCAAGATAGTTTTGGATATCTAGAGTCCATATTCCATATTAGGATAGATTTTTTCTGAAAAATAAATAAATAAATAAATGTATGATAGTTTCACCTAAAAAAAAAAAGAAACAAATATTCTCTGGTAAGAAAGAAAGCAAAAAGAAATATTGAAATGTTATCTTTAAGTCATCAAAAACTTGGTATCAGACAAATGAAACTGTTATGTGAGATTATCATTTTTAGTTTTGTATAAATTGCTATAATACTAGATGTCAACCACTAAGCCAAGCATGGGAAGGAGGGATGGGGAGGGAACAGGGTGGGGACTGGGTAGGGGCTAACTGGGTGATGTGTGCATGTATGTCCACAAAAGTTTTTTTTTTTTATTCCACTATGATGTATGAATACAGTGCACCAAAAAAAAAAAGATATATTTTAAAATTGGAAGTATTTCCCAATACTGGTACATTAATACATTTTGAAACCTCTTCCCAATACTGGTACAGGTTCATTGCCCAGTGCCACGAATTAAATATATATGATAAAGATGAGACAAAGGCCCAGAAAGTAAATGCCATCTCCATTCAGTGTTTCTCAAATTCCTATCTACCTCCGCCTAGCCTCTAGGCCCTATATTGAACCCAACTCAGAGGGCTTAGAATCTACCTACTTCCTGCCTCTCACACTTTCATGTCCCCAGACTCCTCTCCTGCCCCATGCACCCAATGGAAAGCCCTTCACAGCAATCTTATTGATTTCAGCCCCAAATAGGCCTCAGTAGGGCTCTCACCTCTCCATCAGAATCTGCCGCAGACTTCCTGGGTCGCCCAGCTTCTGCCTTCCTTGCCCACTGCCCATTCTCCCTTAGCAACCAGACTGATTTCTAAGGACCACCTAATGATTCCCCTACTACACTGGCTCCCCAGAGCCAGAAAGCAGCTTCCTAGTCAGCCACAAAGCTCTGGTCTGGGAGAAGGGAATATGTGGAATGTCTTCAGGATGCGTGGGGATTCATCCCCAATTGCCCCCCTCCACTCAAGAGGCTGTCCCTAGGGTCAGGCATTTGGCACCTTCCCCTAGGGCTACCTCTAAATGCAGGAGGTTGTAACCCCCCCCCCCCCACACACACACACACAGGGAAGACCTCAACTCCTGCTCTAAGTAGCTGTGCAGAAAGACCACCCCTCAGAATTGTTGTATGCAGGTTTAGCGGTAAATGAGAGACTGGAGAGTCCAAGGGAATGTGCCAGTTGAAGCCTTTAATAGCTGGCCAGCAGTGGTACCCCCAGTCTAGAAATCTGACTACAGGGCACCCTGACTGGCCGCGGGTAGGGGTTTATAAAGACAAAAACCACAGACATTATATAAAGGACAACAGCGGGTGCTCATTTCATTGATTGGCTATTGCCAAGGTTCAGGACGCTGTGGTCTGGGAATTGCCAAGGAATCGTCAAGGTTCAGGACTCAGTGGTCTTGGAAACATAAGGTTGGTTTGTTCTCCAGGCCCCTGGGGACCTGGCCTTTAAGCTGATAGGATGCCAAGGGTTCAGGGGAATTTTCAGTTACTGCAAGCTAAAGGCAGGGGTGAAGGTAGGGGCAAACATGGAGTATAGTTAGGTTAGGTGGCTTGCTCTTTACAGAATCAGCCCTAACTTAATCCCGGCTCATTTGAGCCTTGGCTGTTGCAGTTCAACCTTCTGTGAAAGGCAGATAATGATTTGAACACAAATCACCAGAGATTACTGTACGAAATAAGCTTTATTTAAAGCACATCTCACAATACTTGGCACACATTAGGCGCCCATTGCGTCAGTGAACGCTACTGTTGGCCTTCTACCAAATGGACAGCACCGTCCAGCGAAAACGCGGCCCAATCCTACAGGGCCAAGTTGCCCATCATCAGAGCGCGTGCAAACTCTACTTGGAAGAGACCGCAGCACTGCGGAGGCGGGGCCCGACGAGGGGCCTCGCGTGACCCTGCTCCTCGCTAACTGGCGCCGCGCGTGGGCCCCGCGTGCGCCCCGCGTGCCAGCGCCGCCAACGGAGGATAAAGGAGCGGAGCGCGGCGCAGCGACGGCCGCCCCACGCGCCACCCCGCGGGCCCACCCGTCGCGGAAGGGGCGGGGCACGCAGGCGCCGCGCGCTGCCATTGGCCGCGCCGGGAGGCGGGGCTCGCGCTGTCGCGGCCGCGGGGCTGTCATTCGGCGGCGGCTAGAGGACACGGTCAAGATGGCGGCGGTGTCTGGGCTGGTGCGGAGGCCCCTCCGGCAGGTAGGCAGCGCCCCCGACCCCGCCGCCCCGGCGCGCCGCGTCCTCTCTGAGCGTCCCTCTCTCCCCAGGTCTCCGGGCTGCTCAAGAGGCGCTTCCACCGGACGGCGCCCGCGCCGCTGCAGGTGAGTGGCGGGGAGCTCGGCTGGGCGGTGTCGGGCCTGGAGGGGCCTGGGGCGCCGCGAGGCTGGGATCAGGGGAGCAGACGGAGAACTGCGGGCTCCGTCCCCCAACCTCGCCTTTTTTAGGTTTTGGAGAAGTATACACAACTTAAAATTTACTTTATTTTGCGGGTCTGGGGATAGAACCCGGGGGCACTCCACCCCCGAGCTACACCCCAGTCCAATTTTTTATTCTTTATTTCGAAACAGGGTCTCACTAAGTAGCTGAGGCTGTCCGCGAACCTCGATCCTCGGGTCTCAGCCTCTCGAATGCTGGGATTACAAGTGTGCACCACCATGCCCTGCTCAAAATTTACAATTTTAAAGTGTATAATTAAGTAGTATCAAATGCATTCACCATATGCAATCGCCATTTCCAGCACTTTTTTTTTTCATCGTCCTAACCAGAAACTACAAATAATATCAACTATCGATCCATATCAGTAATACCTCACTCCCCTCTGGTATTTACTTTTCCTTTCCATGAATTTTCCTATCCTAAAAACTTATGTAACGAATCCTTTGTCCTTTTTGTATGTGGCTTACTTCCCTTTGCACAGCATCTTCATTATTCATCATAGGTGGCCCACACCTGCACTGTGAGTACTTGGGAGGCTGAGACAGGAGGATGTCAGGTTTGAGGCCAACCTCAGCAACCTACCAGGACCCTCTTTTATAAAAGATAAGCCAGGCTTGTAATCTCAGTACTTGGGAGGCTGAGACAGGAGTATCGAGGCTAGCCTCACCTAATGGCTACTTAGTGAGGCCCTCAACAACACAGTGAGACCCTGTTTCAAAAAAATAAAAAGACTGAAAAATCGGGCTGGGAGTGTAACTCAGAGGTACAATGCCCCTGGATTCCATCTCCAGTACTGCAAAAAATTAAAAAAAAAATAGGCTAGGGGTGTAGCTCAGATATAGAATGTCCCTCAGTATCCACAGTACCACATTAATTAGTCATTTAATTAATTAAAAATAAAAAAGGTCTAGGAATATAGCCAGGAGGTAGAATGTCCCTGGGTTCCATCCCCAGGATGCCCCCCACAAATAATTTGTTTCCTTTGTATGGGTGAATGTGGGATTTGTATACCACCTTTTGTTTTTCCATTCTAGCAACAGTGGATCAGCCGGGCGTGGTGGCTCACGCTTGTAATACCAGCAATAGGGAGGCTGAGACTGGAGGACCGCGGTTTCGCGGACAGCCTCAGCTACTTAGTGAGGCCTCTGCAATTCAGTGAGACCCTGTTTCAAAATAAAGAATAAAAAATAGGGCAGGGGGTGTAGCTCAGAAGTCAAATACCCCTGGGTTCCATCTCTAGACCCGCCAAAAAAAAAAAAAAAAGCAATGGATCATTGTTTCACCTTTGGATTTGCGAATAATGCTATAAATGTTGGTGTACAGATATATGTTTGAGTCCCTGCTTTCAATTTTTGGGATATGTATATAGAAGTGGAATTGCTGGATGGTAACTAAGAGTTTCTACCATTCTGTGTATTAACAACTCCTGTATCCTGAATGTCAAGTGACAATACCTGCCACCTAGTGAGTACTTGATGCTTAATCTTAGTCTTCTTGATAGTTTGCTGCCCCATAGCATTCCAAGTGTGGTTACAAAACAGCCCAATATATTTTCTACTTAGGAAACTGCCTGTGAGCAGTCTAACCAGCAAGGCGTTTTCTTAAGCTTGGGTGCACATCAGGAAATTATTAACATAACCAAAGACTATGTGATAGCAATGTTAACTTTTAGGGTTCCTGAACCTTCTAAAAATAAGCCTGTTTTAGTGTTAGTTTTTATATTTTATATTGTCAGGAGCCTAGGTAAGTATAAAGGAAAAGAAAATCTCAATAGTATTCTAAATAATCCTGTAGCTTATTGACTGTTCCCCTATACCTGCGACAGGTCACGGTTCGTGATGCTATAAATCAAGGTATGGACGAGGAGCTAGAAAGAGATGAGAAGGTATTTCTGCTTGGGGAAGAAGTTGCCCAGTACGATGGGGCATACAAGGTAACCGGAATAGGTAAATGTTATTCAGAACTGAAGCGGCCATTTGCCTCAGCATATATTTAAAAGTAACGGAGTCAACTATTAATTGTAGGTTAGCCGAGGCCTGTGGAAAAAATATGGAGACAAGAGGATCATAGATACTCCTATATCCGAGGTGAGCCTTCCAACAGAAGTAGAGCCTTGAAGGGCTTGTCTGTTACTGTTCAGTCCTGGTTTTTGTGGCTTTTTCTCTTAGGTGTATGTTTTATTTTATAGATGGGCTTTGCTGGAATTGCTGTAGGTGCAGCTATGGTATGTATTATTCTTAATGAAGCTCATCCAAATACATTTCTTTTAAAGGGGTCTTTTAAAAACATTGTTTAAATGTTGGGGGAAGCCATACGTGGTGGCGCACGCTTGTAATCCCTGCGCTTGGGAGGCTGAGACAGAAGGATCACACAGGTTTGAAGCCAGCCTCAGCTACTTAGTGAGGCTCTCAGCAACTTAGTGAGACCCTGTATCCAAATAAAGTATAAAGTAGGTCTGGGAGTATAGCCCAGAGGTAGAAAAGCCTCTGGGTTCTACCCCCAGTACCACCAAAAAAAAAAAAAAAATGTTGGGGAAATGGCCGGGTGTGGTGGTACATGCTTGTAATCCTAGTACTTGGGAGGCTGAGACAGGAGGATCACAGCTTTGCAGCCAGCCTCAGCTACTTAGTGAGGACTCCACAACTTAGTGAGACCCTGTTTTAAAATAAAAAATAATAAAAGGAAAAAAATGGGGGTGTAGGTTGGAGGTAGAATGTCCCTGGTTCAATCCCCAGAATTGCAAAAATAAATAATTAATTTGAGGGAATGAAGTGGTTGTTTGCCACTCTCCATTGCTGTTTCTAGTCTTTTTAACCTCAGTGTTTCTGATTTGACAGGCCGGGTTGCGGCCCATTTGTGAATTTATGACCTTCAATTTCTCCATGCAAGCTATTGACCAGGTTATAAACTCAGCTGCCAAGACCTACTATATGTCTGGGGGCCTCCAGCCAGTACCTATCGTCTTCAGGGGGCCCAATGGCGCCTCAGCAGGCGTAGCTGCCCAACACTCACAGTGCTTTGCGGCCTGGTACGGGCACTGCCCAGGCTTAAAGGTGGTTAGCCCCTGGAATTCAGAGGATGCGAAAGGACTCATTAAATCCGCCATTCGGGATAACAATCCAGGTCAGCACAATGCTCTTCTAAGTATTAAAAACTAAAATGAAACCAGGTGTGGTGGCACACGCATGGAACCCCAGTACCTGGCAGGATGAGACAGGAGGATTGCAGGTTTGAAGCCAGCCTCAGCGACTTAGTGACCCTGTTTCAAAATAAAAGACTAATATAAGACTGGGAGTGCAGCCAGTACTATACACACACAGAAGAAAACAACTAAAATGAAATCTTTGCATAGAAAGAACAATTTTAGGCATCTCGTTAGCATTAGATATATCATACAAAAGGCTCGCAACTTGTAAGTAAAGATAATAAGAAATATGGTTGTTTTTCTTGTTTCTGAGTATAACGGGGCCAGTTAGGTAAAGGGGAAATTTGCTCCCAGCACTACTCCCAGCACTGGCATAACCTCAGCAGATAAAGTAATGGCCAAACTACAAATACAAGTATCAGAACCATCCCTAAACTACCAGGGATCATTGAAATAAGAGTTTCTAATACACACAGCGAACTTTGTGTTGCGTATGCGTCTTTGTTCTGTTCATAGTTTGTGTATATTTTGCAGTGGTGATGCTAGAGAATGAATTGATGTATGGAGTCCCCTTTGAACTTCCTGCAGAAGCTCAGTCAAAAGATTTTCTGGTTCCTATTGGAAAAGCCAAAATAGAACGGCAAGGTAAGAGAACTTTAGTTTACATTTAAACATTTTTAATCCAGCCCCTCTATTTATATAGGTCACGTTTAATCTAGCTCGTTGTGGCCATGTACTTTGACTAACACGAGATGAGCTCAAGAGTGCGTGCGGCTGGGATGTGGCCTAAGGTAGAGCACCTGCCCCACACGGACCACACCCTGGGTCCATGTCAAGCACTCCAAAAAGGGGCTTCTGGTGCCTGATTTTTCAGTTATGCTTTTCTAAATTTCAGTCCAGTAGATTTTTATTTTGTGTCCAGGAAGGCTGCCACATTCCTTAGCTCACTGGAATGACACTGGTTGAAGACTTGACGTATCAACAAGAGCCACAGTGGGCTGCAGACTTGTGCCACATCTTCACTTTAGGCTGACCTCTCGTCCGTGACCTCTCTGTTTCAGGAACACACATAACTGTAGTTTCCCATTCGAGACCTGTGGGCCACTGCCTGGAAGCTGCAACAGTGCTATCTAAAGAGGGAATTGAGTGTGAGGTGAGTGGACATTCTTAACAAACTTAGGACCCTGTCGGGTACCATGGCATACACCTGTAAATACGTACCTGTATTTGGAAGGAGGAGATAAGAGGATTGAAAGTTCAAAGACAGCCTCAGCAACTTACTGAGACTTTTTTGTTTTAACTACAATTTCTCTTTATATTTTGTATATTCATATACCTGCTGCCAAGCAGATTAGTTTTTCTTAGACCTGCGGGTTGACAAGAAACAAGAATAAATACTATTACAGGGTCAAGGATGTAATTGCGACACAGGAGTTGTATAGAGCTTAGTGTGTGCGTGTGCGCGTGCACGCAGGGAGAGTCCTGGGGGTTGAACCCAGGGGCATTCTACTTCTGAGTTAAACCTCCTGCCTAATTTTATTATTTTGAAACAGGGTCTAAGTTACAGAGGGCCTAAGTTACTGAGGCTGACTTCAATATGATCCTCCTGTGTCAGCCTCCCAAGTGCTGGTACTACAAGTGTGTGCCACCACACCTGACATAGTTTACTTATTATATCATCTGTTTAGGTGATAAATTTGCGTACCATCAGACCAATGGACATTGAAACCATCGAAGCCAGTGTCATGAAGACAAATCATCTCATAACGGTGGAAGGAGGCTGGCCACAGTTTGGAGTAGGAGCTGAAATTTGTGCCAGGGTCATGGAAGGTATTTCAAAGGAACTGGTTCTAGAATGTAGTCAAGCTTTAATAAACATTGTGTACTTGAAGACATACTGGATATAGATAAAAAGTTAGGGTGGCCAAATGGATGACCTTTCAACTTGTCTGTTTGGCATTTTCTCCTGTGGATACCTGTTTTAAAAAGCAAAACCAGAACCCAGGTATGGTGGTGCATGCTTGTAATTGTATTACTTCGGAGGCTGACACAGGAAGATCACAGATTTGAGGCCAGCCTCAGCAATTTAACAAGGCTCTCAGCAACTTAGTGGGACCGTTTTTCAAAATAAATAATAAAATAGGAGTGGGGCACTGCCTGAAGGTCAAATGCTCTTGAGTTCTAGCCCCACTAACCTTACACACACGCCCACAACTAAGACTTCTTTGCCTCTTGTTCTCTTGCTGGGTAGCCATTCCTCTGTGTGAGGTGGGTAGTACTCAGCGGAGTCTCCCTTCTCTCCTAGGGCCTGCGTTCAATTTCCTGGATGCTCCTGCTGTTCGTGTCACTGGTGCTGATGTTCCCATGCCGTATGCAAAGATTCTAGAAGACAACTCTGTACCTCAGGTCAAAGATATCATATTTGCAATAAAGAAAACATTAAATATCTAGCTTGGACTTTAATATTAAGTTACTGAAATTTCCATAAAATACTTGCTGGGGCTTCATCTAGATTGTTCTGCAAAACCTTCCTGTTCTTGATCTTTAAGGCAGTTTGCACTGGTGAGACGTATAAATGCTTCCATGACTGGGAAGCTCCACTCTCCTGCCCGATCCATGCTTTGTTACAGTCGCCCTGGTCTTGGAATAAATCAGTGTAAAATTTTACTACTTTTGCTAGAAGGACAAGACTTGAATGTGGCAGAGAACTAATGAAAGATAAAGCCCCTCCCCCCAAAAGCTGTATGTGTATAAAAAATAAAGTATATGATCAACATTTATTGTTTGGTTATTTTGATAAGGAATAAAGGAATTTCTATGAGTACTTATACTTTCTTGAAGTGTGGATGACAGTCTTGTGCTTGTTTTCTGTGGTACCAGCGACTGAAACCAGGTCTTATGTATACTAGGTAAACACTACCATTGAGCTAACCCCCAGCCTTCCTTGCTAGTTTTTATTTATTTATTTTTTTTTGCGGGTCTGGGGATGGAACCCAGGGGCATCTGACCTCTGACCTACACCCCCTGCCCTATTTTTTATTCTTTGAGACAGGGTCTCACTAAGTTGTGGAGGGCCTCACTAAGTAGCTGAGGCTGTCTGCGAACTACGATCCTCCAGTCTCAGCCTCTGGAATGCTGGGATTACAAGCGTGTGCCACCACGCCCGGCTGCTTGTTTTTATTAATACATGTGAAACTTGCAGGACCCAGACCTCAGCTTCTGTCAGGAACACACATCACCTAGACCATGTCACACTGGGAATGAAACTTGTCCACAGATTTCACTTTTTTCCCCCTTCTCTTTCTTTCCCTTTTCTTTCTTTTTCTTTTTCTTTCTTTTTTTTTTTTTTTTTGGTGGTACTATGGATTTAACCCAGGGCATTCTACCTGTGGGCTACACCCCCAGAGTCTATTTGGAAACAGTAAGTTGCTGAGGGCCTCGCTAAATTGCTGAGGCTGGCTTCCAACCTATGATCTTCCTGTCTCAATCTCCCAAGTATGGGGCTTACAGGTGTGTACCACTATACCTGGCTCCACAGACCCTAAACACCTGTTTCAGAATAAGTTTCTCTCAAAATTGAGGCAAAATTTATGTCATCAACTTTTTCCAAATGTGTTATGTTGCCCTCCTCTGAAGTTAAGATGGAAAAGGTAGGCTTAAATGAGTTAGTAAAGCATAAAGGTGATACCTAATTTAAACAATAAAGATTGTTAGCTCTTAGTAAGAAATAGAACATAAAAAGAAGAAATAGGGAAGTCAGGCATGGTGATGCACATCAGTAATTTCAAAACTTTGGTAGGCTAAGACAGGAAGATCACAGGTTTGAGGCCAGTCTCACCAATCTAGTGAGACCAAAAAATAAAATGGCCTGGTGAGGTGGCTCAGAGGTAGAATGCCTCTGGGTTCAATCTCCAGTACCAAAAGAAAACAGAGGCAGGAGAGGTAGGAAGGAAGCTTCAGGTACATTAGATGAATCTGTCCTTTTATGTTTACAAAAGGAGGCTGAGACAGGAGGACCACTGGTTTGAGGACAGATTCAGCAAGTACTGAGATCCTGTTTCAAAATAATAAAAAAAGGGTTGGGGGTATAACTGAAGGAAGAATGCCCTTGGGTCCCATCCCCAGTAAAACACACACACACACACACACACACACACACACACACTCCCGTTTGAAACAGCCTTGCTCCATACAATGTTTTCTTAATATGGTTTATTTTAATAAAAAATACAGCTGAACATTTATCACAGATTACATGAAACTATACACAATGACAATTTCTGCATAGTAACCAACACTGATGTGTGTATTTGAATTTTAAAATGGATTATTTATAATCCTTTAAAGTGCAATTTATTTAAAGGTTTAAGCAAATCATAGGATAATGGTACTTAATAAATGCATAATATTAAAATGTATTTGGATAAGTTTCTCAAAAATCAGAATGATTTACATAGGTGCCAAATTTACCTGTGTTATAATGACACCCCCTTCTCAACCCCAGTTTGACTTCATTGCTGTAGACTAAGAAGTTCCTCTAGGCAAGAGCTTTTTCTGATTGTGTGTGTGTGTGTGTGTGTGTGTGTGTGTGTGTGTGTGTGTGTGTTTTACTGGGAATTGAACTCAGGGGCGGCGTTCTACCTGTGAACTACACCCCCAGCCCTATTTTATTTTTTATTTTGAAATAGGGTCTTACTAAGTTGAGGGCCTCACTAAGTTGTTAAGGCTCCAACCTGCGATCCTCCTGCCTCTGCCTCTGAAGTATTGGGATTACAAGTGTGCACCATCACGGTGCACGCCCAGCTGATGTATTAACATTTATCTTCTGTTTCAGCACATTCTATCTAAAAGAGCTCTCTCTGTGTCCAGAGCAGTTGCTCTTGCAGCCCCAAGTTCTACAGCCACAAAGGGATTCCTGTTGGAGCTTGAGAATGTTAGGAACTCTCCTCATTCTGTTTGAGGGGGAAGAATGAAGAATGCAGTTGCTTCTCTGACTCAGCAACATAACTATGCTTTGGGCTATGGTGTTAGTGTCTGAGGTGAAATAAAGGTAGCAGAAATGGGAATTACCTAAGAACCAGAAAATGCTTCAAAGAACTGAGCAATGAGAGGAACATTTCTGACGGGTTAGGGCCTTGCGACGCCAAGGCTGTTCACTGCTGTGGCAGGATACTGTCGATGCTTTTGTTTCTGTCCGTTTCCTTTAGTTGGTGAAGATATTGTTTCCAATATGCTGCTGCCCCCAGAAGATGACCATTAGTGAATGACCAGGAGTCCTTTACAGTGCTAACACAGGAGCAGAGTATTTCTTAAGGCAGAGATGCTGGCCCGACTAGTCTACTTGGAGGGGTGTTCCCTCCACAGTCTCTTACCCAGCATCTGCAGTGTGGCTGTACTGGCTCCGCAAGGACTCAAGGAAGAGGGGACTGCAGGGGATGGGACTGGGGCAGAAAAAAAACTTTTCCTCCCAGTGTAAACAGGAAGCTTCAGCCAATCTTGGGAGCACTGTGATCACAGGTTTCGGTTTTTCTCAAAGTTCCCTTTTGGAAATTCTGGATGGAGCTGAGCAGGGCCCCTCGGCTCACACCATTCATAGCCTGGGATGCGGGCTGCATGGGCGGCGCCTCTGTGCTCACAGGAAGCGGGGGAGCTGCGGGCAGTGGAGGTGGAGGTGGAGGTGGCGGAAGTAATGCAGATGGCCCTGCAGGGAGAGGGGAACAACAGCATCAGTATCCACCTCTGCACCGCCCTGCCCACGGCTGCTGCTCAGCCTGGGCAAGTGGGCTCCCAGGACAGGCTTCTGAGGGGGACCAAGTACCCAGTTCTATTCGATTCTTTGAAATACTGAACAAAAAGCCAGATGCATCCAAGGAGGGTTGATTAAAGGCTGCCATTTTCCTCAAGTAATGGTCATATGAAAAAGACTGTTAGAACAAATATCACAGATCACATGAAACCACACACGGTGACATTCTCTCTGCATTAATAAGACCCTGACCTCATTTCTAAATCTTAGTAATGGTCCCCAAAGAGTTCTTCAGCTATTTTAGTCAAGTCCTACGCAGCTCTTACCTACTCCTGAGCTAGCAATACCCAACAGATACCTGTATGCACAGCTCTGGGCTACCTGAATGCCAGGAGAAAGGATGAACAATTGTGCTCTAACTTGCAATATTTGAAGGGTATGACTTAATATAAAATGATAAAGCACTCTGGAACCAGTGCCATCTGGAAATACAAAATGCTAATAACTGTGAACAATACAAAGCAGCGACATAAAGGTGTCTTTCTCCTTGGCAATGGCAACCTCAGGAGTGCACTGGAACACTGAGCTTTATCTTACTGGACAAGGACAGGGAAACTGGACAGCTATCTAACTTCCCTTAGCTCCCAAGCTCACAGACATTTGCAACTTGAATTTTATATTTTTAAATCAATAAGTAAATTGTTCTTTAAGGACAAAATAGTACAGAAATGGCACTCCCTTACAGAAATCCCCATGCCACAGTTAGCTGACCTATCTCCTATGACCCTTGTGGCTCTCTGAAACTGTCTACTGCTGCCACTACTAGGCTCCACCCCTCCTAGAACTACCCAGGGGCCTCCTGCTGGGTGGTCGCCTACAGTGCAGTGAGCTACAGTGACACACAGCACCACCGAATTTGTATGGATAAGTAGCTCAGGATCACCAATACAATTCACAGAAAACCACTTACTTTCCTTTTTAAAAAATCCTTTAACCCAACCTAAGACAGCTAAAATTAAAGAATCATACAAATGCACATACTCATGCTCTGCAATTTTGCAATTTTCAAATAATGGTAATACATCAACAAATAAAGGTTAAATCCAGACAAATACGCAAAATGTAACTTTCATTGTTCTCTTCAATAATAAACTAATGTGTAAAGTACAATTATGTTCTATGCTGGTGCAAACTATGGGAAGATGTTTCCGGCTTTAAGTCACAGGGTTATAAAGGTACAAAGAGCTTTGACTACTGAGGTGAGAAAACCAGGTGGAATGAACATGTGATGTAAGTGCTACCCTGAAAAGAAACTGTAGGTAGTGACCAGTGAAATGCCAGAAGAGAGCCAGTCCTGTGGAGCTCTTAGAACCCAGGCTGTTGAGTGCAGCTCCAGGAGGGCTGGGAGGAGGGAGCGCTGCTGGCTTGGTGGTGAATGGGTGCCAGTGCTCCCCACAGGCATTCCCACCCAGTGGCCAGAAGAAGGCAGGAACTACAGACTGACATTTAGGGCCAATGTGTACCAGAAGAAGCTAGGGTTTCTGCTTCCAAGCTTTGTGCTCTGACCCATAGCAGAAGAATCACTATAGGGTTAAGAATAAGAAGACAGGCCGGGCATGGCAGCGCATGCTTGTAATCCCAGCATTTGGGAGGCTGAGACAGGAGGATCACGCTTTGTGGCCAGCCTCAGCTACTTAAGTGAGGCCCTCTGCAACTCAGTGAGATCCTGTTTCAAAATAAAAAATAAAAAATAGGGCTGGGGTGTAGCTCAGAGGTAGAATGTGCCTGGGTTCCATCCACAGTATTGAAAAAAATAATAATAATTAGAGAGGCTCTGGGCTGCAACAGCACTTGGTGTTCCTACCAAAGTCATCCAAAGGCCAGCAAGTCCTCCAGTCCAGGACTCTGGGAGGCCAGGAGCTGACAGGTATGGCTGCCCATCTTGGCACACTGCCAAGCACTTGAAACAAGTTCAAATGCACAACCCTGGGATTTGGTAGCTGGCACTGGAGTTCAGTGTCTCCATTTTCCCACTAGAGGCTAAAACTGTTGCCACTGGAACCTCTTTGAAAAGGGAGGTAGTATAAGTGTACTCAGAGCGGGTGGGTGCTGAGGCTGGGGGGGGGAGAGCTGCTCATCCACGCGGGGAGACCAGGCTCGCCCTTGTCCAAGATCACACATCCGTCTCCAATGGGCTAGTGTCCCGAGGCCCACTCTTCCTCACTGGGCCTGCAAGGACTGTGGCAGGTCTTGATAGGTACATTCAGGGTACATTCAGCTTGTCAGCTCTGCACATTCTAGAAGGCCAGGGCACCTGGGAGTGAGAGGTGGAAACTAGAGGAGGCAGAGCACACAGCAGGGCTCAGTCTCTGACTATGAGTTCCATCCACTGTCTTTGGCCTTTTCTTCCTGTTTCTTTTATGGTCTGCAGACTCCCTCTAAAGGTCCATTAGAGCTTAAGCTACAATACATTAGGTGGTGGGGATGGGACACAGGGGCCAAATCTGATCATGCTCTTCGCCTGTGACAAACCTGGGAACAGTGCAAAAGCTCTTCATGCCAACAGGCCTCCAAGAGCCTTATCTCCAGGCCACAGACAAGAGAAGGCAGATTCCATGCTGGATGAGGTCTTGTGTGCTCACATCCAGGATAGGGGATGTGCTAAAACTGCTCATCTACAAAGAGTCCCCATCTCTCCTATCTCACTTTCTCTTAGGCAAAATCCCTAGACCAATTACTCCACCCTTCCCCTCCATCAAATCTGTGGGCACCTGGCAATCCAGTGAAGGCCTGGAAGAGGGAACAGACTGCTGCAGCAGGAGGGCAGGCTGGATGTAGGGAGGAGCACCATGTTGGGAACATCTTCTCCAGCTTCCTAGGAAGTACACCTAAGGCCCCTGTATTCAGGCCAATTTTAGCAGAGGGCAATCTACAAGTGTATGCAGCTCTGAGTTCCTCTGTGGTCCACACATACAGGTGGGAATGCCTAGGGACCACCAGACCATACTGGAGTCTCATCAGACCTACCCGATACCCTCAGGAGAGTCAAGAGCCGAGATCCCTGGATGTAGCAGCCCCAGCTCCTGGGGATCATCTTCACTTTGGCCTCAGATATAGTGGCTACACTAGAGAATGTTCCAACTGGAAAATTTTTAAAGATACTTTATAAAAGAACTGTTTCACCCCATCACCAGTTATAAAAGCCAGTGCTGTCTCCCCATAAAAGAAACTCAAAAGGCCTCAGCACCTTTTCCTCCACATCAGAGTGACTAAGAACCAACATTGTTACAACGACAGGACTTTGAGGATCATGGTTTCTGAACTTAAAATATACCAAAATGCCATGCAGTTGACTTGCAGGTTTTAAAGCTGTGTCTTAAAACTGAAATCAGAGTGAATGAAGACTTCTGAGGTCATGATGGAAATGAAATGAATACAGATGAAGTCACTGGGGTACTTTTTAAAGATGCTGTATTTCATGTACATGTTCTGCTCAAGAAATCTTCTAACTCTGCTTTCCCACATGTTCGTCACCTCAGTGATCTAGACACATTGGGTCCTATTTCCCATAGAGAAACAGAGCATCTTTAAAGTTAGAGAAATCAGCATAGCTTACTTTACCGAAAATTCACGTTCAAAATGTTGCATGCTCTACTGAAAATAGTAAAGAGAAAGAGAAAGAGGGAGAGAGGGGACACAAGTCATTATTCAGATTTTAGTGTAAATTAATCAAACAATAACAGACAGTAAAATATTAGTCTGAATCACATGCTAATTATTCTTCAACAAAACTAGAACATACTTAACCCACAATCCCCTGGTTTATACACATGGCCATGGCCCTTTTAGGACATGGTGACCACACAGTAAGCGATTAGCTGCTTTACTCTTCATGTCTTTTCCCGAATAGGTTCTGTGCTATTTCTACTTATTTACAAGCACAACACTCACTTCAAGAAAGCCACGGAGATTTTCATTCCCCTGAGGGGCAGAGAGGATGCCAGCAGTATACTCTGTTCTTTTACTAAACAAAGACAGTTTATCAAGAGAGGAGAAAGAAAAATTCACATCCGGTGTGGTGGCGTATACCTTTATTTCTAGTACTTAGAAGACTGAGATAGGAGGATTGCAGGTTTGGGGCCAACCTCAGCAACTTAAGACCCTGCTTCAAAAACTCTTTTGTTTTTGGTATTGGGAATGAAACCCAGGGGCATTCTACCTCCAAGCTACACTCCCAACCCTATTTTTTATTCTTTATTTCGAAACAGGGTCTGAGTTGCAAAGGGCCTCACTAAGTAGCTGAGGCTGCCTGCGAATTGCGATCCTCCTGTCTCAGCCTCCCGAATGCTGGGATTACAAGCGTGTGTCACCATGCCTGGCTTAAATAAAAGCATTTTTAACTGGGCCTTAGCTCAGAGGTACAGTGTCCCTGGTTCAAGACCCAGTACAAAAAAAAAAAAAAAAAAAAAAAAAAGAAAAAAGAAAAAAGAGAAGAAACAGAAAACTTGCCATTTTTTCCTAAGAAAGTATTCTATTGTTGAAAAGACTTAGCTATCTTTCTATACACAAATATCTTTGAATATATATGTATATATTTAAATATATTGGCTCTATGGTATTGAACCCAAGGGCATTCTACCTCTGAGCTACATCTTCATTCCACTTTTTATTTTATTTTGAAATAGGGTCTCCCTAAATTGTTGAAGCTGGCCTTGAACCTGCAGCCTCCTGTCTCAGCCTTTTTTTTAAATTTGGGAAGAACAAAAGCATAGAGCCATCTCAATTAGATCTCTTGGGCAGGAGGCCTCCCAGTCAGAGCTGTGGACCACTCTCCTGTGAGGTCTGAGATCTACTGAAGCCATCTTTTCCTTCCTTCCTTCCTTCCTTCCTTCCTTCCTTCTTTCTTTCTTTCTTTCTTTCTTTCTTTCTTTCTTTCTTTCTTTCTTTCTTTCTTTCTTTTTCTTTCTGATACTGATTGAACCCAGGTACATTCTATCTCCAAGCTACACCTCCAGCCCTATTTTACTTTATTTTTGTGGCACTGGGGATTAAACCCAGAGGCATTATAATCTCTGAGCTATACTCCCAGCGCCTATTTTATTTTTATTTGGAAACAAGGTCTTGCTATGTTGATGAGAGTCTCACTACTTGCTGAGGCTGTCCTTGAACCTGCGATCTTCCTGTTTCAGCCTCTCAAGTACTAGGATTACAAGTCTGCACCATCATGCTTGGCTATTTTTATTTTTGAAACAAGGTCTCACTAGGTTGATGAAAGTCTTACTACTTGCTAAAGTTGTACTTGAACCTGTGATCCCCCTATCTTAGCCTCCAATGTACTGAGATTAAAAGAGTGTGCCACCACACCCTGTTTTAGTGAAACTATTTATAAGGAAAAAGCAAGGCAAATATTCTTGTTTTCAGCCAGGTGTGGTGGTGCACACTTGTAATCATATACTTGGGAAACTTAGGTGGAAGGATTGCGGGCTTAAGGACAGCCTCAGCAAATGGTGAGACTCTCATTAATCTAGCCAGACACTGTTTCAAAATAAAATTTAAAAAAAATAGGACTGGGGGTGGAGCTTGGGGGTGGAATGTCTCTGAGTTCAATCCCCAGTACCAAAAATAAATAAATAAATAAAATGTTCTTGTTTTCCTTTAAACTGAGTAGATTTGAGGTTAAAGTGAAGGCCAATGCTCTACCAGACATCAAATCCCAGAGTTTCTGAGAGGGAAATCCCTGCCTCTGAGGGGCCAGGGACTGAGGCAGGCTGACCTCTCACACAGGCTCCTGGAAGAAACCAAGGGACTGGGAACACCAGCCCAACAAGCCTCCCATGCCAGGGGAGGTCTGGAAGGAGCTCACACCTGGAGACTGGGCTTGGAGAGGAGAGGGGCTGAGAGTAAGTGGGCGGGGCAGACCTCTGTGTGGGCAGGAGGAAGAGCCAGGCTTCCCCAGAAAGGCCCCAAGGCCACTGTCATGTGTGTCTGTAGCTTCTGAAAACGACGGGCAATTCTTATGGCCACAGACTGAGATTTTGAGCCTATAATGGGTTTCAGACTTTGATTTAGCTGGACAAATTTTAGAAGCTACAACATTCCAAATAAAGTCCTTTTTTTTTTTTTGTCCTTTTAGCCTTTTTAACCCTTTACAAATTGTGTACGTGTGTGTGTGTGTGGTGCGTGCACGCGTGCATGCTCGTGCACGAACCTTTCTTCCAAAACTGTTAGTTCTCGGCCATTCTCTGAGTCCCTGAGCCTCTCTGATTTGCCTCCTCCAGCTCTCCAGATTTGAAACTTCCCCTTCTTTCCACTCATTCTTACTAACTGGGTTTTCTATAAAACCCAGATCTTTCTCCTCAAAATTATTGCTTAAAATTAAATTGTAACCAAAAAGGGCCAGAATTCTCTGATGGCAGGCAATTACCGCACACTTGATGGTACTTGACCGCTTATAGAGCCTTGCCATGTACAATGTCTACCTAAGAAGGAGTGAGAGATCTTTTAAAACACAGCTTGAGAGAATGGAAATTACTCGCCAAGGTCACAGAGGGAAAGCAGTCGAGGAAGGACTCAGCCCAGGTTTTCTGGCTATATTCAGGGCTCTTTCCACACTAGCTGAGCACAGTGTTTAATAGCACAGGCCCTGAGTACACCCTGAAAAAGCAGTCATTCAACAAACTAGTGGGATCAATAAACAAAAGCAGAACCAAGTGTGCCTCCTGCCCCTGCACCCCGCACAGACACTTGTGTGTCCTTGGCCAAGTTCTCTTAACCCTACCAGAGCTTCAGTTTCTTCTAAGGGCCTTGCTAAGTTACTGAGGCTGTCCTAGAACCTGTGATCCTCCTGTCTTAGCCTCTCAAATACTGGAATTACAGGTGCATGCCACTGTACCCGGCTAAAAAATGGAATGAAACCGGAATCAACTCTCATCTAAAAACAGTATTCATGAGGATTAAATAAAATAGTGACAACAAATCACTCAGAAGAGTAGCTAGCACAGAATTAAGTGCCAATAATATGCAGGCTGAGATTATTAAAAACAATAATTTTAGGTTTCCTACTAATTCTGGTTTCCTAACACGCTTGCAAATCCACTCAAAAGAAAAAAATAAAAGTCAACAAGGCAGTGAGTCTGTCTGCTCCCAAAGTGGAGCAGGAGAGAATATTTGTGGTATGTGTGAAATGGGACCATTTAAACCACTCAGCTCAAGAATACAGAACAAAAACACTAGATGGTGACATTTACCATAACAGGATAAAGACTATTTAAGTTCTTAGCCAGGTGTGGTGGTGCATGCTTGTAATCCCAGAACTTGGGAGGCTTAGACATTAGGATCACAGTCAGCCTCAGCTACTTAGCGAGGCCCTTTGCAACTCAATGAGACACTGTTTCAAGGTAAAAAATTAAAATAGGGCTGGGGGAGTAGCTCAGAGGTAGAAGGCCTCTGGGCCCCATCTCCAGTACTGCAAAAAAAAAAAAAAAAAAAAAAAAAAAAAAAAAAAAAAAAAAAAAGTTAAAGTTCTTGAAAGAGCCAGGCGTGGTGGCACACACTTGTAATCCCAGCATTTGGGAGGCTGAGACAGGAGGATCGTGGTTTAAGGACAGCCTCAGCTGCTTAGTGAGGCCATTTGCAACTCAGTGAGACCCTGTTTCAAAATAAAGAATAAAAAATAGGGCTGAGGGTGTAACTTGAAGGTGGAATGCCTCTGGGTTCCATCTCCAGTACCTCAAAAAAAAAAAAAAAAAAGTTCTTGAAAGAACTAGGGCAGGAAACAAACTTTAACAGAAAGGAAAGTGTTAGGAATGTTCTCACTGAAAAAGAACAGGGTCGTAGTAAAAAGAAAATGCTACCCACTCAAAAGAACTGCCAGCCACTTAGGGAAATGATATTCCTCCCAAGGATGTGGAAGAACAGGAGCTGAAGAGAGAAAAGGGAGGGGCCGATTGCTACAAAGGGCTCAGAAAAGTAAGATTCCCTTAGAGATATGTCACTTCTGCCACATCCTAAAAGTAACAGAGATGAGAACAGTTAGCTACCGTAAATGTACTTAAAACTGCCACAGAAAGAAAGGCACTGCTGCCTGACCCAACCCACTGAAGCTGACCCATAGCTCTCAAAAGATGGCTGAGCACCCTGCAGAGGGCAGAGTCACACTAGATTTAAGAGTGTGCTGGATTAGAGGGAACTGTGACATTCTCTCGCTTCTGCGAGTTTGTCCTTGGTGGAGGAGGTAACTGCTGAACCCAGTGGTGGGAGCGGACTCACCCGCAGCCTCAGGAATGTGTCCAGGGCTTTCTAGGTGCCGGTGCTGTCTCAGGCCCTCCCATGTGGAGCCATGAGAAGGCAGGCGCTGTGAGACCCGCATTCACCAATGGGGGACTTGGAGCACATGAGGGTCAAGTGCCTTGCCCAAGGCCCCAACTCAGGGTACCAGACTCATGGTTGCCCTTCAGGCTTCCAGACTGAATGGGATTGGAATGCTACCTTTTGCAGGAATCTTGGCCCTTGAAACTAAGTTTTTCTTTACTTCTGAAAACTGTTTCATCATATAGCTGGGAGATACCATCATTGAGTTAAAATAATAACCTTTGTCTAGAAGACAAATTGGAGTAAATATGGTTCCAGCAGCAAGATGGGCAGTGTGCAGCAAGGAGTGAGAAAGAGGAACCTGATGAAGCCAGCCATCCTGTCCCTCAGGGCAGAGCAGCCCATGCAAGGCTGATTGGCAAGAAGCTGCCACCACTGAGTCCCGGCCCCTGCAGCAGAGGCCTTGGAGGCAGAGCAAAGCTATGCAATCCCAGCAAGGATTGATTTGAGGGGCATGAGAATACTAACTGCTGGCGCCTCCTTGATGCCCTGCATAGAACAAAGCTCATGTTGCTAGTTTTTCAGGTAAAGAGTCTTTATGTCAGGGGAAGTATTGGAAGAGAATGTTCCCAGGGCTCTGAAGAACGCACTTTCCTGAACTACGGCCTCACTCTGGAGTTCCTGAGGCACTGGAAGAATGACCCCACGAGAAAGGACCTTGTCTGTTCACCTGTGTAACACATGGCCACACACCGTCCCTGGAAAACCACAGGCTTCCTATAAATGCATCTTTTTTAAATTATTGGTACTGAGGATTGAGCCCAGGGGCATTCTACTAGCAGCTACAGCCCATCCCTTTTTATATTTATTCTGAAACAGGGTCTCACTAGGTTGCTGAGGGTCTTGCTGTGTTGCAGAGGCTGGTCTTGAACCTGCGATCCTCCTGTCTCAGCCTCCCAGGTACTGGAATTTTTTTTAATACTAGGGATTGAACCCAGGGGCACCCTACAGCCAAGTTACCCCTCAACACTATTTTACTTTTTTAAGTTTTTATTTTGAAACAGAGTCATGCTAAGCTGTTGAAGGCCTCACTAAGCTGCCGAGGCTGGCCTTGAACCTGAGATTCTCCTGTCCTTTCCTCCCAAATACTGGGATTACAGGCAGGCATGCGCCAACTGGCTGGTAAATACGTCTTGAATGAATAAATTCACTGTGGTCACTCTGTTTAGGACCTGAAATGGTGGGTAATTAGGCAAATAATAAATATTACTTTTAGGAGATGCATTATAAGATATGTTCAGCAAGCCGGGCGTGGTGGCGCACGCTTGTAATCCCAGCGCTCGGGAAGCTGAGACAGGAGGATCGCACAGGTTTGAAGTCAGCCTCAGCTACTTAGTGAGGCTCTTGGCAATTTAGTGAGACCCTGTTTTCAAATAAAATATTAAAAAAAATAGGTCTGGGCCGGGCGTGGTGGTGCTATCTTGTAATCCCCGCGCTTGGGAGGCGGAGACAGGAGGATCGCGCAGGTTCAAAGCCAGCCTTGCTGGCTTAAGAGACCCTGTTTCCAAATAAAAAATATTTAAAAAAATAGGTCTGGGAGTGTAGCCCAGAGGTAGAAGGGTTTCCAGGAACCTCAGTACCATAAAAAAAAAAAAAAAAAAAGGTCTGGGAGTATAGTCTGGAGGTAGAAAGCCTCTGGGTTCCACCCCCAGTACCACCAAAAAAAAAAAAAAAAAAAAAAAAGATATCATCAGCAGAGGTCTTTGGAGTGGAATAGATAATTTCATCAATGAAGCTTTTTTTGGGGTGGTATACTGGGGACTGAACTCAGGAGCATTCTACCTCCAACCTACATCCTCAGCCCTATTTTATTTACTTTGAAACAGGTTCTCACTAAGTTGCTGAGGCTGGCTTCAAATCTGAGGTCCTCCTGTCTCAACCTCCTTAGTACTAGGACCACATCAATAAAACTTTAAAGAAGCAGCAGCTCCTTGCTGGGAACTTGTCTCTATCAGTCATTGTGCCAGGCCTCACTGTGTCTTTCCCCTCACTCCTCTAAGGAAGCTGCTATCAAATCCACAGTACCACCTCCCCCTGCTCCTTGCTTTAGACGAAGCTCCCTCCACGCTCACTCCAATTACAATTACTCCTCAAATTCTAAGTTACCTCATCTCATGCAAATTGTTATTAAGCGAGACAGGTCCTGCTGAAAGTGAAGGTGAGTTAGAGAATTCCCCCATAATCTAATAAACTATAAACTTCACAGGGCATTTCAGGATGAGGGTTGACGACCCCAGAACCACATCTCACACACATGGTGAGGTGCTCTGTACACTGGACACACACCTTGCTTGTTAAAGGAGGCTTAGGGACTCACAATTAATTTCCTATAGTTTCCTTAATATGTCCAAGAGGAACAATATTAATATCCCATGTTTTAGAAAATGGCTCAATATGATCTGGGCAATGAGTATCCAGAAAGTTTGATCAGGCTAAACTGGTCACCTCCATAAAAGACAGCTCTGTCTGGGTCAATACTTGGGAGTTCTTATCAAATATGCTGACAAAGACAAGGACAGGAATATCATCCCCATGGCCCAGGTCACTTGTCCAATGGGCCATGGCTCCAAAAGAGTCTGCAGTAGATACTCTCAGCCAGCAAGGAGAGACCCACCAGCCAGAAGCAACGGGTTCAAAGCAGCCCTTACACCTGCCTGCTGTCGTTCTCACAGGAGGACAAGTAAGAAGCACTTGAGAGCAACTGGAAAATGTCCTTGGCAGCTCCTGGGCACTATCACAAAGACTGATGGCTGTAGCACTGGCAACTCACATATAACACCCCCCCCCCCTTTCAAGAAGCTGCAGGAACCCTTCCGAGAACAGCTGATGAGCTCTAGTGGCAGAACCAGCTCCTTTGACATCCTGGACATCTGGCTCATTCAAGAAGTGAAAGGAGATACGGTTCCCTGGTATGCTTTTATGGGGCTTGCAAAATGGTTTGAAGGATTTTAGTTCAAATAGGAAAGAAGGAAGTAAAAACAGTATTATGAGACTACTTCACAGAATTAGAGATTATTTGTATAATTGGTCCCCAAGCTAAATCCTTTCTAAATTTTTCAAATAAAACTCAGTAGTATCTGATGTAATTCACAAATGCAAAACAAAGATTAGTAAGAGAAATATTTGGATAATTAAAAATGCATTACAGAGCAGAATAAAATACAAGTAGTTATCAGGAAATGGTGGTATTTCACAGGGCATCTAGGCATCTCACTAGTTCTGTTCTGAGACAAAATCCCTGCATTATGAACGGGCTCTTTAAGGAGAAAGCTCTGGTAGCACAGGGCCCTGAGCGGCAGTGCATTTGTTTTGACTTAAGACAAGCATTGATATAAGGAACCTTGTGTGAGGTTTTTCAGCAGAGAGAATATGCTTAAGCCAGAGGGTGGCTATTAGCCCTGAAACTGGTCCATTCCCTCCAAAGTCCAACTTGGGAACAGAGACCCTCAGCACTCTGGGAGGACACAGCTGATCCGCATTCCCACTAGTCTCTCTGGAGAAGTGTGGTGCTAACACCTGAAATGAATGGGTAAGGCAGGAGGAGCAAGAGCTCTGCCCCTGTTGGCAGAGAGGAGAAAGACGGGTCCCCACCCCAATACTAACCTGCTGTAGAGGGTGGAGTCGGAGATGACGGGGATGTGAGAGGTGAGCTGGCCCCAGATCCTGCTAAGGTAAAACACAGAGAAACCCTCATGGGCACCAAGTACAACATTTAGAATTTGGCATAAGCAAAATCCCACTGTGGTCTGAGAATTTGCGCTTGATCTCACACGTGGGCCTTGTGGAACACCATGTCGAGGGCGTGGAATTCAGAAGCTGGACCCACTGGCGCCAGGCTTCACTCCAGGGACCAGTCCACTGCCTTCTCCAGGCACTCAAGGCGGAGTGCCACTGCTCCCTGCAGCTCGCCTGGTTTGAACCAACTTTCCACAATCAACAGTTTAGGTGCTGGCTGCACTGTCTCTTCCTGACCCAACTCCATCCCTCAGTAACAACGTGACAGTGGTCACAGGGCACAGAGAAGCTGGTGGGGACATTATCCAGGAGAGCAGGAGTTCCTCCCAGAATCCCCCAGCATTGTTTTCTATAGTATTTTACGAGCAGCTACATTCAATTAGAAAGGGCCTGGCATGCGGTGTGTGGCTGCTTTAGGCCTTTCCTCCTGTGAAATTCAGTAGATATAGTAAAACAGTATTTACGGTAAAACAATGTACAACATCCCATGTTAAGTGCCTTTTCTGTACCTAGTAACCTTGTTCTATTTCAAATCCTCCCAAGTTCTAAGCATCGTCCTGCATCTTGGAAATCCCTAGAAAGTATCCTCCCAGTCTGATACTGAAGAGGCCAATGAGCAGATGAAGTGTCCTATGTGCTCTTCTGTGGAGACAGGAAGCTCCTTCCACAGAGGGGCCACGTGGAGAACAGCCAAAGCTCCCTAACCTGTTGCAGCCTGGGCTGACAGGCACACCCCCAGAGGACTGCTGTCACCCCCGCCGAGGGGCCACCACTACACATATGACCCAAAGACAGGCTGGTGTCTCAAGGGTGACAGGCATGCCAAGACATGTCCTAAGTAAAGCATACCCTGCTTTTCCATCATTTACAAGATTCCCTCTACTTTCTATAAAATATGAGAAGTGTTTTACTATAAAGGTAAAACTCAACATGTGCTACTTTCATATTGTTTGGAGTGCTAATGAATTCTACTGGGGAGAAGACTGAACCTGTGATTCCAGTAGGGTCTGTGAGCAATTATACACATACATGTCCATCAACAACCCTACGTCACTTTCCTAAACTCCTTGAAGGCACCAGAGCATTTTGAAGTCCGTGGTCTCCCATCTGGCTGCAGGTGGAGACAGGGAGGGTCTCTGGAAGGTGAAGAGTATAGAGTCAAGCTGCCTCTGCTTTGTAAAGAGCTGGCTGCTGGAGAGAATGACTGCCAGGCAGACATGATTGTTGGGGCCATGAAACTCAGCCTACTGATGACAGTGACTGGTTCATGTCCAACCCATGAGCCATGGAGGAAATACACTTCTGCCTCTGCACACTTGCTAGCCTTGACAGCTTCCATTCTGGGAGGCTGCCTTGGTCCTCCAACTGGGCTCCTTCCCTCCTTTTTCTTCGTAGCTCTCCCTGACCCCTTTTCCAGCTTGGCTCCCACAGTGGCAGCAACACAACTCCCCCACCATGAGTCTTAAGTCTATGGTCTTTCCCATTCAAGATTTTCCAACCTGCAGCTTTACCCCCAGTCCACATTTTCTAGCAGTGGCCAGTCCAACCCTCAAGGCTCCACCGAGTCCTCTGTGTGCCCAAGCTTCTCTTGCTGCTCAAGGCAGACAGCCTGCTGACTGACTCCACTGAGGAGAATAAGGCATGACCCGTGAAAACCCTCAATTCCTCCCTCTGTCTTTTTTTTTCTTCCCCCTGTACTGGCGATGGAACCCAGGAGCATTCTATCTTCGAGCTACACACCCAGCCCTATTTTTTAGTCTTTATTTTGAAACAGGGTCTCAATGAGTTGCAAATGGCCTCACTAAGTAGCTGAGATTGTCCTCAAACCTCAATCCTCCTGTCTCAGCCTCCCACATGCTGGGATTACAAGCATGCGCCACTATGCCCGGCTCTCTCTGTCCACTATTTTTATTTGATTTGAGACTGGGTCTCATTATTTGTGCAGGCTGGTCTGAGACTCCTGAGCTCCAGCAATCCCTGTACCTAGCCCTTCCACATACATTTATTTATTTATTTATTTATTTATTTATTGTGTGCAGTACTAGGGATTTAACCCATGGGCATTCTACCTCCAAACTATACCCCCAACCCTATTTTATTTTGAAACAGTGTCTCACTAAGTTGCAGAGGGCCTCACTATGTTGCCAAGGCTGGCCCCAAACCTGTGGTCCTGCTATCTCAGCGTCATAAGTACTGGGATTGCAAGTCTGCGCCACCGGGCTCAGCTGCCCTTCCGCTCTCAAACATCTCTGCCTCTTCACCTGCCCTCTGCTTGCTGCCTCCAGGAAGAGACAGATGGGCATCTTCCTCTGCTGAAACTTAGTGGAGCTCTTGATGCTAGTCCCTGGCCTTCTAGCTCCTCACTCACTTTCCTTTTGTAGTTGCAGCTTTTCTCTCCCTTCTAGACCCTTCCCCTGCCTAAAAGTGTAATAAGCTAACCCTCAACCCCCATCTTCTCTTTCCATCGGCCCCTCAGGACTAAACCTGCTGCTTGAGTTAGTGAAACTTTCCCTTCTCTTTGGTGAGTTTGACTTCACAGAATCATAAACTAGAAGGACTAGAAGGCCCTCAGGGATCACTCAGTCTGGTTCTGAATTACAATCATGGGCACATTTAAGGCCCAGAGTCAGTGGGGCTGGGCCACAGACAGCTAGGAGTGGCAGCAAGGACTGCCAACCAGGACAGTGTTCTTTATAACATCCTGACCTATGTAAAATGATATTTCTTGCCATCCCCACACACCAGTGAGCTCTCTTCTTAGTCCACGTGTGTGTGTGTGTGTGTGTGTGTGTGTGTGTGTGTGTGTGTGTGGAATCCCCCTACTATGTGGGGTCCTGGGGAGAGGATAGGATTGTCCTTTCAGTTTATGCAGGAACTGCTGGAAAACAGAAGGCCTTACATTTTAAGCGGGGTCTGTTTCATTTCAATAGCAAGGGTGCTCGTGTCATTAGTGAAGGGCAAAGCTACCCAATAACGTCTTGGGTCCTCCCAGCATGGGAGTCCTGAGCCTATGAATGATGTCACACTCCTTCATTAGGCACAGCATTTTTCTCTTGTCTGCATGCATGACCGTACTGCCCACCAACACCAAAACCTCTGAACCAACCACAGACTTTTGGACCCCACGACACTCAGTTACCTGAATTATTGGAGTTGCTGTATTTTGTTGAATGTTCTTCACTGTTTTCAATAGCAGATCGTTTTGACTTCTTTAAAAATAGAAGGTTGGAGGGGAAAGCAAAGAATAAACACACTGAAACCAAGAATAAGGGAAAAAAATTCCAGGCACAGAGTTAACTAGCTACAGATAAGGTCATATTTGGCCTCATAACTTAGTACAGTGAAGAGGCCATAAGAAAAAATTAAAGGGAGAAATAAAACCAAGAATGCTTGAGGCCAATCATTTCTGCCAATTACGTTATGCCATAAGAAGCCCAGCAAGTTGGAAACTGCATGGTTCAATGCTCTGCTCTTATGTGGCTTCTTTAAAAGCTGTAGACCAGTCATCTGGAAATACTTAAGCCCTCAAGAAGATATAGCACAAAATCTGTCAACAAATGCGTGTCATTAACCTAGTACTTCCTTCACATGTAGTCAAGAGTTCAGGGAGAATTCGGATGCCAGGCTTACCTTCCGAGCCAAGATCTTTCTCTTCTTTCTCTCTTCCTCAGATCCATGGTGTGACTGAGCTCTTGCCAGTCTCCGATGCTGGTGAATCTTCAGGAGACCACAGGCCACCACAAATGTAAGCATATGCTATATTAAGCATCTTCTAATGAAAATCTTCTATAATGTAATTAGCCAAATAAAATTATATGGATAAAAAAATCTCTTTTTGCTCAGCCTATGAGCTCTTAGCTTGGGTCTGAATGTCTGGAAGAAGTGTATGCCAGGGGCCAAAGATGTCCTCGCTCCCCCAATTCCTCCCTTTTTTCTCTCTTTTATAAAATGTGGTCCCTTGCAGCTTTCTTTGTTTCTTTCTTTACTTTTCTTTTTTGGTATTGGGGATGGAACATGGGGGCTCTCTACCACTGAGCTAGACCCCCTCAGCCCTTTTTATTATATTTTGAGACAGAATCTGGCTAAGTTGCATGGGTTGGCCTCAAATTTCTGATTCTCCTGCCTCAGCCTCCCAGGTAGCGGGATTAGAGCACGGACCACATGTGTCCCCAGTCTCCACTACTGGGATCATAAAGGACCATTCTTTGTGCATGTGTTTGTTTCCCCATAAACTGAGCTGCTTGCGTGCAGACTGTGAAGCACTCAGCTCTGAGTCACAGAACCTGGCCTAGAACCAGCTGAAAACAAGTATGTACAAAATATGTATGGAGTAAGCAATCAGCCAGTCAGCCACTGTGACCGAGGACAGGGGCACGAAATGATCAAAAGGGCAATGAGAAACTGTTATCAACTTACCTGCTTCTGTTCTTCAATTAGTCTCTTTTCTATACATTCTTTGGCAATCTTCAATGCCTCTTTTAACTTTGTGGGAATCTGAAAGAAGAGAAAGTATATTATCTGTTGTATGAAGGGGCTGGAAATGCTCCTGAATCCTGGGAGTCAATGAGGCGTAGCTAGTTATCCAGAAGGAGGCTCTCTGGAATAAAACCAGCCAAAGCTGTCCAGTCAAATCTTTTCCCAGACACATTCTGCATCCCCAACACATTCAACTCTCTAGTGTTTTTTTTTTTTAAGAATGAACACATAAAACTAAAACATAAACATGATATATGCTTCAAATAATTCAAGTGGGATCTCTAATTGCCAAAACAATCTTGAAGAAGAAAAAGTTGGAGACCGTAGGCATTCTGACTTGTCTATTACACATTAGAGTAATCAAAACCATGTGATACTGACATAAAGATACCTAGAATAATGGGAAAGTAAAGAGAGCCTAGAAATAAACCCTCGTGAACATGGTAATTGTCCCTGGCCTCTGAAAAGGGTGCTAAGGACACACAATGAGGAAGGGACAGCTTCTTCAATAAATGGTGTTGGACAAACTAGATATTCACATGCAAGGAATGAAGTGGAACCCTTTACACCACCTACAAAAACTAATACAAAATGAATTCAACACCTAAATGTAAGACCTAAAACTGCAAACCTCCTAAAAAAATATCCTGGAAAAAAAGTTTCACGACATTTTTCAAATGGATAATATTTTATTAGATATGACACCAAAAGCACAGTCAATAAAAAAAAAATTAGACGCCACCAAAAAATGTTTCTTTTTGGTGCTGGGAATTGAACCCAGGGGCATTCTACCTGTGAGCAACACTGAAGCTCTTTTTATATTTTATTCTTGAAATAGTATTTTGCTAAGTTGCTGGTCTCAAACCTGTGATCCTCCTATCTCAGCTTCCCAAGCACTGGGAGGGGCAGAGGGAGCATATTTCTTTACAAGGATGAATAAATCTATTTCCTAAGAAGTTTCAGTGAGAAAAAATAAATTTAAATTTTTTATTCCTACTTCATACTAAGAGAAACTATTGATACAGCTCCTCTGACTCATAATAGTCCCTCTCCCTCTCCCTCTCCCTCTCCCTCTCTCTCTCTTTTTGGTGGTACTGGGGGTGGAACCCAGAGGCTTTCTACCTCCGGGCTATACTCCCAGACCTTTTTAATATTTTATTTGGAAACAGGGTCTCACTAAGTTGCTGAGAGCCTCACTAAGTAGCTGAGGCTGGCTTCGAACCTGTGTGATCCTCCTGTCTCAGCCTCTCAAGCGCAGGGATTACAAGTGTGCGCCACCACACTTGGCTTCTTTCTTTCTTTCTTTCTTTCTTTCTTTCTTTCTTTCTTTCTTTCTTTCTTTCTTTCTTTCTTTCTTTCTCCCTCTCCCTCTCCCCTCCCTTCTCTTTTCTCCTCCTCCTCCTCCTCCTCTTCTTCTTCCCCTCCCAACCTCACTTTCACCCAGGGGCATTATACCTCCAAGGTATCCCCAGCCCTATTTTTATTCTTTATTTTGCAGAGGGCTTCACTAAGCATCTAAGGCTGGCTGTGAACCTGTGATCCTGTCTCAGCCTCACAAGTACTGGGATTACAAGTGTGCGCTGCCATGCTCGGCTTTTACTTATACCATCTTCTAATCAAATTTTGGTTTTGTTTCCTTTATTCTTTGTTTCCTAGCTTTATTTTCATCATAACAGTACATGAGATGTTCTTTTGGAGTAGAGAGAAAGTTACCCTTCAGCCTTCTACCCAACTCAGCACTAACACACCCTGTGAGAACCTGAGAACCAGGCCTGGAATCAGGAGCTTAGACAGGTAACCTCAGTGTCCAATGACAATATGCTGGTATCACACACCCAGTTTACACAAGGGTAAATGGAAATGCAAAGATTAAGTACTTGCCCATAGGCCAGTGGCTCTCAACTGTGAGCGTTTTTGGATATTCTCTACCTGGATGTCTGAAGATGGTTTTATTTTTCACTTTTGCATTTTTGCAGCAGTGGGGCTTGACCTCAGGGCCTTGTGCATGCTAGGAAAGCATTCTACCACTCAGCTATATCCCAACCCTAGTCTGGAAAAATTTCCAGTTGCCACAGTGAGGGGAGGCCAGGAGAATCAATGGCTTCCAGGCACCCCATAGTGTGCAGGCCAGCTCCCAAAGCAAAGAATCATCTAGCCCCAAATGCTGAATGCAAGAGAAGTCCTATAGCAGATAATAGCTGAACCCTAAGAGCACAGCCAGGAACTACTGATTTTTTAGTTCCAAACCTCACGCTCTTCCCAATGCTTCCCAGAGAATTTCTTCCAGACTTTTCTCTAGACACAAATGTGTGGTTTCAGACACTGCACTTATTTATTTACTTATTTGCTTATTATTTGGTTCTAGTGATTGAACCCAGGGCATTCTACCTCCAAGCTATACCCCAGCTCTATTTTATTTTTATTTTGAAATAGGTCTTGCCATATTACTGAAGTCTCACTAATTGTTAAGGCTGATCTCAAACTGGTGATCCTGTCTCAGCCTCCTAAGTACTGGGACTATGAGCATACGGCAGCACACTAGCTATACACTGTATTTTATGCCCTGCCTTTAAAAAATCTTAGCCCAGATGGGTGTGGTAGCACACACCTGTAATCCCAAATTCAAGACCAGCCTCAGCAAGTTAGCAAGACTCTGAGCAAGATTCTATTTCAAAAAATAAAAGGGGCTGGGGGTATAGCTCAGAGGTAGAATACGCCTGGATTCAAAGCCCCAAAACCAAAACCAAAACAAACAAACAAAAAAACTTAACCCAAATCATAATAGCTTTCATAATGTCTTAATAAATTTCAGTCTTATTAAGTAAAAATATCTGTTCAAACAGATGTTCCATAAATTGTCAAACTAGTCCTTAACTATAGGGTACTTAGATTATTGCAGAATTTCCTTGTTGACCTTTTCTTTTTGGGCTAAAAAAAGTGATTTTAGCCAGGCGTGGTGGCACACGCTTATAATCCCCACGCTTGGGAGGTGGAGACAGGAGGATTGCGCAGGATCAAAGCCAGTCTCACTGGCTTAAGAGACCCTGTTTCCAAATAAAAAATATAAAAAAATAGATTTGGGAGTTTAGCCCAGAGGTAGAAGGGTTCCATCCTCAGTACCACCAAACCAAACCAAACCAAACTAAACAAAACAACAACAACAAAACAACTTATAGCTGGGCGTGGTGGCACACGCTTGTAATCCCTGTACTTGGGAGGCTGAGACAGGAAGATCACACAGGTTCGAAGCCAGCCTCAGTACTGAGTGAGGCATTTAGTAACCTAGACCCTGTTTCCAAATAAAGTATAAAATAGCTCTGGGAGTACAGCCCGGAGGTAGAAGGCCCCTGGGTTCCACCCCCAGTACCACACACACACACACACACACACACACACACACACACACTTATTAGTTGGGCGTGGTGGTGCATGCTTGTAATCCCAGTACTTGTGAAACTGAGACAAAAGGATCGCGCAGGTTCGAAGCCAGCCTCAGCTACTTAGTGAGGCTCCCAGGATGTTAGTGAGACCCTGTTTCCAAATAAAATATAAAAATAGGTCTGGGAGTGTAGCCCGGAGGTAGAAAGCCCCTGGATTCCATTCCCAATAACACACACACATACACAAAACTTACTTATGTAAAAACCAAAGCCATAATTTGCTTTACCTTAAACTGTGGCTTTTCAGAAGTGGTTAGTAAAACATCGCTGAATAATCTGTAAAGAAAAGAAAAACAAGAAATCTTCCTTAAGCCAGGTGTTCTCTTATAATAGGATCAAAGCATATTAAGGGACCTTTAGCACCTGCGGTCTCCCCTCTCCCACTGCAGACCCCCACCCAGACGAACCACCATTCCATACTTATCAGCAAAGCCAAAGGAGTCTGTGGGCTATCCAGGTAAAGTTTAGGAAGTGCTCCCCAAGACCACTGCCTTGGGGAGTCACAAAACATTGGACTAGCTGAAGACCCCCAGGGTCTTTCCCCACTGAGAAGCAAGATAACATTTGAATTTAAAAAAATTTTTTTACAAACACTAATTTGCAAGTATATTTGCAAATAACACATGTATTAGATATTTGTTATCCCTTGCCTTAGAAAAGGATAATATTGCTGGGCGTGGTGGCACATGCTTGTAATCCCCGCACTTGAGAGGTGGAGACAGGAGGATTGTGCAGGTTCGAAGCCAGCCGTGCTGGCTTAAGAGACCCTGTTTCAAAATAAACATACAAATAGGTCTGGGAGTGTAGCCTGGAGGTAGAAGGGTTTCCAGGAACCCCAGTACCACCAAAAAAAAAAAAAAAGAAAAGAAAAGGATAATATTTGTTCTAGGGCTCAGTAAAATAAAAATGTTAAGTAAATAGAAAAGGATTGCCCTAATTGGAATTTTTAAAAAAGTAACTTTCTTCCAAGTGTTTCTCAATATTTATTTATTTATTTATTTATTTATTTATTTATTTATTTGTGTGGTCTTGGGGATTGAACCCAGTGGCATTCTACCTCCGAGCTACACCCCCAGCCCTATTTTTTATTCTTTTTATTTTGAAACAGGATCTCACTGAGTTGCAAAGGGCCTAAGTAGTAGCTGAGGCTGTCCTCGAACCACGATCATCTGGTCTCAGCCTCCCAAATGCTGACATTACAAGCATGTGTCACCACACCCGGCTTCTTCTTTGTTTTTTTTTTTGTTTTTTTTTTTTTTTTGTTAGTTTGTTTTTGTTTTATTTTTATTTATTTATTTTTTTTTTACTGAAGATTGAACCCAGGGGCATATTACCTTGGAGCTACATCCCCAGCCCAATATTACTCTTTATTTTGAAACAGGGTCTCACTAAGCTGTGGAGGCCTTCAGTAAGTAACTGTGGCTGGCTGCAAACCCGTATCCTCCTGTCTTAAGCCTCCCAAGTACTGGAATTACAAGTGTGCATCACCACACCCGGCTCAAGCTTCATTAAAGACAACAGTTTCTGGAGTATATATATCAGTTCTCTCTTCTAAAGTATGGTGTAGTGTCGTACAACCATAACCCAGTACTTGGGAGGCTGAAACAAGAGGATCAGAAGTTTGAGGCCAGTCTCATCAACTAAGCAAGATCCTGTTTCAAAAAATAAAAATAAAATAAATAAATAAATAAATAAGCCAGGCATGGTGGCGCACACTTGTAATCTCAGCATTTGAGAGGCTAAGACAGGAGGATCATGGTTTGAGGATAGTCTCAGCTACTGAGTGAAGCCCTTTGCAACTCAGTGAGACCCTGTTTCAAAATAAAAAATAGGGCTGGGGGTGTAGCTCACCCCCAGTACCACAAAAAATAAATTAATTAATTAAAAAATAGGACTGGGAATGCAGCTTGGAGGAAGAACACCCCTGGGTTTAATCCCCAGTACCAAAATACACACACATATGCTGGGCGTGGTGGCGCACGCTTGTAATCCCCGCGCTTGGGAGGCAGAGACAGGAGGATCGCGCAGGTTCGAAGCCAGCCACGCGCGCTGGCTTAGGAGACCCTGTTTCCAAATAAAAATGTAAAAGTAGGTCTGGGAGTGTAGCCCGGAGGTAGAAGGGCTTCCAGGAACCCCAGTACCACCAAAAAATAAAAAATAAATAAATAAAAATACACACACACACACACACACACACACACACACACACAAAACAGTAGCATGAGGAATTCTGAACTACTTTTGCAAGAATGGTTGCTTGGACAGTGCCCGAGTAGCTACGCTAAGTCTTTTCTTGGATACTCCACTTTTGGTAGAGACAGGAAATTTTTCCCAAGAAATGACAGGGCTGCCTTTCCCCAGAATGTTCCCCAGTCCTGGTCCTCCCATGACCTCCATTTACCTCCAGATACCACACTATAACTGAACTTATATAAACCACACCTCTCCCCATGCTCTATTCTTAGGGCTGGAGCCCACAGGACAGACAGGCTTTGGTGAAGAAGATGTATCTTTAGAACTGTAAGACTGAGGGGAGAACAAAAGACCAGTGGAGAAGAGACTGCAAATGCAAACTCAAGTAAGCCCACCTACACCCACACGCAGGTCTCTCCCTAACTACAAACATACTCTTGTAAAGTTTGTGTGGAAATTGCTCTGTTCTCTAAAGTGGGCCTGTTTTGCCATATGTGCATTGTTATTCATAGTTATACGTTTGGATATAGATGCTCCAATATCTGTGGAACATTAAAATGTCACATCCACCAGCCAGGCATGGTGGCGCACACTTGTAATCCCAGTATTTGGGAGGCTGAGGCAGGAGGATCACAGGTTTGAGGACAGCCTCAGCAAGTAGTGAGACTCTCATCAACCTAGCAAGACCCTGTTTCCAAATAAGAAATTAAATAAGTCTGGGATGTAGCTCAGAGGAAGAATGCCCCTGGGTTCAAATCCCAGCACCACAAAACAAAATAAAACAAAATAAAGAACGTCATATCCATGGGGCAAGCTCGGGTGTGTTTCTGTCATTCGTCAGTCTCTCCAGGGACGAGAGCAGCTCCTGGCTGATAACTGGCTTACTCTAAACACTGTGGGAAGTATGAACGAGGAACCTGAAGCTGTCTGCTCCTCTGAGCTCTTGAATGCACTTCAAGCTGTCCCGACCTTGTCTGTTTTCTGAGCATCTGTTATACAACAAGCTGGTGCAGAGAAAGCAGTAGGTTCAGGAAACTCCAGTCTCAGAGCTTAGGAAACGTGCCCGGGTCTCCCAGGTAGGAATAGTCAAGCCAGGAGCCACCTGTAGGTCTAGAAACTGAGCTGTTTCTCCAAGAAGGAGCCGAAAATATACCTACAGGAAAGGCTCTGGAACACTGCTTGAATTGCCCTGGTTAAGTATCACGACTATGTTTAAGGGGAATGTCTTTGGAGCACAAAGCCCAGCACAGCGCCTGGTACATGCTGGTGATTAATAAATAGTAGCCAGTGAGGAAATGAACGAACAAAAGCACAAGAGCCCAGAAACACACTGCCTCCTCCTGGAGGGCATGCCCGCTGAGGCCCGCTGGCCTGTGCTTCCCACAGCTGGGGGCAACTGGTGACTGGGAGCGGGGTCGCACGAGGAGATGCTGGAGGCCCTCCTTTGGTGTCTCCCAAGCCGGGGAACCACACGTTCACACAGGATGCTAAGGTGGGAAGAGGAGCGACTCCCATGCGGAAAGCACTGATGTTCAGGAGAGCAGTGAGACTGAGAGCAACACATCACAGGGAAGGGCCATGCTGTCATGCACAGGGGCCATCAGCAAGCAGGGTCACTTCAACTCTGCAGGGACCACAGTACAGTCTTCTCTAGGTACCACGCTTTGGGCACAGCGCTCTGGAGCCAGACACAGTTACCAAGATCACAAGCAATGCATATGATTGACTTACGGCATCTGTAAGAGCCGGGAGACAGTAGGCATGCCATTTTTACAGGCTTCACAAGACAGCGTAGACTCCAAGACGGCCACTTGAAATGAACAGATACACATTTTAGTTCCACAGAACATGCTGGCAAATTCACTGGGTGAAGAAAAGTTTGACACCATTTTGTAACAACTGTCTGCAGCTGATGGGGACAGTGTCAAAACTCTTCACGCACAGACAGATGGTGTACATGGGGAGAGGGGCGCTGGCAACACTGCTGGTGCCAATGATTCAGAAGAAGCACCTCAGAAACCGGAGCTGACAGAAGGATAAGTATATGTCAAAGGAAACTGGAGGAAGGGTTCCATTCATAAAAGTGTCTGTTCTCTTATAGAAGTAACACTACACAATTCAGAACTTAGAAGATACTTTGCGGCTTGCCTGCTTCAAACTGAAACCAGCACACACAAGAGTCAGTTGTTGCTACCTCATCATCTGACACCTTGGATGCATAAACAGAGGAGCCAGGCTTTTCTTCCCACTGTTCAGTTTCAGCTGTTCACACTCAATACAACAGTCTCAGAGGCTGTCTTCTTGAACGGCCTCATTTGACACAATGACACCTGGCAGAGAGTTGGCCTGCACATCCCCAGCACAGTGAGTGACCCAAG